>NW_028227264.1:72674375-73293750 GCF_978045245.1 Mus caroli
CTGTTGTTATGTCTCCTTTTTCATTTCTGATTTTATTAATTAGGATACTGTCCCTGTGCCCTCTAGTTAGTCTGGCTAAGGGTTAATTTATCTTGTTGATTTTCTCAAAAAAAAAAAAAAAAAAAAAAAACAGCTCCTGGTTTGGTTGATTCTTTGAATAGTTCTTTTTGTTTCCACTTGGTTGATTTCAATCCTATGTTTGATTATTTCTTGCAGTCTGCTCCTCTTAGGTGAATTTGCTTCCTTTCATTCTAAAGCTTCTAAGTGTGCTGTCAGACAGCTAGTGTATGCTCTCTCTAGTTTCTTTTTGGAGGCACTCAGGGCTATGAGTTTTCCTCTTAGGACCGCTTTCATTGTGTCCCATAAGTTTGGGTATGTTGTGGCTTCATTTTCACTAAACTCTAAAATGTCTTTAATTTCTTTATTTCTTTCTTCCTTGACCAAGGTATCATTGAGGAGAGTGTTGTTCAGTTTCCATGTAAATGTTGGCTTTCTATTATTTATGCTGTTATTGAAGATCAGCCTTAGTCTGTGGTGATCTGATAGGATGCATAAGATAATTTCAATATTTTTGTATCTGTTGAGGCCTGTTTTGTGACCAATTATATTTTCAATTTTGGAGGTGGTACCATGAGGTGCTAAGAAGAAGGTATATCCTTTTGTTTTAGCATAAAATGGTCTGTAGATATCTGTTAAATCCATTTGTTTCATAACTTCTGTTAGTGTCCATGTGTCTCTGTTTAGTTTCTGTTTCTAGGATCTGTCCATTGGTGAGAGTGGGGTGTTGAAGTCTCCCACTATTATTGTGTGAGGTGCAGTGTGTGCTTTGAGCTTTACTAAAGTTTCTTTAATGAATGTGGCTGCCCTTGCATTTGGAGCATAGATATTTAGAATTGAGATTTCATCATTATAAAAGAGCTTAATATTACTAGTATAATTTTAGTAATTCTTATGGGATCATCATTAAGAATTAAGAAATCATCTGTTTGTCTATATAGCATCACTAAAAAAACAGTACACCTGTATAATTATGCAGAAATATGCTCAAAAGGGTGGGCTAATACATAGTGATTGTCATATACATTTAATAATATCAGAAACAACATATTAATAGCAGGAAACTCCTAAAATGAAATCACCCCTGCCTTACCTGCAGAAGCAAATCTGTCATTAACTGCATAATCCATGACAGAACCATCTCAGGAAGATCACCTGCTAGTTTTTAGCTTCTTCTTCATGGGTCCTGGCACCCACTTCTGTAGCTGTCCTTTGCATTCTGCTCTCTAGTGTACTTTCTATGGTCCTGCCACAGTGAGCTCTATCATGCACCCTTTCTATGATGCACTGAAATCCACACAAAACTATAAGCTAAAATGAGAATGCCTCCATTGAGTTGCTTCCTTTGGGTATTTGGTCACATGAATGAACAAAGGCATTAATACAGAAAATTGATAGCAGATAGTAGGACCTCTGCTATATGGACCTGATCATGCGGATGGCCGGCCATTGGAACAAGAGGCAAGTGTAGCAGAGTTACAGGCCTGAGATGGTCTATCTAATGTGAAGCCTAATGGGCCATTCTAGAAGGAGTGTTAAACACCAGAATGCCTACATAAATGAAGGAGGTAAAGGCCAGACTCACAAGGTTTCAAATAGGTAAAGGATTCTGCCAGGAGTTGGTTTAGAAGCCACACATGATCTAGCAAAGCAATGAATCTGTCTGTGTTCAGTCCCTATTCTATTATTTGGATGATGCTAAATTAAAACAATAATAATAGACTGGCTTGTATGATAGATGAAAATCCTTCAGGCTGGGTCAAGTTGGCTGCTCACTGCTGAGGGCCATAATTCCAATGTAAGAGAACACAAAGGAAAACAGAGAAATATGGGAAAGTTTGCAGCAGTGTCATGGAAAAAAATGACTCTTGATGAAGTTGTTGTCAAGAAAAGTACAAAGAAGCTGCAAACTAATTGGGAATGCAGAACTGGATGTAGCAACCAGATAGTCTTAGATGCCAAGAAAGCAAGATCCTCGAAGGACCCCACGGGGGTGACATTAGCTGAAATACCCCACAAAGGGGAAGGAGAACCTATAGAGACCATATCCAGAGGTTAGGCATGGCCCCCTGGTTAATGGACAGGGCCACTCACCCAGAATTGCTCCTTTCTAAAGGAAATACAGGGTCAACGAGTGGAGCAGAGACTGAAGGAAAGGCCATCCAGCGACTGTCCCACCTGGGATCTATTCTACATGCAGCCACCAAACACAGAGTCTATTGTGGATGCCCAAAAGTGCTTACTTTGAGGAGCCTGATACAGCTGACTCCTGAGAGGCTCTGCCAGATCCTGACCAATACAGATGCCAATGCTCACAGCCAACCAGTGGACTGAGCACAGGGACCCCGATGGAGGAATTAGAGGAAGGACTGAAAGAGCTGAAGGAGCTTTATCTGGCATCAATGAGAGGGGGGCCCTTGGTCCTATGGAGGCTTGATGTCCCAGTGTAGGGGAATACCAGGGAGATGAGGCAGGAATGGATGGGGGAATATCCTCATAGAAGCAGGGTAAGGAGGTATGAGATAGGGGGTTTGCAGAGGGGAAACAAGGAAAGGGGATAACACTTGAAATGTAAATAAATAAAATAATATTTTTACAAAATTATAATATATATATATATATAAGCTGTCATATATATATATATATATATATATATATATATATATATGATGCTAACTGTTAAAGGGATTAGTGCTGTTAAGGAGAAGCCACACATGACCTGAGATAAGAGCAGAGGTTCTTTGAGAGTGAGAGCCCTTCATAGAAAACCCAGGGTGAAAATGGGAACACATTTAAAAGACCTTTCTTTATAGTGAGCATGCTAAAAACATATAGAGGTGTAGACCCTGACTCAAAATAAAAATGGGGGTGGGGATTTGTCCCCAATTCAGCTACCTATAAACTTAAAGGTCAAAGCTGTTGTGGCCAAAGGAGCTTGCCTACATCTCCACCTGGCAGAAGATTTTATCTTCAGCTATATTGTGCTGGTGGTGTTTGACAAGCTGAAAGCTAAGTTCCATGGTCATAGAAGCTTGCACCAAGAAGACCTTGTGACACCAGCCAATATTAGGCATTAGCAAAACCCTGAATGGAGCTCCCAAGGGAGCTGTGTATGGAGGTGTGCTGGTGAGGTGTATGTTTCAATGGAGACAGCAAAATGTTAGAGAGGGAGGTCTGCATAGAGGAGCTCCGGGCACTGGGTAGAAGCAGTCCAGAGACAGGTTCTATATGCTGCAGAAAGCAGGACTGTAGATGGTGAGCTACCCAAGTCTGTTGGAACTCATAGGTGCCATAATACACACACACCCCAGATCTTTATATGTGGCTATAGAACTTATTACTTGCCCTTCTGGGTTTTGTTCTGTTCTGATTTGTTATTTTTCTTATCTTGCCTTTGGTTGCTGGGCATGATCCTCTGTGGCATGACATATTAGAACGGCGACTTTATGACTTTACAGGATTTCACAGCTAAGAGTTCCCCTTGAGTCTCACTAGAGACTTTGAAGTTTTGAACACCATTAGAGTTTTAAGATTATGGGAATTCAAAGAACCCAGACACCCCCTACTCACAACACCCTCTGGGAAAGCAAGCCAGCTCCATGACAGCTTGACTGTGACATTCTGTGGGTCAAAGTGATGTCTGTGGCACCTGTTACCACTGAGGTCCATGCAGACATCCATTAACTGAGATGAAGCCTGAAGCCAAATCCATAGTCCATGCTGCCACCATGATTGGGGTGTGGAGAGGTGAAGGAGAGAGCATATTGTTGCCCATTTCCCAAAGCAAAATATATCCAATCCAATTTCACCAATCCTCACAATCTCCCCTCCACACCCCTCCACCCCCCATGAGCCATGGTGATGTTCTGGTCCTTGCTATAGCCAAGAGCCATGCCTGTGTCTGTAGTCCTACTGAAGCCTGGATCTATGTTGATGTCTGAGGTCTGTATTACATCCAAAGGACAGGTGGAGGTGCTACCAGGTCTGTACTGCCACCTGAGGCCATGGTGATGTCTAGGTACATGCTTCCCCCAAGGACCACATCTGTCACAATAAAAATGTTCCTGGGGGAGGGAAGAGATTGTGAGGATTCTTGAAATTGGATTGGATACTTCTTGCTTTGGGAAATGGGCATTCCCATACTGGGGCCAGGGATATCATTGTTATGGATTTAATGTAATCTATGTGAGCCATTGTTCTCGGGTGATGGCATTTTGGATATGGAATCTCGGGGACATGGACCTACCTAGCAGAGGGAGGATACTTGGCATGGATGTGTATATCATCCTCACTTGTGATTCTTGTGTGTGCTTTCTGCCTCTTGCTATGGCATGATGTAAGGAGCCCCCACTACAGGTTGCTCCCTCTAAAGGTGATGGCATCCCATGGAAACCATAAGCCAATATAAGACTTCCCCCTTCAAGTCAGATGTTTTTGTCATAGCAAGGAAGAAGAAAAGAACCCAAAACAGCCTACCTACACTGGAAGGATCATTGATAATATTGGTTAGTAAGGAGATACTTTCTTCCATTATTTAGAGGATGCTGCCTGTTAATTTATTCATTCATTTCTTTTTTTAGTTTCTTGTTATATTATTCTAACATTGACTGAGAAAAAAATCAAAAGACAAAATAAAATAAAAAGCTTTGGGACACAGGACAGTATATCGAGCAAAACTTAGCTTAAAAAAAAAAATGGCTCGAGAGCACAGGTGTCTGCCCGGCCTGAGAGGCTTCTGCCTCAGGTTCCACGGGAGCCAGCTTGGTTCCGGGACTCCGCGGAGGGCAGTCTGCACAGGTGAGAGTGTGGAATACAGAGGCCAGCAGTCTCTGGGACAGGCGAGAGCCACAGAGCCTCTGAGGCGGCGCCATTTTCAGCTCCAGACAACCAGCCACCTTCCTGGTCAGAGCATGTGTGTCCGCCCGGCCTGAGAGGCTTCTGCCTCAGGTTCCACGGGAGCCAGCTTGGTTCCGGGACTCCATGGAGGGCAGTATGCACAGGCCAAAGCAACACAGCTTCTGGGAAAGATCCTGTTTTGGGCCTTCATCTTCAGCCAGGAGGAGGTCCAAACACCAGATAAATGTGAACCTTCCCTGAAAGAGGAGACCTTGCCTGCAGAGACTGCTCTGACCACTGAAACTCAGAGGAGAGAGCTAGTCTCCCAGGTCTGCTCATAGAGGGTAACAAAATCACCAGAGGAACAATCTCTAAACAGAGACAACTAAAACAACTAACTCCAGAAATTAACAGATGGCGAAAGGTAAACGTAAGAATCTTACTAACAGAAACCAGGACCACTCACCATCATCAGAACCCAGCACTCCCACTTCGCCCAGTCCAGGGCACCCCAACACACCTGAAAAGCTAGACCTGGATTTAAAAGCATATCTCATGATGATAGTAGAGGACATCAAGAAGGACTTAAATAACTCACTTAAAGAAATACAGAAGAACACTGATAAACAAGTAGAAGACATTAAAGAGGAAACACAAAAATCCCTTAAAGAATTGCAGGAAAATATAACCAAACAGGTAGAAGACATTAAAGAGGAAACACAAAAATCCCTTAAAGAATTGCAGGAAAACACAACCAAACAGGTGATGGAATTGAATAAAACCATCCAAGACCTAAAAAGGGAAGTAGACACAATAAAAAAAAAAACCCAAACTGAGGCAACACTGGAAATAGAAACCCTAGGAAAGAAATCTGGAACCATAGATGCGAGCATCAGCAACAGAATACAAGAGATGGAAGAGAGAATCTCAGGTGCAGAAGATTCCATAGAGAACATCGGCACAACAATCAAAGAAAATGGAAAACGCAAAAAGATCCTAACTCAAAACATCCAGGAAATCCAGGACACAATGAGAAGACCAAACCTACGGATAATAGGAGTGGATGAGAATGAAGATTTTCAACTCAAAGGACCAGCAAACATCTTCAACAAAATTATAGAAGAAAACTTCCCAAATCTAAAGAAAGAGATGCCCATGAACATACAAGAAGCCTACAGAACTCCAAATAGACTGGACCAGAAAAGAAATTCCTCCCGACACATAATAATCAGAACAACAAATGCACTAAATAAAGATAGAATACTAAAAGCAGTAAGGAAAAAAGGTCAAGTAACATATAAAGGCAAGCCTATCAGAATTACACCAGATTTTTCACCAGAGACTATGAAAGCCAGAAGAGCCTGGACAGATGTTATACAGACACTAAGAAAACACAAATTCCAGCCCAGGCTACTATACCCAGCCAAACTCTCAATTACCATAGATGGAGAAACCAAAGTATTCCACCACAAAACCAAATTCACCCATTATCTCTCCACGAATCCAGCCCTTCAAAGGATAATAACAGAAAAAAACCAATACAAGGACGGGAACCACGCCCTAGAAAAACAAGAAGATAATCCCTCAACAAACCTAAAAGAAGACAGCCACAAGAACATAATGCCAAATTTAACAACAAAAATAACAGGAAGCAACAATTACTTTTCCTTAATATCTCTTAATATCAATGGACTCAACTCCCCAATAAAAAGACATAGACTAAGAAACTGGCTACACAAACAAGACCCAACATTTTGCTGCTTACAGGAAACTCATCTCAGAGAAAAAGATAGACACTACCTCAGAATGAAAGGCTGGAAAACAATTTTCCAAGCAAATGGTATGAAGAAACAAGCTGGAGTAGCCATTTTAATATCTAACAAAATCGAATTCCAACCCAAAATAATAAAAAAAGACAAGGAGGGGCACTTCATACTTATCAAAGGTAAAATCCTCCAAGAGGAACTCTCAATTCTGAATATATATGCTCCAAATACAAGGGCAGCCACATTCATTAAAGAAACTTTAGTAAAGCTCAAAGCACACATTGCACTTCACACAATAATAGTGGGAGACTTCAACACACCACTTTCACCAATGGACAGATCATGGAAACAGAAACTAAACAGGGACACAGTGAAACTAACAGAAGTGATGAAACAAATGGACTTAACAGATATCTACAGAAAATTTTATCCTAAAACAAAAGGATATACCTTCTTCTCAGCACGCATGGTACCTTCTCCAAAATTAACCACATAATTGGTCACAAAACAAGCATCAACATATACAAAAATATTGAAATTGTCCCATGCATCCTATCAGATCACCATGGACTAAGGCTGATCTTCAATAACAAAATAAATAATAGAAAGCCAACATTCACGTGGAAACTGAACAACACTCTTCTCAATGATACCTTGGTCAAGGAAGGAATAAAGAAAGAAATTAGGGACTTTTTGGAGTTTAATGAAAATAAAGCCACAACATACCCAAACTTATGGGACACAATGAAAGCATTCCTAAGAGGAAAACTCATAGCTCTGAGTGCCTCCAAAAAGAAACTAGAGAGCACACACATTAGAAGCTTGACAACACACCTAAAAGATCTAGAACAAAAGGAAACAAATTCACCCAAGAGGGTTAGAAGGCAGGAAATAATCAAACTCAGGGGTGAAAATAACCAAGTGGAAACAAGAAGAACTATTCAAAGAATCAACCAATCAAGGAGCTGGTTCTTTGAGAAAATCAACAAGATAGATATACCCTTAGCCAGACTCACTAGAGGACACAGGGAAAGCATCCTAATTAACAAAATCAGAAATGAAAAGGGAAACATAACAACAGATCCTGAAGAAATCCAAAACACCATCAGATCCTTCTACAAAAGGCTATACTCAACAAAACTGGAAAACCTGGATGAAATGGACAAGTTTCTAGACAGATACCAGGTACCAAAGCTAAATCAAGATCAGGTTAACGATCTAAACAGTCCCATATCCCCTAAAGAAATAGAAGCAGTCATTAATAGTCTCCCAACCAAAAAAAGCCCAGGACAAGATGGGTTTAGTGCAGAGTTCTATCAGACCTTCAAAGAAGATCTAATCCCAGTTCTTCACAAACTATTCCACAAAATAGAAACTGAAGGTACTCTACCCAACTCAATCTATGAAGCCAGAATTACTCTGATACCTAAACCACAAAAAGACCCAACAAAGATAGAAAACTTCAGACCAA
Organism: Mus caroli; assembly: GCF_978045245.1. Lineage (NCBI taxonomy): Eukaryota > Metazoa > Chordata > Mammalia > Rodentia > Muridae > Mus > Mus caroli. The sequence continues at coordinate 72,682,506 of NW_028227264.1, forward strand.
TTTCCCTTATGAATATCAATGCAAAAATCCTCAATAAAGTTCTTGCTAACAGAATCCAAGAACCCATCAAAACAATCATCCATCCTGACCAAGTAGGTTTCATCCCAGGGATGCAAGGATGGTTCAATATACGGAAATCCATCAACGTAATCCAGTATATAAACAAACTCAAAGACAAAAACCACATGATCATCTCGTTAGATGCTGAGAAAGCATTTGAAAAAATCCAACACCCATTCATGATAAAAGTCTTGGAAAGATCAGGAATTCAAGGCCCATACCTAAACATGATAAAAGCAATCTACAGCAAACCAGTAGCCAACATCAAAGTAAATGGTGAGAAGCTGGAAGCAATCCCACTAAAATCAGGGACTAGACAAGGCTGTCCACTCTCTCCCTACCTATTCAACATTGTACTTGAAGTCCTAGCCAGAGCAATTAGACAACAAAAGGAGATCAAGGGGATACAAATTAGAAAGGAAGAAGTCAAAATATCACTTTTTGCAGATGATATGATAGTATATATAAGTGACCCTAAAAATTCCACCAGAGAACTCCTAAGCCTGATAAACAGCTTCAATGAAGTAGCTGGATATAAAATTAACTCAAACAAGTCAATGGCCTTTCTCTACACAAAGGATAAACAGGCTGAGAAAGTAATTAGGGAAACAACACCCTTCTCAATAGTCACAAATAATATAAAATACCTTGGCGTGACTCTAACTAAGGACGTGAAAGATCTGTACGATAAGAACTTCAAGGCTCTGAAGAAAGAAATTAAAGAAGATCTCAGAAGATGGAAAGATCTCCCATGCTCATGGATTGGCAGGATCAACATTGTAAAAATGGCTATCTTGCCAAAAGCAATGTACAGATTAAATGCAATCCCCATCAAAATTCCAACTCAATTCTTCAACGAATTAGAAAGGGCAATCAGCAGATTCATCTGGAATAACAAAAAACCTAGGATAGCAAAAACTCTTCTCAAGGATAAAAAAGAACCTCTGGTGGAATCACCATGCCGGACCTAAAGCTGTACTACAGAGCAATTGTGATAAAAACTGCATGGTATTGGTATAGTGACAGACAAGTAGACCAATGGAACAGAATTGAAGACCCAGAGACGAACCCACACACCTATGGTCACTTGATCTTTGACAAGGGAGCTAAAACCATCCAGTGGAAAAAAGACAGCATTTTCAACAAATGGTGCTGGCACAACTGGCGGTTTTCATGTAGAAAAATGCGAATTGATCCATTTCTATCTCCTTGTACTAAGGTCAAATCTAAGTGGATTAAGGAACTCCACATAAAACCAGAGACACTGAAACTTATAGAGGAGAAAGTAGGGAAAAGCCTCGAAAATATGGGTACAGGGGAAAAATTCCTGAATAGAACAGCAATGGCTTGTGCAGTAAGATTGAGAATCGATAAATGGGACCTCATAAAATTGCAAAGCTTCTGTAAGGCAAAAGACACCTTCAATAAGAAAAAAAGGCCACCAACAGATTGGGAAAGGATCATTACCTATCCCAAATCGGATAGGGGACTAATATCCAATATATATAAAGAACTCAAGAAGGTGGACTCCAGAAAATCAAATAACCCCATTAAAAAATGGGGCTCAGAACTGAACAAAGAATTCTCACCTGAGGAATACCTAATGGCTGAGAAGCACCTGAAAAAATGTTCAACGTCCTTAATCATCAGGGAAATGCAAATCAAATCAAACCTGAGATTTCACTTCACTCCAGTCAGAATGGCTAAGATCAAAAATTCAGGTGACAGCAGATGCTGGCAAAGATGTGGAGAAAGAGGAACACTCCTCCATTGTTGGTGGGATTGCAAGCTTATACAACCACTCTGGAAATCAGTCTGGCGGTTCCTCAGAAAATTGGACATAGTACTACTGGAGGATCCCGCAATACCTCTCCTGGGCATATATCCAGAAGATGTCCCAACCGGTAAGAAGGACACATGCTCCACTATGTTCATAGCAGCCTTATTTATAATAGCCAGAAGCTGGAAAGAACCCAGATGCCCCTCAACAGAGGAATGGATACAGAAAATGTGGTACATTTACACAATGGAATACTACTCAGCTAGTAAATAAATGAATTTATGAAATTCCTAGGCAAATGGATGGACCTGGAGGGCATCATCCTGAGTGAGGTAACCCAATCACAAAGGAAGTCGCACAATATGTACTCACTGATAAGTGGATATTAGCTCAGAAACTTAGGATACCCAAGATATAAGATACAATTTGCTAAACGCATGAAATTCAAGAAGAATGAAGACCAAAGTGTGGACACTTTGCCCCTTCTTAGAAATGGGAACAAAACACCCATGGAAGGAGTTACAGAGACAAAATTTGGAACTGTGACGAAAGGATGGACCATCTAGTGATTGCCATATGCAGGGATCCATCCCATAATCAGCTTCCAAACGCTGACACCATTGCATACACTAGCAAGATTTTGCTGAAAGGACCCAGATATAGCTGTCTCTTGTGAGACTATGCCGGGGCCTAGCAAACACAGAAGTGGATGATCACAGTCAGCTATTGGATGGATCACACGGCCCCCAATGGAGGAGCTAGAGAAATTACCCAAGGAGCTAAAGGGAACTGCAACCCTATAGGTGGAACAACAATATGAACTAACCAATACCCCGGAGCTCTTGTCTCTAGCTGCATATGTATCAAAAGATGGCCTAGTCGGCCATCACTGCAAAGAGAGGCCCATTGGACTTGCAAACTTTATATGCCCCAGTACAGGGGAACCCCAGGGCCAAAAAGGGGGAGTGGGTGGGTAGGGGATTGGGAGGGTGGGTATGGGGGACTTTTGGGATAGCATTGAAAATGTAAATGAGGAAAATACCTAATAAAAAAAATAAATTATAAAAAAATGGCTCCTTAAAGAAGACCATGATATGCTCATATTTAATAATAAGTAAATTAAGGCATGAGGTTAAGATTTAGAATAATGTATCTACTTAATAAATAGTATATTACATTGGTAAAAAATAGGCAGGGTATAATTTTGAATATTAGTTTAGGAAAGAAAGCAATACTTTTTGTCAAAACTTGACAGGAAATGCAAATGTATACATTGAAAGTCTAGGTCAAGCAAATTACCCCATTGAGTACAATCACTGTTTGTGCAGTGTTTCTATAAGTATTGTTCCTTGAGGGCAGTTCTATTTGCTCTACATTGCCTTTATATTGACGTGGACAAAGACTTCAGAATGCTGTAGCTTCAGAATGAGCCCTGAAAGAATGGCTTTCTTGTGACATGCTTTTGTATGTCTCTGTTGTATCAGGAAGGAATGAAAGCTGATAGATGAGAACACAAATGTCTACAGAAATATCTCATCCCTGAAAAATAAATATTGTTTCTTATGTGATGAAAATGTCTTACCTTCCTTATCCATAAACACAGATATTGTATATGGGTAAAAATACATATGCAATGTATCTGTGGTAACAAAATTCCTTGGGTGTTTAATTACAAATGAGAGAATCCAGAAAACACTGTAAAAGGGGCAGAGCAATATTGGGAAGAGTGTGAAGAATTTAGCTACTATATTAACTCTACTCGAAATAATATATATACTCACTTATGTTCATGTTAAACCAGAAATAAACTTTCATAAGATTCTCAATGACAAGCCAAGAAAGGGATAGAATAGTCACACAGTGATTAGTTCAACAATAAACACACAGTTTATTGTTGGAGGCATTGCTCACTTAATATTCATCTCAAGAAGGAAATGTATTCGTATTTCATTTTTTCCTAACAAATTTAAAACTCACCCACTTTTAAGAAAGCACTGTGAGTACCAAATAATAGTTTCCACTTACTCTCGTGTTGGGTGGATGAGGCAGGAGGGAAATGTTGCTGCTTAAGAAATTGTTTGCAAAAAGTATCATATGGCTAGAAAGATCATAAACTAGTTATAGATGTGCCATAGCATGAAGAGCTTTCTACTTCCTGAGACTGTGGTGGTTAATCCCAAAGTCTGCCTGATTGGTTTAACTGAGCATTGTGTTGTCTATCACTATAGGTGGAAGAACAACAAGACCACTCATAAGATGGCAGCACCTCTCTATGGGCTGGTGATCAGGGCAGAATAAGAGGGGTATATGTGAAAAAAAAAAAAACAAATCATGGCCAACATCCTCCGTTCCTTGCTTCCTGAACCACCATGCAGGCACAGCTCTATTGTGCTACACACCCCACTGTGACATGCTGTTGAAAATATTTAATCTCAATGGGGAGTTTCTACCCCACCTTTACCATACAGTTCACAGATCAAAGACACACAATCTTTGTATTTATAATAAGCCTTTAGTACACTAGAACTGGGCAGGTATTTACCCTCTAAGCTATTTGAATCTACTTCCCCATCAATAACCCTGTCCTAGTTAGGGTTTTACTGCTGTGAACAGACACCATGACCAAGGCAAGTCTTACAAAAACAACATTTAATTGGGGCTGGCTTACAGGTTCAGAGGTTCAGTCCATTATCATCAAGGCATCAAGGTGGGAGCATGGCAGTATCCAGGCAGGCATGGCACAGGAGGAGATGAGAGTTCTGTCTTCATCCAAAGGCTGCTAGTGGAAGACTGACTTCCAGGCAACTAGGGTGAGGATCTTATACCCACACCCACAGTGACACACCCATTCCAACCAGGTCACACCTATTCCAACAAGGCCACACCTTCAGATGATGCCACTCCCTGGTCCAAGGATATACAAACCATCACATTCCACTCCCTGGTCCCCATTGACTTGTTCAAAAACATGAGTCTATGGGGGCCATACTTGAACATAGCATAATGCAAAATGCATTTAGTCCAACTTTCAAAGTCCTCATAGTCTCTATAGCAGTCACAACAATGTTAAAAGTCCAAAGTTCAAGGTCTCTTCTGAGATTCATCCAACTTAATTAACTGTAATCTCCAAAGCAAGGCAGGAAACCAGCTGGGCAAACTCCAAACTCTGCATCACCATGGCTGATGTCAAAGCGGTCTTCAAATCTCCACTCCTTTTTCATCTTTGTTGACTGCAACAAACTGCTTTCTCCTGGGCTGGTTCCACTCCCTGTTAGCAGCTTTCCTCAGCATGTGTCCCATGGCTCTGGCATCTTTAACATCTTTGAGTCTCCAAGGCAATTTCAATGTTACAGCTTCTTGTTTCAGTGTCTGGGATTCCACTTGATCTTTTGGACTCCTCCTCAGGGCTGGCATCACTTTTCCAGCTCTACCCTCTGTAGCACTCTAAGCTCAGATTGATCCACTCCACTACGGCTGCAGTTCTTGGTGATCACTCCATGGTACTGACATCTCCAATACACTGGGGTATTCCACTCCAATTAGGCTTCACCAATAGCCTCTCATAGGCTCTCTTCAGGGTGCCAAGCCTCAAATCCTTTGCATGACCCCTTCAGTCCTGGGCCATCAACTACAGCTGAGGCTTCACCTTCTCCAGTGGCCTTCCCTGGCCTCTCACAGTGCTAAGCCCCAGCTTCTCTCCATGATCCCTTCGTTCCTTCACAAGCAGTACCACCTGAGTGACTCTTACACATTACCAAGTCCAGCCACAGCATGAGGTGCAACCTTGGTTATCTCTGGAACACAGCTTCTTTGTGCTCCCAGCAAACAATTTCCAGAAGATTTCACCTCAGTGATGCTGGTCTCTTCTTAATCACTGCTAATTCCTTAGCTCCAGCTAACCAGCATCAATTTTCCCAGTAGTTCCTTCCATCCTTAACTCTAGAGCCAGAGCCACATGGCTGAAGCTGCCGAGTTCTGCTGCTTACAGGAACTAGAACAGGATCCCCTTGTACTATTACATTATCACTAGCTTTATGTTTTCTAAATCCTTCACTGCCTAAGCTTGGCTATCCTGGTTCTTGCTCTGTAGATTGACCTTGAATGCAGAGATCGGCATGCCGGTCTCCTGAGATTAAAGGTGTGTACCACCATGCCTGGATTTAATTTAGCTGGGTAGGATCTTGCCCCAAGGTCCCACTCCCTTAATCTGTTATCTCCTAGAACACAGGAATTTGTTCCATTTCACTTCCTGGTACTCCTTTAATACTCAAACCATATATTTTATATTTTTCCTTTCTAAGCTTGCTATGCTTGTTCAAACTTCTCTTCATAAGACTTAACCAGAGAACAAAATCTCTGCTGGGCTTTTTTGAAACTTCCTTTGTCAATGCAATTAATGCAATTAATCCAAATCTCTTCACCTTAGCTTCAGGCAGACTTCTCAGACAATGGCGAAAAGTAGCCACATTCTTCACCAAAATACCACAAAAATAGTCTTTATGCCACATTCTGAAATTCTTCTCCTTTGAAATCTCTTGGGCCAGGTCAACACAGTTCAAATTACTCCCAGCAACAAAGTCTTCCATATTCCTACTAGGATGACCCATTAAGCCCCATTTAAAGCATTCCACTGAGTTCCAAATCCAAAGTCCAAAAATCCACATTCTTTCAAATAAAAGCATGGTCAGGCCTATCACAGCAATACCCCACTCCCAGTACCAACTTGTCCTAGTTAGGGTTTTACTGCTGTGAACAGACACCATGACCAAGGCAAGTCTTACAAAAACAACATTTAATTGAGGCTAGCTTACAGGTTCAGAGGTTCAGTCCATTATCATCAAGGCATCAAGGTGGGAGCATGGCAGTATCCAGGCAGGCATGGCACAGGAGGAGATGAGAGTTCTGTCTTCATCCAAAGGCTGCTAGTGGAAGACTGACTTCCAGGCAACTAGGGTGAGGATCTTATACCCACACCCACAGTGACACACCCATTCCAACCAGGTCACACCTATTCCAACAAGGCCACACCTTCAGATGATGCCACTCCCTGGTCCAAGGATACACAAACCATCACAAACCCTGAGTTATAACTTACCATGTTCCATCTGGGCAGCTTTTAACTTCAATTGTCCAGTCCTCATATCCATATTTTCATGAGTCACCTACCTCATGGTGTCTTTTCCTCTCTCTTCCTTCTACTTTTCTCCTCAGACTCCAAGCCCCAAAACCGAAATCTCCCCTACCTCTCTTCTGCCCAGCTATAGGCTCTCAATCTCTTTCTTTTTTTTTTTTTTCTTTTTTTTGGGGGGGTTTGGGGGAAGGAAAGGATTTATTCAGCTTACACTTTCACATTGCTGTTCATCACCAAAGGAACTCAGGACTGAAACTCAAGCAGGTCAGGAAGCAGGAGCTGATGCAGAGGCCATGGAGGGATGTTCTTTACTGGCTTGCCTCTCCTGGCTTGCTCAGCCTGTTCTCTTATAGAACCAAGACTACCAGCCCAGAGATGGCATCACCCACAAGGGGTCCTTCCCCCTTGATCACTAATTGAGAAAATGCCTTGCAGCTGGATCTCATGGAGGCATTTCCCCAACTGAAGCTCCTTTCTGTGTGATAACTCCAGCATGTGTCAAGTTGACACAAAACTAGCCAGTACAATTGACCCCTTGTCAACTTGACACATAAACACATCACTAGTAAGCCTCAACCCTTAGATCTTATACATCCCCAAGATCATAAATAACTTTAAAAGTCCCACAGTCTTTACATATTAAAAGTTCAATCCTTTAAAAATATCCAGTATCTTTTAAAATCCAAAGTCTTTTTACAATTAAAAGTCTCTTAACTGTGGGGTTCACTAAAATATTTTCTTCCTTCAAGAGGGAAAAATATCAGGTCACAGTCACAATCAAAATCAAAAATTAAACTCCAACTGTCCAACGTCTGGGATCCAACTCACGATCTTCTGGGCTCTTTCAAGGGCTTGGGTCACTTCTCCAGCCATGCCCTTTGTAGCACACACATTGTCTTCTAGGCTCCAGCTGCCTGTACGACACTGCTGATGCTGTTCTTGGTGGTTATCTCATGGTACTGGCATCTCCAAAACGCTGCTGTATTCCACTGTAACCAATAGTCTCTCATAGGCTCTCTTCATGGTGCCAAGCCTCGACTCCCTTCAGTCCTGGGCCATCAATTGCAATTGAGGCTGCACCTTCACCAATGGCCTTCGATGGCCTCTCACAGTGCTGAACCTCAGCTGCTCTGCATGACCCCTTCATGCCTTCAAAACCAGTACCACCTGGGTAACTCTTACACATTACCAAGTCCAGCCACAGCATAAGGTACAATCTTGGTACCTGGAATACAACCTCTGTGCTCTCAGAAAACACTTCCCAGAAGATGTCACCTCAATAATGCTGGTCTCTTCTTTTTTTTTTATTATTTTTTATTACGTATTTTCCTCAATTACATTTCCAATGCTATCCCAAAAGTCCGCCATACCCTCCCCCCCACTCCCCTACCCACCCATTCCCACTTTTTGGCCCTGGTGTTTCCCTGTTCTGGGGCATGTAAAGTTTGTGTGTCCAATGGGCCTCTCTTTCCAGTGATGGCCTACTAGGCCATCTTTTGATACATATGCAGCTAGAGTCAAGAGCTCCGGGATACTGGTTAGTTCATAATGTTGTTGCACCTACAGGGTTGCAGATCTCTTTACCTCCTTGGGTACTTTCTCTAGCTCCTCCATTGGGGGCCCTATGATCCATCCAATAGCTGACTGTGAGCATCCACATATGTGTTTGCTAGGCCCCGGTCTAGCTTCTTTCTTTAACCAACAGTTTTAAATTAAGGAGTAAGGTGGCATAGCATCACTTTGTATTAGGACAGATTCTCTCATCTCTGGGGATAACTAGCTCTGGGGTCTAGTATTTAGAATTACAATACATAGCAAAAGACAAAACCACAACAGTGGTAAACTGACAGCTTTGAGATGAAACAGATTGCATTGTTTATGTTGGTTATTTCTGTACCAGCAATGAAAATGGCAATCACAAGAATAGTTAAAATTGTCGAAAATATTAATAAGGAATTGGTTAGATGGTTATACTTGTGCACTCAGTGTTCTCTTTTAATGTCTGATGTTTCTGGATGACAATACACTTGAGCTGCAGAGTAATAAGCTTAGGAAGTGGTTGGAGTACCTTAGACAGACCAGGCATAAGATAGCATGGTTATTTTGGAAAAAAAATATTTAGGTCCTAGACTTTCCCAATACCACTTTAAAAAATAGAATAAAGGTAATATTTTCAAATATAAATTCTAACTGTGGGTTTCTAACCACCTCAAGGAATAGAGTCATATACACTAAACTCATTTTAGAGTTATGAAAGAGCAAGTGTGATATTTTTTAATGATCTCAGCTTGATATAATCTAGAATCTAGAGACTAAAGGTCTGTGACGGGTTATTTTGATTGCTTTAACTGAGATGGGTTGACCCAACTACCATGAGTGGGCATGTTGCCTGGTGAGAAATCCTGCCCTATATAAAATAGGAGAGTATAAGCTGAGTTTGGGAATGTTGTTCTGTACGAAATCATGACTGCATTAAGCACCTTCTACAGTGACTACTCACCTAGGAGGGACCTCAACTCGGAACTGCAGACTAAAATAATCCTTTCTCCCTTAAGTTGTCTCTGTCAGGATATTTTTTATCACAGCAACAGGAAAGGAAACAATGACAGGATGTGACACCCTGTAAAAGAAGAACATAAGATAAATTTGGGGGTGAAGCCTTTTTGGGGCTTCCTTTTAGCTCCCAATTTCATTTGGAAAGTCTGAGAGCAAAAAGGAAATGGCCTTATTGTAGAATTGCAGAAAGCCTATTAGGGAGTCTGGAAACACCATCATACAGGTAATGTAAATATGAACTGGACAACCTTTAGTGAAGCTCCAAAGCATTAATCTCAGACTGTCTGCCATCATGTTATAAATGAGGATGCAAATATTTAAGCATGGCTCCTACACAATGCTCTCCCTTTAATTACCTGCATTAATCTGAATCCTTTCATTACAAGTTCTATAGGCTGTGTGGGGGCATCCCAAAATGACTTGCTTAATTTGACATCTTCATCTACCAAATTCCTCAGTGATTTTTTTTCCTCTCACTTGCCTGTCTGTGTTAATTTTCTTCATATTCTTGCCCCTGCTTCAACTTCTTGTTTCTCTTCTCTTCTCTCCAAACAGCCCACAGGTTCATTTCTCTAATACTACCTCTCGCTGGAACCACAGTGTGCTAGACAGTGAGCTGTAGTTTGCACGTCTAAGGCATAATCACACAATGCTTTGGGAAAGCAATTTTAAAAAGACTTTTGCTAGGAGCTGGAAGGATCTGGAAGCTCAGTGAAAAGATTGAGAACTATCTGAGACAAAGCAGCCTCTCAGGGAAGACATGAGGGATCCAACTGCACTTTAGGACAAGCGAGGCAAGTAGATAGCATGCTTGTTTCCCACATCAGTTCTCCCTCTCTGAGGTTAGCTTCTTCACCTTCTGGTATCAGCCTCAGTTATGTGATATGTCCTGACCAATGAAGTGATGGTGGAGATGTTCTCTTCTAAGCAGAAACAGGGAGAGGCAGGGCTGGATTATCCCCTTTCTTTCCCTCAGTCAGGAGACTGTTGCTTCTCAATAGGGCTGTTCTAGAACTCTCCTGTCTAAAGTAACACAAGCATGGAATGGAGTGTACAGAGACTTTGGTGTAGCTCTGGCGGGAGAGGGAATCACCCAGTGAGATTGCAGAGACACCTGGAAGCTGAATCACACATTCAAAGCATAAATAAGATGGAGATTGTATCAAAGGGTTAGTTGTGGATATGCATGGGTAAAGACAGAGGAGGAGATCCTGTGGATCCTTGAATGCTGTGATAAAGCACAACTTACTGTGTAAATAGGAGTAAATGTTTTGGATGTTGGGAGGGTCAGCAAAAGTTCAAGAAAGCCACCCATTGCTTGGTAGGAAATCCTTAATTAAACATTTATTCAACAAATATTTATTGGGCATACATAAAGGATGCGAATAGGAAGTCAAGGATAAAAAGGCATACTTCTTTCCTTGGCTGTTTGAAGTATAGTGTAGGAGACAGGCAGGTAAGTAGGCAATTATAACATGTTAGGAAGCCAAATAAATATGAGGTGACAGGGGTCCTTAGTGGGAAGAAAGCTATTTGAAATTGGTGGAGCCAAGGAATAGAAGCCAGGAAAATATCTAAACTCTTTACAACAGCTTAATTGTGGTTTCCCAATGATAGAATAGAAAGAATTTAAGAACACTAAAAAGAGACGTAGCTTTGGAGAAAAATATGGGCAGCTGCCAAAACTTTTATGTGTAGAAATACTATTTACTGATTCCTGTGGGCAGAATTTATCTTTCCAAATGTGTGGGGACAGCCTGCAGTAGTTATGAGTAAAGGCATGCTCTGTGTGAGATAATTCTTGCACCCTTTAATCTATCATGGCAGTGAATTTAAGACCAGGTCATAAACACTTGCACACAGACACACACATCTGTTTCTCAGGCCATGGTGAAATTACTTTAAAATGAAAATGAGCATCTTGAGATGATTTCTCCCAGGACAGACTGAGTAGACATTTCTGTGTGACCATATCTATGACATCTTCATATACAGCTCTTCATTGAAATTTTCTCTTTCATGTATCTAATCTAATATCTAAATTTGTGTGGCAGAAAAGCTCTGTATAAGGCCAGAGAGATGACACAGGGGTAAAACATTTGCCTAAAAAGACAGGTTTTTTTTAAATTAAGTCATCTATATCTGTATCCACCTCGAAGTAGATATATACATATACAATAACAACAACAAGAATACATAAAATAAATGGTCACTTTTATGAAGAGCAGAGGAGGTGTTTCAGTCAGTAGAAGACCTGAGTTCAATCCCCAGAACTCACATGGGAAAGTCTGGTGGTTAGAGCAGCTTGTCTTTCCAGCACTGCAGAGGGAGAAACAAGAGGATCCTTGGATTTTACCCATCAAGCCAGCATACCTAGCTTACTTGGCAAGCTCCAGGTCATTGAGATCATCTGTCTCAAAAATAATATGGGCAGTGACTTAGGCAACATGCAAAGTTGTCCTCTGCATGAACACACACCCACATACACACATGTATCCACACATACATGTACATGCACATATATACATATGTTCCTGCACACATATACAATACATGGCCTGATCACTAAAAGTGATTCATAGATAAAGGAGTTTATTTCACTCACAGCAGCAGGTGGAGAGTCTGTAATGGTGGGGGAAGCATGGGTCTAGACAACCAGAGCAGGAAGCTGACACAATATAGCTTTAACTACACAAAGAACATGAACTAGAAATGGGATAAGGCAATGCACACTCTAATCCTGCCCCCTTGTGCTGTACTTCCTCCAGTTAAACCCCACCTAAAAATCCCATAACTTTGCAGACATCACTACCACTAACTTCACAGACATCACTAGCACTGGGAATCCAGTGTTCAAATATGTGACCTTAGGGAAATGGTTCTCATTCAAACAAACATACACTCATACATATAAGAATGTACATGTTCATTTGCAGATACACATCAAATATGCTGCATGCACACATACACATGAACCCATATACATACATACATCTACACACACACATGCATACCCATGTTCACACACATGTGCACATGCACATACATACCCACACATAACACGCATACATACCCATGTATATAAGTCCATGCACGTGCTCAAACATATATGTATTCTCCCACAATAATACACACATATGTATAACCTACATACAAATATGCACATAAACACATACTTGAACACACGTACACACGTGGAACATCTCACATGCACATGGATATGCATATTTACACACATGCATACACACAATTACGTGCTCTGTGATAGCTCACACCTTTATAATTGCTACAATACACTTACAAGCACACAAGAAAGCTTTGATCTTCATTGCTCTTTCATATAATGTCTAAGATATTATTTGAATCAGATAATTTCCTTCTAATTATAACTTGCTACAGTAATAATGTTACATGAACAAACAGGTGCATTTTATATATGAGTTCTTTGGCAGGTCAACACTAAAATTCCCAGATTATCATCAAAATATCAGAGTTAATAGAGTCTAAGGAAAATAAAATACAGACATACAAGGATAAAACTAGCCTGACATACTGTCTTAGTCAGTGTTTCTATTCCTGCACAAACATCATGACCAAGAAGCAAGATGGGGAGGAAAGGGTTTATTCCGTTTATACTTCCATATTGCTGTTCATCACCAAAGGAAGTCAGGACTGGAACTCAAGCAGGTCAGGAAGCAGGAGCTGATGCAGAGGCCATGGAGGGATGTTACTTACTGACTTGCTTCTCCTGACTTACTCAGCCTGCTCTCTTATAGAGCCCAAGACTACCAGCCCAGGAGTGGTACCACCCACAAGGGGCCCCTCCCCCCTTGATCACTAACTGAGAAAATGCCTCACAGCTGGAATTCATGGAGGCACTTCTCCAACTGAAGCTCCTTTCTCTGTGATAACTCCAGCTTGTGTCAAGTTGACACACAAAACCAGCCAATACACATATTCTACTAAAAAGTTCTCAAATTGGGACACAACCTATGTATTTAAATTAATTTATAATAGGGATCAGAAAATTCACTGACAGTAATCATGGACAATATTTTGATGTGAAACAACATGTTGCTAACCTAATACAGAGCCCACAGGAGTTAGTAAAATAGATACCAAAGACTAACATCAATTCCTAGATGAGGAATGAGCAGAAAACAACAACAACAACAACAACAACAACAAAAAGACTGTCAAGGCCATTCAGCCATTATGGAAAAACTGACTGGCTTAGTTAGGGCTTTATTGCTGTGAACAGACACCATGACCAAGGCAAAGTCCTATAAAGGACAATATTCAATTGGGGCTGGTTTACAGGTTCAGAGGTCCAGTCCATTATCATCAAGGCAGGAACATGACAGCATCTAGGCAGGCATGGTACAACAGAGCTGAGAGGTCTACATTTTCCTCGAAAGGAAGCCAGGAACAGACTGGCGTCCAGGAAGCTACAAGGAGGGTCTCAAAGCCCACTCCCAGAGTGATGCACTTCTCCCAACAAGGCTTCAACTGAAGGCTGCTAGTGGAAGATGGACTTCCAGGCAGATAGGATGAGGTTCTTAAAGCCCATGCCCACAATGACCTACCTACTCCAACAGTGCCATACCTTCTAATAGTGCCACTCCCTGAGCCAAGCATATATAAACCATCACACTGATTATAAGCTAGAAAGCCAAACCTTTCAGAGACCTAAAGCCTGAGATCTCAGTGACACAGTATTGTGGAAACTGTTCACTCTGGCTGTGGTTTAAGATATCTTGAACTCTTGGGTTACATATGGTTACCTAGTAAGTTTGCCTGCCTCTATTCAGTTATAATGATTAGGTATTTGTACCAGGAGAGGGAAAGTTTATCCTCCCTCTGAGTCATTAAATTGCTTCTTTTCTTCTTATACGAATCATCACAGCTCTTGAGCAAGATCAGCATAAGCCAGCTACTGTTTTATAGAGTTTGAAGTTGCTAGATAATAGACGGCATCTCTACTAGTAATGTCATTAAAGACTCTCTGGCTGGTGCCCAGATGCCCTCCTCTTCTGCAGCTCCCACAGCTCCTTCTCTGAGTGAGAAAGGAGGGCACAGCCTCTGAAATTGCTGCAGAGGACAAGCAAAGAGGGAGCAAAGTTCGCTGTCACCCTCACACCACCATAACGAGGTGCCACATGGTAGTTCATGCCTTCAAGGTAGCCGTGATACCCTCCTGTGTGTCATCACCTGGATACTTGTAGAAAATTTTTGTTGTGGGACACAAATAATTCTCTCTAAATAATTTGAATGTAATGATGGATACGTTTTAACTTGCCATCAATTGCTAGCATATTACCTAGGGGACCTACCACTCAGGTGTCTCAGCAGTAGGCCAAACACATCTAGCCTTCTTTCAGGGTTTTATCTCAATATGTTCCACTCTCAGAAATTCTGTGATGTTAGCTCATAGCCATGTTCCAAGGACTCAAGAGATCGAACTACGTGGCTCACATTCAAGCTGAATTCTTGGTCAGCCTGGGCTACAGAGGACAAGACTGTCTCATAAAATATCAAAAAGATTTAAGGTTTCTACAAGTTTGGTGGACACAATGAGCTTCATTTACTTAAGAGAAAGATGTAGATCTCTTAAGTAAAAAGACAATGAGTAAAAATAACAATATCGTAAAGGAGAGTGTGAATTGAATGCTCAAGAACTATAATTCCTAACTTTGTTGGCAAGCAGCATGGAAAAAAACATTGATGCAAAATTGTTCATAAAGAGGATTTGTTTAGCAAATAATTTTGCATGGCCTCTGGCCTCTGTCTTAAATAACTGTTTGGATAACATTAACATATGCTCTAACTT
Organism: Mus caroli; assembly: GCF_978045245.1. NCBI lineage: Eukaryota > Metazoa > Chordata > Mammalia > Rodentia > Muridae > Mus > Mus caroli. The sequence goes on from NW_028227264.1 coordinate 72,697,863, forward strand.
GGATTTCAGTGACTTAACTGTGATGTTTGTCTTTCTAGCACATATCTAAACTTCTCTCCAATGAAACCCTTGTTTCAATCTTCAAATTGTTTATTTGGTCAGAGACTTTCAACCAATCTCCCCACCATATGCATGCCCCTAAAAAACTTACCTCAAATTAGGCCACAGTAAGACATATATTTTTTAAAGAGAGTATACCATGGACAGATGATTATAAAGTTGCAGGCATTCCTGTTTCTTGCTTTGATGTAGTACAAGTCGTGAAGTGTGATTTTTCTTATTAACAATTTTAATTAACTTTTAATTGATCTGTAAGAAGATGAATGACTCCATTATAGCATTGCACACAGTGAGCTGCTCTGGTAGACATTAAGCATCCAGGCAAAGTTCTTGACAGTACTATTCATAACACAAACTCGACGGATAGCTCTCTGGTCTCACACCGACTTCCTCCTATGTAACAGTAAGTGACTGAGTCTGGCCCCAGTGCCTGAATCACAACCTCATTCATCTTGCTCAGTGATTGGGAGACACAGAAGGAAGAAAGGAAGTAGCTTTCATGCATATTCTGTCCTTTTGTCCCTGTTAGCTGCATATTTGAGCAGCTTGAACTTCAGAGTTAATTGCTGCAGAATATACAGTCAAATATACACATATTCTTTCACAGTGGGTACCCATGCAAGGAGTCACCTAAGGATGAGGGGATGAGACAAAGATATCTCTGTGTACTTAAAAAGTTCATTATACTTAAGCAAATATAGATTAATTTTTTAAAAGTTATGGAATGTGTTTGCAGTGGCTTAAATCTGCTTGGCCCAGGGAAGGGCACTATTAGGAAGTGTGGCCTTGTTGGGGGAGGTGCATCACTCTGGGGGGTGGGCTTTGAGACCCTCCTTGTAGCTGCCTGGATGCCAGTGTACTCCTGGCTTCCTTTAGAGGAAGATGTAGAACTCTCAGCTTTGCCAGCACCTTGTCTGCCTTCATGCTCCCATGTTTCCTTCTATGATGATAATGGACTGAACCTCTGAACCTGTAAGCTAGCCCCGATTAAATGTTTGCCTTTGTAAGAGTTGCCTTGGACATGGTGTCTGTTCACAACAATGGAAACCCTGACTAAGACAGCGTTAAAGAGGATGCTCCAGCTAACAGAAAACTTTGTTAACAGGAAGCTTCTTAAACAGATGCTTAACAGGTGGACTAAAAGTAAATAATTTCCAAAAATAAAATAGAGACATTGTTATATATTTGCAAAATGTATGATTGAAACAAAGGTTCTTGTAAGGATGGTATAGCCGTTTGTCAAAGTAAGCCTAAAATACTTGCACAAGTTTTAAAGAAGAACAGGATGGCTGAAGCATGAATCAAAGAGGTGCAGAGGCGAAGTCATTCAAAACTTGCAAGAACAGAATCAACACTCCTGACGTTACAGGTACAGAAAATGGTGGTGGAGACAGTTGGCACTAGTCTTCATATTCTGACTTTTACATGGGTAGGAATCTCAGGCTCTCTGCTTACACAGCCCAGCTCTGTCAATAGTTTCAAAATTTCCTCAGAGCCTCTCAGAAGAATCAGAGATAGCGCATACCTAGCTTTTCAGTCAGTGACCCTACACTGAACTTCTCATCTGCAGAGATTTATGTAATGAGCCTTTATTTCATGGGAGCTGACAACTGTATGGTTATTGTTATTTTGACAATGGAATAAATACTAGTACATGTAGTTCCTGTGTTTTATAGATTGACTTCCAAGCTTTTGGGTTTATGATGGTCCAGAAGCAACAGGTATCATGTCCAAGATGAACTTGAGATTTTTGAAGTTTCATCGTTATCATGGTGGTATTCATTACAATAGTGTCTACTGATGCTGGGCAGCCACAGGAAGCTTCAGCCCCCACATGGCACCCCTTGAAAGTGGAAATGACCGAAGCTGCACAGTGTAATGGCTTTCTCACCTGTGGGGCTCAGAACATCAATGTATTAAATGTTTTACACACAATATTTTCTATTTAAATACGTTTGTAAGGCAGTAACCCATGGTAAGCTAGAGTACATTTATCCTGGATGCTAGAAATGAGACATTAGTTAAATCGGTGGACATACAAATAAGATGTGCTCAACTAAACACACACATACATACATAAACATACTAACACACACTCACATACACTAACACACACTCATACATTCACACTTACACATGAGACACACTAACACACTGAACACACACTAACACTCACACTCAGACTCACACACAGAGGGTGTCAGGGAGGGAAAGAGAGAGAGAGGAGGAGGGGGAAAGGTTTACTGGTTAAATCAAACTTCTTTGTCATAGTGAACTTTGAACTATAGGAAATGAACAAATACCCTTGGGTAGGAGTCGCTTAAATTATGATGCAGATGTAGAATGTTTTTTACTAAGTGTTGCAGAGATGAAAGGTGAGGGTAAAAATCATAAGAGCAATGGTGTATGGATCTCAATCTACCTAAATTATTAAATTGCTTTTTCCTTTACTTGATCTGAAAACAAACAGTTCAGTCTTTTCCCCGGCAGCGTGGTGTTCATTGTAGGACAGCAAGTGCCACCGATCCACCAACAGCTTCTGGACTCATCTAGGCAAAAGAGAGCTTCAGGGAAAATATTTCCACATAGCTCTTCAGTTCTCTGACTATATTCGTTTTCCTCCTCCAGGTATTAATGTAATTTTTTTTTCTATTTTACTATCAGGATTAACCTCTCCAGGGCATCTGTGGTTTTGTCTAAAGGACAATTCTTGCTGAGTGTCAGTCATATGAAATGGAAGACTGTAGCTATAAACATGATATTCACATCTTTCTCTTTTCATTTATTTTTTGTCTGTTTATTTATTATATGTTTATATAGTGTGTTGTGTAAGTGTGTGTGAGTGTGTGTGTGTGATGTATGTGATTGTGTTGTATGTGTGTGTGTACATGTGAGTGTATTATAAATGTGTATGTATGTGTGTATGAGTTTGTGAGTGTGCATGTGTGCATGTGTGTATGTGTGTGTATGTGAGGGTGTGTGTGTGTGTCTGTGTCTGTGTCTGTGCATATGTGTGTGAGTGTGTGAATGTGCATGTGTGTGAGGGTATATGTGATTTCTGTGGTTGTGGTTGTGTGTGTGAGTGTGTGTTTATGTATGAGTGTATTGTGAGTGTATGTATGTGTGTATATGTGTGTGACTATATATGTGAGTGTGTGTGTGTTTTGTGTATAATTGTATGTGTGAGTGTATATGTATGTGTGTTTGTGTGCATTTGTGTGTGAGTGTGTATGTGTGTGCATATGTGCATGTGTGTATGAATATGTTTGAGTGTGTTTTGTATGAGAATATATGAGTGTGTGTATTGCGTGTGAGAGTGTGTATATGTGTGTGTATGTGTGAGTGTGTGCATAAGTGTATACACATGTCCCACAGCACATGTGTAGAGGTCAAAGAGGGTTTTTGCACCATACGTGCTCCAGAGGTTGAGCTCAGGCCATCATCTGTTCCATCTCATCACCAGCCCTATGACTGCATCTCAACTTCATTTTTTTCTAAATGAGAGATGTATGTAAATTATATTAAAATGCACTGCCTTGCGTTCCGGCCCTTGCAGAGATTCAGTCATCTCTAAGTTTAGAAATCAAAATGAATCCTCTCCTCTGTCTTGCATACTTAGTATATATAGTTTGGAACCTAAGCATATACTACTTCACAGCTTCCTAGGTAGAGTCAAGGATTTATGAAAAAACAATCATAGAATCATTTGATATAAAATGTATAGTATCTGGTGGTGTGAAGTTCTCCATTGTGATAAATTTACTGACTTCCAAACAAAAGTACTTCCATAAACATTCTATTAGAAATAACTTTTCCATTTCTGATGCAAAATGACTTTATGCCTAAAACTATTAGCAAGTATAGATTCAAGTAGCTCCAATGATCCTCAGCTATTATTTGAGATTCATATTCTAACATTAAACAGTAGCCCTGACTTGTGATTTGACAATTTCTGTACTTTTATTACAATTCAGTTTGGGAATATGTTTAATTTCAAACCTCAGGTCCATGAATCCACTCAACATTCATTCCTTTCATTAGCATTTATTAAATAGTTTTACATATAAGTCATTGTTCTAAATTCTAGGACCCCTGAGGTATTTAATTCTTGTAGAACTTTATGTGAGACAATTAATTTCCTTAAGCCATATGGTGTCATTTGCATAATGGGGCCAAAGATATTTACTCATTAGAAATCATCATAAAGATTAAAGGAGGTAAATATATGTGCCCAATCTTATGTAAATGTGAAAATGACTATATGAATTTCTTAAACAAAACAACCATCAAATCTTAAACCGTTAGTGAATTATCTTTAATTAATTAAAACCAAGTGCTACTTTTGACATTTAAAATCCACCGTAGTAATACAATTACATGCAACTTTCCATTTTTATAACACTCATTTTCTCTGACATAATATATTGCTGGGTCTAATGGTATCAGCTTATTTTGTTTTCACTAAGTATATAATTAAATCAGAGCTTATTTCTTTTCATGATTTTTGACTGCAAATTGTACCTTTATTATCTTCTAATTTTACATTTAGAGGAAAAAAAGAATATTTGGTTAGAAAACATGGCACAGTTTGTCAACTACGTGCCAGAAGCTGTTGTGCGAACCTTTCTGTTTCTTCCATTTAGGCAACAGACCCAGATGCTGGGATAAACGGCCAAGTTCACTACAGCCTGGGGAACTTCAACAACCTCTTCCGCATCACATCCAACGGGAGCATTTACACAGCGGTGAAGCTGAACAGGGAAGCCAGGGACCACTATGAACTGGTTGTTGTGGCAACAGATGGAGCAGTCCACCCTCGACATTCAACTCTGACACTGTACATCAAGGTGTTGGACATTGATGATAACAGTCCTGTTTTTACCAATTCAACGTACACAGTTGTCGTTGAAGAGAATCTGCCAGCCGGGACCTCCTTTCTTCAAATAGAGGTTTGTAGACAGGCATTAACTCCATGACATCTGTATTATAAGATTAGCTGTGAGGAGAAGGCATTGATGTTTAACTATAAACATGTGATCTATTTGAGAATAGCTCAAATTCAGATAAGCTGTAGATAAATCTTGTTGTGTTTTGGGTGAAAACCTTCCTCTGGGAGAAGCCATAAAATCAAAAGGAGAAAGTTTGCAATGCAATCATAAGCAACATCATACATTTGCATATATTAAATAATGTTATATGGTTCTATCATATTGACAACAAAAAGAAAAAGCTGATTTTCTCAAAAACTACATTAATTTTGGAAGTATCCTCCACATCTATCATAAGGCTCCAACAAATATCAAACAGATATTAATATGCATATATACATTTATATATACACTATATGTATGTATGTGTGTTCAAGTATATACATATAAGACATGTATATATTCACATATACATATATACACATGAATTATTATACTTTTCTCCACATAATTTATACACACATATACAAAATTTTTTATTCTGTAGTTAACTTTTTTTCATTCTCACATTTTCCAAATTTCTAACTCTTGTTATCTGAATTTCCATATTAAAATCTTTTTACTCAGTTGTAATATTATGAACAGCTTCTGACTTTTTTAGACAAAAGCTCAGGTTAACCTACACATCTCATTTTTGGAAATAGCCCATTTAATTCTGACACAGAGTGTCTGTGAATATTACAGCAAAGGAGTAAACCTCAATATGTTTATATTTCACCTGCAGAACAGAACTTGAAATTTTCTATCAAGATTTTCTTGATATACCTCAACAAATACTCACCTAGGTTACAGACATTAGTAAATGAAGTCATGATCTGTGCTAACCTACAGAGAATCACCTGTCTATTTGCTCATCTAGCCACATCTTCAACACTCATGCATAATAGGTGCCCAACTGTAAATATAACTTTTATCCCCTCAGATGATGGGAAGAGATGAGAGTCATACCCAACCTGTGCAAATACATGACTTGGGCTGAGCCTAAAACTTTTGTCTATTCTAGCAATCCCTAGCCTAGGCCTGGCAGCTTTCAGCCTCTATACAATCTAATCTTCCAAGCCGACTGATTCAATCCAGCTTCTCTTGGCTACAGCCCAAACTGCTCTACTTGACCTCATACTAACTTTGGCAATAAGTTATTATCTTATGGAACCTTCCCATTCTCTGTCTTCACCTGTGTCTAGCTTGTTCTCTCAGCAACCTGTCTCTGTAAAACTGTTCTGGTAACACACACACACACACACACACACACAAACGCCATGCACAGGAAGTTGGGTGTATCCTATCTCTGACTTGTTCTGTCAACCTTACCTTCTCTGCTAGGGGTTAAAGGTAGTGTTCCAAGGACACTATTCTAGTCAGATAATAATGTAATATGGGTCATGTCTGCTTTCAGCTGGATCACATATTTGCATGCAATTCCTTGCCTGCGCACCTATGTTGTTGGATGAAAATTCCTCTTCAGCCAACTATATATTGTGTCATCTGCTATATTTTTAGTAATTATTTTTGATATTATAATCATATCATTTTTCTCCTTTCCTTTCCTCCTTCTAAATATCTTCAATACTTCTCATTCTCTTTCAAATGTATGCCCTCCTTTTTCACTAATTGTTGTTATATATATATGTTACATACATATATGTGTATGTTTGCATATACATCTTTTGGTGTTACAAAACAAATCAAGATGGATTCACAGCCTCTAGAGAATTTTCAGACAGCTTTATACAACACCCAACACTGCTAGGTCCTAAGTTTATAAGGTACACTTTCTATACAACCTTGAGTGGTTTATATTTTTTTTTCCTACTAGATAAACCTCCTTTGCAACTGTGAACTGAGAAGCAAGTCAGCTACCAGACAAAGAGAGAAACAGAAAGGATTATTCAAGGCCATGTAAAAATAAAACGATCAAAATGTCAAGGGGCAGGGAAGGGGGTGCTGATTGATGTTCAAGGTTCTAAAGAGCCAGAAGGCATTGTGTTCTGTGACAGCCTTTGGAGGATTAGATTGCTGTCATTTGAATCTTGAATGTCCCCCAAGGCCCATAAGCTCAAGGATTGGTCCTCAGCCTGTGGAATTATTACATGTTGGGACACAGAGAACATGTCCTTGAAGAAAGATATTGAGTCCCCAGCCCCTTATGTTTCTCTCTGTTTCCTGGGTTTCATGACATAGATAAAGCTTCTTGTGGTCATCATTTACCACCATGATGTGCTGTCATTCCACAGACCCACACGGGGCTTAGTGGCCAGGGACTGAACCCCACTTTATGAGTTACTTAGCAGAAGAATTTTGTTATAATATCAGAAAGGCAGCTAACAGTGTCGGTCAAAGACAAAGTGGAAACAGGAGAGTTTTCGACAGGAAAATGACACAAAGTCTGTGCTTTGACTGGTCCACTCTACTGTGATGTCATGAATGATAAGAGGAGAGCAAGACTAATAGCTAGGCAGTATGTGCCCAAATGAGTGCTCATTCAACACACCCAACGTTCTGCACTTCTATTCTTACACTTCTCCTTCCATCGAAGAGCTTTTCCCAGTCTGTGCCACTGAATGGCAAATGGCCACTCTACCTCTACAAAACAAAAACAGAAACAAAACCATCTTTTCATTTGGCCTCCAATCAATCACCTTTGGACACTACATCATCTTTCCCCTTTTATTTGGGTATTTATGTTTTATTTCTCTTCCAGGCTATGGTTTTTACACAAGAGTTCATTTTATTCTCTTTACTGCACCTTCAACACAAAAAGTGCTTAACAGACACTGGTCAAAAGGCAGGGAAGTGCAGGGGGGAAGCCTTCGTAAATATGTTACCTCGCCCTTCCAAGGCATCCTTCTGAAAAGCAACCATGTCCATATTTCCTTATGGGGTTTTAGAGCCTGTGTATGTAGATCACTCCTTCAATATTTCTATTCAAAAATATTTCATGTTCATTATCTTATGTCTGTTCTTTCTCCTTCTTTCCATTTCCCATTTACCAATAAATGACAAGTCATGTGTCTCTTTCCTATCATGAAATCCATGCTGTCTAAGGCACTCATGCAGTCCCATCAGCCCCTCAGTGGGAAACCCTCTGATGTAACCATTCTCCTCTCTAACTTGTCGTAGGCCAAGGACGTTGACCTTGGAGCCAATGTGTCATATCGGATCAGAAGCCCGGAAGTGAAACACCTTTTTGCACTGCATCCATTCACGGGAGAATTGTCTCTTCTGAGGAGTTTGGATTATGAGGCCTTCCCCGACCAGGAGGCAAGCATCACATTCTTGGTGGAGGCCTTTGACATTTATGGGACGATGCCACCTGGTATAGCAACAGTCACGGTAATTGTGAAGGTAAGGAACCTGGGGTGACTGCCCTTCTCTCTATATGCCACATCTGGACTTTTAAACTCATGGTGTATTTTTGGAACAAGCCATAGGGACTGTGAAGGATAATGATTTATTGCTGTGAAGTACTTATGGAGACTTGCAAAATAACCCTACAAGATGGATTTTTTTTAAAGATTCATTTATTTATTTTATGTATGAGTGCTCTCTCTCTGCATGTACACCTGCATGTCAGAAGACAGTATCAGATTCCACTATAGATGATTGTGAGCCACCATGTGGGTACTGGAAATTGAAGTCAGGACTTCTGGAAGAACAGCCAGTGCTCTTAACCACTGAGGTATCTCTTCAGCCCTAGAAGATGGATTTTAAAAATACATTAAACAAATCTCTTTGAAGGACAGCTATGAGTCTGCCACAGGCTGTGACTGGTCAAATCAGGACTTCATTTTGATACAGTATAGTCCGCAGTCCATAGCAATGTGAATATTAACATTCTGGGGGTCAGATAAAGAGAGATACACAGTATAGATGATGTAGAGTTTATTGATCTCAGGATGAATGAGTTTAGTTTGTAATTTCAAGACTCTAAGGTGAAAAAAAAAAGAGCTTCAGAGATAGGTGGGTTTAATGTTCAATTCTAGAGCAACCTTTGATTTTTCTGCACTGGAGTTTGGCTTAACTTCCTGGTGGATAAGAATTTGTCTTGACCTCTAGATTTGGTGATCAACAGAACTATGATTTTAGCAAAGGGAGGCAAAGAGGGTCCCCCCAAGAACAGTACCAGCCTGGTCTGTGTTGTTATCTCTAGGGTATGTGTATAAATTCTCATTCTCTTGGGGTAGGAAGTTGTCAGGACAGGAAAGTAGATACAGATCACTCAGCGAGAATGACAAAAGTGATCAAGTACATCAAAACTGCACCAGAACCAGGTGACGAATGGCTGGCTTTTCTTACCTTAATGCTGTGGGAGGCCTGAGGCCTTAAAAAGAGGAAAGTAGTCCAATTCTTACTGATATGTGTAGATATAACTTTTATTTGCCTGATATAGTTTATCATCTTCTAGGCTTACTACCTCTGTCTGCTAACCTAGGCCAAGTCCTGGAAGCTTCTAGCCTCCCTAACAATCTTATCCAGGCCTAGATTGTTTTCAACCTCTGAGACTTACTACTGAAGAAGCTCAGCCTTTTTAGCTCTTTCTGAACTCTGGCTGGCTGGTAAAACCTAGCTGTTCTGGTTCAAACTCTTCTCCAAGTTGGCTGATCCAATCTAGCTTCTCTCTGTTTCTCTTCAACTACTCTGCTTGGCCTTATAATAACTTTGGCAATCTATTCTGATCTTCTGTCTCCTTCTCATTCTCTGGTTCATTCTGTCTTTGCCTGTGTCTAGATTGTTCTTTCTCTGCAACCTGTCTCTGTAAAAGCTATCCCAGTAAAAACTGTCCCCTTCTCTCTCTCTGCACTGCCCCTCAAGTAGCTTCCCTGTTCTCTCTCTTCTCCTGAGAGTTGGACAGATCCTATTCTGTCAAATATTTCTCTGATTCATCACTTTGTCTGCCACTCAATTAGACATCACTTTCAAACATGGGTCCTTCCATCTACAAACTAACTTTACCTTCATTGTTTGGGATTAAAGGTGAGTACTAAGAGTCTGTCTGTATTCCAGCCAGAGGGTATTAAAGAAGTATGCTAAGGGCTGAGCCACACGACAACTAGAAACAGGTTCCTTCATTAAATAACACAATCTCAAGGTTCACAGCGAGATCAAAAATCCTGCAACATACATGTGACAGTGGAAGACACCTTTTATTTGATAGTGTCTTCATGTTCTCCCCGGTTGAAAAATAGCTAATCAAATGTCACTGACTTCTCTCTGAGGAGTAGCTGGTGGTGATGGTCAGAGTTACCCAAGAGTGGAGTTGGCTGCACTGGCTTTAGACTAGACTTATGCTCATGCAAGTAGTTAGAAGAAGTCAAATTGGAAATATATATATATATATATATATATATATATACATACATATACATATACATACATATACATATATATATATATATATATATATATGTAAAATTTATTGGAACACAGCCTGCTTTGACTGTATCCTGGAAGAAGTCAATAGAGAAAAAGTAGGTTCAAATATTTTAATTCTAAAAAAGCAGACTAAAAATATGTTTTAATCTTCCTGGTTTCCTAGATAGGTCTTCCTCTTTCCAGGCTGCTCTTCACTGTGATCCAAGGTTTCGCTAAGACTCGCAGCAGCATCCAGAAGGCATTCAGTCACTGTCGCTCATTCTGTCCTCGAAATTTAGAGGATGTTGGACTAATCCTGTGCCTCAGTCCTTTGTTTTATTCAGAGAACTCAAGTATTCCAGTGAATAAATCTGCCTGATCCGTGTCTTTTATTTATTGTGCATTTGAAACAAAACTTCTCTAATAATTATATACAGGTTCAACATCACTTTTTCTTTATTTTTTTTCTTACTTATACAAGTATAATAAAATTTCAGGCTATATTTCTAAAAGCAGATAGTTCCTTTTTTCTGGTAATTCCAGGTAGGATATGCAAATTGAAACTTTAAAACTCTCCCATACACCACTGAAGCCAACAGAATGTCTCCACTGTTCTTAACAGACAACTAGAATACAGATCCTGTTTCTCTACTACCACAACCTCCCCAAACTTGCAAACTCTCTGCTGTTTCTTTGCTTCTATCTGCAATGGCAAGCCATCCTGCTGATCATGTAATTTCACAGTATTTGAGGAAGAGATATTTGTTCTGTAAACAATCACCAAGGAGAAATTGTCTTAAAGATTCCCTCTTTGAAAAGTATGAGCAGAGGCATGGTTTCTTTTGTAAAGAGGACAAAATGAAATGGTAAAGTATTTAGTATTGAGCTCATCTAATATTTTAAACCTTGGTACATGCATAAATCAAGGGAAACTTAGAAGAACATATGCCTACATGGTGAACAAAATAAGAGTTTACAATAGATACTGGTTAAAAACTTTTCCGGTGTGACGTTCCAATAGTCTATATAATATAATAGTATAATGTATCTTATACTATTATACAATGGCACAAAAACTGTATTTTGTTGTAGATTTAGAGGGCACTGATAGACAAACCCTTATTGTGTGGAAAATACTAAATTACATACTATGGGTAAGCATCTAAAAATCAAAAAAACAGAACTCCAAAGAATGGAAATAGTGAGATCCAGTATGATGTCCTGCCTTCCAAACTAACTTACAAAAGCAAGTCAGTTCTTATAATCTAAGATATATAATCCAATTATATAATGATGTAATTGTAGAGCTAGAAAGAGTGCAGATCAGAAGAGCTGAAGGTGTTCACAGGCAAATGACACCTTCAAGAGACAAGGGACAAGTGTGTTTGCCTGTCCCAGAGTTCTCTGTGGGGCAGGAATGGCTAGACACAGGGCCTGCAATAAAAGATTGCCCATATACAGGTTCAAGTTGTGGCAAACAGTAGCTCATACAAGAACCTCATATTTTGTTCTTTCGAAGGACTTGCCTCCAGAACAAAATGTTGCTATTCCACTGACTGTAAACGAGACATTAGCTCTTCCAGAAGGAACCAATGCACAGGGCTATGGCAGCACTGACAAAGCCACAGCACCTGAGGACCATCGAGGAGAGTCCTGGCTTTGATTTGGACATAGAAGCCATGGCTTGAGGATGTAGCCACTTTTTTGGACAAGAAAAAAAAAAAAAGGCAGAACCTCTGCACACTTTAAAACTAACAATATCCATCACGTTCCTATCTAAATGGGGACATTTGAACAAAAAGATAATTATAGGAAACTAGCTATTGAAATATTGGTTGATATTTACTACCCATGCCCACTGTAACTCAAATCAATCCTCCTTCAGTTTTCTCAGACATTTTGTTGCAGAAAAAAGAGATTACAAACTCAGAAATTCTACCATCCCCTATTGAATCTAGGTGTCTTAGGCTTACTAGTGCAGTTATGGAGCATCATGACTAAAAGCAAGCTGGGGAGGAAAGGGTTTATTCAGCTTATCATTCCACCTCACAGTTGACCATCAAAGGAAGTCAAGACAGGAATTCAAACAGGACAAGAACTTGGAGACAGCCGCTGGTTCAGAGGCCATGGAGGAGCACCGCTTATGGGCTTGCTCAGTCCACATGGCTGGATGCCTCGGCTTGTCTTCCATATACACTGGAATCCTAAAGAAATAGGCATTAAAAACGGTGAAGAAATGGACTTGCTGGCTAGCGAGGGCAGAAAGAACCAGGCAAAAGACCAAAAGCTTCCTGATACACGCTTCCAGCAGAAGGTGTGGCGTTGATTAAAGCCATGTGTCTTCCAAACCCAAAGATCCAGATTAGAACGTAATCTACCTGCTTCAAATTGAGTGAAAACAGAAAACAACAACAACAACAAAAAAAAAACAAACAAACAATAAAACCTCTCACGGGTGTACCCTCCTGCTGCCTGTGCCCTGGGAGAAAAGCCAGCAAGCCCATCTGAACCGCTGCTGCAAGCTCCTTCAATACCCACAATCCCACTGGTCCCAAGAAAGCATCTCTTCCTAACAGCAGTTCCGGATTGGCTGGCATTGTCTGTGCCTGTAATCCTTGGTCTCTCAGGCAGTCCTCAATTAGGTCCTCCAGTAGGAGATGCTTTTTATGGCTATGTATGCCCCCCGCCCTGCCCCCCGCACCCCCGGTGTTTAAATAGAGGTAGCCCTGCCTTTCCTGTTACACCCTCCAACTTTGAATTCTAGCCAATTCCACATGTAGTCAAGTTGCCGTGACCAGCCATTGCACTTGACAACTAAGACAGAATCTTCAGTGATAAGTTTAGTTTTCGAAAACTATGAAAATATCAAAGAATTTGACTTCTATTTAAGAACGTCCCCAGTGTGAAGGAGGAAAACACGCTATTTGTGTAAAGGCAGGCACATCTTGAGAGCACACTCAGGAGTACAGGGATGAGAGGAGTCAGGAAGCATAACCCAAGAAAGCAGCAAGAAACAGAAGAGGGAAGACAGACCTACAGGAAACAAAGAGTGTAAGAGCTCCTGCATGGACTCTGGCGGCCAGGAATAGACCTAATTGGCACAGAAAATAGAGCCAACTGTCCTTAACTGAGAGCAGTTGGAGGAGGGCAGGGTGGCAAGACAAGTCAGTGCCCGCAGCAGACAGAATTGTCAACAGCATAGAGGTAGAACCACCTACTGCTTCACACCACTGTATCTCGGGGGGGGGGGGGGGGTGTCAGAAGCGGAGGAGATTTATATCCCAATTGATTTATTTTTATAAAACACATCGTATTTGTCATCTCTTTATATTAAGTGTCCGTGTTCTTTTTTATTTTTTAGTTTGTTATTCATCTATAAACTGGACAGCAGTACAGATATACAACATCCTGGAATGGTATTCAATATATTTTCCCCCTCAAATCTACCCTTTGGTCTGAACAAAAAATGGTTTGCATGATTATTTTAAACTTTCATTTTGAAAATGAATACATAGGACTCATATTTTTCTTCCATCTAGCTAACAATAACTTGAGGTCACATCTTATTTGTAGGACGCATGGATTCAAATTACAAGCTTTACTGGTTAAAAAATAACACAGTGAGAGATGCCTGGTGTTGTTTTTGTTGAAAACCATGGCAACATTTGGAATGCTCTGCTGAAATACTAAAACTCATTTTTGTTCAGATCAACAAATATAACCACAGGAAGCAAACTATAATGGGTTTTAATGATAAAATTAACTATAGGGCAGAGGTAGAAACCTTTCCTTTTGCCAATACTGCCCTCTAGTGGTAGAGTTGAGCTTTTTGAATTTAACTGAATAATAGAACATTTGCACACAAGAGAGGTTTTGTTTTTGTTTTTTTTTTTTTTCCCCCTTTGATAGCCCCGCAGCATAAATATAATGAACTATTGATTATGCGTGTTGGCATTGCATTCCAATAAACTGTGGTAGAATGATGGGCAATCTGCCACATATTTCACCCACAATAGAGATCATAAGCCTAACACATGTAGAGTAGGCCATGAAAACAAATACTGCTACATTATAACAATATTGATTTATTCTTCATGCTGTCAATGGCAAGCAAAATAATGAGAAGGATAAGCAATGGTCCTCTGTTATTATAACCTTTGGCGTGTGTATAATCAGTTTATGAGGATGGATATCAAAACACCCAGTGTGAATTCACAAAGGTGAATCTGCCAATACCCACCTAGCAGAAAAGAAAAATGGGTCTCTTCTCTCCATACCACCAAGAACTGAATTAATGCAACTAGAAAAATACATCCTGCTACCTCACCACCAGAGAGAGTCGAATCTTCCAAAAATTCACATTCCCTTGGGCCAGAAGGGCAGGGATAAGCTACAAAACAAAAACAGATAAACAAACAAACAAACAAAAAACAGGAGCAAACTGTGTTTATCAACCTTTGGAAAGTCATGTAGTTAAACGTGTGATGCTTGATCAAACATTAAAGCAATCATTGTAGTAAACACTACTAAGTCAGAAAAACAAAGGGCACGCAGCTCTCCCTAAGTGATACTATGGTTAAGAAAAATCTTCGTCCTCTCAGAGGAATTGGTTTATTGTTTTGGGCCCTTACAAATAATTATATCAGTTCAGACAAGTTAGCATCTGTCTGGACCACCACTTTCATTTGCCAAATTATGGTTAGGAGAGTTTTCACAGGGATGTCTTTATCTGGAGTCAGATGGTATCCAATAGTGTAGCATCCAGTGCTTAGTTATCATGGCTGTAACTTAGTATCTACTCAATTATCATGGCCATAACTTAGTATCTACTCAGTGACTGGCAGTAAGCCTTTACCACCACAGTGAAATCAGATGCATATAAATTGCTTTGAAATTTTCCCTTAGGTAAATTAGCATTGCATTCTATCTGTAAGCATATGTAATTGCGAATACCATCACTGTAGTGTGCTTCAGGGAAGACTTCCTCCTCTTATTATTTTATATTCATTAAAATGAAAGTTGAAATAAAGGACATTTCACAGTTTGCTCTTGGAATCATATTAAGTATGTAGGATGTTCAAACCTGTTGTAAATGACCCAGATAGAGCTGTCTCTTGTGAGGCTACGCTGGGGCCTAGCAAACACAGAAGTGGATGCTCACAGTCAGCTATTAGATGGATTACAGGGCCCCCAATGGAGGAGCTAGAGGAAGTACCCAAGGAGCTAAAGGGATCTGCAACCCTATAGTTGGAACAACATTATGAACTAACCAGTACCCCGGAGCTTGTGTCTCTAGCTGCATATGTATCAGAAGATGGCCTAGTAGGCCATCATTGGAGAGAGAGGCTCCTTGGTCTTGCAAACTTTAGATGCTTCAGTACAGGGGAACGCCAGGGCCAAGAAGTGAGAGTGGGTGGGTAGGGCAGTGTGGGGGAGGGTATGGGGGACTTTTGGGATAGTATTGGAAATGTAAATGAGGAAAATACCTAATAAAAATTTTTTTAAAAAAGAACACAAATAAGTTTAAAAAGAAAGAAACAACAAAAGAAATAACAAAACATTCTCTTTTATCCTGTTTCCTGGGCTTTATTTGGAGAGGATGGGGAATAAGATTTCTGTGTGTAGCACTTGCTGTCCTGGAATTCTCTCTGTAAGCCAGGCTAACCTGGAACTCAGAGATCTGCCTGTCTCTGTCTCTCCAATGCTGATATTAATATCACACACACTGATATAGAGCCCTGACTTCTCTAGAGTGTCAGGTGGGAGATGAAAGGTTATGGAAAGACAAAACCGGTCCTGGTAAATAGGTTGCATGACATGAAGAGCCAAATCAACCTAACTGGTTCACTGGTCCCTTTGGCCACAGCACTAAATCTCAATTCTACTTTACAGGACATGAATGACTACCCTCCAGTGTTTAGCAAACGCATCTACAAGGGGATGGTGGCTCCAGATGCAGTCAAGGGGACACCAATCACCACCGTTTATGCTGAAGATGCTGACCCTCCTGTAAGTAGAGATGCTGGCTGATGTTGTGGGTTGAGGTTAGAAAGTGCCCCGTTCCTGGGAAAGCAGCTAGACATTGAAGACCTCTCCTCCTTTCCAGAGTTCTTGCTTACTGACTACATGTCTACAATCTGCCAGACATGTTTTATGTGACCACTGATGAAGGCAGACAGCAGAGTCTAAGCTTTTTAGTTAGATTTTAAATGTTTACTATTTGCCAATTTATCCAGCATTAATGCTAAGCACATGCAGAAATGTTTGTACTTGGAATGATGAACAGGATCCTTATTGAAGTTGAATTTTGTGTGGGAAAGATTTCATATTCATGCATTTCTGTTTTATTTATGCACGGCCTTTTTATAAGCAAATGCTAAGCCTACATACAACATATTTTTATAAACATAAATCTCACTCTCTCTTTCAGATGTATTTAGAAGATTTTTCATTAATCATGTTGAGCGTTGACCTATTTCTAAATATCCCAAGTTGCCAATCAAGATAGAGCTTTCAACTAATACGTAATTATAACACAAATGAAAAATAAATTCTTAATGTTGTTAAATTATTACATTTGATGCAAGTCAAAAAATAATAACACCAGTATAAAACACCCCGTATAAAACCTACAATTCTTTCCAATTTTTTAAATGTCTGAACAGATTTATATTTTTACTTTGAAGGAACTCATGCTAATAATGGTTTCTAGAAAATGCAAATAAACATATTAAACAAGCTATCATTGAGAAGTCTAAAAAGATTAAAGCCTTAAATCATGCCAGTGACTTAAAATTATTTCTTAGTGCTAATATGCATACTATTTCTAAAACAACTTTTACATTAAAAAAATCAATGGCAGTCATCACATTTTTCGGTTCCAGCAGCTACAAGCTGTATGAAGCTTGCTTTGATGATAACCTCTGGAAAAAAAAAAGAATATGTTAGCTTTGGAAGCAGTGGTCTTTCCCTCAGGAGCTCCTTCCTGGGGTATTAAAACACTTTTGTAACTGACTTATCCCAGCTTGGAAAATAAGCAAAAGTTCATAGCTGTAAACACATCAGTAGCAAGAAGTACCTGCTGCACACACTTCAGTATGACCCATGAGCACACCAATCATAATGAACGCCCACTACCCACTGGCTTAATCAGCTTCTGCCATCAAGAAACTCACAGACTGTCGAGACAGAACTACAGAGAGGAATTAGAACACAGGAGAAATGATAAATGAAGAGTTTAGGAGATCATTGAGTTTAAGAGTATAATTGATGTGTGGCCTAATGGTTCTGTTTCTCTGTACAGGATGCTCAAAGTCTTAGGGCAGTTGATCTTGGCACATGTGACTTTGGTACCTGGTGATCTGATTGTTTCCATGAGGGTGATAAATTATTTCTTGGTCAATGGTCTACTCTATTAAGTTACCTTTCCTAGAAGAAGTCTCTGATTTAAACCATTAGAGTTGTTTTTAGAACTTTCCCAGGTCTGCATTTCTGTGGAAGAAACTTTTAAGTTCACATCCTTAGTTCTTAGTGATTATTAATTGATGATGATAATGATGATGATGCTGATAGAGGTAGTGGTGATGATGATGATGATGATGATGACAGCTTTTCAGCAAGTAAAATAAGCACTCAGATCGTTCCATTGGCTGAGCATGCTGGCTTCACCTGCTGTATTTCCATACAAAAATCTAATTCTGTTTCCATTGAACACTGAAACAGTGACAATGTTTCACCATAGCTATTGTTCAGATTTTAGCATTGTAACCATTTCTACAGATATATTCCCTTGAATTAAAAAACCTATAGTTTAGCTGCATCCACTCCAGTGCAAAATAATAACCTGGCTCCAAGGGAATTTTCAGAAGACAAGTGCCATGTGCATAATTTTAAAATATTATAATTGAATTTTTTCTTACACTTTGATGTTGATTTCATAAAATCATATACTTTCCAGATATGTTTACCAGTGCTTTCCTCTCTCTTATTGCTAAAAATATTCACTTACCAATAGACAATAATTTTAATTTGCTGTCCTGTGGGGTTTCTGTTCCCTTATCTATTCCAGTATTTGAGCTATTATAATACTAAATTACTGCTCATATAATACAAAATGTTTATTCAGTGACCTCTGTTCTAAATTGTAAAACCTTTAATGGTAGGAAACCCATTCAACATTTGTATTCCCATATCTTAGTTTAGTAAATAATGGTCAGCTAGGAAAAATTTGCATAATGGAATAAATAGATAAGTAATGTGTATTTGTATCCTCTTCAGTGTTGGCAAGTTTGCAAGATCCACAGCAGTTTGACTATATATATATATATATATATATATATATATATATATATATATATACATTGCTGTCTCCAAGCTTCAGTTAGGTTGCTGAAGAACTGAAATTTAAGAATGATATAAATGTATCCTTAGGACAGCTTCTGTTTACGTGATACTGTTTTCAGCATCACTGCTATTCAAAAAACACCTTTATGCTTAGAGACTTACCACATCTCCTTCAAGACATCCTGTTTGATTTGAAGAAAGTGAGAACCACACATTTTCAACTATAAAGTAGCAAGAGCAAACCCTTTGAAGTGTCACAGGCAGAGGTTGAGTGCAGTCTCAGAGCCTGGGAGAACACTATATCTACTATATCTGAATATAAATTAAAAATTATAAAACGCATGTTGTGCAAAATTAAAGTGCTCTGGAGGGAGGAGCAATCTTCCAGGATTCTAACACCATTGAGACTGTCTTTTCCACTCTCCTGGGATCGCAGGATTGACTTGAAGAAATGATGGATCACAGGGAATCAACACATTGCTAACCTTTTCTTTCTATTCACTAAGGACTTCTCACTTCAAACTTGCACAAAGCAAAACTCTATGTGTAATTGCTGCAAGCATGTCTTGGTTATTTCTGAAGCTGCAGGTCATACTCTGTCATATGGAAATCTGTTCGAAGGCAGGATTATAGATGCAGTAGATTGTGCATCTATCAGCACAGTCATGGAGCAATCGACATACATAAGACATTGGCTGTTCACCCAGTTCTAAGAAATGATGCAAAGGATCCCATAGAAGCTTAACTCTTCCGAGTAACCCTTCCTTTAGTGTACATTAGATTAACAAGATTCTTGATAAGATAGGCACTAATGAAATGGCTTAATGTTAGTAACTTACAAACTTCCTTATTTTTGAAAAACTAGATAGTTTTAGAGGATTATGAAAAAAATCCCCATGAGAAAAAAATCATAAATTTATCAATAGTAATTTGCTTAAAATCCATTCCTAAACAGCAAGTATTCTTATAATATCTCTTTCAGAAGAAATAATGAGACAGTAATCACCAGTGTGATGTTTGTCATATCTTTTGATGAAGATGTGAGACTTGGCAGTTCTGGACTTAGATGAGCCACCAAGGAATATTTTAGGGAGTGTTTGTATAGGTGTCTTTAACAGCCATCCTCGCTGTTCGGGTTATCTCTGCTGATCTCTACAGAGGGGAAAAGATAGCCACTTATTTTATTTCTACAATGTGTACCTTGTGTTTTAGTAAACTGCTGTGATGTCACCAGGAATGCCAGCCAATTGACATTCCTGAGAAAGCTTACCCATCACTCTGCAGCATGTGATAGCCAGCGGTCCGTAAGAGGAGTGATCCCATTTTGTCTCACAGTTTGCTCTGTATGCAACACTGAAGGCTGCCCAGACCCAGAAATGTTACATTGTGTTTTGACTTCCTTTTAGAGTACTCCTCTGTTTCTATTCCTTTGGTATCTTTGCTCACTTACTTTTTACCACTCTTCGTTTTCCAGGCTCTGCTGTAGCATAGAATTGATTCAGGTTATTGCCAGCTTTGCCACAGAAACTATTAACTACACTGTATAGAGCACGTAGAGTATACACAGTTCATAGGTTCTTTCTTACATGGTAAAGCTGAAAACATACAATCATTGTCTACTTGCTCCGTGAATAGCTTGTAAACACTGAGATGATGTAGACCAAGCTCATGTCCCTTTGGCTTCAGAAAACTAGGTGGAAAGAACACCTTTATGGTGTTTTATACAGGTGGGGATGGGGTTTTTAAATGACAGTGGAGTATAGTTAGATTTGAAGGCAAAAAAAAAAAATGAAAACCAAAGGAAGGTTTTATAAGAAAGGTAAATATGATTCATATTGTTTAATTGATTTATCAATGCATTTTAAGTATCTGTCATGTATGGCCTCTCTGGGACATACATTATGTTATGTAGCACTATATTGGTATGTTTGAAGTAATGTGTCATGAACTGTAAGTTACTAAAAACAATTACATGGTTGCTATTTTCACTTGCAATCAATACTACAATTAATTTACAGATGAAAATGTTTCCGTCTTATTTAGAAACTGTCAAGCTTATCAAGGTTAAAGGGATATGTTTGTTTGTTTGAAAATACATTTATACATTTCTTTCATATAATATATTGGCATCACAGTTATCCTCACTCATGTTTTCCCAAATTTTCTCTACCTCCTCACCTTTCCAACTCCATGTCTTATTTCTCTCTCTCTCTTTAAAAAAAAAAAACAGACCAATTAAACAAGCAAAATAAATAAAGAAAAAGAAAAACACAGCACACAGAACACACACACTCACACACATACAGACATGCACACACTCACACATACTCACATATACACGCACTCACACATACTCACATAAAGATACATACACTCACACACACTCACATACACACTCACTCACACACACATACACACTATACTCAGAATCATACACTCACATACATTATTTCTCTTTCTCTCTCTCTGTCATACTTACACACTCACAAATACACACATGCACACACTGACAAAGATACATACACTCACACACACAATTGAAACATAGATTATAAACAATAATATACAAACAAAAGACCATTAAGGTAAAAATTATCCAAACAAAGCAATGAGACAGAAAGCCTCCAGAAATAGCATGGTGTTCATTTGGTGTTGGCTATCTACTGCTGGGCACAGATGTGGCCTTAAGTGTGGTTTTTAGACCCATGAGACTCTAGTGGAGACACTATTCTTGTTCTGCAAGGGATTGTCAATTGGAGATTGCTTCTTAGATATGGATATGAGCTATGCCCACTCCTCTTCTCAGCACTGGGACCCCTCCTGGCTTGGACCTGTGCAGGCTGCCACTGCCTCTGTGAGTTCATATGAGTGTCAGTGCCCTTACATCTAGAAGAAACTTTTTTCTTGATATCATCTATTCCCTCTGACTCTTACAACCTTAATGCTCCCTCTTCTGCAGAGATCTCTGAGCCCCGAGGGTAGGGGTTTGATGAAGACATACCTCTTAGGACTGGGCATGCCAAGGTCTCTTATGTTCTGTGCAATGTCTACTTGTAGGACTCTGAATTCCTGTCTAACTGTCAAAGGAAGCTTCTGTGATGACGACTGAGTAAGACATTGATCTATAGGTATGGCAGAGTGTCATTAGGAGTCATTTCCTTACTATGATCCTTTAGCAACAGAACAGTAGTATTTTGATTTCCCCCGAGGTCCATGGCCTATCTAGTCTCATGTTCTCAGCTACCAAACTCTGCTGGGCACTGTCCTTAAATCCAATCAAATAGTGGTCGGTTACACCCTCAACCTTTATGCAACTATTGTACCAGTATATCATTCAGGCAGACCACCAATGTAGATCAAAGGGTTCATAGCTTTTTAGGTATTTAATATTTTCCTCTGGTCGTATGCAAAGCACATGCTAGTACCATGTCAACAGGAATGAAAGTTTCTTCTTAGGCACCAGCTTATCATCTCCATATTCAATAAGGTATGGAAGTGTCGTCTTCAGCAATGGGGCCTTACTCTCAGTTTTAGAAGAACAAACAATAGCCTTGGCCATAGACTGAGTTGTTTGGGGTTGGGGGTGAGAGGTTCCTTGAGATCTCTTTGGTCAATAACTTAATTAGATGTAAACAATTCCTAGCAATGAAGGTCTCTCTAAATGGAAATAGATGTATAGTTGGGGCTTTGCCTCCTATTAGTCTGTGATTGCATTTAGATTTCTTTAAAATATGAGTATATTTCCTGAATCTTCTGGAAAACTGTAATAGGTTTCCATATAACCCCAAAAATGACCCTTATTACTACCTGTCCCTCCCCATATTCTCTCCCTTAGCCCCTTAGTTCTTTCTTCCACTTCTCCATTTAATCCTTCCATTCCAGTCTCCCTCCTGCTTCTCCAGACCTGTTTCCCCTTCCTTGGTAGAGTGTTCCCCCCCTACCCCTGCCCAGTCCTTTATAATGTACCTAATCTCTGTGGTTATATGGATTGTAGCATGTCTGTGGATGGTAGCATACATGATTTAAAGCTACCATCCACATATAAAGAGAATACATACCTTCTTAGTTGGGTTTTATTGCTGTGAAGAAACACCATGACCAAGGCATCTCTTACAGAGGAAAACATTTAACTGGGGCTGGCTTACAGTTTCAGAGATTCATTCCATTATCATGGTGGGAAGCATGGCAGCAGACAGGGAGACAGTGCTGGAGGAATTGAGAGTTCTACATTTTGATCAGAAAGCATACAGGAGATTGACTTATGCAGGCAGTCAGAAGGAGAGTCCCTCTTCCACACCTGGTGTAGCTTGAACACTAGGAGACCTCAAAAAGCCTGGCTCCACCGTGACTCACTTCCTCCAAGAAGGCTACACCAGTCCCAACAAAGCCATGTCTCCTAATAGTGTCATTTCCCATGGGCCAAACAAATTCAAACCACCACACACACACACATATATATATATATATGTCTGTTCAGGTCTGGGTTGAGCAGTGTTTCTTCTGTTTGCATTTTGTAGAATAATTTGAGGAGTATTGGCATTAATTCATCTTCAAGAGTCTTGTAGAATTGCACTGAATCTATCTGTGATTCAGAGAGAGAGAGAGAGAGAGAGAGAGAGAGAGAGAGAGAGAGAGAGAGACTTTTAATTACTGATTAATTGCTTCTCTAACCTTGATATAAATTTTAAGTTTTCCAGTTTTATGGAGTACAGATTTTTAAAGTATGTTCTTATGAATCTTTGGATTTCCTAGGTATCTGTTGTGATCTTGCCCTTTTCATCTCTACTTTTAAAAATTTACAGCCGGACAGTGGTGGCGCGCACCTTTAATCCCAGCACTTGGGAGGCAGAGGCAGGCAGATTTCTGAGTTCAAGGCCAGCCTGGTCTACAAAGTGAGCTCCAGGACAGCCAGGGCTATACAGAGAAACCCTGTCTCAAAAAAACCAAAAAAAAAAAAAAAAAATTACTCTTCTCTCTTCATCTTTTAGTTAATTTAGTTAAGGATTTATTAATCTTATTCATTTTCTCAAAGAAACAACTCTTCATTTCATTGATTCTTTTAATTTTTATTTCCATTTTATTTATTTGGGCACTAAGTCTGATTATTTCTTACTGTCAATTCCCTTTTGGCTGTTCTCTCTTCTTATTGTTCTAAGGTTTCAGATATGTAGCTAACTTACAATTATGAGATAGCTCCAAAGTTTTATGTGGGTACTTAGTGCTGTGAACTTGCCTTGTAGACCTGCCCTCCTATGTCCATAAGTTTGGGTATGTTGGGTTTTTTCTATTGTAATTCAATTCTAGAAAGGTTTTAGTTTCCTTCTTAATATCTGTCTTTCCCTATCTTTCATTCAGTAGCGAGTTGTCAGTTTCCATGTGTTTGTAAACTTTTTGTAGTTTTTGTTGTTGTTGATACCCAGCTATAATCTGAAGTGTTTCAGATGGAATTCAAGGTGTTATTTCAATCTTCTTTTTGAGACTTGTGTGTCTGAGTATATGATCAATTAAAAAGTGTCACTCCATGATATAATTCACACCAGTCTTTTTCTTCTGGTAGAAATTAGGCTTGTGGAACAAGATCACAACACAGGGGGCATTTTCTACAGCAGTAGATAAAATATAACACTTCAGGTTTGGAGTTCACTCACAGACATCCAATTGGATATTATGTAGGATGCCTTATTCTAAACATCTTGTTAGGAGACAGAGAAGCAAGTCTTCTGAAAGAGATGCTTGGCGTTCTGTGAGGACTCTTGGCTTTAATCATCCATTTATGAAAGCAATGATAACTTGGCTCTCCTTATTTCTGGGTCATTTTTTCTTTTGTCGTTATTTATTTGCATCACATTTTTGTCTATCTATTTAGAATTTTTCTTTTAGGAATGATATTTAGTTGCAGATATAGATCTTATGTGAAATGTGTTAAATTTGCCTATAAATATTCCATAGTTCTCAATTTTCTGCTGAACTTCTTATAGATTGTCTCTATGGGAGTTATTCATGGCATCTTAATTTTATTTCAAGGTGTTTTGAGGTGACCACATCTTTAACATCAGTTTATGCTGTGTGCAAATGAGTCCCTTCCTTTAACACATTCATCCATTAATTTCTAAGCAGTGTATCATGTTGCATATTTGCTTGGCTGAGGATAGACACTGAGTTCTTGTATATAGGGGGCCTTATTTTGTTTGTACATGTAAAACATAACTCGACAACCTATTAGAGCCTTCTAATGTTTTCTCTTTAACACTGTACATATGTGAGCCCCACTATTTTATGTTATTTAAAATTATATATAAAGCCAAGGAAAATTTATTATTGTTATTGTGACTGTTTTTGTTTTTTACCTGTCTACTAGAAATAATATGTTCAGTAGCAATGTAATTAGATATTGATTCCCATGTTAATACTGTCTGATATTTATGGCCTCTTATGTGCAAACTTAATGTTCATCAACTCAAAAGAGTTTCCAGGAGCTTCAAGAAAATGGTTTCTGAATGAACCTTTGCCAACCCTATGTAGCCCTCCTTAGAAATAGCTTCTCACGCATTCACTCAGCCACCCTGCCCTTAAGTTCTTACATGTAGAAAAGGGAAAAAAATGCATAGTTAAATATTAGAACTTTCGAACACCAGCTCTCCACTTTCCCATCCTTCTATCCCTTTCAACCTCTGTTCCTTCTTCTCCTTTGTCTAGTTTAGGTTCTTAATGCAAGTAAAATTAGATAATGTTTTCCCATTTTTCCATTCCTCAAACAGGAATAATTAAGTTGTATTTATCCTTATGGATTTAATTAGTTGTGTCTGCATCATGCCCTCAATGTGGATCCCCACTGTTGCAAATGGCAGGATTTTGTTTTTTGTTAAGACTCTGTATGCACAGCAGTCTTTACAATACATCAACACACTGTGTCACTGTAAATATAGAGCACATCTTTATAGGCTTATCCATCAGTGTACACCAAGGCTGTTTCTACAATCTGAATACAGTAAATAGCATTCCAGTGAACACAAGCTGCACATATCTCTTTGAAGGGACCTGTTTAAAACCTCATGAGAGCACCAGTAGGAATTCTTGATTGTTTTTAAGACTTAATTTTAGTTTTTATTGATATGTATGTGGGTGAATATATGACACATGTGTGCATGTACCCATGAAGGCCAGAAGAGGATTAGTTCTCCTGGAGCTAGAACTATAGATAGTTATGAGGCACTAGACTTGCATGCTAGAAATGAAACTTGGCTCCCCAAGAAGAGCAGCAAGTTTTCACATCCACCGAGTCATTTCTCCTCACCCCCCCCCACCCCCCGAGCAAGTCCTGTTTTATCATTAAAAATAGAAAGATTTTAGGAAAGCAGGAACAAGATCACGAATTATTCACTCTGGTACAGGCTCAATATTTGGGTTTTGTGGTCTATTTTGTAAGGGAAATAGGAATTTGCTGTCTCTTAAACTAGCAAATGTATCTAAATCAGGAAAGCTACACAACAGGGTTATTTGAAATTTTGAGGAAGTAGCTTTCTCTCTATTAAGAATATTTCTCAAGAACTTTAGTGGTTAATAATCTCAAAGCAAATGTTTCTGAGGACTTTGATAGCTGTGGTCATACCACAACTGCACACATAGTGATTAGATGATGTGTCATATCTGTCAGACGTCTATGTTACATACAAACAAGAAGAAGAAAAATGAAAAGCAGATTGTTTGAATAAATTGGATTTGACCCACATTTCCTCTTATCATTTTTAAGGACATCCCAGCATTTTATTAGAATTACAAAAAAAAATAATTTGACAAAGCTGTCATGAATGGAGAAACAATACTAACCACATTTTAGTAATTCCTAATGTTAGTTCATACCTAAAAGATTCTGTGTGAATTATACAGTTACCAAACTGTAAACCAAAGATTTTCTCAAAGACACTGAAAGAAAGAATTTTTGAAACCATGTCAGGGAGAGAAAAAAAAAGAACTTTGTATATCTGAAAACAGATTACTTAATATTTGGATTTAATGATAATGGGCTTAGTATTTACTAATAAAATATGATCACATTAATATTAAAGGAGTTATGTGAGTCTGAGTAATATCTTGGTAATTATGTATTAAAAAAAAGCTAAATGAGATGTCCTGTGATGGTAGGAGTCTAATGATTTGGGCCCATTACAGTCTCATTGAAATTCCTCATGTTTGTGTGCTTCCAACATCTTTCACACAGCTCTGCAATTACTGTCTGCAGTAATTAATTATATTTTTCCATAATTAAGTTAAAACCTACTACATTTAACCCACAAGAATGGAAACCTAAAGTTAAAAAATGTACAAAATAAAAAAGTGAAATTGCTTGTAATTTCTTAATATACATTTCCTAATATAATATACATTAATAATATACATTTTACATTTACTTTGCTATATTAGCTATTTCCATTGAATTGTGTGGAATGATACTGAGTTTTAGGGTCTATGAAGCCTGAACACTCAGGGCGTACTGAAACTTGGCTTTCAGTGGTTTCCATTTCACCACGATTTTCCTGTCATGATGAACTTTAATCTCACTCTGGGAGTGTGTGTGTGTGTGTGTGTGTGTGTGTGTGTGTGTGAAAGAAGAAAAACAAAAACAAAGAAACCCTACCATCATAATAAGACTCATTTGTTTGTGCTTATGGCCTATAGATTTATCATATTACATTGTCCACATATCTATAATAAATAAAACTGCAGACAGAATGGACATTACTGTTAGTAAAACCTCTGTTGGCATACCACATTCTTGTTCCTTATCATGATGACTCCATGGAAATCATACTTTCCAACAACCTGGACCCATCTCAGGGGCTTTTCTGCAGCATCAACTTCATCCTTAAGCTAATTTTATGAATTGTCTTACCGTGTTATTCACATGTTAGTGGGATATTTTCTGTATGATTTTATAATTACTAAGTGCACTGCAGGTCTGAGGACCACATTTAAATACAAAAGATGTCTGGTGACTTTGTTATTTAGCCGAGACAATTTCGGGAAATGAATTCATTTCTAAAATCCTGGCTTTGTCGCTTGTAAAATATGAATACTTATGCTAACTCCTAGACTTATTTTAGATATGAATATGATAAGTGTACCATGCATAGTCTGATATTTAGTAAAATTTCAGATTGGTTGCTAAAGCGGATGTCAGCATTGTTAAGAAGCAACATTGTCATTATATAAGAAAATGCACATAAACTGCAAAGATTCCGTTTCCAATAAACACGCCTCTTGCACCATACTTCTTGAGTGGCTGGATGTCCCTTCAGCCACTTGGAAAATTTATGATTCACATGTAAAATGATTAGGGAGGTAACAGCTCTTTAAACCTTTCAAAGTATTCCATTGGCATTACATATTTAAATATCTGTCATCAGAGTGCCTGGGTGTGGTCAACACCAATAACCTTTAATTCTCTAATTCATTTATTCAGTCAAATGCTCCTTAAATGCATACAGGGCAGAATGTCCTCCAAGCTGTTCAGATACAGTCACTACCCCATGTGAAGCCTGTATTCTTACACATATGGCAAATAGCAAAAAAATAAATAAATAGTACATTTACATTGCATGGGAGTTACTATGACCACAATAAATGATAGCAAATTTGCAAGAAAAGGAATGGACTTTACAGTGACAGAGGTTTCTTGGTTCATCATGGTAGGCAGTGCAAGTGAAGAAGTGCAGTTCATGGGCATGGAGATATGGGAGAGACTTATGGCAGATGACATAGCAGAGAAGCAGACAGGAATAAGGGCTGGCTGGGCACAGCATTTAAGGAAATTATCACAGTGACTTTTGCCCACCAGTGAAGTAATAACACCAAATTCTACATACTGCCCAAACAGAGCCACCAGCCTGAAACAAATACATTTAATACCTGAGCCTAGAAGGGAAATTTCAGGTGCAGAGTGTTGATTCTGCTTCTGTCCCCGCAGCAGCTCTTGGCCACCTCATAATCCTAGTAAATTCAGTCTAACTTTAAGGAACCCCATAGTCATAAGAATTCTAACAGTATTCTGGGCATGTGGTGCCATGTGCCTTTAGTCCTAGTATTTGGGAGGCACAGACAAGAGTTCAAGGCCAAAAAGGTCTACATATTAAGTTCCAGGTCAACTAGGACAGCACTGAGAGACTTTGTCTCAAAAATAATAACAATAAATTGCAGGAGCATTAAAAACTCTAATACAAGGCAAAGTCATGGTTATGAGCCTATATGGAATAATAGTTATAATAATATAGTTATATTCTTTCAATATACAACAGAAATACATGCACCGAGTGGATGCCATAAAGCTCTTTTGCCAACTCAAAATGTAGCTACTTGTCCTCCAACCATGGCTACAACAGTCTCTGAGAATAGGGTGGAGGGTATACTTTATAAACATAACATTCACCTGAACTCCATTTCAAAGCAAAGTCCCAAATGAGTTTGCAGTCTTATTCCCTAGGGAAATGGTTCTCTACCTTCCAGATGCTGCTACCCTTTAATATAGCTCCTCATGTGGTGCTGACACCCAACCATAAAATTATTTTGTTGCTACTTCACAACTGTAATTTTTCTACAGTTATGAATCATAATGAAATTATTTGATATGCAAAAGATCTGATAGGGACCCCTGAAGCAGTCACGACCCACATGTTGAAAACTCCTTCCTAGAGACTGCAATGAATGCAGTTTCTTTCCTCCCTGAAATGGCTTCAGGACACATTTCCTATTACTCCAGTGTTTTGTCTCTTTTTAATGGTGCTTCACATATAAAAATCTCTGGCTTCTTTGTCTACCACTTTGAAAGAGCTGGTCTTCAGCCAAAGGGTGTTTCACAGATCTTTCTGCTTCATTCCTGGCTCTCAGCTCTCATTGTATGCCTGGCTAGTAGAAATGACCAGTAACCATGCCACAGATAAGATGCTGTGCTGTCATAAAATTTAATCTGCTAAGCTAATAAATTCATTATATTTTAGTTCTTCCTCACTCTATATTTTAAGACATGGGAAGATTATAACACAGATAGCCTACCCTAATGACAATGTCTATTCTCCTCTGAAACTTCACATTCATGGTACTTATTCTCTGCATTTGCAATGGCATACCCATATGGATAAGCTTAGTTCCAGCAATGACCCCTCTCCTGGTACTAAGTTTATGCATTAATTAATGGTGCATTACTGTTACAAAATACCTAACATAGTAACTTCAAAAAAGGAATGATTTATTTTGACTTGCAATTTCAAAGTATTTAGGCATTTATTAATTGGCAAATGTGCTAGACAAATCTTCATAATAATGTGAACACATGACAGAAAGCATGTGAGTGTATCACAGTGGGCAAGAAAATGGTAGTGAGATAGAAAGTGCCTTCAAATACACATTCCCAAGACCAATGGTCAATGACTAGAACTGTCCCCTAAAGTTCCCATGACCCCCAAAATTATGCCTGAGAGTTCAGGAAACTGAAGTTTTCAAACATGAGCTTGTAGGAGATATTTCGTATTTACACCGCTGCAATAAATCAACAGAAATGAGTGATAATATCTCAGGTAGAACTGGTGAATAAAAATAGCTCAGAGGCATATCTGAAACAGAGCCAGGGAATCATGAGCACAGATTCAGAAAGTGGGATTCAGGAGTAAAGCAAAGGCACTTGAGCATAAATTATAGCAATGTGTGAAGCAGAAATGAATAGTGAGTTCAAATTAGATTGTTTTTAAATGAGTTATTTTCAGGACATAGTATCACCGTGTGAATAGTCTGGATTTGTGCAACAAATGAAAACACCAGAAGGTTTTAAACAGCTTTTATGAGAATTAAGTCTCTCTCACTCTTGTTCCCACTTCCCCTCCCCATCTTGATTTTGACACAGGGTCTCACTCTGCATTCCAGGATGTCCTGAAATTCACTAGGTAGCATGAGTTGGCCTCTTTTTGTTCATGTTATTTTTTTTTTTTTTGAAGCAGAAAAGAGATACACTACCACTTTTTTTTTTTTTGCTCTTAGTTTTTATATCTTATCAAAAAATATGGCCTCATTGAAATTATCAGGTAGAACTGCTACAGTAGGATAATTGATTACATGTGTTTCTTACTTTTACCTTCCACAAGTTGATAGTAAGCTTAAAGCAAGAGCTGATGCCACAGGTCTATAAGGTTTAAGGATTTACATGTCTTCCCATTAAGACTAATACTTGACTAAACATTCCATATCTATTTTCTAACTTCATCAGTCTATTATGTAAATGTTTTTATGGTTTTTTGTTGTTTTTGCTTTGTTTTGTTTTGTTTTTTGTTTTGGTTTTGTTTTGGTTTTGTTTTGTTGTTGTTGTTTGTTTGGGGGGGGTTGTTTGTTTTGGGTTTTTTTGTTTGTTTGTTTTTTATGGTTTTGGTTTTTTGGATTTGGGGGGCCATGGAGATTTACAGAAGCAAAAAGAATCCAGCATTTCT
The DNA here is from genome assembly GCF_978045245.1 of Mus caroli. Taxonomy (NCBI): domain Eukaryota; kingdom Metazoa; phylum Chordata; class Mammalia; order Rodentia; family Muridae; genus Mus; species Mus caroli. The sequence continues at coordinate 72,729,073 of NW_028227264.1, forward strand.
GGATTTAGATTAGCATAATTAAATGTGAAACAATTGTGGCAGGAAAAACAATAGAGCACAGCAGATATTCAGCGAGAAAGACAAGACATGGAGCAAAAGATGTCTGTGGCAATAGAGTAATTTTTTCCCACACAGAAATCATTTTACTGAAGCCTATTATAGCACAATTCATTGATTCAGATTGAGTTGTGCACAGAAAGAAATACCTCTTGCATTTTACCTCTTAGTGTATGGAATTTTTCTTTTCTGCAAAGCCATTCATTGTGAGAATCAGTTTATCTCCTCCGGTGCCCTTTCCAGTCATCCTGATCGATCAATTCTTCCTTTTCAGGGGATGCCTGCGAGTCGGGTGAGGTACCGAGTGGACGACGTGCAGTTTCCATACCCAGCCAGTATTTTTGACGTAGAGGAAGATTCTGGGAGAGTAGTAACCCGCGTCAATCTTAATGAAGAGCCTACAACGATTTTCAAGGTCAGTGCGCCATTTTGTTTGAGACATCTATCCGACATTCAATCTGAGCATTCTGCTTAAAGTTATCAATATGAATTTTTTTCCTTTCTACTTTTCTCCTCTTTAATTTTTAAAAATTGTTTCTCCTAGAAATTTGAGAGCCTACTTTAAAATAAAAAAGTCATCTAGTATTTTATGGTTGGCATAAATAGATGCTACTATTTGATCCTATAATAGAGTCTATGTCTTTTAATAATCATGATATTCAATCTGTATTTAATCATATACTGTCCATACTGATCAACACAGTTAATACTATTATTCTAATGTCTATATGGCATTCTGCTGTGCAAGTAAACAATTATATTTTCCTTTGTGTTTCTAATGCCACAATAGTAGATATAAAGGCTGCTACTGTTTCTTACAGCAAGTGACTCTATTGTTCTAAAACTACTTGTGTGAATCTCATCTTATGCCTGCTCACAAGCATAAGTACACACAGGTAAACTGCAGAAGCAAATAATGCTCCTAGAAAATTTGGAAAAAATATCCATTAATCTGCACTGTGTTACTTTGTATTAAGAAGCTATATGCAGCTTTAACTTTTTCAAAGCCTACTTTTAATGATGGTCCTTAAATGTCTTAACCCATCACCCACCAGAAAGAAAAGGTTATTATGCTAGGGAGGAAGTGGACCTATTTAGAAATGGTTCTTTAGAGCAAATCTTGTCTGTCTTGTCAGGAAATCAGCAGTTCAGTTCACAGGTCACCAGCCAGAGCTTGATCCACTAGCAAACATTTTTGGATCTACCAGCTCAGTAGTGTCAGAATAGCAGCAGTGGTGACATGATGTAGCAGGAACAGCCAGGCCTCAGCTGAATTGGCAAGAGTCAGCAGGAGGAATTAGAACCATGTGGAGCACCAGGAGAAGTTCTCAGCTCTGCCTCTCTTGATGAAGCAAAGATCAGATGAGACTGGAGACCAAGAAGCCTTGCACCACTACCTCTACAAGCAAGGCCCTCTCACAGTCCGTTGAGTCCTATTTATACTCCCTCCAGCCATCGCGTGACCCCTATGGGTCTTGCCTCACCACGTGTTTTGTCTCAGCATGTGAGTCTGTCTTAGCAACACTCCATGTGAGTCTGTCTCAGCTGACATCACTCTGCCAATTGGCCCAAAGCTCCAGCACACCACCAGAAGTTTTGGGGGGCTTTTCTCTCTATGGAGTCAGGACAAATGGAGCTCAACTACACAATATAAGTTGCACCAATACATGTGTGTCGGTAGCGAAGACTACTTCATCACTTGTCCTTTGACATGCTTGCTTAAGCAAGACATCCTTTCACCTGTGTCTGCTTCAGCGAAATGTTCCTTCACAAGTCTGACTTAGTGAAACATCTTTTCACCTGTGTCCACTTCCGGAAAACATTCTTCATGTGTTTGCCCCAGCAAAACACTACCTGATACAATTGATTTTAAAGAACCTTTAAATTTCTACCTCAGCTCTAATTTTCACAAGAATATACACCTCTGTGAAAAATGTTTGAAATGTTTTAACATAAATATTAGAACACTTCTTTGTGTGTTATGGTTAGTAAAAGGACCAATTAATATTGCACTAATAATGTGTAGCTATCACCTCATGGGACTAAAATTTCTCTCAGATTATGTATTTGAATAATTCCCACTGTGTACTACGTGATCTTGGCTCTATTTGGGCTAATTGTTTTTAAGAGATTATATAACAAAGTGTTAAACTACAAAGATTACTAATTTTATTCTCTAGAGAGAAACACTCTGCTCTTTAAAGTGTGAGAAAACTCATTGAAAAATTAATTTCTCTTTACAAGTAAGCTAATTATGTTTTTGCTGCCGATACCACTGGATTTAACACCTTTTATAAAATATGTTGGTACTATAAAAGTATATATTATTTTCTGCAGCATTGAATATAGAAAACCATTTAGAATTGCATAGATAAAGCATGAACCATATAGTCTACTAGAAGTTGTTTTTTCTTATTAGAGTTAGTAACTCATTTGATGACACTACCTAGCAGGTTGTTTAAGAATATTGCGATAGAATAGGGGATATTCTAACACAATATCTCGTTCCTTAATGGGAGTAGGGAAATGATCACTTTCTCCCAAAAGTGGAACCAAGAATAAAATAACAAGATCTTTGATAGAGTGAGGGTTGGCATTTTCTCCTGTTTATAATCTGTATGCGGATTCTGTCACTTTTTTAGCTGGTGGTTGTGGCTTTTGATGACGGAGAACCTGTGATGTCCAGCAGTGCCACCGTGAGAATTCTTGTCTTACATCCCGGAGAGATCCCACGCTTCACCCAAGAGGAATACAGGTATGAGTTTCCATCAGGCTTTAAAGCACCAAGCTTTAGTGCGCTCTAGAGTTACTCTCAAAACTGATCTGAACTTGCCAGCAATGTTGGTTTTACAGTCCTAGCTTGATTTTAAAATTAGAACGAAACCTTTAAAGATTTACCATAGTTAACAAACGTTTAGTATGAAGCACTTTAGCAATGCTTCAGTGAACACCTGATTCCTTATAAATCATAAAGAAGCTCTGTTTAAATAATTGTCAATAATGAACCCAACGGGGAAAAACAGACTTTTAGTTTCCATTGTTGCCAGTACAATATGACCTCCACCTGTGACGTATGATCTACAGCGACACTTCCCAAGTCATCCGGTGTCTCTGAATACTGGTATATATTATAGCAAGGGCACCTTCAACTCATCAAGTGACAGGAAAATAATTCAGAATAACCAATGAACTGAGACAGTCTAGAGAACATTGGCAAGTGTTAGGAAATATCTTGTAGGTCAGAAACTTCTCAAATTTGCTCTTATGCTGGCACCAAGTGGTTGGCTGTGTTTTTGATTTCTAAGTTACCAATTTCATTAATAGACTCACAGTTAAGTTTTTAATCCATATTCAGACATGGTATGAAACTGAATTATTCATGAAGCAGAATATTTTCATTTTTAAAGTTTAACATTAAACAGGACACTTCGAAATGAAAGCTAAGTCGACATGCCCTAGAATTCGTTTTTCAGTGGTCATGGCCATTCAAGATTCTTGAGGTACCAGCATAATCAAGCTAAGATTCCTACTTGGTCTTATCTTAGAAATACCTTCTTACTATGTCTTCACATGGAAAAAAATAAACTCTTTGTGAACTCTCCTTATAAGGCACAGATGTTCATATGCACATATATAATGTGCATATATATGTATATTGTTTATAATTGTTACCATCAGAAATATCTACCATCCTTGAGCCTTACTCAGTATTATCATCTAACTTCTAGTTTGTCTCAAGGGAAACTAGATTGCTAAAATATCCTGGAACCCAATGTCAACTCCATCATATCTTGTTCATCCTGATGTTGACACTGACTAATGGATAGGGAAGAGCTACCCTTATTTGGGTAAATAATCTCTACATTACCTTCAGGATGGCTGGAAGATGGTAAACATCCTCATTACAAATATACAATCATGAAGCAGCTAGACAATACAACAATTTTAATATCAAAATATTTTCTATAAAGTGAGTACTGCAAGAAGCTCACAGCCCTGGAGTAGAAACAAATAGACCAGTGGCAAACACAGTGCAGCATGAAAACTCAGTCCACGGGGGGACAGTGGCACTACTGTGCTTCGGAAGCAAGGTGTATAGATGTACAGTCATGTCTGAACACCCACATCTGACTGAGTGGACTTGAAGATAGTGTAGAAGTTATTCATCACAGTACAACCTCTGTGAGTCAGTTATCAATATCAGTTTAAGAGGGATAATGAAATCTCCACTGGGTCCCAGAGCACTTAACTAATTCAGCCTCTTCTGAGACAAATTGAAAGTTGGAAGATGATACTGATTGAGGTTCAAGATGAAAAGATATCTCTGATGACAGTGGCTTCATCATTCTTTAAAATCTGCATTTTAGTGTTTTATAATTTTTGATAACTCCTTACGAGTTTGAAGCTATAGCAAGGACAGAGGTGCTAGAAAGTGAAAGAAATGAGGATAGAACTGGAAACATCTGCCAGAAGAAAGTTTTATCTTTATAATCCTATAGCTCAAAATCAATTTCATGATGCAACTCCTGGAAAATCCTCCAAAGTAAGCACACGCTCTGTACTCCAAGCTATATGTGAAAAAAATCAATGTAAAACTTAATGTGATTGCAAGTCCATTTCCCCATCATGCCCATCATACTGCCCCTCTCATTTGGCTCTTCTGGGATGCTTTGTCTCTAGGTTGCTATGGCACAGAGACAAACAGGACAGTTTTCTACTCCTGGAGGGATTTGACTGATGAGTAACTTTGGGTGTTTCAAACACCAAGGTGACAAATTCATGTACTTTTTGCTAGTTTTATGTCAACTTCATACAGGCTATAGTCATGTGGGAAGAAGGAAACTCAATTGAGAAAATGTCCACATGCTGTAAGTAAGCCTGTAGGGTTTTACTTAATTAGTAATGATGGGAGAGGACCCATCCTACTGTGTGTGGGTGGGGCCATTGGCTGAGCAAGCCATGAGGAGCAAACCATTAAGCAGCACAGCTCCATAGCCTCTGCATCAGCTCCTGCCTCCAGGTTCCTGCCCTGTTTAAGTCTACACTTTGACTTCCCTTGATGATGATCTGTGATGGGAGCTGTAAGTTGAAATAAACCCTTTTCTTCTATGGTTGTTTATGGTCATGAAATTTAATCACAGAAATAGAAATCCCAGCTAAGACATTATATTTTTTTCTTCTTGGCTGGTGCTCTCACAGCAATGAAATTCTAGTAAATGAAATCCCCAACTTTCTTCTCCTGACTGTTTATCTTAATTCTAGTCCATCCTGGGAAAGTCTAAGAGGGAAAAAGACCAACAAATAAACCACAGCCGGTAGGCGAGTGAGCAACGTTTCCCCTTTTAGCAAGCTGAGGACATCCTGCCCTTCCTCTGGGCCCCAGCTTGGGCTTGGCTTGTTCCCTGTTACTACAGGTATGCCTCAGATTCTCAGAGGAACATGCTGAGCCTTGTCTTCTTCATCTAAAGCCTTCAGGCTTTGAGGACAAAGTCATGATAAGAATCTATCTGGCCATTGCTCTTTTAGCTTTCTTTTCTATATGTCTTTGTCAAGACCAACTTTGAAAAACACAAATGTTGTTCTCAATAAATAATGTAGTGTTTCCTACTATGGCTGAATATAAATACTAACTACAGATAGATTCTATTAATAAAACTGTAAACTTAGAGAACAAAACATTGCCAATTATCTGGTACCAAAATTGCAAGAAGTCACAAGACCTATATGAGGGTTCAGGCCTTTAAGAGATTTCCATCAACTACAGACTCTCTGGTTCTTTCAATTCTTTGTTATTCTGGATTAGAAAGGAGATTTGACAATCTCATAATTTATTGTTTATGGATAGAATCATACCTATGAATCAGTGAAATGGGTTGGGTAGAATTCAGTACAGAAAACAATAGTTTGGCTTTCTACCAGAACTCAGAAAGTTTGGAAGTTAAAACCAATACTAGCAAATATGAACAGAAGTCATTTCTTTGGTTGATGCCAACATCCAGGGGTAATGTGCAGGCTTCTTGGGGAAAACTTGTTCCCAACAAATGATTTAACGAGAAATTCTTCCTTTATCTCAAGAATTTAAGCTGAATTCTTGATGGTCATGGCACCATCTTCCACTGACCCTACTGCTATATGTCTACTGGAACTGCCCCTACATTACTCAGTCTCCCAAGAGAGAAACTCAAGAGACAAAAATGGCTGAGCATTTGAAAGCCACACAATCGTCTCACGTGTAAATCAGTAGTGGAGATTTGAGAAAGCTGGGTGCCTGCTGGGTGCCAGCTGGGTACCAGGGACCTTCAGCTTTCATCTTTAATTCTGTTTAGTCCACAGCCTATGGGATAGCACCAACTACTCTCAAGACAGGCCTTTCTCCATTAGAGAATCCTCTCAGTAATTCTCAGACTCACACCCAGAAGTATGCTGTCCTTGTCTCCCAGGACACCTCAATCTATCCAAGTTTAAAATAAGATTAAACATAGAGTGATTTAATACACCAGCATGATGATGTTGTCGCTCAGTTCTGACCTCCATCCTCATCTGCCTTCTATTTTTCCCTAAAACAAAGCTTTTAAAGAGCTAGAGGTACTTCATCGCTCAAACGCGTCCCATCCTCAAAATCTTTCCAAATTAATTTTTGTTTGTTTTAATTATGTCCCCCCACTGTGCAATGAATAAAGTTCAAGTTATAGCACCTACATTGAATGTCATAAATTATTAATAATTTCTCACCATTTGCCTTGCATTTAAAAGTAGAATTACTTTCTAAAACAATTCTCAAACTTTTCTCACGTCACAGATGGCTCAATCTAAATTGCTCACTTGTAAAGAGCTTGCCCCTTTCAATCTTGGAACCAATGCGACTGTTAGGGAGTTGTTCATATATCAATATTACAGTAACTGGATTCATTTTCTCAAATTATTTCTGATCTACTCTTAGACCCTTTGTCCATTTCATTATTCTTTCCCTCTAGCAAGTAGTATGACTAAAAAAAACTGAGTTAAAAACCTTGTGTGAGAGAGTATCCCCATACTGTACTATCCATTATTGGTAGTTATCCTGACAGGGTTTTGGGCAGTTTAGGAATGAAAACGCCATGTAACTGGCCTTGTTATTAATATGTAATAGGCACATAAATTAATATGCATTAAATAAGTCCAACTCACTCTTTTTAATATACAAGCATATAAATAAGGCCTGCTTTAATGTATTTAAAGTCTATATTAATAACCATTAAATCTCTTGCTCTGTTTTCCTTCAAACTTTTGCTAACTAATCGCAAATATCTTAAAATTATTATAAATTATTATAAATATTTTGTCTATTTGTTTATTGTTTATATAGTGACTTCACAAACATAAACACAGTGACACATGTGGACTCTACATCATAAAAATAAACACAGAAAAAATAAAAATGAAAATTACAAAAAAAAATCCTCATTATAAATGACTAAGCTGAGACTCAAAAGCAAATATCTCTTTAAAGGGAACTCCCATGTGAGAAAACTGGGACTGAGTTGGGATCAGGCTTGGGAACCTCAACAGAAAGGTGTACTATGAGACCAAGTTAACAGATAGAGACTATTGGGGCAAAACACCCCAATATCCCAGACTTTATTGGGTCATTGAAATGAAACCATCTTACTTAAATGTGTGTCTATATGACAATTAGGTCGTCTGTTAGTTATGTTTCAAACCTCCTGGCTCTGTGTCTCTGCTGTCCTCATCAGTAATTGAAGTCTGATGTGAGACAGACATCTGTTGTGGGAAATATTTAGAGCTAGCCCCTGTGCCAGGTGATCTCACTCGCTTGGTCTCTTGGCCCCCCAACTCACCAGCCCTGCAAGGCCACATGGCTCCCACCAAGCCATCTCTAGGATGCCCCCCGCCCAGTTCCACGCACCCGGTAGAATCAATACTTTTAACACTTAAGTAGCCAAACAGATTTATGTTTCAATAATAACACAATTTTCAAGATGCCAATAAAAGAATTTCAGAGCCAAATGATAATGATAAAGCTTTAACACCATTATTCTAACCTTTTGATAACACCACGTCAGCCTCCATTCTGGTTCTCCCTTTCCTCCTCAGACCTTCTCTCTGTCTTCTCCACTTCTTGCTCCTCCTCCCTTCTCCTGTCCAATCACAAGCCTCTCACTGCCCTAATGTGATTGGACAGGAAATGTTCTGCAACAGACATCTTTCACACAAATACCACAGAAGATTCTATAGTGTGGTACTAAAAGGGTAGTCCACCTCTACCTCCTGTGGCTGTAGCCTCAAGACGCAACCTAAACGACAGCTCATCCATGCTTGATAAGAGGGTTTCCATTTTTCATTGTTTAGCATCTCTTAGTAAGTTGTTACATTGCCATAGAAATGGATCACAGGGCCCCCAATGGAGGAGCTAGAGAAAGTACCCAAGGAGCTAAAGGGATCTGCAACCCTATAGGTGGAACAACATTATGAACTAACCGGTACCTGGAGCTCTTGACTCTAGCTGCATAAGTATCAAAAGATGGCCTAGTCGGCCATCAATAGAAAGAGAGGCCCATTGGACTTGCAAACTTTATATGCCCCAGTACAGGGGAACGCCAAGGCCAAAAAGTGGGAGTGGGTGAGTAGGGGAGGGGGGGGAGGGTATGAGGGACTTTTGGGATAGCATTGGAAATGTAAATGAGGAAAATACCTAATAAAAATATTTTTTAAAAGTATTGGCAAATTAAAAAAAAAGAAAGAAAGAAAATTAATTTAGCATGTCTTTCCATTAACTTATGCAAAAATACTAAAATCCTGGTCATAGTTAAGGTTGTGTGATTGTCCAAGAATGAATTGACTCCTGTAGGTCAAGTGTGTCAGCACCATGAAGTATGACATTTGATCCTCATCTGAGGATGGCAGACTGAGTCGCTGTACATACGCTGGGATTCACTTGCCTTCAGGTTGAGAGTAAATATCATGGAAAGGTCAATATGACTAAGATAGACCGTGCAGTCTAAATGTGAATTGATTCTGAGTGGAAAATGCAGTGTCTTACTCAATTTGTATAAAAAAATTTATTTAAAAAGTATTTTTTAAAAGACAATTATTTTGAATTTTTCCAAAAAATATGGTGACTATATAGATATAGCTTTGTTATTCATTTATGATGGAGCTATGGCAACTTTTATTGTTAAATATTTCAAATTAAAACTATAGACAATTAAAAACTATATACATTTAAAAGTATAATTCCTATGAAAATAAAAATTAAATTTATCGCTATATGTAAGTAAGAAAAAGATCAAATGTTTTAAATATATTTTTGTCAATTTTTACATATTTTGTTAATCCCAGAGAAATATTCTGCTTCTACTACTATTCAATTTTAATCTATTAAACCTAAATAAAAGATAATTATACATAAGAACATCCTGACATTTGCAAACTTCAAATACTCTTACCTAAAATATAACCTTCACAATTTCCATATTAAAATTAAAAATCGGTATGTCGATGATTAATGTAAATTATATTAATCACTAATGACAGTAAAACTTATATGTAATTCATATTTAAACTCAATCTGAACAGCTTTTGAATTGGGAATAGAAATTACTATAACTCAACAAAGAATAGTCTACCTTCTTTTATGTAAAAATGAGCAAAGTTATAATTTATAATCAGAGATATCCCTTTTATATACTACACTATAAAAAGTAGAAACAATGTGTCTACTGTGAAAAAAAAATTTATAGCATTTCAGTGGGATTTCATTAGACAAGAGAATTGCAGTTCTGTTGTATTAAGGGACACTGCTATCATTCGTGGAAATCTTGATTTGCAGAGTCAACGATCTTTAGCCATCAAGGATAAGCATGTAGGGAGAAAGGGATTGAAAAGACTACAAAAACGATAGGAAAATCTATGAAAGCTTCCAAATAAATAGAGTGCTACTGGATGGCTAGTGCTGCTCAGCTTTAGTGTAGATCTAGTGTCCAACATGAAATCTCATATTTCCTGAAGACAAACTCCCATATCTCCTTCTGTCTCTATCCAAGTCTTTCCTTAAGCATAATGGAGTTTCTCTTTATGTTTGAAAAAAGGCTTGGGACCTTTGGAATAAACCCACACATTTTCTCTGCCACATGGAACTAAAATTCTTTGTATCTTCTGAGGTGTAGATGGTTTACAGTCTCTGCTTGTACCCTTATTTGGAATTCACTATTTGGATGATCTTTCTCTGTGTTACATCTGTAGGTGTCCTGTTTCAGGGTTCTGCAGGTGAGGTTCTGACTTGATGAGCTTAGAGAGTCAGGCTGGGACAAACTGTAAGACTTATGAGCAATATGAAGGGCTTTATTTTTGTTGGGGTTCACAAATCTCCACACAAACTGTACAAATATTGATCTCAGTTAAAACAAGAAAAGTTTATTGAAGCACACCCTAAGACTGGTCGATCAGAATTCCAGAGGACTTGGAAACCAAACTGTAATAGATGCTTGTCCTTGGAGCAGATTTGCTCCTGAAAACAACAACAACAACAGGTTCAAAAGTTCAGAAGGCAAGGAGGGGAGCAGTGTAACACTTTGGCTTACTAGGCAGAGTATTATCAGCTGACCTTTAAGCCAATTGGTTCTAAGTGAAGTAAGAGGGGTGGTGGACAGTAGACTTTCGGAATATTGCGATAACAGCATGAGTAATACAACCATAGCTCTTTGACCTATTAGTAGCATTTTTTTTAGTGGCAGCTCAATAGTGGATAACTTAATTCCGTCTTTTGGGCAGAATGGAGACTGAATACAAAATGTCTACAGTTATGTTAAAAGAAACAGGCCTCAACAATTTTCTTAGTTACTACAAGAGAAATCAGGAAGGTGTTAACTGAAAAGAGTCATAATTACTGCTCAGTATGGGAGTCAGATTGTCATGCTGAGTGTGGATTCACATCACAACGGGACTTTCCTTTCAATTCATAATGGTAAAACCGGTCATCCTCAGTTTTCTGTGCTGTGCACTAGCTGTGGCGTAAAATTCATCTTCCAAGGGATAATTAATTTTTTTCTTGTAACTTTTTATAAAATGGTTATGTTCCATTAAACAATGCACAGAAAACAAAAATCACATGCATAAAATTTACATGATAAAGATATATATCAGGCAATTGCAAATGAGAAAAAAAGAGGACTATTATATAAAATCCATGTTATATAATTCAGAATCAATTTCTGAGGCTGTATATGCCCAGTCTCATTAAATAAAATGTAAACTTGAGAGAGATGGCAAAACTTCCTGCTGATTCTAGCTTCATAATGCCCAAAGCATAGTACTTTTTCGTGTAAAGAGACACACACCATATTAAGCTAAGATGGTAGGCACAAATGGGTTGCCATAGATAAACTGAATCATATGATCACTGGACTCTCTCTTGACACCTTTGATTTGTGACATAAGCTCGGTAGCTTTGATGTCTGTTTTGTTTCCTGGTGTGTATGAATGGAGTCTTGCTCATTGCACATTTTTCCTCTGTGTATGTAAGTTAAATAGAGGAATTTTAATCCAGCAACATAGCTACAATGCAAGGGATCACATCCAAAAACCTAGGGCTGTGCGACCCAGCTGAAATACAGGCACACCCTTAGTACACATCTTTAATACCTCTCGCTGGAATACAGACATGCTTCTAGGAAACACTTTAATACCAATGCCATCTAATTGAGGGGCAGACAAACTGACAAGTCAGAGAAATATTTGACAGAATGAATCAGAGCTAAGATATGCCCAACTCTCCCCAGGACAGAAAAGAGAAGCTACTTAAAAGCAATGCAGGTAGAGAGAGAAAGTGGAATCAAGTTGAATTCAGTGCAGTTTGGCTGAATAAGTTGAGCTCAGTTGAGTTTGATGTAGTCCAGTTGAATGCATTGAATTCAGTTCAGTTCATGCAATCAGTGCTTCAGTACAGTTCAGTTAGTGAAAGTCAGAGGTGTTTCACCAAGCAGAGCAATTCAGTCAGAAGCCAAGAGAAGCCGATTTGAATCCATCAGCTTAGAGAAATGTTTGAGCCAGAACAGCTGAATTGAACCAACCAGCCAGATTTCAGAAAGAGCTAGAAAGAGTAAGTTTATTCAGTTGTAAACCTTGGAGGATGAAACATGCTATGCCTAGGTTAGCAGAAAGAGTCTTTCTCTCATTGTACTAAATCTGTAGGTGTCCCATTTCAGGGTTGTGTAGGTGAGGTTCTGACTTGATGAGCTTAGAGATTCAGGCTGGGACAAACTGGAAAAAGACTTATGAGCAATATGAAGGGCCTTATTTTTATTGGGGTTCACAAATCACCACATGAACCTTTAACATCCTGGCTTGCAGAAGATTAGGTTGTATGGAGGTTAGAAGCTTCCAGGTCCAGGCCAAGGGATAATTAGAAAAGAGAAGGAATTACTCTGGGCTCAACACAAGCCATGGATTCATAAAGCTTGGGTAAAGCTCTCATCCCATCATCAGAGGAAATAATTAAGGTATTTATGAGTTATATACCACTGTATACCTATTCTTTAAAATGTGATAGTTTCAAATTGCAACTGGCTCTTTCTTATAACCCATGGGTTGCTTAGATATAATTTGTGCTGATACCAGAGTTCACATTTGATGTGATTAATAAAAACAGATAAATAAACAAAGCCAACTTAGTATATTAATCACAGAAAAAATAACATGCTGCCGTAATAATGAAGGGGTCCAGAGCTCAGTCTAAGCTCCATGTTGCCTAGAAAAGTGAATTTGATTAAGAGTTGTGCTGGAAAGGTCTGCCCCTGTTTGCTAGTAAAAGTAGCTTTACAATGAGAAGCAGGGCACCCATAAAACAGAATAGCCAGGGATGGGACCAATAACAAAATAGATACATGTTTCTCTAATGACATTGTGTCAAAGCATATCCCCCTGATCAGTAGCAATTTCAATGTCTTGAATTGTAAATCTTGCAAAAAGCGTTTCTCTTAAAGATTTTTAAATGTCACAATTTACAATGTCACATTTTCTAGAAAGAAATTTCCTTAAGTTTAGTTAAACTGGGGAACTTTAAGATTTTCTCCATTCATGTACTTTGCTGCCATATAGGACTGAGTTTTTAGAGGCTACCTGGACATTTCTCCTCACATTGCCTTCTGTCCTTGATAAATCTGTATCAAACGATTTCATATTCGACCATGAGGCAAACCAGAAGCCTCAGTACTTCTTCAATGTTAGATGCAAAGTTGTATGACATCACCCCAAGCTTAACATACTTGCACACCCTAAGCAAACATGTACATCAGGAATCAAGCCCAGTAACTGGGGAGCAAAGCAGCCCCTTCTCTGTGGGATGGACAGGAAAAAAAAAGAACCAATTTTTCTACTGACCCGTAAGATTAAGAATATGTATGATCTGTTTTGATATCTTTTGATGCGTGTATACATTCCATAATGTCCAAGGCATTAGACCCTGTCTATCGCATGCCCTACCTTCCTCTGTTGGGCAAAATAATAAAAACGATTTGTTAGAGATCATTGTCAATTATATGAACAACTGTCAACTGCATTTCCTTCTTTCTTCCTTTCTTTCTTTCTCTTTTTTTTTTTTTTTTTTTTGAGTGATTCTGTTCCAGGCCTTTTGGCCTAACTCTACATCAAGAGACAGAGTCCCTGTTTCAGTTCTGTCACAATGAAAATATTTAGGACCCAGAGATATATAAGTGATTCTCATTTGCTTGTGAATATCTAACTAGAGTCTAAAGGGATACATTTTTCTGAGTCTTCCATAATTTCCCAAGTAATTGTCTATTTATTAGGCAAGCCTGTCACTACCAAGGTGTGGGACCAACTGTATCTTCAGTCTTTGATTCAGATTATTGTAGTCACTTACAGGCACACAATACATGTAAGCACTACATGACTCAATATAGAATAATGTGTGTGAATGCTAAATGATTTCCTTCTTATTCTTTTTAAATTTTTGTGTCAACTTCTAGGCATATTGCCCTCATCCTCTAACAGTTGTATTAATGAGTGGAGGCAAAAATTATCTATGGGTGGTGAAAATAAGAAAAGAGGAAAATATGATCTTTATATAGGTGTGAAATAGAAAATCAGAGAACACATAAAATATTTTATAACATCAGCTTGCTAGACATACTTAGTCTGTATGTGTGTGTGTGTGTGTTCCTAGTATGTACAAGACAAACTCACATGACTATGTATTTAAGCAAATTTTTCACTAAATGTGACTTATAAGATTGGACCATCCAGAGACTGCCCCACCTGGGGATCCATCCCATATAAAACCACCAAACCCAGACATTATTGCATATGCCAGAATGATTTTGCTGACAGGACCCTGACATAGCTCTCTCTAGTGAGGCTATGCCAATGTCTGGCAAATACAGAAGTGGATGCTCACAGTCATCTATTGGATGGAACACAGGGCCCCTAATCAAGGAGCTAGAGAAAGTATCCAAGGAGCTAAAGGAGTCTGCAACCCTATAGGAAGAACAACAATATGAACTAACCCCCCAGAGCTGTGTCTCTAGTTGCATATGTAGCAGAGGTTGGCCTAGTCTGCCATCAATGAAAGGAGAGGCTCTTGGTATTGCAAAGATTAATTGTCCCAATACAGGGAAATGCTAGGGCCAGGAAGCAGAAGTGGGTGGGTTGGGGAACAGAGCAATGGGGAGGGTATAGGGGGCTTTAGGGATAGCATTTGAAATGTAAATAAAAATGCCTTAAAAAGATTGTGATGTCAATAATATGTAAAAATATATGGAGTATCTCCTATGTGCTAGGAATAAGGAAATTAGTGCCTCTTAGTATATCTAACAAAAATATTAAATAATAATGTCTCATTTTATTGACTCTTTAAAATATTAATAATATGAAGGCCATAAGCAATTTTTCTGTATGAAAACCTCATAACATCAGAACCGAAGGTCTCCTAGAGCTAAGAAGAAGCATACATTGCTTAATTCTGACATCTTTGTGGATGAAGAACCAAATAATGTTAACCAGAGAGGGAGAGGGAGGGAAACAGAGGTACCAGGAAGAAAGGTCCAATGTTTTTCACACTCCATGCCTGAAAACCTTTCCCAAAGTGGTTCCAGAGCCTCACCTCCTGGACCACAAACAACTCTGGAGTATGTGTCAGGAAATGAGAATACTGATATAATTAACTTTTCACTTAGAGTTGAACTTTGAGAACCAATGGCTAGGAGAGATTCAGATAAACCCCATTAATGAGAATATTCTCATGAAACAAAATGAAAACACATATAGTTATCATAAATGACATTCTTACTTTGACGATAATTTGAGAAATCCCTTGGATTCGTCGTCTCACATCTTCAAGCTGAAGGTGCCTTGTGAATGTGAACAGAGCTGAACCTCTTGTGAAGGGCTTCTGCCCACTTGGTTCTTTACTCCTTTTTTATTTATAATTCACCCTGAGAATCATGGGATGCTGGTGTCTCTATAGCTTCTTGTCTTGGCACCATTTTTCTTAGTTAAATGTGTAGAATTAGGTCACCCTGGCACAATTACCACAAGGTTACACCTAATAGGAGTTCTAGTGGCTGTTTATTTCTTCTCATTTTCATTAAATTTTCTCATAGCAGATATAAAAATGGTTCCTTAATTGGTACTGATTTGCAAATATATTGAATTCCAACATGACAAAATAAATTAGATTTGTCTCTGTGTAGAAGGCAAGCAATAGAGCCAGATTGGAACCACTGAACTTTTATAACATCTATTTACAAACACTTTCAAGCCCTAAACTGCACAGCATTTAAAATAATTAGAAGCTTTGTTCAGCATGCATAACATTTACTTTTATTGGTACTTCTTGAACCCAAATATAAAACAATGAAATAATTGTTTCATCTCTATTTATACTGTAAAAATAGGATCTAACATTTGGATACCACAAATTATGTTATTCTAGTATAGTTATTATCTAGATGACTCAGATATTTTAAAACGTTTAATTGAAAAAAATTATACTGCTACGTATTTTCCAAAATAATTAAACAAACTTTAATTTGTGACACTAAGAAAAATTATGTTGTATATTTCTTGCATCTAAGTTATTATAAAGCTGGTAATCTTTCTAGTTCAGTCTTTAGTTACAAAGATTTGTTTGAAACAGTAAGTTTAGAGTTATTTTGATCGATTTTTATCTGAGTAAATCCCAGTGCTGTTTTGATATATTCATGTAATGAAGCACTATCCAATAAGCAATGAAATATAATATATTATGCACCTACTTGGGAAAGTAAGGTACATGTGTGAGAAGAAAGATGATATTGCATAACATTCTACTTATAGCTTTATGACGTTCTGGGAAATGTCATAGGCATTTTATACAACTGGAGGTTCAGAAGGAGAGAAGGAACAGAAAAAAATAGGGGATTTTTGAGATCACCCTAAAGGAGAGTTTTTCCATGGCCTAGGACAGCAGCTGTCCTGACTGTGCTAACAGCAGAAGCAGCCATGTAAATACAGCAACACCACCCTGCAGTCTGTGCTGGACGGCACTGTGGTCTGCTTGAGTCTAAGACAGAGCTCACTCTCACACACGTCATGAGAGTGCAGTGTTAGTAGCCCTCCTAGCAGCTGGGGAGTGACCATATCAATGCCTTCCACCCCACTTTCCATGTTAAATAGTGTTTCAATTTTTTAATTGCCTTTTTTGGCAAAAAAAAAAAAATACACAATAGAATATTCTTCAGCGTTAAGAAAAGCAAAACTATGAAGTCCTTAGGCAAACGGGTGAAACTAGAAACATTCTGAGCAAAATAACCCAGACCCACATTTTGTTTTGGGTTTTTTTGGTTTTTCATTTTTGTTTTTTTGTTTTGTTTTTTATAATTTGTGAATGTTAGCATTGATCTTCAGATATGTGTGTTTAATTTTGAATACCCACAGGGGTCATGGATTGCTAAGGGGCCATGATAAGAGAAGCCTTTCAAGGGAGGGCATATGCTATAAAGGGAAAACAGAAATAGTAGGGTTAAGTGGGGATGAGGGTGAGAAGACCGAGTATAGTCAGGATGAAGAGGAGGGATAACTAACACTAGAAACCTTTTGAAAAAGCCATAATTAAATCTGCAACTATAAATTATGCCTACATCCACATGGATAAGAGGAGTTTAAATGTAGTTACCCTATAACAGGGGAATAATGGCTCAATTAGACACCCCACGCCAATGAATAATTCCAATATCAGGAATGGGTTATCACTCTTTGAGTTATTCTTCAAGGGAGTACAATAGACCCCCAAATATTGCAGGCCATTGGCATTGCTCTTGTTTACCATGCAGGAGGAGGGTGAGACCCTGTAGCTAAAGATATTACATCCTTGAGTCATAGAACACAGAGAAATCATGCTGGGACCAATCTGGGAGCTAGCTTTCATATGGCTAAGGAATGGCAATTGATGGTTGCTGAAAGAGAGTCAGTTTTCCTTAAGGGTGTGATCCCTGGTAGGTTGGCCATGCTCTAATAGTTGGCCACACAGTCAAGCATATGCAAGTAGCACAAATTGGACTTGATGGGATGTAAAAGTGGAAGGATGGAGGCAGAGTTTGGTAGAGAGATCAGAATGGATCTCAGAGGGGCTGGGGGTAAGTATGAATAAAATATATTGCATTAAATTCTTGAAAAACATTTAAAACTTAAAAAAAAAATCAAACCAAGCACAGTGATGCATGCCTGTAATCCCAGCACAGAAAAACACAGAGGTATGAAGATTACATCAAGTCTAAGGGCAGCCTGAGCCACAGAGAATTCTACACTAACTAGATTATGATCCATATACTATTTTTAAAAATAAATTTAAGGATGTCTAGTAATGTATATTATAAGAAGAATTTCAGGTGTATGAGTTAATAGTGGAAGATTTGTTTGAGCTAAGTTTTCTAAGGAATCTTTTCTTTTTTTCCTGTAATTAATTGCTTCTGAAATTAAGCAGTGCATTTTAATTATATTTAATAGAAGGAAAAGAGAAAAGGATTCACCATAAAATATTAGTCACAGAGTGAAACTTGAAAAAAACTTTTTAAAAAATATGTGTTCACCCATAAATCAAATTTACTCACCAGATGCTATTAACAAATTCCCATTAGTTGTCAAAAGTTAAAAATGCATACAATTCACACTTTCATTTCACACTTCTCGCATTCATGAAGTCCGTCAATCTACTACAATATCTCAGTTTTATATTGTCTACAGTTTTACCTCCATCCATCTTCATGGTGGCTTATACCCACCTCATTCAAACTGATTATAAATCTATGGCAATGCCTATGGGACTTCCTTCCTACTAATTTGTAGTAAATGCACTTCATATTCAAACTATATCTCACTGCAGAGAGAGAATGTAATTTGTCAAAAGATAACAGATATTTTTCCAGAGCATAGAACAATAATAAGATGGGCATGTCTGCAAATAAACAGAGAAGAATTGAAAATGTTTAATCTAATGTTCACTTATCATGGAGTCCACTTAATTCTAGGAGGAGAAAATTAAATTTTTATGGCAGTGTTTGTTCTGGGAGAGAAACGTGTGCTGCTAAAACAGTTAAGGCAAAGGTTAATGAGCTGATATTTGTCTAGAAGTAAATTAGTTTTACACATTTACTACCAAGGAGAAGTTTAAATGCATTATTGGCATGCATAGGATATAAATTCCATTATAAATCACATCGTTGATTTTTTTCATGTATTAATTATTTCTATCCTGATTATTCAGTTAAAGTAGCAAAAATGAACACAGGATGTTCTTTTTGCGTGTAAACCCCATTCCTGATGTTACTGCCAGGATACTCATTCCAGATATGGACCAGCTATGGCTCATTTTATGCCCTCTCAAAATGTTTAGTACAAATGTTGACTAGGGATATAGTCTCTTCTGAGGCTCGCATAAACCTCCAGTGAACATGTGTGCTTGGATACACTTCAAACCTCAAGAATATTTAGATGTATTATGTTAAGATTTGAAAGTATTAGATCTTGAGGCTTAGGTTCATTGCAGGCTGATGCTTAAACATCACTTTTGGATTTTTGTCATGTTAAGAATTCCCCATGGTAGCTGGTATCATTCAGTCCAAGGAGGAATATTGTCAATCAGTTCTATTGGCTGTAGTGAAAACGTAACCTTCAACTTCCTGCCATATGGTCTACTCCATAATGTCATTCTATCCAGCAAAGGGTATAGTCAAGAGTATCTACTGCATGGAGTTACCTTACCCGTTATGTTACTCGATCTCTTAGGTGACTGTCATGTTATTCTGGTAAGGAATTAATGGTGCATGAACCTATGAACACTTATACACACATATGCACATACTATGCAATAAATGCCCAAACAAATCAGACCATGTCAAGAAACACTGATTACAAGAGATCAACAAGTCTTCAATCTATCCACATATACAAAGGACCTTCTAAATGTTAGAAATAGAACTGTCATTTATAACATCCAGCTGTCAAAGACCATTGAAGTAGAAACCTGTTAATGTAACCAATGTAATGAGTCTGCTATGAGATAATTTGTATGGGCTGCTTTAGGAAGTGAAAAAGTAGAAGAAAGTGGTCTAAAAATCTATAAAAGGATTACTGTTTTTCATTGGATTTTTGGGTAGATGCTATGTATTTCCAATTTCATTCTTAAAAGTAAATGTTGCACTGAAATAGATAGGAAGGAAGAAAAGGAAGCAGGGAGGAAAGGAAGGAAGGGAGGGAGGAAGAGAGGAAGGAATGAAGGGAGGGAAGAAGAGAAATAAGAAAGGAACAAAACAAGGAAGGAAAAAAGGAAGGAAGAAAGGAAGAAGGAAAAGGAAGGAAGGAAAGGAGGAAGGGAGCTAAGGTGAGAGGGAGGGGTGGTGGGAGGAATGAAGAAAGGAAAGGAAGGGAGGGAAGGAAGGAGGGACAGAGCTGAGGAAAAAAAGGAACAAAAGAAGGAAAGTGAGAAGGAAAGAAGGAGGGACAGAGCTAAGGGAAGAAGGAAGGAGGGAAGGAAGGAAAGGAGGGAAGGATGGTGGGGGAGGTAGGAGGAATGAAGGAAGGAAAGAAAGGAAAGGAAGGGAGGGACAGAAATAAGGAAGGAAGGAACAGAGGAAGGGAGAAAGGAAGGAAAGAAGGAGAGAAGTAAAGAAGGAAGGAAGGAAAAAGGAAACAAACAAAGGAAGAAAATGAACACCCCTTTTAACCCCGCAGACCTCCTCCTGTAAGTGAGCTTGCGGCCAGAGGGACTGTAGTTGGTGTCATTTCTGCTGCTGCCATCAATCAGAGCATCGTGTACTCCATTGTAGCAGGAAATGAGGAAGGTAGGTAGCGAGTTTTGCCTTTGTTTTCTCCAAAAACCAATAAATGTAGAACCAGATGAATTCTTGATTGAACTATTATTTCCTCTATCCTGATGCCATTCTTACCATCTTCAACATAATTGATGACTTGATTAATAGTTCTGTGGTGTTAGTTAAAGCCATTGTGTGCCCTGATGGATGGTTAATATTCAATTATAGAAGCTTTTATCTTCCTTTTGTTGGTGATATTTTTGTGACATTTCTTCAAAATGAATGAGTTGTTCTTTTGACTGCAAAAGATAGTAATTTTCTAGACTCTCCTTTTAACAAGTCTTACCCCACATCAGACCAATCCCAAGGGAGTTGTAAGATCTTACATAAGTATAAATGTCAAAAGAGACTTGCCAGCACTGACAAGCATACATGCTATATCATACAACAGCCCAAACAGACAAAATCAATTAATGGGAATCTTGAGTTTTGTCTTCCAGCTGCTTTCTCAACAGTAGTCATTTGCTGGATTCTAGGAACAATATCATCCCCAACTCTCTGCTTCCACATTTCAGCTGCTGTCCTCTGAGACCCTGGGCAGACTGGGATAATATGGGTGGCTGAGAATGTTTAATTGATATTTTATATATTAGTTTGAGTATTTAATTTAAAAGTGAACTTGCATGCTACTTGGCAGTCTGAAATAACAGTCCTGAGACTAGAGTGTTTCTGTGAGCACCTCTCACTACAGTGACTGCCCCTCTGGAAAGCACTCACTGACACCTCTCACTACAATGGGTGCCCCTCTGGGAAGCATTCACTGACTGGCCATTTATTGACCCTCTTTTCTTTTCCTCCACTGCTTCACCTCCTTCCTGAAAGAAATGGAACCTTCTTTCCCCACTGCTCTCAAATGTTTAAAAAAAAAAAAAAGCTGTAAGTTTTCAACCTGTTCTGATGCTTGCCCTGTCCTTGGGCTTGAAGGTAGTAACAAGTCTGCATTTATCAACTGCTTCCACCACAGTGTGAAGCATTTTGTATAGTTTATCCATTTACTCATTCATCAAACAAAGGCCAGTTATGTGATAATGAGTCTCCCAGGTGCTAGGAATATGGAAACAAGAAACAAGCATGTTCTTTATGATCTTAGAATTAAACAGATCATCAACAGATTAGAAATACCTGTTAAGCATGCATGTGAATAATAACTGTTAGGTGTGTATATAGAATATATCAAGGAATGGTTATTATTATTACAGAGACTGGTGAGGGAGGATATGGGGAAGGAAGAGGTGGGATGTCATACAAATAAACATGTGTCTTTCCTTCCATTTAAAAATCTTACATACCAGCTTAAAAAACAGAAAGACAAGGGCAGAGATTTCTAAATACCCATAATCATAAAGCACTTTGTAAAAGTGACCTAGAAGCTAAATTACAAACATGATCTTCGATGTTCTTAGCCAAGCACTAAAACTACAGGATTAGACATGTGTGGTAGAGGGTTAAAGCCAAATACCCGGCTAAGCATAATGCAATGGGCTTCTGTAAAAGAAGACTCCTTCTAAAGTACAACCATCTAAAACCATAGTGACAGGAAGGTCACCAGCTACACCCAGCAGAGTCTCAAATAACACTCAGCCAAAACTAACAAAACATGCCATTCAGAGAACGCATCATCTGGATAATCCCAGTATCAGTAATATACTTCCAGATACTGAAATCCTTTCTCCTTTAAGCTTGACTATTCTTCTGGATGATTCTGGTGCTTTGGAAACCATAATAGCTTTTAAAGAGAATAGCTCCTTACCATGTGAAGAATCTAATGAGTTGTATGCTGGATTCCAGACAAGTTTGGAATCAACAATGTCACTGGGGTCATCTATGTGAATTCACCGTTGGATTACGAGACAAGGACCAGCTATGTGCTCCGGGTACAAGCAGATTCTCTGGAAGTGGTCCTTGCCAATCTCCGAGTCCCTTCAAAAAGTAAGTTACATTGCTTAAAAGTTTGACAGTATTTCATGGTGTTTTTGCTGTCTTGAGAATGAAATACATACTAAAAAATGGAGCTTTCCTTTGAGACTGTGGGAACCTCTTTGGTTGCTGGAGAAGAATACCCACCCATCTTAGCAAATCGCATAGTGCAACTGGGGATGAGGCAATAACATACTATCTGCAGATGCTCTATAAAATACTGTTACTGCTATCTTCACTTGGACAATTTCATTAGTAAATGTTCGCATCTCCCTTTGAAAGGCTGAGTGTGTGGCTAACAATACTGCAATGGATGGATGATACTAAGCAGTGCCTACAAGAAAACCAAGGGAAAAGTTTGATCTAGACATGAATTTGATCCCAGGATCTCAGTTTGATTCCCCCATGGTGGAAGAAAAGAATCAATTCCTGAAGGAGAGAGAGAGATTGAGAGAGAGAGAGAGAGAGAGAGAGAGAGAGAGAGAGAGAGAGAGAGGAAGAGCAAGCTAAATAAAAGTATATTTTCTAAATTAGTAATTAATGATAATATTCATGTAGCATCCCATTTAATTTCCATGAAATTCTATGTGATAATAAAATGACTGCCCCACTTATAAAAATTAGTTTCAATGATGCTATGAAGTAACAATCAGTACATAAAAAAATACAATGCAGCTGAAATAGTGAATGCTGAAATATTTCTTTGACCTGTCAGAGCAACATCGCTTCCATGGAAGAGCAAGCTGAAGTCTGTTTGTAGAAAGGACTGATAGAGATACTGGGAGATGTTACCAGAATGACAATAAATCCTCACATGTAATACTTTTATACACTAAATCAGTAAAGCTTTTTTATTTATCCCATTGTGCAAAAAAATATCTAAAACAGTGGTTCTCAATCTGTGGGCTGAGACCCCTTTGGAGATTAAATGAGCCTTTTACAGGGGTAGTATATCAGAAATCCTGCATATCAGATATTTACATTGTGGTTCATAACTGACCCATCCAGCACGTCCAGCTATTCCAGGGTCTCGAGGGGACCTTCTCCTAAGAACCAAATTAGGGGGTAGAGAGAGACGAGAACCTTGTGCGAATAACGACACGGAAATGTTCCGAGTTTCATCAAGGCCCCAATGTATTATCCAGCCCCAAGGTTTAAATGCACAAGCAAAAGGGGAAGTACAGGTACTTATCAGTGGGAGGGGTGGGGCAATAGAATTGCACAAGCAAAAGGAAAAGTACTTATCAGTGGGAGTGGGGGCAATAGAAATTTTTTTCTTTTGGCAGCTACACGGGGAAGCAGGAACTTGGTGGTATCAGGGTGAGGTCAGGACATCGGGCGATAACTTAGGGCTGGAACATTCTGTGGTTGTTCTCGGAAGGGTGTGTCAGTGGCCCGCTTTTGACCCCCTTTTCTTCTCAGGGGAAGAGGCCCAATTCAGAGATCAGGACAATTGTGTTATCTTAATGGCTCCCAACACATAACAGTAACAAACTTACAGTTATGAAGTAGCAGCAAAAATAATTTTATGGCTGAGGGTTACCACAACAAGAAGTGTATTAAAGGGTGAGAGCATTAGTGAGGTTGAAAACCTCTGATCTAATTCACCTTTTAGCTTGAGACCATATTTCAACATTATAGTGGAGCATGACATTCATCAACATTTCTAGAATGGGAAAAGGGAGAGAGGTGGAGGAATTGTTAGAAAGTGAGAGCAAGAGAGAGAGAGCAAGATAGCAAGAGAATGAGTGAGAGCAAGTGAGTGAGAGTGAGAGAGAGACAGAGACAGAGGCACAGAGAGAGAGAGAGAGAGAGACTGGTGCTGAGGAAGAGGCAAGGCAAGAAAAATGGGAGACGATCTATACAAGCACATTGGGTTGTGAATCTCCTGACACTGACTGCCACCAGAGAAGACTTTCATTTACCACAAACTTTACTTATCAAACTGGTGTGGGTGTCTGTATAGCTCATCATAAAGATACATCTAAGTCATTTGAAAATTCAGGACACATAATATATTTAAAATTAAAGGTATTCAACTCTACCCAAAGGTAAACCTTCACTGCCATATTTAAATTGCCTCAAAATAGTAGATTTTAAACATTATAGAATTGTTTATGTGTACTGGTGTTTCCCTAAAGGTCTGTCTGTGATACCATGTTCATGGAGAACCCAGGTGTCAAAGTCTCTAGGACTGGAGCTAGGGGTGCCTGTGAGCCACAGTGTGAGATCTGGGAACTAGAACTGGGTCCTCTACAAGAGCAGCAAGTGCTCCTACCCTAAGTCATCTCTCCAGCATCTTCCTTTGGGGTTTTAAAATACTTAAAGGAGTCAGTGAGGTGGTTTAGCAGGAAAGAGCAATTGCTGTCAATCCTCAGGACCCATAGTTGAGAAGATTTCTGCAAGTTTTCCTGTGACTCCTCATTGCTGTGACAAAACCTCAGAGGCACACACCCAAGGAATTAAATGAATATAATAAAAATGTAGTAAATTGTAAGCATTATTTGGAGAAATGAAGAAGAATCCTTAGACTATAAACTTATTTGGCTAAACAAATAGATAAAAATGCTATAGAAGAAAGGTATTATAGAACTTATTGGCTAAAACATAGACAAAATGTTCTGAAAGAAAGGCACCTGTAAACACAACAAATGATAAAAGTTATTTGAAAATTGTTAATTATCATTTTTTATTGAAACAAATAGCTTTAAAAGAAAAATAATTTACTGCATGCTCAAAGTACAGGATCTGGCATTTCCAAGGACTATCTATGATTTTCAGAATAGAAAGATGATAAGTTCTCTATATAAATGTAATACAGGTTATTCCCTTCCCTCTAGTGTATGTGTAAATCGAAAGTAATAGAAGCTTATGTGGTGCCCATGTATATGCTTGTATATGCCCTGGTAGGAATGTAGTGATGAGACCGCCTAACAAACTCATGAATTACATCTCAGAAATGCATGGAGCCTAAGGCATGTGTGCTTTTATTCAGTGCTTGCTTATTTGAATATTGCTATTAACATTTTATGACTAACCTTTGCCTTCTGTTTAAAATGAAGACACATGCATTTCCAACATTGTTCCACTTATTAATAACTGTTAATGGCCTGTAATCAATTCCTAGCCCATTAGCTATGCAAATAAGAAGCCCATTATGTAAATTGAGGTTAATTAATTAATTGTCTAAAGATTTTACTCTGCTACAAAATTAGCTACTCTATGGATTTTAACTCTATCGCACATCATATTAATAAAAGCAAGAATCTAATCCACTGAAGTTGTTCTTCATTGTGTGACTTCTTTATCAAGTCATTGTTCATAAAATAGCTTTCAATATGAATTTTACAACTGTTCTATAAATAGATTTAACACGTGAATGAAAATTAAATTATGCAATTATAGAGTTCATTTCACAAATTCAACATTAAAGTTTAAGGCAGTATGGTCTAATGTTTTTCAGTGCTAGGATTAAGGTTGGGAATATTTCAATATCTAACTTTTATGAGATCATCTCAGTGAAAGAATAACACTTGCAACAGTGTCTCCTCAATTCCAGCTACCTCCCATCACAATGCTCTAAAGCTCATCAGAAACAAGGCAATCCATCTTTAAATATTTCCACATTACTTCTTAAAGTTAATACCAACCCAAATTTCTCTGACCTCAAAAGCAATAAGTAGTATTTTACTCTTGACACAAAAAAATATGACTATACCCCAAAACATAAATTCAAGTCCTTCAGAAAGAATGAATGACCACACCCCAAAACATAAGCTTGATGTTCAATTTCTTCCTTGAAGTGGAATAGGGGAACTGTCAGGAGAACACATGTCTTGTTGTCAAAAGATCTATTTTTAATGAAGTAACATTAATGCCATATTCTGTGGATCTCTGATGTTTTTGAAGACCATCTATCTCTATATAGCGTAACTTAGCTCTTAAATTCTATTTTTAGCTATTTACTCTATGAATAATCTTGAAAACACTTTATTGTAATTTACTAGATTAGATTCTAATATGACCATGAGTTTTATTATCTGACTATTAACTTGCATTACTCAATCATCCTAAACAGTTTGTAATATCAACTATTAGAGGGGCTGGGTCTTAGCCTTGTATTCTTAAATGAGCTGCATAGGCACAAAGCCTATCTAATAGTAACAAAATTAATTTAGAATTTTGTATCAGTATACAAAGATTTATATCAATGAAACCTTAAGCATTTTTAGAAGGAACACCTGAAAAAGGGCCCCACGGAAGACCTGGAAAGACTCTGGGTGGGCAACAGAAGGGAGAGACCAAGGGTTGATTTAATGGTATTCAAGAAGAAGACCTGAGGGGACACTGGATCAGCAATGGGAGGCTAAGGCCAACCTGAGGAGACTCTGTGTCAGCAGCAGGAGAA
Source organism: Mus caroli (assembly GCF_978045245.1). Classification (NCBI taxonomy): domain Eukaryota; kingdom Metazoa; phylum Chordata; class Mammalia; order Rodentia; family Muridae; genus Mus; species Mus caroli. The sequence goes on from NW_028227264.1 coordinate 72,755,818, forward strand.
TAAAACCAAGGATTGTTTTTTTTTTTTAAATAAAGTCTCTTGAAACCTTGTTTCCAAAAAACAACAACAACAACAAAACCAAAAATTTAACAAAAGATGAATTATCACTTTTTGTTTTATGGCCATGTGCATTTTCTGTTAGTTCATGCATGTCTCATCCCAATAGCAAGAGAACAACAAACAACACATAGTAGATTCCATGAAACTCCACTGAAGCCTTTTATAAACTGCCAAGACTCAGCTTGTCTAACTTTTCATTCACTTTTTCTAGGGTTTTTGTTTAGAATAATCTATCTATTATAGAGAAAAATAGGTGATAAATGATATATAGATAGACAGATAGATAGATAGATAGATAGATAACCTCCTTAACTGATAAATATTATTTCAATTTCATTGATACTCTTTAATACTAACATAATAAATATACAAAGTAGTGAATCAAAAAATCCAAATAATTATAAGGCATATTCAAAGAACACATTTTATAAACAAATTAAAAATAAACTTTAATAATATAACCTAAGAGCTTATAAGCCCACTGCTAAAACAAATATGGGAAAGATGAAAATGGATCCTAGTAGTCACCATCTGGTATACCCTTTCCTTTATCCCAGTAGATATCATACTTAGGTCTCTACATGTCCTGACTTCTGTCCAGTCCCTGAATACTACTGAATAGTATCTGAATCTGATAGTTGTTCATTAACTGCTTATCATACACCAGGCAGTGTAGCAGCATTTCAAGACACAGAAATTTAGTTATCAAAATTGCTGCCTTCAAGTTCCCTTTAGTTAAATAAAGAGGCAAAAGAGATGCATAACTATTGAGCATGTAAGTGCATTGCCATCACTCTTAAGGTATGACCTATGCCTTAAGAGTGATGGCAATGCATGGGCAAAGCTTACATCATCCAGAAGAGTTCACCACTAGCATAGATGATCAAACAGCCCAACCTGTGCACTGCATCATGAATAAACAAAAGAAAGTTATAAGGGCAATTCCAAACACAGTAAATAAATACTAAAAGTGTGAAAAGTAATATTTTCTAAGAAAATGTAGCAATAGGACTAAGGCACTGAAAATCTAAAGAGATCTGTAATAAATTTAATGTAAATATGATAGATTTTATAGAGCATTAAAGCAGGGTTGACTGCTGTCAAAGCCCATACTCACAGGAAGAAAGAAAAGTGTCTAGAATGAAATCATGAGAGGTTTAATATAAAACAAAATAAAATTATGAAGTTCGATTGCAATTCTTTCTTAAAGAACACTCGTCTTCATAAAAGAAGGAATGTGGATTACATTTGACATTCCATCTTAAGTCCAGTGCTGGCAACTACATTAGAAACAGTGTTTCCTCTATGGGCTGAGTGGTGATCTCACATTGGAGACAAAGTAGATAAATCTAGAGATAAAAAAAATAGAGCAACTGCTATTAGCTACCAAGGCTGGATGTAAGGGTACTCCCAGCCACATCCTGATGCATGTAGCTGCCCAGCATTACACAACAGGAGACCTGTGAATATGCTACGGGTACAGCCTTAGGCCTAGGAGTGTAAAAGTTCTTGCTCCAAAATCAGTGAAAGAAAGAGAGAGAAAGAGAGAGAAAGAGAGAGAGAGAGAGAGAGAGAGAGAGAGAGAGAGAGAGAGAGAGAGAGAAGAATTTATTATGACCCAGTATGAGCCAAATATGAATGCCCATGGTCTGGGAACACGGATTCAATTTGAGTAAGATGGCTCAGTGGAGCAAGGCACCTGCCAATGAGAGTCTGACCCCTGGATAGTGCATAGTGAAAGGAGCGGAGCCTCTCCTCCTCCTGCAAGTTATCCACTGAGCTCCACAGGTATGACGTGGATCTCTCATGACTACACACATACAAAATATATGTTATAAGTAAATATTTAAAATATCAAGTTCAATAGCACAGCTATTAATGAAACAAAGGGGATGGAGACTTTAATTTTTATAAGTTGGTTTAAAGGGAGCATTGATTAAAAAGTTGGTTTAAAGGGAGCATTGTATCAAAGTAAATATTTTAATTCAATTTAAAGTATACCTCTTAATAAATAATTATATTCTGCTTTTGATTAACATGTATTAATTACATAGTATGAGATTCAATAAAAACCATGTCCTTATGTTGACATCAATGTTTTTTAACTTCTACATATGAGAAAGAGAGTAGTAGTCATCTTTTTGTGAGTGGTCATTTCCCCCATGTCCATGCATTTAACTCTAAATAAAATTTCATTTTTTTTGGCGTGACTAGTACTCCATTCCATGTGTATATGGCAATATTTCTCTCCTTATGCCATTGTTGGGCATCTGAACTGATGTCATAGCTTAGCTGTTTGTAAGCATGGCTTTGCTTGACGATGTCTCTCTAGCAGCTGATTTTATTTCCTGGCTTTGTACCTAGAAGTAGCCTGATTTGTTTTATATTTAGTCTAATTTTAATTTGATAGGAAATTCCATACCATTCTTCAAAATGACTCTGCAGCTTTGCCTGACTATCAGAGGGGGAGAACTTATTTTCTTCTTTCTAAAATGTAATTTTATAATAAAAATATCTTTTCTCCATCTCCCTGCAGGCATGTACTATATTTGACTTTTTGATAGTTCTGATTCTGCCTAAGATGAGGTGGCATCTATTGTTTCTATTTCATTTCTCTGAAAGCTGAGCTATTTGTAGTTATCTATATATTTTACTGGTTATTTACTATGTCATTTGATCACCTTTTGGATTGCTTTTATTGTTAAGGTTTTTTTTTCTACTTAATATATTCAAATGACATATTGTCAGATAAATAGGCACATACAGTCTCCTAACCTACAGTACTCTCTTCACCCATGGATGCTTCCTGAGCTCTACAGAATCTTTTTAGCTGGAAGGCATTGCCTCTGAAGTTTTGCTTTTGTTTCTTGAGCAGTGGGGATCATGTCTCAATCAACAGAAAATAGTTTTCCATAATTTTCATCTATTTGTTTTATAATTTTACGTCTTTCATATTGTCCTTTTATGTGCTATCTTTCAGCATTTATTTACTAGAAAAAATATTTTAAATCCAAAAATTAGAAAGGATAGTGAAACTCAAATTATGCTTTGAGTAGAGAGCTATGAGATGGGGTATTTAGAATGCAGTATATACATGTATGAGATTGGTAAAGGACATATTTAATTGATAATAAAATGTAAATGAAAGAGTGTTCTTTAAATACTATGACCTATGTCCCTGTTCTGACTCCATCTTTAATATGACTGTAAATATAGTGACAATAGTCATAATTACTGAGCCCCATTCATGTAAAGTTTTTGTCAGAATTACTAATATTGAGTAGGGTATTGAATTAGTGTTAGGGCATTTCTAGCAGGCGTGAGGTCCTAGAACTGGTCCTTACCTCCAATAAAAACAAAACTGATATATATCAATAGCCTAATAGATGCTGTGAATAAATATGCCCACTGAGTATTTTGTTCAATGCAAGAGTGAATCTGGAAAGTTAAGGTCAAATTGTGAAAGATTCGAGTTTCAGGCTGAAAGCAACCAATGTAGATCACAGTACTCACCTACCCAAGGACTAGATAGCCATCTGAGCAGTTCCACTCTTCCCTCCCCGCACTGGCTACATTACAAATAGAGCCACAGCAAGTCCTATCAACAGGGGAATGCACCATTCTTTCTTGTCACTTAGCACTCACTAAGGGGACAGCCCACTTGAGGGCTTTCCTTCCTTGGAGTGAAGCTAGACTGGCTCCCCGGTGTCTTCCACTCTGATCTCTAGACTTCCCCTTCCCCTCCAGCCTCATTCTGTCAGAATCCACGTGTCTTTACTCATCTCCCATGTTCAACACTATCTTTGATCAAATCATTTTGAATGTGAGAGCATCGCATTTCTAATGCACCGTCTTGAATCGGACACCTCTTTAGTTTCTGTTCATGTGCTGTTTCTCTCTAGACCAGCTCAATAACTGCTGAATTCACAGAGTAAAATAATATGTGTCTCAGAGCAGCTCTCCAGAGCTGGTAACCGCAAGACCCTGTACAGAAATCTAAGACAGTATTTCTGCCACAATGATATCCACGTGCTTTATTTTTATGTAGCGTAAAAGCACTAACATGAAGCTTTATAGCTGAGATGGATTTATATAATTCCATAACTGGAGTGGCAATTTTTGCTTTATTGTAAAATTATAATTATCTTTAAATGTCGAAGAGAAAAAGCAAACCTTTCTACAAACATGTCATCGTATTTTTGATTCAGTTAACTAGGCCTTCAATCAGAAATAAATGACAGAGCAATTAAGATAAGCTTAAACTGGTGATAAAAACAACTCAATGCTATTGATTTCATTTTATGGTTTTGCTTTAGGGTACAAGCTTGTAATATATTTCATTTCCGTGGCTTTTTCTCGTTTCAAACAGAAGGTTTGTGACAAATAGTGCTAATGACTATTTGTTATGGACTGATTTACAAAAGCATTCTTCACATAGCACAAGTAACAAAATCCAAGCTTGTCAGGTAGTACAGTCTTCACCATAAAAATGCCTAGGTATGGTGGAAGTCTTATGTTCATATGGCTGTATTCTAGATACATTACTAATAATTCATTAATTTCCATTATGGAAACCAGTTTAAAATAATCCCATGTCATATATAGCATTTCTATCTCAAACATTTTATGCATCTTCTTAACCAAGGACAGTGGTTAAAAACCTAAACCTTAGCATTCAGCCGGCAGAAGCAGGAGGATAATGAGTTTAAGATTAACCTGGGCTACTAGGTAGTTCAAGGATAGCTCAAACTGCTTAGAAGGATCCTGTTTTGTAAGGATCCGTGATTCACCAAAGAATGATACCCCAGACTCAAATAGTATGCAAAAGCAATGAGCATTTTATTTTGCAGAAGTCCAGCATGCAGGGGTCTAACATTTACCAAGATGAAGACATCCAGATGAGCTCACAGGCCTAATTTAAAGCAGATTAGAGGAATTCCTGGGAGGGGTAGGTAACCTTTATCTTGATAGATCTCTTGGGGTATTGGAGTCTTTCAAATTTGCTAGTACTCTGGGGACATTCCAGAACTGTTGCTAGGGGTGGGGTGGGTGGGGGGCTGGAAACTGTTCCTGGGGAAGCCTGGAAACTGTTGTTGACTTACTGTTCTTGCCTCAGGCCAGGTGGCAGGGCAGCTTCAGGTGTCTGGGCAGCTTCTGATTGGCTGCCCCTGGCCTGTAACTGACTTGCCTGGACTTGCCCAGTTCTGGGAAACAAAGATTTAGGCTTAGTCTCCTGAACTGCCAGTTTGAAGCCTGTCATGGAGTCAGCCTGCCTCTCTTCTCTCAGTTTCAAAAACTTAATGATAACACTGTTCAGAGGTAGATGCTTGTCTAGCATGCACAATGGCCTGGATCTGATTCTTAGTACCAATGAATAAATAATAAGAAGTATTTAAGAGATTAGTAATGCATGAAATGGCCTCCTCACTTACCCTTCAGAATTGAACCTGAATATAAAGACAAAAGATGTCATTTTCTTCCTTCTTAAAATTTCCTTAATTACGTTTAAATTATGTTTAAATTAAGAAGCAAGTCAAGATTGTTTCTTGAATTAAAATATTTCTCAAACATATAACCTGATTCAAAAAATAATAGACAGCACAAATATTCTATTAATAAAGAGAGACCTAAATTATACATTGGGGTCTGTGTATCTCTGTGATCAGAAAGACCCTTGCTCCATGGAGACTAGGTAACCCAAGTTAATGCACACAAAACTATGTATGGACCTGAAATCCATTAAATAGTGCATAGAACTAAAACATCATTTCTTACATGCACCCTGGCTCGCCAGCAAAGCAGACGCCACAACAGCATCCTTCTGCACACGTTTATTGGGAGAGCTTGATTGCAGAGGCGAAAAGACCCCAAGCCCAGAACTGGTGCTGCTTATATAGGCCTAGGAGAGGCGTGTCTCACACCTGGATTGGTTGTGCTTGGGTTATGCTTATGACCTCATTTGCATGCTTACATCTGATTGGTTAACTTCTCTCTCATCTGATTGGTTAATTCTCAAAACCTCATCTTGGCAAAAAAACTTTACTGCCTATGTATGCGTGATGGCCAGCAGTAGCCAACTGCCACTCTGCAAGGGCACATGTGGCTTCCCACAATCACTTCTCAAAATGGAAAACCAAAGCAACTGTCTAGACAATACAAAATACAGGATAGATCACCATTATTTTCTTCTGAATGACATGAAGTTCTTGAAATTTGTGAATAGGTATCAGTCATACTTAGTCTGCAGATATTTCATCATGAACAGGTTTGAATGTATTTCAGTGGTAGTGTGCTTGCCTAGCAGACACAAAGACCATCTACAGTCCCAAGTATCAGAGAAAGAAAACTTGGATCTGAACTATAAAATCAGGGTTACCAAGAGAAAAAGCAAATAGGCCCTTTGGCTCCATTTTGGATGCCTAATAGTGCCCAGATCTAGATGGAAACCCTTGACATATCTGTTCTTCTTTTGTTGTCTGAACCTCTGGGTCAAATTCCTTTCAGCCATGCGTGCAATCATGTTAACTGTCCCTTGAGGCAAAACTACTGCCTTCCTACTCTTTCACTAGCTATAACGACTTAAGCATCTGAAGCCATTCAGACAAGATGATACTTTTCCATTAACCTATGCCAGCAAATCAATAAAAGCTACCCCACCCCCTTTTTTTTTTTCTGAGAGAGCAGCCTTGGCTCTTTGTCAGGCTGGCTCATTGCAATGACAATTGGAGCCCCAGAACAGCCAGGTCTGTGTTCTCTGAGCGTGTGACTCAGTCTTATTTATATTGCTTTAGTGACAAAATACCTCAATAGTCTCCAATAACATAGCTGACATTTGATAATTTCCTAAAGATTTAGTATATTGATTTTCATTTATTTTACTCCTTACAGCAGGTGAGTAGAGGGCATTTTTTTCAACTTAGTGAAATACTTTATTTTGATCAGATTTTAAAAGCAGCTGAACCTACTGGTTCTTGATTGGTGGGGGTAGTGGGGGGGGGGGAATTCCATTAACTAGACAAAGATAAATTTTAGCATTAGTGTTGCCTGAGTTTCAGAGCAACAGCCCTGGCCCAGTAGCCTGACCTAATAGGTTAGGCTCAGCAACAAGTAGAGGTACTTAATTGTGCAAAGCAGAGAGAGCCATTTTCATTAGTGTGGCCAGTTTGAGAAGAAGAACCAATGAAAGGAGGTCAGAGACCAACTCCACCCTCAGAATACTGACATGAGCTTGAGGTTTAAGTAGAGAAAGATTTGGAGCAGAGGCAGTAAGTACGCATAATGATTCAGTGTGTCTTCTCAGTCATCTTCTCAGTTATAATCCAAAGAAGCTTAAGAGGAGGACCCTGGTTCCTACAAGATGGTTCCTCTTGCTCCATGGTCCAGCCACACCAACAAAGATACTTGTCCTTGCTTTAGAGTGGACCTACCTAGCAAGGGTTATCTGTTCCTGTCTTTGCACCTTTGACCTTGGGAACTATGATATAGGTCAGGAATATTTGAGCACGTAACATGTTTATGCAGAATTAAGAGGAATCTGACCCAATGTACAGCCAAAAATGAAGGCAAAGATAATAGACATCTAACCTGCTCTTAGTCACCTAGTAGAACAAGTACAAAGTCAATGAAAAAAGAAAAAGAACTTTTTGTAAAAAACTAGAAATAGAACCCAGGACTGAGCTCTATTTTCTGATCACAACAATGGTTTCTAGAGCTGGAAAGATGGCTCAGAAGTTATGTGCTCTTGCTGCCCTTTCTGGGGACCCAAGTTCAGTTCCTAGCACCCACTTCAGGTGACTCACAACTGCCTATAACTACATTTCCAAGGAATTTGATGTTTCTGGCCTCCAAAGGTACCTACACTCCTACACACACACACACACACACACACACACACACACACACACCCCATACCTACATATAATTTCAAATAATAAATATAAATCTTATTTTAAAAATGTGTTTCTAAGTACTTATCATTGCTGTGACCTGCATTAAGTTAGGGACTGACCTGACTGAGGTGACAAGGAATAAGCATCAGACAGACACACATACAGAAAAGCAGGGCATGGGTGATCCATGCACTGTGATGGAGGTACACCAGCAGCAGCTCAGAAACTCAGCATGTTTGTTATGAACAGCAGGAAGGATGAAGGAAGAAAATTAGCTAGTCTTGGTAGGATATCTCTGTAACAAGATCTCTGTACTGTGGTCATCAAAGAGGTGAGAGATACAGTGGATACTTTTTGCATGCTGTCAATATCAATACTTAGACCAAGAGAAGGCATTGCCCTTCCTTTAAGCCCAGCCCAAGGAAGGCCTTAGCATGGTTCTGAAACACTGGGGCCCTTGGCATGGCAGTGTTCATGTCAGCAATACATTTCCACTCAGGACATCAACTACTGCCCACTCGTTACATTTTTACAGTGAGAAGAAATGCAATGGAAAATGGCACATGTAAGAGGTGTAAAGGAGATTGACCCTTTAGATGATTCTTTGTCTTCAAGTGTGATTCCCCATTCTTTTAAACATTGAGGTTTCTGTTTTTCTCAATTCTATAGCCAGCATTTTCATTTATTCTTAAGAAATAAATATGGCTGAGAGTGGTGGCACACACCTGTAACCTCTTGGGGATATGAAGGCAGAAGCATCACAGGTTTGATGCTGTCTTCAGCTGTGGAGTAAACCAACTCTTGCCTGGACAGCATGAGCTTGTCTTGAGACAGTTAAAGTCAGAAACAGATTTAAAACCACTTCAAAGAATAACGACATCTTAATTTCCTTACTCAACACTCTTCTCCTTTTAAAATGACCTTTCTTTTCTCTGATCCCCATCAACCCCTAATTACTCTATAGCTATAGTTTAAAAGTGTCTCAGTTTTGAAATTTCTAATGATAAGTGGTCCCCGTCAAGTGGGAACAGGTACACCTGGTCTTGATTTCTTCATAAGACCAAAAATGAGACATTCAGTTTTATACTGTCCTGGTTTCCATCATCAGGGCATAGGTTATATGTGTAGAAACTCAGATGAAGTTTGAGTTCGATTCTGAAAGTGATTAGAACAGGGCCAGCCATGTGGAGTGTAAGATAATATTTCAGGGGCAGTTGTGGCCATACTTTTACCTTCACATTGCAGAATTTATGCAATTAATGTGATGTGATTCTATGTCCCATTGTTTTCTGTGAACAAAGCACTTTCATCTTACCAATTGCTCTAGTTCAATCTCCCAGTTTAGTTTTGATTTTTCTTTCTATCCTTGAGCTGTCACCCCAGTTCCCACTCATGGTAGCTGTATACGTTCCAAAAGCCACCCTTCATGCTCTTAACCTTACCTTTAACATTTATATTGTGTGCGAATGAGCATGCTATGCTATTCATATCTTATTGTCGATCACTTTCAAGCAAAACTTGTATAGTTTCAATGGGAAATAATTTTATATTTTGCCTTGTCTCTTATTTAGAAATACATCCCAAGATAAAACTGGTGAGCATATGCATAACGAGTTATTGGAATAACATACTTCTGGCCTTGCTCTATTTTCTTAGATTACACCTCAGGGACTGGAAATGATTTCTAGCCCTCCCCATTACTGGTGTTGTTGCCGGGCTGATACTAGAATTAGCCTTTTATGTCTATTAGATGTCTGGATAATTTCTTTTCTCAGTTTCCATACTGACCATACTTATAGCTATTATAAGTATGTAATATTTTTCTTTCTATCCTTGAGCTGTCACCCCAGTTCCCACTCATGGTAGCTGTATACGTTCCAGAAGCCACCTTTCATGCTCACGAGCATTATACCTAGGTGTGCAAATGCACACCTCCATTCCCAATTCTTAGGAGGCAGAGGCTGGAAGATCTGGATATTAAAGTTATCCTAGGTTACATAGCAAGCTCAAGTCCATTCTGGGCTATATGAGACCCTGACACACACACACACACACACACACACACACACAATTTTTTTTAAAACTACCTTAATTTCTTTGCATTCTCTATTCTCTCTTTTTAAAATGTCCTTTCTTCCTACTTAATGCTATTTGTATAACATTGAGACAATTGTTAGAGAAGGAGATGTGACTTAGCTCTGAATTACTCACATAGCACAGGCAAGGATCTGGATTTTTATCCTTAGAATAGATCACCCAGTGGCAGGAGATAGTATAGATGTGAGACATAAAGATCTAGACTGTACTTCCTACTTTATTATCTAGGAAATATATACATATCATATATTGTTCACAACGGTAATATCTTAAATTGTATTAATGAGACACGTTAAAACGCATGCAAGAATATAGATCATTACTTTGGCAGACTTTACATACACATATATACAGATATACACAGCCACATGCCTACATGCACACACAGAGACACACCAACACACATACAACTTCCAAACAGACTGTTTTAAAGTTATGGTGTCTCTTAAAACAACTATGGTTCTCTTATTCTGAAGGTACATGCCTAACATAATTTTCTTATTATCATATGACTCCAAGAACATTATTTCCATGCCACTGAGATCAGGGTGAAGAGCTGAATTAAAATGGATACATTGATTACTCACTAGACAAAGCGTTGTGCTCTGTGTAGGAAGAGGAGAGGTACTTATAAGGCAGATCATTGTCTTCAAGATGTTTGTAATTAAGTCACACTCCATCATAATGAAATACAAAAGTAAATAGTGGTATAGAGCCATTTGATATGTCAATGGGGCTTCATCGCTGACTCACATCCCCTACTCTATAAACTAGTTAAATTCTATATAACTGGCACTAAGTAGGAAGGAAGGACATTTTAAAAAGAGAGAATGAGGCAAGTAAAGAAATTAAGACAGTCATCCTTGATAGAGTTTTTGTTTTGTTTTGTTTTGTTTTGTTTTGTTTTGTTTTGTTCCGAGACAGGGTTTCTCTGTGTAGCCCTGGCTGTCCTGGAACTCACTTTGTAGACCAGGCTGGCCTCGAACTCAGAAATCCACCTGCCTCTGCCTCCCGAGTGCTGGGATTAAAGGCGTGCGCCACCACGCCCAGCTAGTTTTTAAACATATTTAAAAAAAATATTTTGGGGTCAGGGTTACATATACCTCAGAATTGCTATGTAGCCTAAGATGACTATATATATTTGGTATTATATATATATATATATATATATATATATATATATATATATGACGTATATATTGATGATAGATAGATAGATAGATAGATAGATAGATAGATAGATAGATACGCAGGCCACAGACTGGGGAGAGGCAGAATTGAGATTAAAGTGATAAGAATGTTGCACAAGCTAGATTCACCATAGAGATTATAAATGGGCACTTAGAATAACGGGTTTTGTGTTCTTCAGTCCATTCTAATTAAGGTTAATGGAATCAGGAATGAGAAAGGATGTGGGGAGAGATTTAGAAAGAAAGGAATGGGGGAGAGTATTTTTAAGATAACTCTGGAGAAAAGTGACTGCATATACATTCACATAGGACAGGTCAAAGAGAGAAATGAGGAACAGATTAATATCTGAGGATATGCACTTGAGAGGCTTCTTCAGTATTCTTCATATTCTTTCTACCTAGATGACTGAGGTGGCTAAAAACAGAAACAGGGAATCTGAATGTCTAGTGGCCCCATTTGCCTTTATTTTTTCACTGCTTTTAAACAGTGATATAGAGACACACTAACTGCAAGCTTCCAAAACAAACAAACAAACAAACACAAACAAACAACTCCACTATGATTGACAGCTGCACACGAAAAATTAGTTCATTTCACTCCTATCTGGGAGAGAGAGAATGACAGCTACAAAGACCAAACTGAGCTAGAGCTAATATTGGACAAAACATAGAGACTGCAATAGGTGCACAAGAAAAGTTAATAAAATTTTAAGATTAGGGTTAATAGAGAATGCAAAATAAATCAAGAGTGATTTTATAAGCCTGGGAAACGGGAATTAGATCTCAAAACTATCTGGAAACAAGCTAAGCCTCTAAGGAATGTTTAAGCCTAGATGTAGAGATGGTGGGAGTCATTTAGAATGATGGGTTAAGTCAGGAATTGCTACAGTTTCTAACTAACATGCCTTAAATATGAAATGAAAATCAGTTGGAAAAACTGTGTATGTATATATGGAAATTTTTCCATAATTTTGATTTCCCATAATTTATTGGGAGAAGAAAGATCAGTGGGCAAACATATGTGTCTCAATAGGAAAAACTCATAGTAAGGACAGACTAATTTACATATGTAAAGAATATGGATACAGGGCAAGGAACTATTCACTCATCAAGTGATCGTGGGGATTCCAGGGCAAAATAATGTTCTCTTATATCAGGGGATCCAGTGAAACCAAGGTTGCCACAGGAAAACTTGCTACATGAACCATTCATCTAGCCCAGCTCTTGTCTTGTCCTTGCTGGCTGTGTGTTCAGGAGGGAACAGTGAGCTTCAAGTGCCTAGAAGACTTAGTCTGTCCCAGGGACCGGCAGGAGAGCAACAGGAAACATAGAGGGCAATCGTCCACTGCCAGTGAAAGAAAAGACCCTTAACCTAACCTAAAGGAGAGGCTTCAAGAATAACAGAGAATATGAACAACGTTAAAGGTCTTGAAAAAAGCGCACTATAGAAGACAGTATGTTGATGAAACTTGGGTGAGATGAACAGCAAGATAGTTTGTGTCAAATAAATTAGAAAGACTTGAAAGGGAACTGGTGAGTTGTTTTAGCAAACTAAGGCACTTGCTGCCAAGTCCCAAAGACACACATGGTAGAAGGAGAAAACCAATTCTTACAAGTTGTCTTCTGACTTCCACTCATACAATGGGATCATCAGATCTTATTACAAAAGCCTTTACTCAACAAAACCAGAAAATCTACATGAAATGGATGTTTTAGACAGATTCCACCAACCAAAGTTAAATTAAGAGCAGGTAAACTATCTAAATAGTCCTGTAACCCCTGAGGAAATGGAAGAAGTCATTAAAACCCTTCCAACCCCCCAAAAAGCCCAGGGCCAGATGGCATTAGTGCAGAATTCTACCAGAACCAGACCTTCAAAGAAGAGCTAATAGCTAATAATAGCTCCTCAAGCTATTCCATACAATAGAAACAGAAGGAACACTACCTAACTCATTCTATGAAGCCACATTTACTCTGATACTAAACCACACAAAGACACAAGAAATAAAGAGAACTTCAGACTTATCTCATGACTATCAATGCAAAAACACTCAATACAATTCTGGCTAACTGAATTCAAGAACACATCAAAACCATTATATTACCAATCAAGTAGGCTTCATCCCAGAGATGCATAGACGGTTCAATATATGGACTACCCAGTAACACCAGAGCTTGTGTCTCTAGATGCATATGTAGCAGAAGATGGCCTAGTCAGCCATCATTGGGAAGAGTGGCCCCATGGTCTTGCAAACTTTATATGCCCCAGTTCAGGGGAACGCCAGGGCCAAGAAGTGGGAATGGGTGGGTAGGGGAGCAGGGTGGGGGGAGGATATAGGGGACTTTCAGGATAGCATTTGAAATGTAAATGAAAAAAATATCTAATAAAAAAATTGAGAAAAAAAAAAGAAATTCTGCTGTACTTGCAGACAGGAGCCTCGTTTTACTGTCATGAGAGAAGATTCCCCGGCAACCAATTCAAACAGATGGAAAAAAAAAAAGGTTCAATATATGGAAATCCATCAGCATAATCTGCTGTGGACTGGCCTCAGTTGGCCCCTCAATCCACGGGAGAATCAGAATCCTGGTATAAGTGGGCAGGGAGTTGGCGAAAAGGTGACAAACAGATGCGAACATAAGGGAGTGTTGTGTCTGAATGTAGTTTGTCAAAGTGAGCATCAGACTTATATATTACAGAAAACAAAGAAGTTAAGTGATACATTAAGGTCATCCAAGGTACATTGAAGTTATCTGACACAAAACAAAAAATGCATACAAACAGACTGGCATGAACCAGGCAATGTTTACAATTGAGATAAGATCAGCCCTATTTACGTAAAGTCAGTCACAGGAGCCAGGTGAAAGGTCTGATGCAGTGCTAGTCTACTGTTAAACCCACCACCAGGGTTCCCTTAGTAAATACCTACTTATGCTATTCCTCTGGGCCTAGTGAAAAACATGCACCAGGGGAGTTCCATACTACTAACCTTTCATGAATAATTCAATATTCCAGTTCCTCCTAAAACTACAGCCTTCCTTCTTCCTAGGCCATTGTAAATTCCTGTGTATGGGAGTGACTCGGCTATTGTTCTAAGTATTTACTAGGTAGATTTCTAGCTCTATTCAAGTAAATTGTAATGCCTGATTTCTTTCATGGTTTCTCTTACAACACTAGAGGTAATTCTGAATGTTACTGAATAGGCAAAATTCTTACTGAATTCCAAGCCCAGGGTCAGCTCGAGGACTGCCTAGGACATTGGAACACTGGTGGAGGCTAATCTAACTTAGCTTGAACTTTTCACCTCAGGACTGTGTCCAAGTTTTTGGGCCTGCCATGAAGTCACTACTGGAGTGGGTGTGGCAGTAATCCACTATGTAAACATACTCAAAGGGGAAAAAAAAAAACACATGATCATCGAATTAGATGCAGAAAAACCATTTGGCAAAATATGACACCCATTCATGTTAAATGTATTGGGGAGATCAGGAATTCAGGGCCCTTACCTAAACATAATAGAAGCAATATACAGCAAACCGTCAGCCAATATCAAATTAAATAGAGAAACACTTGAAGCAATCCCACTAAAATCAGGGACAAGACAATAATGCCCACTTTCCCCATATCTATTCAATATAGTGCTCAAAGTTCTAGCTAGAGCAAAAAGTCAACAAAAGGTATCACAATTTGCAGATGATATGATAGTATATATAAGCAACCCCAAATATTCTACCAGAGAACTTCTACAGCTGATAAACAACTTCAGCCAAGTGGCTGGATATAAAATTAACTCAAATGAATCAGTAGACTTCCTTTATACAAATTATAAACTGGCTGAAAACGAAATTAGAAAAACAACTCCCTTCACAATAGTCACAAATGATATAAAATATCTTGGGATAACTCTAACCAAACAAGTGAAAGATTTGTATGACAAGAATTTCAAGTCTCTCAAGAAATAGATTAGGAGAACACCTCAGAAAAATGGTGAGATCTCCCATGCTCATGGATTGGCAGAATAAACATAATAAAAATGGCCATTCTACCAAAAACAATCTATAGATTCAATGCAACCCCATCCAGATTCCAACACAGTCTTTCACAGATAGAAAGAGCAATGCTCAATTTCATATGAAAAAACAAAAAAACCAGGAAAGTGAAAACAATTCCTAACAAAAAAAGGAACTTCTAGGGGAATCACTATCCCTGACCTCAAGCTGTACTACAAAGCAATAATGATAAAAATTGCATATTATTGGTACAAAGACAGACAGTTTGATCAATGGAATAGAATTGAAGACCCAGAAACAAACCCATACACTTATGAACACTTGATCGTTTGACAAAGAAACCAAAAATATACAATGGAAAAAAGAAAACATCTTCAATAAATGGTGCAGAAACAAACCCATAGACTTACGTACACTTGATCTTTGACAAAGAAGCCAAAAATATACAATGGAAAAAAGAAAACATCTTCAATAAATGCTGCTGGTCTAATTGGCAGCCTGTATGTGGAAGAGTGAAAATAGGTACGTATTTGTCACCTTGCACAAAGCTCAAGTCCAAGTGGATTAAGGACCTCAACATAAAACCAGATACACTGAATCTAATAGGCTAGAAAATGGAAAAGAGCCTCAAACTCATTGTCACAGAGAAAATGTCCTAAACAGAACCCCAATGGCTCAGCCTTTAAGATCAACAGTTGATAAACGGGACCATATGAAAGTAAAAAGCCATAAAGGTATGCACTCCCTGCAGCAGTGGATGAGTGATTCCTTTACTCTGCATCCTCCCAGCATGGGCTGTCATTTGTTTATTGGTCTTACCCATTCTGTGTGCTGAAGATGAAATCTCAAAGTAGCTTTAATTTGCATTTCCCTGATGAGTTGAGATGCTGAACACTTATTTCATTGTTTCTCATCCATTTGAGTTTCTCCTCTTTTGAGAATTCTGTTTAGAACTGTATCCCATATTTAAAATGAGTTATTTGTTTTCTTAATGTCCAGTTTTTTTAGTTCTTTATATTTTTCTGGATAGCCTTCTATAAGCTGCTTAGTTGATTACAAAATCATTCTTCATTATGTAAACTGCTCTGTTGTCCAGGCAGAAACTTTTCAGTTTCATGAATCTCATGTATTAATTGTTGAATTTGGAGCCTGTGTTAATGGTATGGATCTATTTGGATTCTTCTACATATATGCATTTAGTTTGACCAGCACCATTTGCTGAAGATGCTGTCCTTTTTCCAGTGTGTATTTCTGGCTGCTTTATCAAAAATTCAGCATCTATTTGTGTGTATATTTATGTCGGGGGTTTCATATTCTATTGATCAACATGTCTGGTTTTGTGCAAACACCATAATCTTTTTATTACTGTAACTCCATAGTACAATTAAAGATCAGGGGTCATGGTACCTCCAGAGGTTCTTTGATTATTCTGGATTGTTTTAGCAATACTTGTGTGTGTGTGTGTGTGTGTGTGTGTGTGTGTGTGTGTGTGTGTGTGTGTGATTGTGTGTGTTTGTGTCTGTTATCATATGAAGATGAAATTATCCTTTCAAGATTTTTGAAGAATTGTATTAGAATTTTTATGAAAATTGCATTGAATAAGTAAATCGATTGTTGGTAGGAAGGCCATTTTTATTTTATTAATCCTACCATTCCATGACTGGAGGTGGAGGTCTTTCCATCTCTGATATCTTCTTCAATAACCCATTTTTCATTCAGTAGTAATTTGCTCAGGGCCATCCCTGGCAATTAGTCTTTCTTTTTTTGGATATTTTCTTTATTTACATTTCAAATGTTACCTACTTTCCCAGTTCCCCCCTACTCCCTCAAGTCCCCTATTCCATCTCCCCTCTCCCTGCTTCTATGAGAGTATTCCCCCACCCATTCCTGCCTCCGTACCCTTGCATTCCCCTACATTGGGGCATCAAGCCTTCACAAAACTGAGGGTCTCTTCTCCCATTGGTGCCTGATAAGGCCGTCCTCTGCTGCATATGCAGCTGGAGCCTTGGATCCCTCCATGTGTACACCTTGGTTGGTAGTTTAGTCACTGGGAGCCCTGGGGGGTCTGGTTGGTTGATATTGTTATTCTTCCTATGGGGTTGCAAACCCCTTCAGATCCTTCAGTACTTTCTCTAACTCCTCCATTGGGAATCCCATGCTCAGTCCAATGGTTGGCTGCGAGCATCTCTCTATATATTTGAAAGGCTCTGGCAAAGCCTCTCAGGAGACAGTTATATCAGGCTCCTGTCAGCAAGCACTTCTTGGCCTCCACAATAGGGTCTGGGTTTGGTGACTGTATATGGGATATATCCCCAAGTGGGGCAATCTCTGCATGACATTTCCTTCAGTCTCTGCTCCACACTTTGTCTCCATATTTGCTCTTGTGAGTATTTTGTTCCTCCTTCTAAGGAGGACCACAGTACCCACACTTAGGTCTTCCTTCTTCTTGAGCTTCATGTGGTCTGTGAATTGTATCTTGGACATTCTGAGCTTTGGGGCTAATATCCACTTATCAGTGAGTGCATACCATGTGTGTTCTTTAGTGATTGGGTTACCTCACTCAGGATGGTATTTTCTAGTTCCATCTATTTGCCCAAGAATTCATGAAGTCATTGTTTTTAATAGCTGCATAGTACTCCATTGTGTAAATGTACCACATTTTCTGTTATCCATGCCTCTGTTAAGGGACATCTGGGTTCTTTCCAGCTTCTGGCTATTATAAATAAGGCTGCTATGAACATAGTGGAGCATGTGTCCTTGTTATATGTTGGAGAATTTTTTGGGTGTATGTCCAGGAATGGTATAGCTGGACAGTACTGAACTGTATACCAATAGTATACCTCGGGTAATACTGTATCCAATTTTCTGGGGAACCACAAGACTGACTCCCAGTGTGGTTGTACCAGCTTTCAATCCCACCAACAATGGAGGAGTATTCCTTTTTCTCCACATACTCTCCAGCATCTGCTATCACCTGAGTTTTGTTTTGTTTTGCTTTTTGTTGTTTGTTTGTTTGTTTGTTTGTTTTTTATCTTATCCATTCTGACTGGTGTGAAGTGGAATCTCAGGGTTATTTTGATTTGCACTTCCTTGATGACTAAGGATGTTTAACATTTCTATAGGTGCTTCTCAGCCATTCGAAATTCCTCAGTTGAAAATTCTTTGTTTAGCTTTGTACCCATTATTCTTTTAATAAGGTTATTTGATTCTTTGGAGTCTACCTTCTTGAGTTCTTTGCACATATTGGATATTAGCCCTTTATCTGATGGAGAATTGGTAAAGATTTTTTTCCCAATCTGTTGGTTGCCAGTTTGTCTTATTGACAGTGGCCTTTGCCTTACAGAAGCTTTGCAATTTTATGAGGTCCCATTTGTTTATTGTTGGTCTTAGAGCATAAGCCATTGGTGTTCTGTTCAGGAAATTTTCCCCTGTGCCCATGTGTTCAAGGCACTTCCCCACTTTCTATTCTATTAGTTTCAGTGTATCTGACTTTATGTGGGGGTCCTCGATCAACTTGGACTTGAACTTTGTACAAGGAAATAAGAATGATCAATTTGGATACTTCTACATGCTGACCTCCAGTTGAACCAGCACAATTTGTTGAAAATGCTATTGTTTTTCCACTGGATGGTTTTCAGACTGAATGAAGAGAAACTTGAAGCAATCCCACTAAAATCCGGAACTAGACAAGACTTTCCATATTCAATATAGTACTTGAAGTTCTAGCTAGAGCAATTAGAAAACAAAGGGAGGTAAAAGGGTTACAAATTGCAAAGGAGATATCAAAATAGTACTATTTGCAGATGTTATGATAGTATACTTAAGTGACCCCAAAAATTTCACCAGAGAACTACTAAACCTGATAAACAACTTCAGCAAAGTAGTTGGATATAAAATTAACTCAAACAAATCAGTAGCCTTCCTCTACTCAAAGGATAAACAGGCTAAAAAGGAAATTAGGGAGATGACACCCTTCACAATACTCGCATATAAAATAAAATATCTTGGTGTGACTCTAACCAAGCAAGTGAAAGATCTGTATGACAAGAAATTCAAGTCTCTGAAGAAAGAAATTGAAGAAGGTCTTAGAAGATGGAAAGATCTCCCATGCTCATGGATTGGCAGGATTAATAATAGTAGAAATGGCCATGTTGCTAGAAGCTATCTAACATATTCAATGCAATCCCCATCAAAATTTCAACTCAATTATTCATAGAGTTAGAAAGAGCTATTGGCAAATTCATTTGGAATAACAAAATTAAAAAAAAAAAAACCTCAGGATAGCAAAATCTATTCTCAACAATAGAAGAAATTCTGGAGGAATCACCATTCCTGTCCTCAAGCTGTATTCCAGAGCAATAGTGATAAAAATAACTCCACAGGAATTTCACAATGGAGTTTACTCCATTTACACAATGGAGTACTACTCAGCTATTAAAAGCAACGAATTTATGAAATTCTTAGGCAAGTGGATGTATCTGGAGTATATCATTCTGAGTGAGGTAACCCAATCACAAAAGAACACACATAATATGCACTCATTGCTCAGTGAATATCAGCCCAGAAGCCCAGAAGCTCAGAGTACCCAAGATGCAATTCACAAACCACACGAAACCCCCTTTTTCTTAGAGAGCTTTCATATGAAAATTTTTACAATTTAGAAATAAATGCTAAATTAACTTTTCAAAGTGTACTTTTTACTTCCTGTGACTTCGACTAGCAGGCAGAAAGTTGTCACTTTCATGAAATTCCTGTGGAGATGAACAAAGGCTACATGACTTAGTCTCCTGCTGTTTTAGGATGAGGTGCTAAATGCCTGAGACTGCAGTTTCTGCCCTCAGAGGAACAGGGAAGGCAGGTCAGCTACAGTAGCAAAGTAATGTAGAGTTAGATAAGCTGACTTTTTATTATTATATGGCAACCCTAAATATCTTGTAAGACATAATCTTACCCCTGCCTACACTCTTTGCCCTTCTCTGCCTCAGGAAGAACCAAGAATAAGAAAGAATTGGCAAAGATCAAGTGACCATAGGTGTGTGGTTTCATTTTTGGGTCTTCAATTCTATTCCATTGATCTACCTGCCTGTTACTGTACCAATACCATGAAGGTTTTGTTGTTGTTGTTGTTTATCACAATTGCTCTGTAGTACAGCTTGAGATCAGGGATGGTGATTCCACCAGAGGTTATTTTATTGTTGAGAATCGTTTTCACTATCCTGGTTTTTTGTTACTCCACATGAATTTGGAAATTGCTTTTTCTAAATCTATGAAGAATTGAGTTGAAATCTTGATGGGGATTGCACTGAATAGGTTAGATAGCTTTTGGCAAGATGGACATTCTTACTATATTAATCCTGCCAATCCATGAGCATGGGAGATCTTTCCATCTTCTAAGACCTTTTTCAATTTCTTTCTTCAGAGACTTGAATTTCTTGTCATACAGATCTTTCACTTGCTTGGTTAGAGTCACACCAAGATATTTTATTTTATTTGTGACTATTGTGAAGGGTGTGGTTTCTTTCTCAGCCTGTTTATCCTTTGTGTAGAGGAAGGCTACTAATTTGTTTAAATTAATTTTACCCAAGATACAATTCACAAACCACATGAAACTCAAGAAGGAAGACCATAGTGTGGATAATTCTATCTATTTTAGAAGGGGGGAACAAAACACCCATGGAAGGAGTTACAGAGACAAAGTGTGGAATAGAGACTAAAGAAATGACCATCTAGAGACTGACTCACCTGGGGATCCAACCCACTTACAATCACCAAACCCAGATACTGTTGTGGATGCCAACAAGTGCTTGGAGCCTGATATAGCTCTCTCCTGAGAGACTCTGCCAGTGCCTCACAAATACAGAGGTGGATGCTCATAGCCATCAATTGGACTGAGCATAGGATCCCCAATGAAGGAGCTAAAGAAAGAACCAAAGTTGCTGAAGGGGTTTGCAGCCCCATAGGAGGCACAACAATATGAACAAGCCCATATTCCCATAGCTCCCAAGGACTAAACTACCAACCAAAGAGCACACATGGTAGGAATCATGGCTCCAGCTGGATATGCATCAGAGGATGGCCTAGTCAGACATCAATGGGAGGAGAGGCCCTTTGTCCTGTGAAGGCTGTATGCCCCAGTGTTGGGGAATGCCAGGGTCAGGAATTGTGAGTGGGTGAGTTGGTGAGCAGAGGGAGGGGGGAGCAACCCTATAGGTGGAACAACATTCTGAACTAACCAGTACCCCGGAGCTCTTGACTATAGCTGCATATGTATCAAAAGATGGCCTAGTCAGCCATCACTGGAAAGAGAGGCCCATTGGACACACAAACTTTATATGCCCCAGTACAGGGGAACGCCAGGACCAAAAAATGGGAATGGGTGGGTAGGGAAGTCGGGGGGAGGATATGGGGGACTTTTGGGAGAGCATTGGAAATGTAATTGAGGAAAATACATAATAAAAAATATTTTAAAAAATAACATTTGAAATATAAATAAAGAAAATATCCAATAAAAAAGAAGAAAAGGAAAGGAAAGGAAAGGAAAGGAAAGGAAAGGAAAGGAAAGGAAAGGAAAGGAAAGGAAAGGAAAGGAAAGGAAAGGAAAAGAAAATGGGGAAAGTAGGATGATCCTTTTCTCTTTGTTTTTATCACTTAATATATCTTTCAGAATACATTATCACATGGTTAAAAGGTCATCAGAAGTTTACACATAAATTCAAATAATAAATCATAAGATGTTTACAACAGAGAATTTACATGCATATTCATTAGGAGGGATGATCTGGATAAACATTCATCACCTGTCAAAGCTCCACAGGTTCATGGAGAGTTAAAAACATAACTAAGTTATTAGTGAAGTTGTATATAGATAAACCTAGTCAATATTTTATCTTCTGTCCTAGCCCCTATAATAAATTTGTGATTATGGGTTAATGGTTTTACAGCCTCTTGGATGTGCCCTGAGTAGTAGATTTCCGGCTTACTATCAGAAGTGACACTAAAGACAGGAAGAGCTCTCATTGCAGTTTTGACTATCAAAAAGGACTTATTAGAAGCATTATTAAAGGAGCTTAATAATTACTATAAATTTAGGAATTCTTATAGAATCATCATTAAGGATAAAGATATCATCTACTTGTCTATATAGCAACACGAAAGACAGCACATCTTCATAGTTATGCAGAGATCTGCTCAAAAGGCTAGGCTAATTCCTAGTGATGGGTATGTATGTTTAATAATAACAGGAAAAGCATATTAGTAAGAGGAATCTTTCCAAAAATGAACTTCTGGGCCTTGGCTATGGGAACAAATCTGCCATGGATTTTTATTCCAAGGCAGACTCATCTCAGGAAGGTCACCTGCTAGTTACTAGCTTGTTGACTCCTGACAGTATATTTTTAGTTTCTGTGAGTTTGTAAGCTTTCTCTTGTGGATGATATCCAGCTTTAATATGTGGTGGCCATATGCTATACAAGGTGTTATTTCAATTTTCTTGTATCCATTAAGACTTGCTTTGTGTCCAAGTATGTGGTCAGTTTTGGAGAAATTTCCATGAAGTGCTGAGAGGAAGGTATATTCTTTGTGTTTGAGTGAATCGTTCTGTTAAGTCCATTTGAAATAACATATCAGTTAGGACCAGCTTTCTCTGTTTAGTTTTTGTTTTCATAACATATTTATTGGAGAGCATAGAGTATTGAAATCACACACTATCACCATGTGAGGGTCAATCTGTGATTAAAGCTGTGGTAGTGTTTCTAAAAACTTTATGACTCAAAAACAATAAACATAAATTTAGTGTGCCATTCTTTTTGATCATTATTTAGAATGCAAGTCTAGCATTCAATTCTTCCAAATCTGATTCAGCTTTTTTATTCCCAGAAATTTTGATAAGCTCCATTAATCAATCTTGTTCCTGTTTTCATTGCTTATGGAAACATGTCGAGAACTAGCTCCCTATGTAAAACCTTTTTAAAAATAATTACAGGCAAGCAGTTCAAAGGAAATCATTATTCTAAATGCTGTCACTCTTGATTTGGAAAGTTTGTTGCTAGGTATTTACTTACACCATGCGCTTTCCATCTTTGTTGCTTGACATGCAGAGCTATGTGCCTGTTTTGTTAACATACAAGGATAGCAAGGGTGCTAGGCAGCCCAGAGACTCGGCTTTACTCATAGACAGTTCCCGTAGAAGATATTCCATGCATGAATTGCTAAGTATGGCAATAAAACAAATAAGGAGAAAATGTTATTTTTTTTTAAATCTTTATTAACAAACACTGTGCATCTCACAAAGGTTAACAGTTGAATTGTTCATATTCAAATTTCCCTTAATATAATAGAAAAAGGCATATGCATAAAATATTTGTGAAATTGCCTCACATTCTTATCTTTGGTAGAAGATAGGCCTAGGTTCCCTATCAAGCTTCAGTGCTTACTAAATTATCTAAATTTTACTTCCTTTCGGGGTAAAATATCTCTATCTCATTGGATATTTGAAATTTTTAAACATGGTATTCTTTTCAGAGAATATAATTTATTGCAATTTCAGAGAATCCTCTGAATTAAAAAGCTATGACTATTATTATCAAGTATGTTTGAGTCGTGCCTCAAAAGTCTAACAATCACCCAGTGAGAACAATGGCTCATCATCACTTTTGTGGGTAGGTCCCACATACTTTACTTTGAGTTATTCTTGAGTGGTTAGTTTGAATTCTTGTATCTTGAATGACAACCAGGTAATTTATTAACAAAGATGTGGTGTTCTATTCAAAAATAATGATCAAGATAAATGTAGCTCTATGGCAGTAACAGGGATTATAGGCTAAAATTTCATTTAAAGTTAATTAATTAATTTGATTAGACTCTTTAACAACAACAACAAAACCCCAGAAAGTTTGCATCTTATAATGTCTTCTGTTAAGTTGAGAAGAGAAGGCTACTGTCTCTCTAGGTCCTCTCTCTGTAAAATATATTAAACAGAACATCCTGAACTATTCCTGGAAAGGACCCCTGGTTAGGAGCAATGGAAGCTATGCTTGACTGATTCATGCTAAGAGTTTTCCAGAATAAACATCTAAGGCTTGCCCAATCAAAGAACAAGTAGAACTGGATCTAAGGAAATACAAACACTAGAGAAACGCAGGATATTAGAAACTAATATTCTTTTTGCAACTGCACCATCAAGGCATCTGGGACAGTAACTTTCTAGCCTATGGCAGTGTCTCTTGGCTGTAGAATATGGTTGGCTTGAGTTGAAATGTGTCCCCTTGAAAATGGGTAGGCTGAATCCTCATAACCCATGAGGTGTGGCGGTGACCCATACCCCATGGTAAGTTAGTATAGTGATAAAAGTCTATAGTAAAAATGAAAGAGAATGGAGACTAGCCAGGAAAGACAGAGGGGGAAAAAAAAAAACCTTAACTTTTCAAAAGTAAATTAGAACACCAGTGTGTTTGAGGGAATTCTTGAGGGTGAACAATAGGGAGGTCACTTTGAAGGCATGGGATATTATGGGATATTTGAAGATCATATTGGTAGAAGTTTACTTTCTATTATTATTTTTAATTTTCATTTTTACTGACTTGCACTCAAAAATATTAGCAGATGACTAACTGTTCTAATTTGTGAAGTGATGTTGCTTCAAACATTTTTTTTCCCTAATAAGTGGTTTAGAAGTAGAGGGAAGATAATGCTTAGGGGTAATGACCTACTTACTGCAAGAACCGTGAAATGCTAACAGGTATTCATTATGGACTTTCCAAAGGCTAAATTTAGCCTGCCCATTACACTACATAGTTGCAAGTACATTGCTTCATCTTAAATTGCTTCCAAATTTTCTGTTAAATTTGATTATTTACTATGTTGCATGCTAGTGATTTATGGACTCAACGAAGATAATCAGATTAAAGAATAATTCGATTGGATTTTGCATGGCCATTGTTCTGTTGATGCATTCCTTCTTGGTTAAGTCTTTACAAGTAAGTCACATATAAGTTGGAAATGCCATCTTTAAGAAAGTGAAGCAGCAAATTACAAATCTATCATTTTTATATCACAGAGTAAAATGAAAGTTTTTATCCTGAGTTTAGTCATGTGCAAAAAGTAAATATTTATACAGTGCCTCCTCTTTGCATGTAAAATGCACATAATGGGCCTGGTCAAACTCACTACAGGGTTTTAGCAGTTGACTAACTGACTATATAACTGTGAATAACTGTATATTTGGGAGAGTATTATGTTTAAAATCTGTGAGGTTCTCTGCCTCTGTTCATTAACATTAATTTATTTTTAGTTAGAAAAATGAAAACTTACTATATAAAATTATAAAATGTATATAATAGAGAAATTGAATTTACATTTCTATATTTTTGTTCTCTTAAAGCTCAGTATATTTTCTCCTAATCAATTTTACTGTAGCTACATGCATACATACATGCATTCTCATCTGTAGGTTCTTTTAAAAACCTTGAACTATTTCTTTTCATTTTCTATTATAATATCCAGAATATTTTCTGTCATTAGGTATTTTTCAGTAATTTAATAAACTTCAGAAGCTCCCATGTACATGTATCATAATTTGGTCCCTCCATCCTGTGTTAATAAATATCTGATTGTTTTGGGCAAGAATATTTGGGAGCAGAATTCGATCCATGGGATAGGAGGTCTCATTGTTCCTTAATCATTGCCTGTTTTTGGAAGTGGGTCAAGAGATGTCTTCAAAGAGACAGTATTCATTTCCACTACCTCCTCTATCTTTCTGAAGCAGTTTAGAAGTAAATTTTATTTCCTGAATTCTGTTCCATTATTTCATCCTCAGCCTCTAATATACTTATTAAAAACTGAGAAAGCTTCGGAAATGTCCCGGTGAGATGTTATTTCTTATGTTTTCAGAAATTATAATAAAATAAAAGGTCTGGTATCTATATGCATAAAAATGCCTTTTCAAAAACTATTGACACAAAATTCTCTGTGCCCTATTCCTTCTAAATTACAAGGCAGAGTTTTAAATATTCTCCTGGATCTTAAAATGACCTAAGTGAAGCCCTACATGAAATTATTTTGTGCATGTTATCAGATGTTTGGGTCAGAATACTTTGCTGGTTCTTCTAGTTGTATAATTTTAAGCATGTTTTTCAATTTCTTTAAGCCCCATTATGTTCATTGATAAAAATAAAGACAATTAATGATCCTTAAGATTTTATTACAAAATTAAATGGAAATAGCACTCAAAAAGCATTTAACCCACAATGTTCCCAAAGTTGGTACAACTATTAACAATAGTCCTATCCCTGGTCATGTTCATGCAAGAATGAAAGGTACAAAATGCAAACATTTGTATTATAAAAATAGCTTTACATTCACTAACTTTGTTATTTGAAAATAGGCTAAAATCTTTCCGTTTTGTAAACACATCACCTGGAATTTATGTACAAAAATTAAAGCAATAGTAAGCAGATTGGTGGCCTCCCTCCCCAAGAGATCTCTAATCTAACCTCTGGACTTCGGGAAGATTTGGCCTTGAGGGACTCCTCTGATGTAGTGAGTGAAAAACAAGGAGCTCTGAGACATTTGAGTAGAGATCACACAAATATAAAAGTCTTTGTGAGTGAGAGAAAGAAGCAAGATGATCTGTGTTGGCTAAACCCCAAGACGTCTCTAGCCAGTCTGGATTTAAAGAAAAA
Source organism: Mus caroli (assembly GCF_978045245.1). Taxonomy (NCBI): domain Eukaryota; kingdom Metazoa; phylum Chordata; class Mammalia; order Rodentia; family Muridae; genus Mus; species Mus caroli. The sequence goes on from NW_028227264.1 coordinate 72,782,740, forward strand.
CATTAGGAAGCAAAGAGCACCCACTTCTGGAAACTGGAATAATGACATACTGGCAGGTTAAGAAGAATTGTGATTTATGTAGGAGATATTAAGGAGAAGTTTAATAAAAGACACAACCATTCCCAAGGGCTCCAAAATGGTCCTCAGAGCTGCCTATATCTCAGTCAGCATAACTTGAGACTTTTGACAGACTGAAAAATTAAATATGTTTAGTTGCTTACAGTTACAAATTAATATATTGACACCAATTTCATGGTAATTTACTATAAAAACTATATAAAATTACATATGCTGGCTAGCTAGATAATGAGTGGGTAGGTGATAGTTGATGTGTAAATAGATTGAGATAAACATAGAGATAAGTGGTACTCGGATAATAGACAATAGATTTATAAATTAGGTAGAATAATAGAGAGATGAGATGGTAGGTAGATAAACTGATGATAGATTATAAAGATAACTCTTCATAATTAACTCTCACTTAATGTAATACAATATTTATAATTTTCCAGAGAGGAACACAATAGGAACACAAATTCAGACTTTAATTAATTATCTGGACTATTTCTCATTTAATTATGTTCTCAGTATCATAGTAATAAACCCATCAGTGTTGCCTTTTTTTTTTTTTTCAGAAGTCCTAGCTAAAATATATTACTAGGCATTCTAGCAATCTGAATGCCTGCATCTGGGGCAAGCAGTTATGTACATTTCTTCCCTTAAGTCAGCTTATTAACCTTTCAGGCAAACACATACATAAGATGTGTGTTTTAGATACAAGCAATTAAAATCAGGCAAAGGTTAATTAAATCAACATCAATGCTAAATTAGAAAGCTATTAAAATAAACTCTGAAATACTCCATCTTTCTTGCTGCCTGGCTACTGAAAATAAATACCAGAGAAGCCACAACAGACTAAAAAACTCTCAGAAAGAGGTGAGAATTAAGGAATTTCTCATCTTACTCTACCTAGCAGTGTATTTCCAAATACTCTGTAGGGGCAGCCCTGGTCACTTTCCAACTCTATAACTCATTGTGATTCTCATACTGTCCTGTCTGATCCAACCACAGGGAGGGTGGAGCATGTCAGGCCTCTCTGTGATTTTTCTGATCCATTTTTTTTCAACACCTTTCTTAGTTTATTTTATCCTTATTCACTGCGTGCTTGAGATCTGTCTTAAATAAAAGATACAACATGGGAAGAAAGGGATTTTTGCAGACGTTCAAGGAAATTTAAAGCAAACTTGACTTAAATCAGAGTTACTTTCAAGCTTCCGCCTTAAAATAATCAAACCCCGGGTTGGCTGGGATAAAAGCAATGCAGTCCTTACAGCCAGTATGTGTGAAGTATGGAATTCAAGGCCCTGTGCATGCTGAGCGTCCACAAGGAAAAGCATCCAAATGAAGGCATCCCAATGATTCCACACGCAGGTGAACACTTTGATCTTTTACTATTGGCCAACATTCATTTTATATTCTTCTGTTAGATATGCTGCATGTTCCTTGTGAATTGCCAATCAACCGTCTTTCTATGTGTATGGCAAGCTGCCCCCTTAGATACACAGGGTTTACTAAATAACCCAAACTGGGAAAATAAGGTGCTGTGTCTCTAGTACTTTAGCTTTGTCTACAGAATAGAAACAAAAAAGGAAAAGGATCATAAGAACAGATATCAACAAAATTTGCGGAATATTTTTGAGAAGAGATGGAAGGAAAATGTTTGGACAGAAAAAATGGTTTCTCACTCTGAGTTAGGTTGTGTGTCCCACTGTCTGAGAAGCCAGAATTGAGTATAGCTGACAAGGTCTATGAAGAGTGGCTAGAAGAAAATGTTCACTTTCCTAAGACCCAAAATCAACAAACAAATGCTATTTACTTAGGTAAGAATACCCGTGATGTTTGAGTTTAGCCATATTTGGACACTTTTCTTGGACACACCATCTTATATGCAAATGTGAAATTCTTTATGAGAAACAAGCCTTATGTTTTTGTGTATATTTTAACTTTTAACAATCATTGAAATTGGTTATAAATTAAATCTTAGAGCAATGCAATTTCAAAAAGCTTAGAAACATACACATATACATGTATGAACACATGCACACATACATGCATGTGCACACTTACATGCACATATATGCACATACATGCACATGCTCTCTCTCTCACACACACACACACACACACACACACACTGGAAAGACACTTAAAATCCCTCTCTCTTCTCTTAATAGCCCACACTTAAATCTAAAGTCTGTCCTGTTTCTTCTCCCGATAAAGCACCAACTTCTCTCTTCCATGACACCTCCTAAATTTTTATCTCTGGCATGATCAATGATGTTTTTCCTAAGGGCATGTCTTCAAGGCAGTTCCTCGGGCTCTAGACATGCAGTACCTCCCAAGCATTGGTGGCAATGTCATCATTGGAATTGAGCAATGCCTGCAGCCAAGACTGTAACTTATTGACTTTGACTATCAAACTGTTTGTTCAGAATTCACCCTGATCTACTGAACTGTCATAAACCCCACAGGATTAACTATTCTTTCAGAACCCAAGAGTGATTATTAATAACCACAAAGTTAATATTGGGCCATGTTAAAATCTCTTCCACCAAAGAAATTAGTCTACTACTTTGTAATATAGCCTTAGGCTAGTTCTTAGGATGGGACAGAAAGCATCCACATTCTTTGCCAAAATATCGCAAGAATTTCTAGGTCAGTTATTAAAATTGTCCCCCACTGAGACCTCTGGAGTTGGGCCTCCACAGTCCACATTGCTCTTAGAATTTCCAAATCCCTGCAAGGATGTCCCATTTAGCTCCACTACGGGTATTCATCTGCTCTTCTAGTCCAAAGTTCAAAGACCCAAATAGTCCTGCAAAAAACAACATATTAAGGCCCCATCACAGCAATATCCCACTGTCTGGTACCAACTTCTGTTTTAGCCACTTTTCTATTGTTGCAATAAAATACCATGACCAGCGCAACTTATAGAAGGAAGGGTTTATTTGAAACTACAGTTTCTGCCAGGTCCAGCATGGCATTGGTAGGGACAGAATGACATGGTTCCTGTGTCTGGGACAGGGCTAGCAGGCATGGGCCCCCATGAGTGTCAATGTCTTCTGTGGGTATAAGGCTTGTTTGTATGTAAAATGTACATACTTTACGTTCCCCCTTCAAGGAATGCCCCCCCCCGTTAATACAAATGACTCCATGATAGTCAGAGATAGCGTAAGGCTGGGATGCAAAGGTGTGTCTAATGTCTCAGTGAAGTGGTAAATGCTGGGACCTGCAGGACAGCTCTTAAGGCTATGGGAAAGAACTCTAAAAACATGGGTTCAAAAAGATACAATTTCTCAAAAAGAGGGGGGGAAGGATGAAATATGAGTTATATGAAGGGCTTCACAAATCTAAAAGAACAAATCAGCTGTGCTGTGAGCCAACTTGTGAGTGGGAGGTCTCAGAAAGATGGAGGAAGAAGAAAGGTGGCACAGAACCACATGGCCTAGAGAAGCTGAAAGTAGCAAGGGATCTCATAACTGGGGAATATGTTAGTATAGTGATAGATATGCCGAATTTAGGCATAGAGCTTACTAATACAATAAATGGTTGTGTGTTTTTATATGGGCTTATTGGGGTAAGAAATTACCACAACAGATAGATAGAGATAGATAGATAGATAGATAGATAGATAGATAGATAGATAGATAGATAGATAGATAGATAGAACAAAAAAGTGGGCTTATGATCTGCAAGAGATGAGTTGTCCAAAGAAATCTTTAGGCTAGCAAGGAGAACTGCCTCAAGTAGAACTTAGGGAGTGAGCTATCTGGAGATCTCTGGAGAAAGGAGAACAAGGGAAAAAGCAATCTAGAAAGCTGTCTCAAGCAGAAGGTAGGTTGTCAGCTTGGTCCTATGATTTGACTTCGAGTCATTAGGTTGGAAGTTCCCAGGCACCCCTTCCTCAGAACCCCTCTCCAAGCCAAGGCTGGGTCTTGGCAAAGTTCAGAGCCATAGGAGTCCATCAACGTCATGGTCAGGAAGCATGGCAGCTGATGAGCTGATAGACGTGGCAACTAGCAGAGAAGCTGAGGGCTCACAGTCTGAACTGCAAGGAAATAGAGTAAACTGGGAAAGGTCTGTGCCTTTGAAATCCCAAAGCCCACTCCCAGTGACATATGTCCTCCAGCAAACCCTAAATATCTCCAAATAGCATCACCCACTGGGCACCAGGTATTCAAGCATGTGAGCCTTTAGGACATTCTCCTTCAAACTGCCACAAATAGTTTTGTTAATTACTTTCCCCAGCAAGGCAAATCAATGTGAATAATGTTTTCACAAATAAAATGGGGTTAAGGGTGATAACACTGGAAAAATTACCAATAAGTTCAAGTATTATAATCACACTAATAGGTAGTCAAGGTAGAATTACCATCTGTAAGAACCTTATTGTGGAGAGAATCAAAGTACCCTAATAATTAAATGCAAAAAAAAATAGTTCAAAAGTTTGTTTATAGAGGAAATGTTTACTGTTCTATAAATTTCAAAGGAAGGTTACGTATAATCTATCTAAAATTAGAAGGAGAATGAAGAGGTAGACTAGTATATATTTGACTACCATAAGTAGTTTTACATAACATTGTAAACATCAATTTCAAAATTAATTGTCAAGTTATATTAAATTACAATTCATAAAGGGAAATTGTCTTTTGTGAAATAACTAAATGATCTCATTTTTAAAATAAATGTGCACTTAAACATATTTAAATCTGAGCAATGTCTAATTGTTTTAAGTACACATGGCTATCATGTTACAATCTTATACATTTACTAATTTATATAAAACTAAATAGCAGTAATTCAAAATTCACCCAAAAGTTCCATGACACTGGTGTGGTGAGCTGTGCTCAGAGAGGTCTGTGAGCAAGCCTAGAAAGCCTCAGGACTAGATGATTGCATGGTTAAATATTTCTGAATTGAAGTATTTCCTCTATGTAGATGCCACCAAATCAGGGAACCCCACCAATGATTTGGTAACAGAAAATGAACAGGCAGCTCTGATTCTGCAAAGAACCTGGAAATCAGGAGCCATTGTCACCTCAGATGAGGCCTGACAGTCTTTAACTCCAACACCCCCACACCCGCCCCTGGAAATCCTCACAGACAGCTTTCAAGGGACTCATGAATTAGTCAAGATGTTCCTCTTTGTTAGGTTTATAGAAGGCACACATTCAGCTGAGATACTAAAAGAAGGGCCCAAATCATCGGAATTTAACAAAGTGAATGGAATCAGAACAAACCAATGAATGTGTTCTGTTAATTTTAACTCTCCAAATACATGCCAAATTAACCCTTTCCTCCCCAAGTGACTTTTGGTCATAGTGTTTTATCAAAGCAATACAAACTCTAACCAAGGCAAAGATGAACAGTTACTCTAAAGTGAGCCAATACAATCCTACAATATCACAATTTAAATTCTGCTCCTAAGTTAAAACCCATCAGGTTTTCTGTTACTGTGAATTGGATTGTTAGTGTTATAAATCCATAAAGCTGTGTTTAATTCATTTTGTCAATCAAGGTATAAAAGTTAGATACATGTACCAACCACAGGCCTATTTTAAGAATTAACAGGAACACTACCAGAGTTAAAATAAAAAATATCTTGGGAGATAGCTTGGTGATTAAAGAGCACATCTCTCCTGGTATACCCAGGAATGCACAAGCTTGTGCATGTACACACACGTGCAAACAGACCAATATACACATAAATTATCATAAAGTATTTGTAAACCTTTGGGAAATTCCATACCATACATAATTTATAGTTTCATTCCTGAACTATAATTCCTGGAGTGTGTTGAAGGCTAAGTGAATAGAAAGAGAATCAGCACCAACTGTCATGCTCTTTTTTTTTTTTTTTAAATTAGATATTTCCGGTATTTACATTTCAAATGTTATCCCCTTTCCTGGTTTCCCCTCTGAAAATCCCTTCCCCCACCCCACGCCCCTGCTCACCTACCCACCCACTCCTGCTTCCTGGCTCTGGCAACCCCTTACACTGGGGCATAGAGCCTTCACAGGGCCAAGGGTCTCTCCTCTCACTGATGACCAACTAGGCCACCCTCTGCTACATATGCAACTGGAGCCATGAGTCCCACTATGTATACTCTTTAGTTGTGGTTTAGTCCCTGGGATCTCTGGGGATACTGATTAGTTCAAATTGTTGTTCCTCCTGTTAGATGATTCATACCTTCATCCAGCACCTGGGTGAAAGCTGAGCAGCTGGGCTTACCTTGACAGACAGACATATATACACACACACATGCACACACAGATACATATACCATACCACACATACACCACACACATACAACACCACACACATATACACATACAACACAACACACATACACACACATACACACACATACAACACACACACAAACATACCACACACATACATACAACATACACACATGCACCACACTACATATACACCACACATACACATATACCACACCACACACACAAACACACCACATACACACACATACAACACACACAAACATACCACACACATACATACAACACACACACATGCACCACATTACATATACACCACATACACACATATACAACACACACACACCACAACACACACACATACACACCACATACACACATACGACACACGTACACACAAATGGAATCCATCAGCTACCTGCAGTTTTAAATTATTTTGTGTCTTTGTCAGTAGCTGTAGGATAATCTGACCAAAATGCATTTTATATGTTATGACTTTTTCAAAGCATTAAAAAAATATTTTTTAAAAAGTGATTAATTGGTCTTGAATTCTAACAGTGTCATCTCTTATAATAAATTGAAAACAAATCAGAATATCATTGGGTAAATTAGGAAATGAGACTAAATTGGGGAGAGAAGAGGCTCAGATTTGCACCTCCAATCTGTCTCTCCCAAGTTATATAAGCCCAGAGATGTCTGACCTTCTGACATTGCTACCTGATGCTGCCATCTGTAAATATGTCCATAGCATGTAGCTCAGAGGCCACAGCAGAGGTGGGATAAGCCTAGAGAGGGTTACTATGCTAAAACCATAATTTAAAAAAAGAAACATCAGGATTTATTACTCTGTTCTAATATTTATTAATTCATTTACTTATCCAATAAGAAGTTATCAGATCAAGTATACAGTACAGAGAAGAACTTCACACACATTGTCCTGATGCCAGATAAGCCCAATTTCAGAAAGTAATAAGGTCTCTGTGGGAAATAAAAACATGTTTTGGGGGTTGGAATGATAGAAATGGAGATAAAAATCATTGAGCAAGTCAGAAATGGTGCAAACTGCAAGGGAAATGGGCAAAACCAAAGATGAAAGCACGAAGAACCCTGGGTGCTTTATAAACCTTAAAATAGTGCCTACATCCAATGGTTGTCCTTTTATTGCCCTTTCCTGGGATGGGTAAACTTGCTTTGTTTCCATGGAGACAGTGGTGGTAGCTGGTACATATAAGGCCTCATCTTCTTTGGTCAGAGATCATCAAATTTCGGGCATACCACCTACCTTGGGGAGGCGGCCCCACTAAGTAACCTCTATTTATCTTAATCCTCTAAAATTGAGCATGATAATAACTAGCTCACTGTTCCATCTCTAGATGGCTCTGCACCCCCTGGAGCAGAGCCTGTCACATCCTGTCCAGTAATTATAAAGAGCCCCAAATAAAGAACTTTTATAATTTTTTTTATTTTTTAATTATAGCATAATATAATTACAAAATTTCCTTCTTCTCTTTCCTTACTCCAAATGATCTCATATGATTCCTTACTCATATTTCTCTCTCTCTAATTTGTGGTCTTTTAAAAATCATTTATATATAATATAAATTATATATTAAATATTATATATGTATTCCAGTGTCCAGTAACACTATATATAGATATAAATATAAATATTCAATTAAACCATTGTTTATATATTGTAAATACACTATATCTACATATAGATATAGATATTTCTTAGATATAGAAATAAATCTGCTCAGTCAGCATAATGGTATTTGTGTATACATAATTTCAGGGATGACCACTTAGTATTGGATAACCAGTAAGGACAGGGGTGGTGTTGGTCCTCCCTGAGAAAGACTACTTTGCTATCTCATAGCATCCTTAGCTGCCTGTAGTGCTTTGTCTAGGTTTTAAAGCACTATGAGATTTCCCCCTCCCAGATTAGCATAGGTTAACATGTCTATTGGTATCCTCCTTGTCTTCCTTAGGAAGCCATGTTGATGAGAGATCTATAGGAGTAGCTTATCTGACATCCCTAGGAGACACAATTGTGTATTAGTGTGTGTTAGTAAGTACACAAGTTAAAAAGTTAATTCTCCAGATCTTAATTAGTCAAATATAGGAGCCATATAGATCAAAGCCATATAGAGCAACATGACCTATAATTGAGTGCCAACTAGTTTGCATTGAGCTTGTGTCTAGTAAGGCCATTCAGGAATATTTGGGTGGTTTATTTATGACCACAAAAGGGAAACTAAGTTAAAGTAGTTAAAATGGAAAGTAAATTACTATGGCATTACAACTCAAAAGGTGGCAGTTGGAGATCAGGTACGCTGAAAGAACACTTGCTCAGCACTTACTGGGCCCTAGATTGAATGCCTAGTGCTGCAAATATAAAGTGAAAGGGTAACATTTGTACTTGTATCCTCTTGACCTAGAATTAGGTATCACTTAGGAACGACCTACTAAAACGTTGTGTGCATCCCTTTACTGAAAAGAATGGTAAATATTACTCTAGTGATTTGTATGCCAATAAAAAAAAGTCACCAACAAAGATATGTCTTGTCTTCCAGGCAATACAGCTAAGGTGTACATTGAGATTCAGGATGAAAACGATCACCCCCCAGTGTTCCAGAAGAAATTCTACATTGGAGGTGTGTCTGAAGATGCAAGGATGTTCGCATCTGTGCTCAGAGTGAAGGTATGAGGAGATAATCTTTGATGCGAAACTACTTGGAGAGCAAAGAGCTCTGACTCTTGCAGATACACCATAGCCTGATCATTTGTATTGATGGCACTTACACTCATGCTAAAAGCACAAACAATAGATTGCACATGTTTGACTTCTGTCGCTGGGTAAAATACCTTAATGAAGACAACACAAGGAGAAGGGGTTATTTTGGATCATAGTTCCAGAGCAGATAACTACATCAGGATGAAGACGTTTTAGCTACAGGATCATGAGGTCTATCAGCACACTACATCAGAAGTCCAGAATGTCTTCAGCTACTTTATGGGTCCTTCTTCTTCCCCTCTTCTCTACTCCTTTTCTGCCCTTTGAACCCCATTAACACTAGAAAAGAGAGAAGAAAGGATAGAGAGGAAAGTTGGGTTAGAAAAGGGGTAATATGGGCTGGAGAGATGGCTCACTGGCTAAGATCATTGACTGCTCTTCCAGAGGTCAATTCCGGAGTTCAATTCCCAGCAAACACATGGTGGCTCATAGTCATCCGTAATGGGATCATATGTTCTCTTCTGGGAAGACAGCAAGAGTGTATTCACAAACATTAGATAGATAGATAAATAGATAGATAGGTAGATAGATAGATAGATAGATAGATAGATATTTTTAAAAAGAGAAAGGGCAATATTATCATTATATCATTATCTACTTCCTGCTAATTAGGGGCATCAAGTAACTTTGGGCAAGTTTGATCTTTGTCTTCAGGATATCTAATTTCTTGTTGTTGTTGTTGTTGTTGTTGTTGTTGTTGTGCATGACTGTTTAACAAACCACAACTAACAACAACCAACAATCAACAACCCACCCTGCCTCCCAGGGCTCTAGCATTTACATACCCTCTGAAAAGTCCCTAGAATTCTAAATGTCACACAATCACAGAAACTATCTGCAGCTGGCAGAGTCACACCCCTGCTAGAGCACGAGGCAAATCATAGCTGCTGAGGATAGTCTGAAGCAGCCCCATATCCCACAGCTGGAGTTAAAAGGGAAACATATTGTCAGGCGTGGTGGCGCACGCCTTTAATCCCAGCACTCGGGAGGCAGAGGCAGGCGGATTTCTGAGTTCAAGGCCAGCCTGGTCTACAAAGTGAGTTCCAGGACAGCCAGGGCTATACAGAGAAACCCTGTCTCGGGAAAAAAAAAAAAAAAAGGGGGGGGTGGGGAACAAGGGAAACATATTCTTATAATGGATCTGTGAGGATTTTCTTAATGATATCAAAATTGTTACTTCAGAACAGGTAGTGGGACCAAGCTTTATAACCTCAAAGCTTTATCACCTAAAGGCTCAGTAACCTCTCAGAAAAGAGCCTCCCTCTGGGAACCAAGTATTCAAACACAGAAGCCTGCAGGAACATTTCACATCCTAACAGGATAGAAATATATGGATTTAATTACCCAAACTCAACACAGATTTTTTTTTAAATGAGATGAACACTAAAGCAACTTCATATATTTTTACAAAAACTTGGGTCAAAATACTTACCATGCTCTGCATAAAATGTTTTTCCCCAGTACATAATTAATTTTTATTGTCTTATTTGTTTGCTTGTTTGTTTGTTTATTTATTATTGTGGTTACTCGGTGTGGTGGCTGGGGTTACATCAACACTTACTTACTCATCAAAGGTCACATTTCTGTAGTTGGTTCTCTCCTTTGGGAACTTGATTTCTGGTTGCCAGACTGGTGCTGCAAACACCTTTATCTGCTAAGCCATTATGAGGACAGTCCTCTCCATACCTTTCCACACCTCTATTAGGATCACTGCAGAATAACTCCACAGAGTCTAGAAGGAAATTTCTAGCAGCAGATATGGAAATCCATTGATTTCTAATGGAAATATTTGACTTCTTGCAAAACTTTCCAAGTTTCAAATGATGCTTAAACTAGCAAAACAAAAATACTCCCCAACACTGTTAATTTTAGGACTTTAATATCAGTCATTTTAAAATTCCTTCATTTTAAAAAATTTAGCAAGCTACTTATCTAATTTGCAGAATGCTCAAATTCCAGATTGATGCTTCCAGTTTCTCCTTAATATCCCCTGTGCATATCTAGATGTCTTTAAAATGCTCTTAAATGCTTTCAGTTGTTTTGTTATGACACAATAAAATTTTAGATATTTTCTTCTTATTTAGGCTAAGAGTTCAGATACTGGTTCACTGTAGATTATCAGCTGTAGTACTGTAACTATAGTTACTGTACTTTACTATGCTGTTAAGCACTCTTAACAGTCATACACTGAAATACACAAACCTGTTTTGATCGCTGGCAAGCTCAGTTGTGGCATTCCTGTGCTTGCTCATGAGAAGCTTTTTCTCCACACCCCTACCCCCACCCCCACCCCCACCCCACCCCCACCCCCACCCCCCATTAGCAGGTTCTCTGTGATTAGGGCTGTCTATGCTTCTATCTTCTTTAACACTTACCAAACACCTTTAGTAACAAAAAGGAATTTCACCCAAGCCAAGAAAGCATGTGCTGTCTGATCACTCTTTCACAGCATCAGGCCCTGATTTCTATGCTGAATTGTGAGGTTGTAGCTAGGAGGAGTAGGACAAGGGACCCAAGGCTAGTGAGTCTGAGACCAGACAGGTAGAGGAGTCCTGGTCTCAAACAACCAAAAAGCTATGATAAAAATACAGAATATAGAAAGGGGTTAAAGAGGTTAAATTTTCAGATGACACTAGGTTTGGAATGCCCATGTGGATTTTTACAATGCAGTTTAGTTTAAAAGTCATATCCTGTGTAGGGGAAAGAAGAAAGCCAGAATCAAAATACTCAAATGTTAGATTACTTCATTAAATAGTTCCGCAGATGTCTATAGCAAGGAAATTCAGTTTTGACTATCTTAGACTATTTCCTGATACTATTATAAAATGTAAGACCACCAGGGTTTTGTAACAAAAATTGGCTTAGTTTGCTCTAGCATTGTAGGCTAAAATCCTCCAACTGATGGGCAGCCTGACTGTTCAGCCTATGATTCGGCGCTCTGTCCTTACAACATGGGATTATATGAAATAACAGGGGCAGGAGAACACACTGGGAAATTGAAACTCACTTTATAAAAACTTACTGATTTGAGAAATAAGTCTACCCCTGGAGACCTGGTCCATTCCCACAAGAAAGCATTAATCCCTTTCAAGAGTAGTACCCAATGATCTAACCACCTCTCTCGAACCCCTTTTCTTAAAGACCTTTCAATATTATTATGGGAACCAAGCTTGCCATGAATACACTTACAAAACAAACCATCTCAACACCACAGCATTGATACAACCCAATGGTATTTGTAAAGGACATGGGGTTGTATACTATAAGCAGAAACAGAGACGGGGAAGGTCTTCTATCCCTTGGGTCTATGGTGTATATAGCACAGGGGCCACTACTCAAAAGTGATTTGTGGTTTCACCTTTGGTGAAATGAGCCAATTCAAGCCAGATTAGATTATAGTAAAGGCAGGTTTATTGGGAAGCTACTCTTGGCTAAGTTCACTGGCCCCAAGGATTGTAGCCAGAGGAGTCACCATGGGAAGGTGGCAAGGGGAGGGGGGTGCAAGTGCAAAGGAGAAGAGAGGAAAAAGAAGAGGAGGAGGAAGAAGAAGGAGATTAAAATGTCTGGATTATATAGGGAGGATCCTCTGGGGGAGGGGCTGGAAAATTTAAGGTTGGGTGCAGGGTGTGCCAGGTAGGGACTAAGGAATGCTAGGAGAGCCTAGAGGCCCCTGCTCAGAAACCAAACAGAAAGAACCACAGAAAACTGTCTTTTCTAGCAGAAAGGTATGGGAAGAAGGAAACAATCAAATATAAGAGTTTAAGAGACTCTGAGCCTAGGAGATCTAAAGAAACTAAATGTGAAGTCCGGGTGAGAAACCTTCATTGTGAATCAAAACATTTCATAGAAATCAGTATTTGACAATGAGGTGTGCCCTGGCCTTGATCGGAAAGCTGGTAACGGAATGACTGAACATAGTTTAGCAATGCACAGTGGACAGACCTGCTGATGTAATTCAGTTAGGAAAACCCTGTGGATTCAAAGGAAGGGACCATTTAATTACTCAATGAGCATTTTCCTCCCAGAAGATCACAGAAAATAACACTGGTTAAAGAAGGTAGATAGATCAGAGTGAAGCTTATAGAAAGAAGAAGATCTATACTCACTTGCAGGGCAGTAAGCAAGTGCAAATATCAGTGAAATATGACCAGAGGCAAAGAGACCGAAGTGCCGATGGAATCAGTCTTATTGGCCCGACACAGTTGCTGCTCACAGCCTGGAATCCAGGAATCTTCTATTTCCTGTTTTCGCCCAGTAGATATGAGTGACAGCAGTCCTCAATTCATACTTGGAGTGGAAAAATAGTATTTAAAAGTCGCACTGAATTGGATACTACTCTCCTGGGACGTTAGAGAGAAAGATGGTTTTTAAAATGACAAATCTCCTGGGGTTCCGAGAGAGGCTTTTTTAGCCACTCGCTGTCGCAGATTAGAGGAATGCCAGATTTCATCTACTGTGAATAAAGTTATTTTTTAGTCTGCCATAAAGTTCAAAATACTGAAAGTTATACCTTTCAAAAGATGCTGCCAGTTAAAGAACAAGGGAGAAAAAAATGTCATATAAAATAGGAATGACAGTGTAAGACAGTACTTTGAAATATCAAGAAAGAAAGATATATTCCCTTAGAATATGGAGAATGGGATTGGGCTGGTGCTTAAAATATATGCCATGGGGAGATAACAAACTAAGATCATTGCTTGAAAGAATTAATTGCCCAGTATGTGGTGGGAAATAAAGAAGTGGTTTATCTGTTCTCCGTTGTAGTATCTAATAGGCTAACCGGCTTGCTAGGCATTCATGCTTTAAAAGTGTAGTATCTTGCCACTGTGTACTAAAAACACAAAACAAGCTTTCTACTCTCCTTATAACATTCTAGTTAATGAGACAACAAGGAAGAGGGGGAAAGGGTAAGATAACCAGCTGAATGAATCTTACTGCAGGTTTATACTACACTGAGTAGAAATGGAAATCATTTAAAATGGAAGCCCAGGAAGTTTTAAATTATTTGCCACCATTGAACAGTTTAGAGGATGTTTGGGTTTCCACCTGCTTAGCTTCGAGTTCCTATGTCCTGGGAGAGGCTGTGCCTGCTCTGCAAATTGGCCCAGCCTGAGCCAAGCACCCTTGTCCTGTTGTAAATGACACCCTTGGACAAGGGCATCCCACTCATTTTGCACACTTGTGCAATAACAGCCTCCTGAGCAATGTTTCACAAGACAGCGTCTCTCGTAGGAATGAAGTCTTCTTGGGAAATGTTCAGGTCACGTTCAAACAATACTCAGACTCTGTTAGGTCAGGGATGATGAAGACTAAACTGGCCTGATCAGCACTTGCTCTGGTTTAATGCTGACACAGTTGTTACAAAGCCTTTCAGCACATTGATTTCCACTGACAACAAGTGATCAGTCATTTTAATTGCAGAGAGTGGGAGGGGAGTCCAAGATTATGTTTTCTCTTTAGTCTTTAATCCAAGCCATTAACATCAGTTAAAATCTTCACCCTTGGGGCTTTGGGATAGTTCAGTGATAGAGGGCTCACCCCATCACCACAAATAAAAAAGCTGGTCTTAATCTGTAATCGGAGTAATTTAAAGCTAGAACGCAAATAGGCATGCGCATACATGCATACAACAATGTCAGCCAAAAGAGATAAAAGGTGGGAAAAATTCATTGACTGTCTATGCATGTAGGTGACTGTGTAGTCTACACATATGAGGGAATATTATTCAGCCCTGAAGGAAAGTCAAATCTGACATGTAGTGTATCCAGGATAAGCACTGAAGATAGGATACCTAGTGGTACAGAGTAGACCTATGGGACATGTCGAAGATGTGACATGCTCAGGTGATATAATGTCAGCAGGTGCCATTTTAAAGTTTCTATACATGTAAACTGTTTTGCATCCGGGAACATGTTATTTGCATAAAAATATTACATTAGATATTTTCTTTAATATGTTTGTAGTAGATCTTGGCATAAATGATCACTGAGTCTTAATAAGGTGTCCAACGTGACTGTAAGATTTACTGAATTTTGACTTTCAGGTTACTGGGGCCTTAAGTCTAAAGAGAATGCTTATAGAGATTAAAGAAAAGGCCTGAAGAGGCATCAGGTCCCCTTGAACTAGAGTTACAGATGATTGTGAGCCATCATGTGGGAGCTGGGGATCAAACTCTGGTCATCTAGAAGAACAGCAGGTGCTCTTGAACTCTGAGCCACCCTTTTCAGCTTCATATTATGGTATCTTTCAAGGAGCATATTATTAATTTCTATTGGCAGACATCAGTAGAAATGTGCAATAAGGGTTTGCAGGTATGCTCACACCTAAATGTGGATGACACAATGTTTTCCAAAACTTTGCACCAATTCATGTCCAACTTTTTAGCAGCACTGAGTGCTCTAGTTGTTCCAATTTTTTTTCCATCTTTGGTATTTTAGCCATCTCATGGGTTTTATTCTCATTCTTTGACATTAATATAATTTAAATGACCCTTCATAGTTCTAAAAGAGTATTTTCATTAACATCGTGGGAGTGTTACAAGTAGAATGCTGGGTGTGTGGAGGTCAGAGGGCAACTTCACAACTTCATGGAATAGGTCCTTACCTTTTGCCTTTGTATGGGTTCAGGGACTCAATGTCATGTGGCCAGGCATGTAAAGCCAGTTCCTTCCTTGACTGAGCTGGCCCAACAGCCCACTTCCTAAGTTTATCCTCTTCATGCAGCACCTATGCCAGTGTGCTTGCAAGTCTTTCTGTTGTAATGGCTATTGTTTACTTATGAACCCTGCATTTCTCCCTTTGCATCCCTCTACCTTCTTCTGTATTGACCTCTTCCTCCCTCCCCCAAATACCTCTCCCTCCAATTTCCCAGATCAGATCATGTATACCCTGTGACAGCCCGCTATGTTGTAATGGTTCCACTTTCCCGGTTTCTGCAGTTATTCCAGGATATATACTTACATCTAAGGATTGGGAGCTAGGATCCTCCAATAAGAAAGAAATAGGATTTTTGTATTCGTGAGCTTGGGTTACTTCACTCAATCAGATCCTTTCTACTTCTATCCATTGACCTGCAACTTTCATGATTTCATTCTCCTTTACCTCTCACTAGTATTTCATGGTGTATCTTTACCACATTTTCATCATCCATTCATAGCTTGCAGGACATTTCCATCGTTTCCATTCCCTATCCATTATAAGTAAAGCAGAAATGAACATGCTTGTGCAGGTATTAAATAAGGTACCCAGTCCATTGGGCACATGCCAAGGAGAGGCATAAATGAAGACATACGGGAGCTTCGTGTTTAGTATTTACAGAATTCCCCATACTGATTACAGTAATCCCAACAGTGAATGAGGATTCTTCCTCAGCCACGCACCTTATCCAGAATTTGTTGTCTAGTATTTTTTTTATATTTGCCATTCAGACTAGGGTAAGATTGTACTGACTGGTTTTATGCCAACTTGACACAAGCTGGAGTCATCAGAGAGAAAGGAGTCCCGGTTGAGGAACTGCATCCATGAGATCCAGCTGTAAGGCATTTTTCTCTATTATGATTGATAGAGGAGCTTCCAGCCCATGGTAGGCGGTTCCATCCCTGGCTAGTAGTCCTGGCTTCTATAAGAAAGCAGGCTAAGAAAGCCAGGGAAAGCAAGGTAGTGATCAGCTCCTGCTTCTAGGTTCCAGCCCTGCTGGAGTTCCTGCCTTGATTTCCTTCAGTGATGGATTATGATCTGGAAATATAAGCCAAGTAAACTCTTTCTTCTCCAACTTGCTTTTTTGTCATGGTGTTTCAGTGCAGCAATAGTAACCCTAAGACAAATTGGTACCAGAATAGTGAGATACTGTTGTGGCAGACCTGACCCTGTTTAGGGGAAGATTATAAAAGGGTGTTAGAACTTTGAGCTAGATGAGCCATTGAATGTTAAGAGCTCAGTGGGAAGTTCTTTGGGAGCTTGGAAGATAAGAATATTCAGAGCAATGCAGAAGATGGAGGCCAGGCTTGTAAAGTTTCAGAGGGAAGGATAAAAGCTCTAGCAGAGCTGGTTTTTATTTTGATTAAAGATTCTGTGGTTCTGGTTAGCTGGGGATGAAGAATCAGCTGTGGTTAACAAGAGACTAGAAGTTCTGAAGTGAAACCTTTACAATTCTGGGACAGTTGCTGCTGCTTGGCTGGAGCTAAGAAATCAGCAGTGATTAATAAGAGACCAGCTGAAGTACCCAAGGAGGAGCTTCTCATTTTATCAGAAGAGGAAGGGTAATGGGAGGAGGAATTTGTGAGGGTGGAGCTAGGAGGAGAAGAGGGAGGGGGGCTAAGACCGGGATGTAAAGTGAATAAATAAATTAATTAATGAGAAGGAAGAAGAGGATGAGGGTGAAGTGGAGGAGTGGGGGGGGGAGGAGCAAGAGAAGGAGACCAGAATCTCTGAGGTGAAATCATTTAGGAAGTATTTTCTTACAGCACAAAGAGGCTATGTTCCAGAGGCAGCCATGGCTGTACCTCATGCTGGTATCCAGACTTGGTAGTGTGTGAGAATCACAGGTGGTACTAGTTTTGAAGGCATGAAGGAATCGTGGAGAACAGCTGGGACTTGACACTGTGAGAGCTCAGGAGTGGCCAATGGTGAAGAAGGTACAGCCTTAGTAGCAGCTGAAGGGCCAGGACTGAAAGGGCCATGGAAAGAAGCTGAGGTTTGGCACCAAGAAGAGTGTCTATAGGAAGCTATTGGTCAAAAAGCATCCTACTTGCAGCAAAAGACCCCAGCATTTTAGAGATGCCAGTATCATGGGATGACTACCAAGAACAGCATCAGCAATGGAGTAGAGTAAGCTAGAGTGTAGAAGACAAGCTGTGTGTACTACAGAGGGCAGAGCTGAAGAAGTGACCCAAGTCATTGGGAGGAGTCCAGAAGAGTGTGAGTGTGAGTAGGTCCCAGATATTAGACATTCAAGTCTGATTCTCCTTTGATTTGACTGTGACCGTGCCCTGTTTTTGTTGTTGTTGTTTTTTGGGGGGGGGGCTTGGGGGTTGTTTGTTTTTTACCATCTTGAAGCAAGAAAGCATTTTATTGGCGCTCACAGATGAAAGACCTTGGATTCTAGAAGAGATTGGGTGTTTTAATGAGCCTGAAGTTTTGATGAGTTTGAATTTGTAAAGACTGTGGAATAGGGATGTGTTTGTGTGTCAAGTTGACAAGGGGTCAGTTGAACTGACTGGTTTTGTGTGTCAACTTGACACAGCTAGAGTCATCAGAGAGATCAGAGAGGAAGGAGCCTCAGTTGAGAAAATGCCTCCATAAGATCCAGATGTAAGGCATTTTCCAATTAATGATCAGCAGAGAAAAGTCCATCCTCGGTTGGGTGGTGCCATCCCCGGGCAGGTAGTCCTGGGTTCTATAAGAAAGAGACTGACCAAGCCAGGGGAAGCAAGCCAGTAAGCAGTGCTTCAGCTCCTGTCAGGTTCATGGCCCGCTTGATTTACTGTCCTGATTTCCTTCAGTGATGGAGTCTGATATGGAAGTGTAAGCCAAATAAACCCTTTCCTCCCCAACCTGCTTTTTGGGTCATGATGTTTCATTGTGGCAATAGTGACCCTAATTAATACAAAGATCTCAAAGTTGTTTTGGGTTGACATTTCCCTAATTGCTAAGGATGATGAATACTTTTTTGGGATATTTCTTAGCCATTTTTTTCTTCTTTTGAAAACCCTCTATTCACAACTTTTGCTCAGATTTTGAATGTTTGTTTTTTCCTGTGCTCTTTGTATATTCTAAATATTAATCTGTCAAATACATAGCTGGAAAGATCCTCTCCTATACTGTGGCCTGCTCTTCACCAGGTTGACTGTTTCCTTAGCTGTGCAGAAGCACTGAAGCCTCATGAAGTTTATGGAGTCCTTTGGGGCAGGCACATCTGTAGGGTACTGCCTATGTTTCCTTCTAGAATTTTCAGTGATTCAGACTTAGCATTTAGGTCTTTGGTCCATTTGGAGCTAATTTTTGTACAAGGTGATAAATCGTGGTCTATTTTCATTCTGCTGCATGTGGACAGGCAGTTTTCCCAACACCATTTGTTGACGATGCTTTCTTTTCTCCAGTGTATGTTTTTGGCGTCACTGTCAAATATTAAGTCACTGAAGTTATGTGTGCTCTTGTTTGGTCTTGGTCTGCATGTCTGTTTTTGTGCCAGGATCATATTGTTTTTATTACTATTGCTCTGCAGTACATCTTAAGATCTGGGTTTGTAATCCCTCCAACATTGTTCTTTATGCTCAGGATTATTCTGGCTCTCTAGGGTCTTTTATTATTCAGTAGTTCATGGGTTTATGCACGTTGATTCTGTATCCTGACACATTGCTGAATTTATTGTTTCTACAAGTTTCCTGGTAGAGTTTTTGGGATCTCTATTATATAATGTCACATTGCCCGCAAATAAGCATTGTTTGACAACTTCTTTCTCTATTTGTATCCCTTGCATTTCCTTCTCTTATTGCTCTAGCTGGTTTTTCAAGTACAGTGTTCAAAGGCATTGGGGATAACGAACATCCCTATCTCATTCCTGACTTCAGCAGGACTGCTTCAAGTTTTCTCCATCTATGATGATGTTGGCTGTGGGTTTCTCACCTATAGCTTTCATTGAGTTGAGGTATGTTCCCTCTAGCCATCCATTCTCTAGGACTTTTTTCATGAAGGCATGATGGATTTTATCGAAGGCGTTTTCTGCATCTATTGAGATGATCATGTTATTTTTGTCTTTAAGTCCACGTATGTTGTTTATTGCATTTCATGACTTGTGTACGTTAAATCATCTTTGCATTTCAAAGGTAAAGCTGATTTGGACATGGTATATAATCTTTATAATGTATGTCTGATTTGTAATTATTTTGTTGATTAATTTTTAATTTATATTCACTAGAGCGATCAGACTATAGTTTTCTGTAGTTGTTGTTTTGTTGTTGTTCTTTTTAACCTGGCTTGGGTATTAGAGTGATACTAGATTTGTAGAGGAATGTTGGTAGTGTATGCCTCTCTCTCTCTCTCTCTCTCTCTCTCTCTCTCTCTCTCTCTCTCTCTCTTTCTCTCCCCTTCCTTCCCTTCCCTCCTCCTCCTCTTCCTCCTCCTCCTCCTCATTAGTTCAAGAAGGACTGGCTGTACATCTTCTAGGAACATCTGGTAGAACTCTGTTTTGAATCCACCTGATCCTGAACTTTTTTTAGCTGAAATTCTTTTTAGTACTATTTCAATCTCTTCATCTGTTATGGCTTTGTTCAAGTCATTGACGTCTTTTTGGCTTCATTTGGTGGTTTGGCTGGATCTAGAAATGCATTCACTGGAATACAGGTATTTGAAACACTTTGAGTCATTGTGAATTTCTTAAGTATCTATTGTAATGTTTCCCTGTTTGTTTCTGATTCCATTGGTGTGGGTCATTTTGTTCTTTTTACTAGTTGTGCAAAAGGTCCATCAATTTTGTTTAACTTCTCAAAGAGCCAGATCTCAGCTTTGTTGGTATTTTTGTTTTTATTTCTATTTCACTGATTTCTGCTCTGATATTTTATTATATCTTGCCATTAATTGGGTTAGGATTTGGCTTGTTCTAATTTTTTTCCGACTTTTGAGTTGAATCATTATTGAGGTATTTCCTTGTTTTCTTTCTGATTATGTGTGTGTGTATGTGTGTGTAGGCTTCTACATTTCTGTTGTAGAAGTGCTGTAACTGTCCCAGAGGGTTTGTTGTATTTTCATTTAGTTCTAGAAAGTTTCTTTATTTTTATTTCTTGATATCTTCTTTGACCCATTTATCATTAAGTAGAGTTATTTAATGTATAAGGATTTGCTTCTTTATTTACTAATTTTTTTCTGTCAATTTTATGTTTTATTACATTGTGATCAAATGGAATACAGGGAGTTACTTTAATCTTTTGAATTTGTAAATATTTATTTTGTGTCCCAGGAAGTGATTTGTTTTAGAAAAGATTCCATACACTGCTGAATAGAATGTGGTTCTTGGGTGTCTGAGTTAAAATAAAAAAATCCATAGATATCTGTTAATTTCATTTGATGTATGATGTCAATTTTGATGTTTCTCTTTACTTTTGTCCAGAACACTTGTCTATTGGAGAACATAGATATGGAATTCACCTACTCCTTTTTTTGAGTTATTTTTTATTAAATATTTTCTTTATTTACATTTCAAATGTTATCCTTTTTCCTAGTTTCCCTTCCGAAAATTCCCTATCCCCTTCCCCCTCCCCCTGCTCCTCAACCCACCCACTCCCATTCCCAGTCCTGGCATTCCCCTATACTGGGGCATAGAACCTTCACAGGACCTAGAGCCTCTCCTCCCACTGATGACCAACTAGGCCATCCTCTGCTACATATACAGCTAGAACCACAAGTTCCACCATGTGTTTTCTTTAATTGGTAGTATAGTTCCAAGGAGCATTGGGGGTTAGTTCATATTGATGTTCTTCCTATGGGGCTTCAGCTCCTTGGGTACTTTCTCTAGCTTCTTTATTGGGGAACTTGAGCTCACCTACTCTTGACTGATTGATGTTAATCGACATTTTTAAATATTGTAATTTTTTGTTTGCCTGCTTGTTTAGAAAATTGAACACACCAGAGTTTGCTGCATATATGTTTAGGATAGTAATGTCTTCTTGGCTAACTGTTCCCTTGATTAGAATAAAGTGTCCTTTTTTTAAAAATCTCTTCTGAGTAGTTTAGATTGGTCTATTATGTTGGATATTAGTATATAGATGCCTGCTTGCTTCTTGGTCCCATTTGTTTTGCCCACCCTTTTTCTCCAAGAGAGTACCTATCTTTAAAACTATGAAGTGTTTGTATAAGCATCAGATGGGTAGAGATTATTTTTTCTTCATCCATTCAGTCAGTCTTTATCTTTTGATTGGAGAGTTGAGATCATTGATATTTAAGGTTATTATTGAAACATGTGCTAATTTTGGCCATTGTGTTATTGATATTTAGGGTAGTTGTTGGTGTTCTCAGTGGTATTTTGTGTTTCAACAGTTATGATTTTATATTTCCATCCATATTCTCTTTGCTATGACCCTCCCATTCTTCAATTTCAAATAATGCTTCCTGTATTTTCCTTAGGTTTATTTTGTTGAAACTGTTTGGGATGTTATTTCATGGAAAGTTGTTCTTTCTCCTTGAAATATGTCAAATAGTTCTGTAGTTTTATTAACTTAGGTTGACTGTTAGTGTTTTTTAGGACTTGGAATTCATTGTTCTTTTGGCTTCCAAAGCTTCCATTGAGAAATCCACAATATTCTGATATGTTTTCACTTTTATACAACTTGCACTTTTTTCATCTTGCAGCTTCAATATACTGCTTTCTTTAATATGCCATGTGGATTTTCTTTTCTGGTCTTGTCTGCTTTGAGCTCTGTGTGCTTCTTGCTTTTGTATAGGTGTTTCTTTCCTAGTTTGGGAAGATTTTCTTTTATAATCTTGTTGAAGATCTGGTCTTTGCCATTGACTTGGTGTCCCCTCCCTCATCTATGCCTATAATTCTGTTAGAGTTGTCTTTTTCATAGTTTCTCACATTTTTTGTGTATCTCTTTCACATGTCTCTCCCCTCACCCCTGTGTGTTTGTGTGTGTGTATGTGTGTGTGGTGATGGTGGTAATTTTTCATGTGTTTTGTTTATTTGATCTACACTGTCTATTTTACCTTTGAGAACTGATATCCTGTTTTCTGCTTGGCTCTTCTACTTGTAGGGCTTTCCTTTGAATTTTCTACATGAGTTTATTGAATTTTTTCAATTTTATCTTCTTTCAGCTTGCACTTTTTAAAATTAAACTTTATTCTTTTCTCACTTATTCACTTTACACCCTGCTCACTGCTCCCCTCCCAGACACTCCTCCCACAAGCCTTCATCCACCCCCTCATCCCTCCCTTTCTCCTCTGAGGAGGTGGGGCCCCCTGGCTATATCCCTCTACCCTGGAACTTCAAGTCTCTGCTAGGCTTGGCACTTCCTCTCCCACTGAGGCCAGACAGGCAGCCCAGCTTGTAGAACATATCCCATGTACAGGCAACAGCTTTTGGGATAGTGTTCCAGTTTTTTCGGACCCACATAAAGGCCACAACTTGTACTCTTTGATGTTTTTATCTCCTGATTGAATTCCATTCTCAAGTCTTGAAATATTATCTTCATTTCTATCATTCTCTTATTTGTGTTTTCTTGTTCATCATTTATTTCCTTCCACTCTCTTTCTTCCTTCTTTCCTTCCTTCCTCCCTTCCTTCCTTCCTTCCTTCCTTTCTTTCTTTTTTCCTTTCTTTCTTTCTTTCTTTCTCTTTCTTTCTTTTTTCTATTTAATTGGGCTGTTTCTTCATGTAGTTTTCAAACTCCTTGAATTCTCTGAGGAGGTTTATGATTGTTCTTTTAAATCCTGTATCTGGAATTCATCTACATAATTGTGCTTGCAAGGATATCAACAGGACTGGCCAGTTTCAGAGAAAAGGTACTGGCTTGATCTTTCCTATGATTGTTGGTATTCCTGTGATGAAATCTGTGCATGAGGTTTTCCGTTGTGGGTTCTGAGTTTGTTACAGATAAGGCATTTTGAGCAAAGAACAAAGATGTAGTGTTGCATTGGATCTGTAGGTTGCAAATGTTTTGGATGGAATAAAGTCAGGTGGGCAGACTGGGTGGGGCTGATATTCAGCATGTGCTTCCTGTTCCAAGCCTTGATAATAGGGACAGATAGGTAAAGGCTGGATATGATGTGGAAGATATGGAAAGTCCTGTGGTTTGTCATCCTGGCCCGAGACGCTCCTTTGCATTGAGGGCAGGTGAAAGCTAGACTAGGCTGGTGTTCTGGTCGTGAGCTCTGAGCTAAAAGCTGGTGGATTGGGGAAAAAGCATTGATGAGGAAGGAGGTCAGGGATACTCCCCAGGATGGACCCTGGAGGCAGACCTGGGAAGAAGTTTGGGTAGAGAGTGGAGTGGCAAAGCTGGTACAAAGGGACCTGTCGGTGGGTACAAAAAGGGTGCGCCAGTCTTGAACAAACTGAAAACTTCATCAAACAATTCTAAACCAGAAAATAGCATCAGCTTAAGTATTTTTAAGAGAACCCTTACATCTTCCTCTATAGATGGGATGTGGCGGGAGCTGTTTTTTTTTTTTTTTTTTCAGAGTAAATGTATAATAGAAAGTCCTGAACAGCATAAAAAGTACCTTTCATAATCATGAAATGAGTTATCTATAAAAACTTTGGAGATAAAACAGTCCTTTCTCACAAGTGAATCACTGCATAATCTTTCCTGCCACATCCCATGCATATTAATTGTATATTACAGAAATAATCATCAAGGAAATTAGGGACATCTAATGAGAAACACAGAAGTATGCAGAAAAGCCCACATCCCAGCCACATTGATGAGTATCTGCTTAGCAGTACATGCCATTAGGATGCTGAATTATAGACCCAGAGCTCAGCTACTGGAGCTGCATTGCAGACAAGGTTATTCCAAACTCATTTCCTGTCACACTCAAGTCTTGCTTTGTCTTCAAAAGGAGGCATAGAAAAGACTACTTATTTATTCCAATTCACACTAGATTCCAACAATGTGTATAGACAAGAAAATAATGAGCACTATTAGATTGGGGTGCACGTACATGCATACATGTGTGTGCTAGCATGTGTGCATGCATGTATGTATGTGCATGCATGTGTGTTGGTGTGTGTCTGTGTGTGCCTGTTGCTTGTGTTGAATATGCAGTAGCCGTAGGTCAACATTGATTGTCTTGCTCAGTTTCTCTCCACTTTATTTTTGGAGACAGTGCCTTCCTGAACTTGAACTCACCAATTCGGCTAACCTGTCTGGCCAGTGGGATCAGGGGACTCTCTTGTCTCTGTTTTCCTAGCACTGGATTTATAAAATGTGTGTACCCATGGATTTTACATGGGACCTGAGACCCAACTCAGGCCTTAATCTCTATTGGCAAGTGCTTTACCGACTAAACCACACCCTTTTGATAAAATCCGTCAATCCAGTGCAAGAAATGCCTCACAGTGAAACAGCGAATCTTCAGCTCATTTTATAATCCTGTCGGTTCTGTTTTCTCAGCAAACTGCATTTTTCCCTTGGTGTCGAGAACAAGCTCTCTTCAGCTTCATATTTTGTTCTTTCTTGTACTTTCTGTGCCTCAGGAATGGCCACGTGCAGGATGGGCTTGTTATTCTTCAAAACTAAAAGAAACTCATTAGTAATGAGTTCAGACAAGTATAACATCCTCGGCATCCTCAGATTGTCATGCGTTCGCCCAGGTTTTCCTCAGCTATAATCTGCTGTCCCTTCTCTTGGTTCAGTACCATCCCCAGCGTTGAGTCACCTCAACCATTGCCAGGCCCAAACCCTGTAGATTTAGATGAAGAATGTTTCGAGCACAGCAAGTTCATCAAAGGCAGCTAGGTAGAAAACAGGTCAGCAAATCCTCTCTGTGGGGCAAATCAAAACTTGACAATGGAAATTTACAATTGTAATATCCCATTGGTGGATATCTTTTCCCTGTTAATTAACACAAAGTATCTGCTTCTGTGTCTCTTAATTGTTCTGAGGTCCATGTCTTCAGGAATGAGACTTGGCACATCTGCTGGCTTCTTTTAGTCTCTTTTAGTTTCTCCCATTGCTTCTCTCTAACCTCTAATTTCTCTTTGACAGTGAAGTACACTGTTTAAAATTGGTTCTAAGAAAAAAGTTTATCTATTAATCTATATTATATTATTTCTATGTCTATAATGTATCTATATGTTATCTACAAGTGCTGAAAATCATAGAAATTTGAAATGAATAATAGTAATAACCATCAAAGTTTTAGAAAGTCTAGAACAAGCAAACCTAAATTGGCTGGCACAGACAGTAAAGCTCAAAGCACAAAGTAATGAAATGGATATGAACAGAATACACAAAGCCGAGTTACTTCTCTGAAAAGATAAACACGATTAGCAAGCTCTTATCCAAACCAATCAAAGGCAGGAGAAGACCCAAAATGCACAATTACAGATGAAGTAAGACATTTCAGAATACAGCTGTGAGATCCAGGGAATTATTAAGGCATATTATGAAAACCTGTAGTCTAATAAATTTCAAAATATAAAATAATGGTTAACTTTTCAGATACCTAAGCCTCCTGAATTAAACAGAGAAAATAGAAGTGATATAAACAGGCTCATAATAAGCATTGAGTTTGATCCCCAGGCTATGGTGGCTTCACAGCTGAGCTCTTCCAAAACTCTAAAAAATTCTCCCCAATCACTGAGAAAAATAGAAATGGAAGGAACACATTAAAATCATTTCACATGGCCAGTGTTGCACGCATATAAAAATCAGACAAGGAGCTGAGTATAAAAGAAAAAAAAAGGCTAATTTCCAGGACAAGCATTGTAATACGTGTACACTGAGTTCAAGAATGATTCAGAAAAAAAGCCTTCCAGATGACAAACTGAACTTCACCCCAATGATGAAAGTTCAATGCAAGAAATTAATGTATTACATCTCACTAATAAACTTTAGGACAAAAATCTCATGATCATCTCGGTAGATGCAGAAAAGAAAATTAGCACAGCCCAACATACATTCATGAAAAAAAAAAAGCCTGGAAGAAATCAAGAATAGGAGGAGCATACATCAACATAGTGAGCGCCATATAACAGAAAACCTATATCCAGCATAATAATGAAGGGGAAAAGTTCAATACACTTCCATTCGAATTAGGAAAGATACTACTTTCTACAGATCATCCTAAAATCTCAGCTAGAAAAATCCCTATATGTGGACAGTATAATGTAATACAAGTCAATGCTTACAAGTGAAAAATACCTTCAATAATAGCAAGATACATAATCTAAATATGAAAGAAGTATATTTTCTATATACCAATAATGAATATTGTGATAAAGTCAGAAAACCTATCCTATTCACATTATCTCCAAAGTAGAATAATTAAGACTAATCCTAGCCAAGAAAGAGAAGACTTTTAATAAAAAAAAAAAACTTAAATAAATAAATTGAAGAAGACACAGGGTAGAAACATCTGTCTTGCTCAAGAACCAGCAGAATTAATATTTATGGAAACAGCTATGGAAACATGAACTACAGAGTAAAGTAATTCCAGTCAATATTTTAATGGCACCCTTCAAAGATATAGAAAAAATACCCTAAAATACATAGGAACACAAAAGACCCCCATAGACCAAAGCAAGCCTTAAAGTATCAGTGCTGGGCATATGGTAATACCTAATTTCAAGTTACACCATGAAGCCAGAGTAGCAAAAACAACATAATAGAGGCACAGAAGCAGATAGATAGATAGATAGATAGATAGATAGATAGATAGATAGATGATAGATGGATGGATTATGGAGAATAGATGGATGGATGATAGATATATACACATGTATATACATTATATATTCTGTATATTTTACTTATACATATTCACATATACTTATGAATATATATGAATATAAATATAAAAGAGTGGTCCCAGAAGGAAACCCACACAGCAACAGCCATATGATTATTTGTAAAAGATGATGTATGTGTGCACTGTAGAACAGGGAACCTCTTCAAATGGTGCTGAGGAAACTGGATGTCCACATGTAGAAGAGTGAAACTAGACCCCTGCATTTGCTTTATCCTCATTATTAATACAAATTAATACATAATTTAATTCAAGTGTATTAAGCACCTCCATGTAAGAACCTCTGAATCTCTTCTAAGAGAAAACTTCTGAAATATGTAATAACTCAAAACACTAATTATCAAAAAAAATTTTTTAAAGTTTCTAGAATGGGCTAATGAACAAGAAATCCACAAAGGATTAAATACAAATATCCAGTCAGCACATGAGAGAAGAGTCAATGCTCTTCTTCTGAGATACAAATTAAAGTCCCATGACGCCCCAGTCACAATGACCCTTACAAGGAAAGCAAACGGTAACAAATGCTGGTGAGCATGCAGGAGAGGGAAGCTTTCATTTTGCTGTCAAGAATATATAAACACACATGTCAATTTGAGCCAACCAGAAGGAAGACTGAAATTAAATAATTTGCTGAACAATGGATGTTGCTAGCAGTGATTAGATTAAAGTAACAAAGACATATGTTGACTGTTTAGTCACATTTACAGACCTAGAATAATTTATAGATACATAAAACCATAACACACACACACAGGATCAAGAAGGGGTGGAGTTAAAGCAAGCACATGGGGGAATAAATATGATCAAAGTACATGGTAAACTTCTACTTGAAAGAAAGGTTTGTAAAGTAGATGCAAAACAGCTATGTATAATGAATCTATGACAAAAAGTAATAAATGATAGAATGATCAATCCTAACTTATGCTTGTCCCGAGTTCAATCTCTGACAGCCACAGGATGGGAGGGAGAACCAACTCGAGCAAAGTATCCTCCTGACCTCCACACACATCATGGCTCATTTATAGGCATATACACACATGCATACACATATGCACACATGTGGGTGAACAGGCACATGCACAAATGCACACACAGACATGTACACAAATACATACATATGCACATACACACAAAAATGTATGTATACACGTACTCATGTGCACGTACACAAATAAAATATTGTTTGCTTTATTTCTATGATCAAAAAATATGAATGTCTAATAATTGGACAAAATTAGTAAATTTGATTTATTCTAACAGAAAAGCTCTTTCTCATATATACTTACTTTCTGTTTACTGAATGTGGGTTTCTCCTTACCCTCAGTCATTTTCTGGTTGCACTAAGAAATTTTATCAATGTACATTCACTGTGGCTAAGAAATACTCAAATTTCAGGTAGAGTATGTTCAGATAGTGTATAGTCAATCAAAGACTATTTTATAATATCTTTACTTCAGTGTTGCTCTATTTCCTCTTAGAAAATATTAGCTTGTGGACAAATACATGAAATACATTGTTACAGAAAAATAATATTTATGTTGATGCATAATTGTATCTATATGTATTTATACAGCCAAACATACAAATGCCAGGAGGAGGGAGAGAGAGAGAGAGAGAGAGAGAGAGAGAGAGAGAGAGAGAGAGAGAGAGAGAGAGAGAGGAGCACTCTGAAATATGACCAATTTAAGTGAAGGACATTTTGAATAGTCGCTGTTTTGGATAAATGTGGTCTTTCTATTAAGATGTTGCACATTGTGTAATCCAGAGAGACACATTTTACTGTTGTGTGTACATATAGTCCAATTACAACCTGTGAATTGGAACTTCTTTACAATTAGTGTCACTTTCACAACACTGAAGGCTTTTTTGGTTATCATTAGAGTCAGAGCAGCAATTTAGATTCATAGTGGTTTTGAATGTTTACGTTGATTTTCCAAACTAAAAGGCTCATAAATTGAATTCTATTTGTCTTGACATGTTCTTTTTTCTGTAAAAGCCAGGACAAATAAGTTTTTTCTTTATTTAATAAGACTCTGTGTTATTTAATTTAATTGGTAGACAATAAATTATCAACAGAGTGGATTCACAGAAATTTGCATTTCAGACTGAATATTCAAATGCTTTATTCTTCTCTTAATTTTCTATTAAATTTAGGGGCTGGAACATAAGAAAATTATTTTAGTCTTTGGCTCTTATTCAAAATTACAGGCATATTTGATTTTGTTTGTTTGTTTATTTCTTCATTTTTGTCTGAGACTGGGCTTCTTTCTATGTAGTTCTGGCTGTCTTGGAACTCACTATGTAGACCAAGCTGACTTTGAACTCACAGAGATCCCCCTGCCTCAGCCTGTTCAGTGCTAGCATTAAAGGTTATCTTTTAAAGGTAGCTATGATTCAAAATACATACATGTACACATGTGTTTAAGAGAAAAATGCTCAAATTTCTATACATGAATATGATGCAAATTTACCAGCAATGAAAACATAGTCTGTTAAATGGTGGAAGGTAAAGCTATTTGATTTATATTTGTAAGTGTTCTGTTGTAATTTTGTTTTAAAATTGGTTGCTGGGGCTCACACTCAGGATCTTAAGCTATGGGTCAAGGACTCCACAGTGAAGTCCACCCCATGAGTTACTGAATCACAAGGCTCCTTTGCAGTAACATTATAGCAAATCCTCTCCATTGTAAGTATTTTTGCTTTTGAACCAGCAAACAATATGACATTATTAAAATATATCAATAAGTGGAGTTTCTTTAGAAATTAAAATTGTCCTTCAACAATTATTTAATATGCTTAATTTCAAAATAATGAAATATAACATGGAAAGAAAAAAATCAGAAAATTGTCCCAATGTTCCCAGATTTACAGGCATTAGAAACTGAAGGGTAATTAATCCCGTCACAGGTGTGCTACACACTAAGAAACAAAGAAATCCAGTAAAAAATCTACAATATCTGATCCACCAGTCTTCATTGATCTATACTGGAAATATTTGCATAGTCCTCTTGACTTGTGAGCGGAAATATGTCCTGTGTGCATCACTATGAAAATGTAACTCATAGCGATGAAGATGGACCAACGATGTAAAGAAAACACAGAAAGCAAAGCAGGCACTAGAGTCAGAAGAAAGACACGGGTGGAGAGACACAAAGCTGGATTTGGAACAAAGTGAAGGAATTCTCTGTGACTAAGGAACAACCAGAAAGTTAGAATATGTGAGCGTGAGGTTTAACTTGTTCCGAATAAGGAAGTAAAATCACAAATAATGAGGTGTTGGAGGGATGGCTCAGTGGTTAAGCACATTAACCCACTGTTCCCAGTACCCACATGGCAGCTTACAGCTGTTTTGAAACTCCAGTTCCAGGTGCTTTGACATCCTCACACAAACAGACATGCAGGCAAAACACCAATCAATGCTCATAAAATAAAAATAAACTATTAAAAAATAATGCTCAAGCAGTGTCAGGACAGTGAAAAGTCCAATAAAATCGATATATTGTTATTGAAAATAAACACCGAAACTAAACTCGCTTTCTCTCTCAAAGAGAATGCTCACACGGGGCTTTTCTCTTATCTAAATGTCCACTGAGTGCAGAAATAGATTTTTTTATACAGATAAAAAGAACAGAATTCATTTGAAAGCATCTTGGAAGGTTTTAAACTAGTCCTTATTTTGATTACATCATTATAATGGAGAAGAGAACTCACAAGGTAAAAATGTTTACTTTGTGAAATAATTTGGAAGAAAAGAAAAATTAAACATTTTAATTACTATACAGTGTTGGGGTCTGGAAATGCTGTAAAAACTGAGATCAGATACCAATTTCAGTCTAATCCGGATGGTTTATTGAAAGCCACACCGCAGTCAGGGCCATGATACAGGTTGGGGAACTGAACCATGAGGGTAAGTTAAGATGCTACAGAACTTCTAGGCCTCAGATCTACAAACATCTATGCCAAGTTATTCCACCAATCAGGATTTATAGATGGGGGATTTCCTTAGAATCCTATCTTTGCTGTGCCTTTATCCTGCTCCCGTTGATTGAGGTATTCAACTGTGGCAGGAGACATGTCTTGGCCAACATCCATGTCTTAATTTGCCATCCAAGGTGTCAGTTGCCCAACACATGTTTCTGCTAAGTAGAATGTCAGTTCCCGGGGAGGTCTTGGGAACTTAAACTTTACTCAACCCCTCCTCAAAATAGGTACCTTACAGTTTCTTATGTTGGAATCCAGCCCAGCAGCAGGTTATAAAAGTAAATACCATAAAAGCTTATACACAGACATAGGAAGTGCTGCTGGATGGTTAGTTCAGGTCCAGGCTTCTTGTGGGTAACTATACAAAGCAGTTCTACTGAATTTTATCATGACTGGTTTCCAAGGGCACAGGACATAACAGAATATGTAATCAACTTGGGCATAGGAAAGTTTCCTAGTAGCAGCAGAAACATGTAAGTTTCCTTTTAATCGTAGGCTAGCCAGGTAATAATTAGCTAGGCCTTCACATTTTACCTAGGCCTTGGTATTCCATCTAGGCCTCAATATTTTACCAAGACCTTAACATATACAAGGAAGTTCTACTTAGCTTTCTGTATTATGCCTTCTGTAATACAGAATATTGTGTGGATATGTTGTTTGTTTCTTTGTTTGTTTGTTTGTTTTTTGGTTCTTGTTTGTTTGTTTGTTTGTTTGTTTTAAAGTTTTCTTCAGATCAATATCTATCTGACATTATCTGATGACTTTGGTACCACCCTATTAAGAAAATTTTGACAAATTATAAATAGCCTAACTGGATTGTGTAATTCAAGCTGTGAGTACGGGCATCTAATCCAGTTTCTGTTCTGACTTTGTTGGCACTTCAGTGGGAACAGGCATGCTAAGGAATCGATCATGACCTCGAACATCCATGGTACAGCTGCTTCTCACTGGATCCCAAATCTATGCTGGATCATGGCAATAAAACTTTGGAAAAAGTGTACTTATATTAAATTGTCATTTATTTAACTCTATAGCTGTTTAACACATTAACTTTAATATTATATCCTAATATCCCACCTTAGTCACTTTTTTGTTAAATTCTTGTGAAACATCTAGTGCATTTTTTTCTATTTAAAATAGTTCCTCCTTTTCTTTTTTGGTTTCTGTAAAATTTTCGAATAGGTCTGTAAATAGATCAGTCTCCTTGGTCTTTCTTTATTCAGGTTTTATCAGCTGCTGGGCACATTGACTGTAAGGACTTTAAAGTGAAAGTATCTTCGTGTTTTCTAAAAATACAAGAGTAAAGTTGAAGTATTTCTCAGAAGCCAACGCTCTGTTTCTTTTGCCACTAATAATCACACTTTGACGTTCACATCAGGATGGATGTGAGAAGGGAGTTTTGGGCCCTATATTCTAAATGGCTTTTGCTCTGTCTCTGGAAAAGCAAGGCTTCTGTGCTACTGAAAGTTGAGATGGGTGTAATTGAGGAGTTGAAGTTAAAGCCCCATTATTGGACTTTAATAGGTTTGGAAGTTTTGAGGACATCACTAATTATTCCACGAATATTTTTTGCATCCGTGGTATTCATTTAGGCAACAGAGGGGAACAGTTACCAAGGCTATTAGAAAATTAATGTCTCACCTATTCCCTGCATGATAGAGGCAATTATTTGGTGGTTGTCTCTTAATGTTGGGCACCTGTACACATTAAAAATTCCAGATGAGGTCTTAGAGAAGTGTAAGTGGTTGCCTGTGTCTGAGTTTTCATTTTAAAATATAATCAAGACAAGTCAAATGATAATCTCCAAAGCTGGCTTCTTTCCAAGCAAGTCTAGACATAGCTTTCTCCTTTCCGCCAGAAGAAAACATAGAAGGCAGTAAATCTCTCGCCAGCCTCACCCCTTTCTCCTGGTAACGAGGTCATGAAACCTGGTATAGCCTTTGTCATATAAATAAGCTGATAAAAAAACATATGAACTCTTTATGGAAACATGATTCATTCCAGTGAGTCACTTTTCATTTTTAAGCATTAATTTAGACAAGATTATTAGCTGTTCTCTTTTTAATGACCTAATCAGTGATGACATGGGTTTATGCTTTTTATTTATGTATCTGTATCTTTCTGAACAAAAAAAGATAGTTATGAATCTTCTTCAATTTTAAGAAATGGGTCCCTTTTGCATTTGTAAGTTTATATTTTTTTAAAAAAAAAGATTTACCTATATTGAGAGTTTATATAAATGATTTATTTTCTATTCCTAAAATATACTTTTTGTCTTCGACAATTTCTCATTCTTTACGTGGCTTTTAAACATCATTAATTAGTTGAGTATAATGGCACATGCCTTGAATCTCAGCACATAGGAAGCAGGGCAAGATGATCTCTGTGAGTACAATCAAGCCTGCTCTACATAGTGAGTTTCAGGACAGCCGTGGCTAGATAGTGAGACCTATCTTAATTAATTAATTGTTTCCAAAAATAAATTAATATCTGTTTCCCAATCTGAGTCTACTTAATCAAATATCCAAAAACTTCCTAGTTATGGATTTGACTCTTCTTTTACCTCAAAATCCTCATAATCTTTGTTTCTCCTTTGAGATTTGTTTTACTTCTAATTTTAATTTCTCCAGGACCATTATTTTCTAGGATTGTATGAGGTATATTTTGAGGTGAGAGTTTTGAAAACAAATCGCTCCATCAGTGGCCTAAACCTTGCTTTGGTGAACATCATTGGTCTTAAATGCCTAGATTTCAGATTTCCTGCGAACTCAAGCAGAATCCAGGACCGCGTGACCTTCCAATTGCTATTATTTTCTCTTGCCTTGGGCAATGTGATAATGCATGAACAGAGACTGCAATCCTAGATGGGGTGGTTACATCTGCTTGTGCAATCGAAGGGAGACTTTGACCCACAGTAGTTGGTGTTAGGGTTTAAGCTGTGCAACTCTCAAAGCAGTTTAGCAGCAGCAGCAAACACATAGCTGGAGAGAAGGGAGGAATATTCTCCCATTCACAGTGAGACTTGTACTTTCTGGGAAGAGAGTCCTATTAAACCCTCTTCCATGATCAAACCCTGCTACCTGCTCTGCCAGCCCCTCATAATAATGGAGGAGAGGGAAAAGGAGAGCATCCAAGCAGAAACCATCATCAACATCAAGGTTATCTATACAAGTCGATACACATCTATAATCATAGCACTTGAGGCTGGCCCCAAGGACTGCCTGGGGTACATAATGAGACACTATAAAAGTAAACAAACAAAAATTAAATAAAGTAAAGTATTAAGTAAATAATAAGATTTACATATTACATTCGTGTTTCTACTTATCCATTCTGGCATTTATAACTAAGGGACTTACATGCAATATACATTCTTTCTCCTGGGTCTTTTCATTAGCAACTTAGGTTTCAGCAGATTCACTAGGACCTAATCCCTGTCTCCTAGATAGGTGTCTTTGTACTATGTCTTTACATGGTAGAAGTAGATAAAGGGACACTTAACCCCTCCTATAAACTCTACCCTCTTACACCAATCACTATCCAAAAGCCAGCTTTCCTACACCACACTACACTATAGGAGTATTTTTCAAAATATCAGCTTTGAAAGAACCATGGGCACCTAGATTGTGGCATTGCATTTATTATTTTTCTCCTTATCTCCTTGCATCTAGGGGGGAAAGATCTTAGAATGGTTTACCCTTCATTTTCAAGGGGTTTTAAATCCCTGTTATTGTGACATATTGGATTGTGTGGATGTAGAGTAAGACCCACACTGTTGGATAGTATGATTATCCATAGTTTACGGATCTCTGTGGCCTTTCTCATTCACTTGAAAAATAACAGTAGATTAACAGTGAGACTGTATGTGTGAGGTGTCACACAGCACTGGAAACTGAATGATGGGCAGATGTTAGCTGACACTGAAGTGTGCACCCATGCCATACACACCCTGGTCCTGCAAGAGCACAGACTGCTAGATCCCAACCTAAGCTCCATTTGAAGCCTGGCTTTACAAGATTAGCTCTTTCTGGAGAGGCACCAGTCTGGCTATGTTTCAATGAAGAGATGAAGGTAAGGAACTCTAGAAAGGGGTGGTAGAGACCTGAACTACAAAAATAGGTAAAGCAGTGCAGTTAGCATCAGAGTAAAAGCTTTGTCTTAATGGAAAAAAACAAATATGCTTTTATAGTTTTAAAAAGAAAAGGTTAAAGTGACAGGGTAATGATAGCATGTTCCATGTGTGGAGACCTGGGAGAGGCACTGATCGCTGAGAATGTGCCTTTGATGGGAGAGGAGGGTCGGCTACGACTCTTAAGATTGTAAGAGCTGACAGATGTCGCAGGTAAAGATATTCGACTCCCAGGATGAACAGCTGAGAAATGTCACACTTGATATCCTGAAATTCCATGTAAATTAGAATGTGCGCATCTCTAGAGGAGACAGAAGGAGATGCTGTAAACAAACGGGCTAAGTTATCCACGCAAGACAAGTTGCTGTTTACAGAAAAGGTTTTCTAAGTGGAGCAAAGCGCACTTTGGAACTCGGATTGTGAGTTTGTGGTTACACTCATCTTCCTGATTGTTTAAATTCTCCATCTTCAGTCGTAAGGTCTATACTTATGATTCAGTTGATCCAAGGGACAAAGACAAGATAACTACAGTGTGATTTTGACAGGGGAGCAGAGGGGGACGGGAACTCCAAACCTAATGTCTCAAGGGGGAGGGCAAACTTGAAAATTCACCAGCAACTGAGGTTTCAGCCGTGATGAGTGCAGTGTGCTGTGATGAGTACTCATTGGGGTTTAATCTTCCTGAGACAGGACATTTCCCTAGGGTCGATGCCTCCGTGAGATTTAGCTCTAGAGCAGCGATCAGGCAGTGCACTGATCAAGGAATTTCACTAGCCTAAGAATTGAAGACAAATAGCCAAGTATGCCATCTATGTGAAACATGCACTTTAAAAGAAGTAAATTGAAGAGGAAAACAGAGAACTAGATATTGACATCCTTGGATTCAGTAATAAGTGGAGAGTTTTTTTTTTCTTTCTTTCTGTATATAGTATGTGGGTTTCAATTGAGGAGGAAGGTTTGGAAGACTGAGGCAAATGGGACTTGGAAACAAGGAAAACAAGAAAATATAAATAAAATCAAAGATGATTATGAAAATCAAGTGCATGCTCGCTGACCTCAATAAGAAATCAATTATTAATCTATTAAGTCTTAAGGGAGCTATAATCTTATATGTCTAAAATGACAAGTCTAAATTAATTGAGGTTTTGAGTGCTTAAGTGTCTATTTATTGACACAAACATATTAAAGAAAAGCAAACCCTTCTTGCTATTGTTAATACGAATTTAACAGCTCTAATAGTTAGAATCTCTAATGGTCATGCTGTTCTTAGCCATTAAATATAATTACATAAACATAATTTTCAGCACATCACAATCATAATGTAGCATATATAGATAGATAGATGCCTATTTACACCAACATATATGGGACATAATTCATCTCATTGACAGATAAGAAACGGAAGTTAAAAGTGAGTTTCAAAGAGGGGACTTATTGAAATCCCCCTCAACATAAAACAAAATGTAAGTGTAAGCAAACAAAATCTGTTTAGAACTATTCAGAGCAGAAAACAGAAAGCAGACAGTGATGATGCTCTCAATGATAAGGTGTTTATGCTGTAGACAGAATCTCTTATGAACACCACCTGTCAATAAAACAGCTGATAGCCAATGAGCTGGGTCAGGAAATCAGAAGGAGGTAGGACACTGGCAGGAAGATAGAGGATTCTGGGAAATAGAGATAAAAGAGAGACGCTAGACAGACCAAGGAGACAATCATGAACCATCATGGAGACGCTGAGAAGACCCTAAGGAAGAAGGAGAACAGAATAGTTTAAATGTGTTAAATAAGTAATGAGCTAGTCAAAGGGAATGAGCTAAGGCTTGTGGACTAGGTATTTAATAACTGTTAGTCTCAGAATCATTATTGATGGCCACTAAGGGGCCGGAAGGGAAAATGGATTTAAAAATTATTTTTTACAAGCTACCTTTGTACATCCTAACCCAAATTTCAAATTGTGTGCCGAGTTTTATGGATGGCATTTTGTGAGTCAGTATATATGTAAACATGTCATATTTTATCAGTTCTTTCATGAGAACATTTAATCCTTGTCTGTGTGTCTGTAGGGCAGGTTCTTTAAGCCATCTGACTCAGGTCTCTCAGAGAAGATACAGTCCTAAACTGAACTTGGGCACTCTAGGTGTTGCTCCAGAGCTAATCAGCTGCTGTCATTTTCTACTTTACCTCTATAGGCAACCATCATCCAACTCTATGTTCTTGTTAGAGAGAGGAGAGCGCTCCCAAAATCGAGAAGCTCCCAGCAGCTGTTCTGTGACTACCTCCAGAAGTGAGATGCTTAAGTTGCTGAGCTTAAGTTGGTGTCCCTTGAAATGAAAGGGGGCTAAAACTGTATAACACACAAAAACAGAGCATCAGGGATTCAAATATCTACCAAACCTGCTCTTGTAAAAAAAACTATATTTCATTTCTACTATTTTTATGATCATAATATGCAAAATTCTAAAATGATATTTCTGAGTTTTATATAGAGTGATGATTTGCTTCAGAAAAAGCTTACTACCAGAAACACCTCAGTCATTTATTATGAAATATGACTGGGTTGTGGTTTTCATGATGTAATAAATTAGGGAGCAAAACAATTTTTTTTGAAATGGGAAGTTAGTCAGGAACTGTGTGATTTAGTTAAAGTACCAAGCCACCGCTATAATTGTACAGTAACTATCTTTCCTATGTAAATTTCACCATGTTGCTAGCATTTATCTGCAAATTAAACAGAATTGAGCCTCGCAACCCAAACCTTAGTGAAAGACTTGAGCCATAGAGTAGGACTTGTGCTGCATCTATCTATAAACTTGGAAAATGAGCAAACCTAAGCAATAATACAGCCAGGTCAAGTGGCTTCCCTGAGGGATGGGGGTTTGACTAAGGCAGGAGTGTAAACATGAACGGCTGCAGAGTTTCAATTCTTAATATACATACTGACCCTATAGATATGCATATTTTTCAAAAATGTATTGCTCTGTACAGACATAACTTAATGTACTTTAGGCATGGCTATTATATTTCAAAGTTTATATTAACAATAGATTTCTTTCAAGAGAAACCTTAATGCTAACCAAAAGTTAAAGGTTGAATGAATCAAAATCAAATCTGTATATGTATGTGCTGGATGTATGTGTTTATGTATACGTAGGTGTGTGTGTGTGTGTGTGTGTGTGTGTGTGTGTGTGTGTGCATGTAGAAGCCAGAACACAACCTGTAGTGTTGTGCCTCTGTTGTTATTCATCTTGGGAGTCTCTCACTGGCCTGGAGTCACCAAGTAAGCTAGGCAGGTTGGCCAACACAGGAGAGGTAGAAACAGGAAAATCCCTGGGGTTCACTGGTCAACCACGCCCAGATTTATTTTTATGTGGTATTTGGAAATCAAACTCAGGCCTTCATGCTTGCAAGACCATTGCTTTATTAACTGAGCCATCTTCCCAGCCCCTTTTCCAAGCCTCTTTGGTTGATTGGACACTCAAAGCAAGTGTACTCAGAGTGTGGACAGTAATATCTCAGGTTAGTTGGTTTAGATTCTGAGCTTAATTTTAGTTGTGAACACTTTTTTTTTCTGCCTGCTATTCTCCATGAAATGAATATAGCCATCACAGTTCAACGCTCTAAAAGGTTAACTTTAATTACTCGTTCTTTCTCCTGTAAGTAAGAATAGAAAGCTAATTGAAATCTCATCCCTGGAACGCCAGTACCCAAACCCAGCTGTGCTAAGCTGAACATCAGACCACATGAGAAAACGAGCTGAAGTAGCATGCTTACCCTCCTCTCACCGAGGAACCTTAGCGACTGGAGTTATGCTGTTGCTGGGGGGACTTAAATGATGTAAGCAATGTAAGAAGAAAGAGCTCACTTTGGTTTGAGTTTGAGGATAATGCACATCATGCCTAGAAAGGCATGGCAGCAGGACCATGAGGCAGCTGGACACATTGCATCTGTAGTCGCCCAGATGGTTTCTGGTGTCCGAATGGCTTCCTCTACCTTTCCATCTCCTTTGGTTGGAGACACTAATCTAAGGAACCATACTGCCCACGTTTAGGGAGCATCTCCCTTCCTCCATTAAACGACTCTGGAAATGACCCCGCAGCCACGCCCATAGATGTTTCTCCTGGGTAATTTTGAATCCAGTCAAGTTGGCAACCAGAGTTAACCATGACATCAACTTAGGCAAGTTGTAATTTGTTTTCTGTCTCGAGTTGAAGTATCTGGGTTATTTAGTATAAGATACTTTCCTTGTTGTGCAAATGGGCCATCCTGAAATGCTTGAAATATTTGGAGTATATAGAAAGCCAAGTTAAGTTATACGATACTTAATAATGTGAGCTATTATTTCTTATAGTCATTGTTTACATACCAGCACTAACGCTCTGTAATTCAGTTAGATCAAGTGAGAATCCTGGTTCTTTTGCCACCTAAGCCTCATTTCAAATTCTTGGTGGTCATAGATGGCTAACTTCTGCTGCTAGGATTAGAACAGTTTGAGATGTTCCCTATCAGCACCCAGAACATTTTAGTAGACATCACTACTCCATATAACTAGAATGGTAGTTTCCCTTAGCAGTATTTTTCTTGCTATTAAATTAATTTGGTATATCTCTCAGAGTTTTAATGCAAACTAAAAATGCATACTATATCATGTTTTAGGTTAAGTGCTGATAAAAATATGAATAACCATGTAATAGAAAAATGCTGAAAAACAGAAATATGAATTATGTGTATCCTGAATAATTTACATGTAGCCTGATGACATTATCTGATTCTCTTATCCACAATGTTTTTAAATATGTGTTCTGTTTTGAATATATTTTATGCACTTGTCCACTACCCCAAACACAAAGACCATGGCAGAATTAGAAAAACAATTAGCTTTAGATGCCCTATCACAGCGTGCATTTCTTATCTGCATTTACTTCTTCCTGTTTTCCTCTTGCATTTGGCCTTTTCATGTTATATACTCAAAATTAAAAGTGAAAAATGTAATATGAAGGTTCACAGCTCCCACTCCAAATCCCTCTTCTACCTGTATTGTATTGGGGACTTTTTGGATAGCATTGGAAATGTAATTGAGGAAATTACCTAATTAAAAAAAAACACAGGAAAAAAAAAGAGTTAACTGGGTTATATAGACATTGGTCTCTTATTTGGATATATTATATATTTATTTATTTTCATTTTTTATAATGCTTAAACATTTTTTAAAGTGCTCTTTATTTTATGTGTATGGGTGTTTTGTCTGCACTGCATGGCTAGGTACTACTTTCATGCCCAGTGCCTACTATACAGGTCATGAGAGCATCAGGTCCAGGAACTGGAGTTACAGATGGTGCTGAGTTATCACATTGTTG
Source organism: Mus caroli (assembly GCF_978045245.1). Classification (NCBI taxonomy): domain Eukaryota; kingdom Metazoa; phylum Chordata; class Mammalia; order Rodentia; family Muridae; genus Mus; species Mus caroli. The sequence goes on from NW_028227264.1 coordinate 72,823,761, forward strand.
CTGGGAACCTAACCTGGATCCTTCAGAAGAGAAGCCAGTGTTCTTCAGTCCTGAGAACCACTCCAGATCACACTATTTCTTTCTGAAGTGATTTGCTTTGAAATAAATCTGGAACTGACATCCAGAAAACTTCTCCTTAAAAAGAAGGCATAGAACCAATGCAATTATATTCTGTTCTTAGCCATTTTTAAGGGGGAAAAAAAAGGAAAATCTGAATAGTTATTACCTTTTGCTACTTAAGTGATACGAACCATAACTCCCTGGCACTAGGAACCTCGTTTAATCAGAGGAATTACAAAAGAGAAAGTTAGCATCTATCATACTCTGATTTTGCTACAAGATTAACTAGTTGGCATATATCCATAAAAGTATTTGTAAAAAACTATGTCTGACTTATTTTAATTTGATGTGTCAGTATACAGTTCTTTATGTCTCCTGCCTCTTAGACTACATGCTAGGTCAAAACTTTGATTTTTGTTTGTTTTTGGTTTTCCTTTTACTTTTGTTTGTGTTTTGTTTTATTTTGGAGGGAAAGAGAAGGTGAAGGGAGTGAATAGAGAAGTAAGAAGGGACCTGGTAGGAGTTGGAGGAAAGAAAAGCAATATATATATATATATTTTCAAGACAGGGTTTCTCTGTATAGCTCTGGCTATCCTGGAACTCACTTTGTAGACCAGGCTGGACTCAAACTCAGAAATCTGCCTGCCTCTGCCTCCGGAGTTCTGGGAATAAAGGTGTGCGCCATCACGCCTGGCATAACTAAAATATATTAATGAAAAAATTAGAGACAAAAATTACAAAAAGAATCTACTGAAAATATGGGGTGGGGGAGTACCCACAGTTATGTGATGATCTTCAAGTAACTAATCGATTCTACCATGCCCATCATTTGTATCCATAGCCTAAATTAGAATTCGTCCTCATAGATGTGTAAAACTTAATTGATTAACTCCCTGTGTGTTGTAGTAACTGTCCCAGAGCCATTGGGATGAAAACTATTTTATATGCAGAGGTAGCTTCTGCATATGCATAATGGTATTCAGAGAAATGGAATACTAGGAGAAATGTTCCGTGCTATTGTTACACAGGTAGCCTTAGAAGTAGAAATAAGCTTTCCTGTAGCTTTTTCTTCTTTCCAACTGACGATTTGTCATCTGGTTTTTTCTTCCCAGGCCACCGACAGGGACACGGGTAATTACAGTGCCATGGCCTACCGGCTCATCATACCGCCGATTAAAGAGGGCAAAGAGGGGTTTGTCGTGGAAACATACACAGGACTCATCAAGACAGCCATGCTCTTCCACAATATGAGAAGATCCTACTTCAAGTTTCAAGTGATTGCGACTGACGACTATGGGAAGGGGTTGAGCGGGAAAGCAGACGTACTGGTAAGCGCATGCGTGAGGGGCATGAGACACAAGCCTGGAGTGGGTGTTTTCTAGCTATTTGCATTTTCAATAATACTTTGAAATAGACTCTCTAAAATGTAAATCTTATTACATTTTCATCAGGATATATGGCCTTTCTAGTTAAAAAAGAAAAAAAAAACAGAATACATGTTGTGGTAACTTATATTGCAATATGCGTAATTTTCTTTGTTAGGCAGGATCTCCAAAGATGGTAGATGCTTAATTGAGTTGCATGTGTCTACATAAAACAGTGTCCCTTTCTTTTGTTTCTCTTGGGCTGAATATATTTTCAAGGGTAGATCATCTCAAGGGCAATTGGGTTCTGACTTTAGCCAAAATATCTAATACCAAAGAGGACACAGAGATTGTTTGGATTTCTCACTGATAAAACTAATAACAGTTATAACTTGGATGAGTGTTGAACATTTGTCATATCACGAAAGAATCCAATAAAACCTAACCTATCTATACTCCCATACATCCTAGTACGTTACACATCTTGTTTGGTTCTCATCTAGTTAACCTTCACCTACATGTAGGCATCAGGGATAAAATGGTATTTTCTCAGATGCTGGAGAACCCAAGTCACCAACATTGTGTACGTTGATAGTACTCTCCTTCAAAAGAAAGCTTCATTGTAGTTGAAACAGGCCAGTATCAGCCAAGGAACCTTTAATATAAAATATTACGGATGACACAGATTTTTAATCAAACACAGGCCTGTAAACCTTACATAAGATAATGTATTTTTTTCCTTTCTTATATTTAAGAAATGTATATTGTGGAGCTTAAGGGATAAACAATAAGGTTAGTGTGCTGAGTATAAATTAGATGTTATAGACTAAACATAAGGAACTATAGATAATCATTATGTATAATGTAATAGTGAAACATGTGAACAATATGAAGCTCACGCTTTATGTTTAAAATTCAAAGTAATTGTATAGTAACTATAAACCATATGCTTAATGTATGTGTGTCTATGTATTTATACTTGGACATTTACTAAATATTTATATGTTTGTGAAGAAATACATTCATTTCAAAGAAATCATAATATGGTTTATGTATATGATATATATATATATGTATATATATATACACATACATACATATATATTTCTATTACAAGCAGACAGCATCAGGAAAGTCATTGCAAAAATGATTTTCATAGTAACACATGCAAACGTTTTTGTTAAGAGAAAGGCCATATAAAGTCCATATTCGGAGGGTGTGAGGGTGACTGATGTCAAAACTAAGATGGTAGATGAGGACAGGACTGAGTAACTCAGTCACTCAGTATGCAGCGCATGAGAGGGAACACAGATGATGGAAGGCTTAAAGGCAGAAGTCAGTGGTTTATGTGAGACATGGAAGCCACGTGAAATACCTAGAACTGTTTGCTAAAGCAGTAGATAGTCGTTGAAGGCGGTTAGTAAGAGTAGAGTGTAGCCGGGCGTGGTGGCACACGCCTTTAATCCCAGAACTCGGGAGGCAGAGGCAGGCAGATTTCTAAGTTCGAGGCCAGCCTGGTCTACAAAGTGAGTGCCAGGATAGCCAGAGCTACATAGAGAAACCCTGTCCCAAAAAGAAAAGAAAAGAAAAGAAAAGAAAAGAAAAGAAAAGAAAAGAAAAGAAAAGAAAGATAAAGAGAGAGAGAGAGTAGAGTGTAAGGCATGTCTTTATACCATTTATTACTGTTACTTTATCAAGGGAGGGTTCTTATAGTCCATATGGATTCTTTGCTGGTTTTGTTTAGTGTGTCCTTCATGCTGCTCACTGATATGATCTTCAGGCTACAATGTGGTCGTTTCTCAATCTTTGCTCTTTCCTCAGTGTCCAACCTCTGCTCCCCGCTCCCACCACCACCCCACCCCTGTGATCTTCCTCCACAGGTTGGCTCATGTTTTTTAAGGTTATTCTTCCCGTGTTCCACACCATACTTCCTTGCGTTCCTTCCCTTCATGACTCCTGGCTCCATCCTGTTCCATCATTTGAAGCTATAGTTACCCGTGTCATCACTTCTAAACCGTCATTTCAAACCTCCCACCCTTAATCATGATATCGAACATACCCATACAATTTCAGCACTCTTGTTCCCAGCAAGACATTCAATCTATCCTAATTGAATATTTTCCTTCTCATACATTCTCTTATGAGAAACCTACATGTTCCCCATGCTTGATTAACTAATACATGGTGCTTTAATCAATTCAAATAAATGGCCCATGATACAAAAAGTAACTTCCTTTCCTTGCATATTCCTTAGTCACGATCTCTGTGGAAACGAAGCCAATGGATTTGTTTCATTGATTTACATACAAACCCATTGAGGCTGAAAAGTCCTGTACTGTCATTCTGTGTGTTGTAAAGCCAGAGAAGGTAACAAAATCCTCCAGTATAAGAAAACCCAAGTGTGAAAAGTTTGAAAGCGAACAAATGCAGATCTGACCCTGAGAATTCTCAGAGTGTCACAGAGGCAAGTGTCAGTGTACAGAGTCAAAAACCTGGCATCTTTGTCCATAAAAACATGTCTTCTTGGGAAAGAAGAACCAGAGAAAGCAAAGGATTTTTGTTTTTGTGTTGTATATCATCTGGTACTCCAAGCATCTACACAGCAAGCTCATGGTCAGGGGAGGTGGGCTCCATGGTTCCCAGTCAATCCCCAGGTATAACATCATTCTTTGTATTGTGCTCCATTGAAAGAATATAGAATTCTGACTCTCTCCTCCTACAAGGTCTCTGCTCATGCTGACAGTATCTTGAGAAAATGTGCACAAAGGTATGCTTACCTACACCTTAAATGATCTCATTTGTCTAGTAGCCAGGCCAACACCTTGGGTTTGGTTACTTACCATATCACCGTGACTTCTTGTTTACTTTGCTTGGTTTATTTTCTTCGCATCTGGCTGCATTTATGCTTGACAAGGCTCAGGCCATGTGTTCTATTTATTGTCTCTCTCACTGACTTGGCAAGATGTTTAGTAGCCTAACTTTAAAATATCATCTATGTAATAAAATGCTCAAATCTCACAGCTGATTCATAAATAGCAAGCACTATCTGTCTCTATCAATCATCTACTTTCATTTTTCTATCTATCATGTGTCTTTCCACCAATCATCTGCCTAGCTATCAAAAACAACTAACACCTTTAAATATTTTGTATGACAAATTGGAAAGTATAAAAAGAAATGACAGCTGTCCCCCCCCAAAAAAGGGATTCAATTTGAACTACCCATTTTTTCATAGAATAAATAATTTTTTATTTGAAGGAACAACTTAGAGACAAAATATGTTTATTCAAGATGAATATTTAAAGTCATTTACAGAAGAATGAATGAAGTAAGTCTTTCATGTCAAGGGAAACAACTGGCAGTAATTTTTTCTGATGACAGCATTGGAGCCTTCCAGTTTGAATCATGACACTAAAAGGCTTGTGTTTCCCACTGTGAACTTGACAGCTTCTCATTATCCAGTGACTATTCTGATGAGATTAGTGGTCATAATTAAAAAACATTTCTTTTTTCATTTTGTATAATGAAATGTGTCAGTATTTGAAAATTTTGAACTAATATTATCCAAATGGCAAAGACAACATGTTGAAATTCATCATAATGTCAAACATGGGAGTACACTCCTGTAATTCAACCTTTGGAGATGGGCAGACATGAAAATACAAAATTCAAGGCCACCATCAGGTACATACAGAGTTCTAGCCCAATCTAGGCTATGTGAGATTGTTGTCTAAACAGAAGTAACAAAATATTGATTTGAAGTACAGACAAAAGATTCTCTAAGAACTATAAGAAAAATGAATAGATTTTCATATGTGTAATTATTGCTTCGTATTTCAAATGAAATCCGGGGTTGTAGAAATGAACATTTAAATTTTGGTACAGTCTCAAAGAAGAAAATGCACAATGGTCTGTTGTAGTAATTATTTAATCTTAGTTGGCAGTTTCTACCCTGCCTTTGATCATTAAGTTTCCAGATAAAAGACACAAAACTTGTATATTTCTAATAATCCTTAATTAGCACTAGAGCTGGTCAGATCTACCTCACAATCAAGAACCCTAAGATATGACTTTCCATGCTCCATCTGGGCTGCTAATATTCCAAATGGCCTGTCCTCATGGCCAATTCTCATGAGCATTTACCCCATGGTTTCTTCTCTCTATTCTCTCTCTTCTCCTCAGACCTCAAACCCGGGAACTAGAACTCTACCTATCTCTCTTCTGCCCAGACATATTGGCTATTGGCATCTTTATTCAACCAATAGTTTTAAATTAAGGAGCAAGGTCACATAGCATCAATTGGTGTATGTGAGGATACTCCTATCACTGGGACAACCAAATCTTTGGGGCCAGTATTAGCATTATAAAACAGAGCAAAAGACCAAACCTCAACAGTGATCCTAGAAAGGGCTAATAAACCATTCCTTTCATTTTACTACAAGCAAACTCCAGTTATGAAGCACAGTCACAGTCCATGAGGAGAGGACAAGTGTGGGCAAACACTGTCTATTGGTCTCATGTAGGTGCTGAGCACCATGACATGCTCTGGGCCACAGTGAAGTCTGTGGGAAGTATGAGAGGAAACTGGATTCTAAAGACTCCATTGACAAAGTCAAACGTCTCCATGGGGCATTTCATATGATTACATGTTGGAGATAGTATCCAACATGTGTTGAACTGTTTTAAATACTTGATTAAAGGCATAATTAAAACAATTTTGTTAACATTTATCTTTCTAATATAAAGTTTAAATTTCTAATGTGAATTTAATATTATGTAGGGTCAGTTATTAGTGACTCAGTGCATGTTCTATAGGATGGCAATGTTGACGTTTACAGGATTAAGCAAAGGAGGTGAAGAAATGGCTCGTAAGGAAGAACTAAATGACCTAGATGTAAAATATGTACATAACAAAGCTGTCACTAGACCTTTGTGACAGTCACATGCTTCTTCTCTTTATTTTGATCACAGTTATTCTTACTCTGTCACGCAATGCATCCCAACAGGGTACACGTGAATATCTCTAAAATATTTGAAATCAGCCTGTATAGAGAAAAAGCAAGCAATTATATAATGGTATTTTAAGTTATAATATAGTATGTTGTAAATTTTTGGAAATATTTACATAGTGATTTCAATGTATAATTAAGACAAATATTATATTCTTAAATGTTTACATGAGTTTAGGGCAGATGGTTTAAAAGGCAAAACTCAAGATTCAGATTTCTTTAAACACTAAAACCTAAGCTATAATTTATTATTCTCCTTGTAGTAGTATCTTTTATATATAAATCCCAGCAGTGATGCATTCTTCTCTACCCACCCAATGTTCTGGGTTCCCGAATGAAAGACACACACATACACACACACACACACACACACACACACACACACACACACACACACACACACTCAGAGAGAGAGAGAGAGAGAGAGAGAGAGAGAGAGAACCTAAACAGCTCAATGGCTGGGTCACTTCCTAACCTCCATGTGGCTACTCCACCTCCCCCCAATATTCCCGAGTTATTACTTACTAAATCCTATATTTTATCTTTGTTGCCCTAGACCCAGTAAAGCAGCCCTCTTGGGCTGCTCTTGCCCCAGCTCTACATGGTAGCTATGCTCTCTGTCCCATACTTTCTCAGGTGTGGCATCTCTCCTCTCCTTTCCTCTGCCTGGTTGATCTCCTTCTTTTTCCTGCTGTACTCCCAGAAGGAGAGCAACCATTAAGATGAACAGCTATCAGAAGATATGCCCAATTACCAAGTGTGAATTTCATTCTTTTTCTTATATAAAGCAGAGACATCAATTCAACTCAACAACCAAATCTTAACTGTCAGCATCACACACTGCTGCTCACTCCAAGTCTGGATGGAGCCTTTGTTGACCTAATAAGCATTGTTTCTTGCTGTGTTGGATTGGCAAGAAGTAGCACAAACAATAAACCTCATCAGAAGAGGCCAAAACAGGCAGATAAACAACAGTCATTAGTCCACACAATTCCCCAACACTTTGAATGTTTATAACATAGTTCCTTGGACTTGGGTTAGTTAGCACTCCCTTGATTAAATCCTACTTTTACCCAAGGTAAGAAGGCACCAGTTTGATTGTCCTGTGTTCTTGCTGTTGCTTCCTTCTACCCATTCATTCAATGATTCCTTTCCTCTACTCATTCATTCATTGAGTCTTTTCCTTTACTCATTCACTTATTGATTCCCTTGCTCTACACATTCATTAATTGATTCCTCTACTCATCCATTCATTGATCCTTTTGGTCCTTGTTCAATATAAGACTTGAGAAATGTGCCCAAGCTTTAGTCTTTTCAGTATGTAGTATACCTGATTTTTGGATCTGTATTAATAAAAATCTGGTGTAAAATTCATACTTATACAAAGTCAATAATTGGTAGAGGGTGTTGAGACAGGGTCTCATTCTGAATCCCAAGTTTACCCCTCCTCCCAGGTGGGATTTCATACATGGTATACCACCATGCCTGACCAAAGGGGTAACTTCTAAAGTGTCTGCTGAAGGCCCAATTTATGAAGGTATGGTAAGGTGCGTATGGGACCATGAAAGCACTAAATAATGAGACCCTCCACAGCCCTCAATGTCACCTCAGCATCCTTTCTGAAAGTATAAGTAGGAATTGTTTCATCACCAACTCCCTGGGATAGCTCTTGACCCTGAGGTAGATGCCAGCAGCAAGGGAGAGGACAGGGCTTCAGCCTACAGAGATTGGGATCTAATTACTGCACTCCCTGTTGTGGCTGCCTTCCTTCAGACTGCTGGTGCTGACTGGAACCCTGCTGATCTTTCCTAGTTCAATGTTAAAAAAAATAAAGGGAAGAAAAAAGAGAGGGAAAGCAAAAGAAGAAAGGGGTCAAAGATAGAAGGAAGAAAAGGGGGAGGGAGAAGAAAGGAGAGAGGAAGGGAATGTGGAGGAAGAGAGGAGAAGGGAAGAGGGTGAAAGAGATATGCAAGTTTTAGAACCACACTCCTATTTTGCCCATTTTACTACTAAAAACTCAAAAACAAAGAAAATTTCTGTGCATGTAGGTGCAGCTGCCTATAAGGAGTGAGAAGCATGGAGTTCAAACTGCCCACTGCTTGACTGTTGCTGTATAAAATGGATTCTTAATATAGACTTTGAAATGATATATAAGCTTCACACCATATTAGGCTCATACAAAGTTTGAACAGTCTCCTATTGAGCTGTGAATATTTTCTGTAATATCTCAGACTTATTTCCTTGGAAACCTAAATGGTGCAGCAGGTCTGGACAGGTTTTCCTACTTGGCAATGCTCAGGGGAGGCCAGCAGAGGCTGGTCCTCTCACAGGAGCATCCGCCCTCAGATTGCAGATTTCTGCTTCCCATGAGTTATTATTTTGTCTACTTTTGTTATTTAAATTCCCTGTCTGATTCCTAGAGGTATCATAAACCCATCTATTAAGAACTGCATTTAGATAACTTGAAGCCAATATGAAAATTATAAGGCAATGTGAATGCACTTCCTACCATAAATTATGTTGTGATGTTTGGGACTAACTAAAATCAATCTGGAGTATCCAATTTTATGGTTCTAGTGAGAATACACTAATGCTACTGTAATAGTACATGGGTATGTGAAGGATTGTTTAAGATTTGACTTCAGATTCTTATACAAATATTTGGCAACAGTACAGCATATGACCTATGTAGCAACACAGCCCTCACATAAAAGAATTGATTATTAAACTATAGCTATGGTGGGCTAGAGAAATGGCTCAGCTGTTAAGAGCACTAGCTGTTCTTCCAAAGGACCCAGGTTCAAGTCTACATGGTACGCACAACTGTTTGTAGCTCCTGTTCCAGGGAATCTGACACACTTATACAGGCATATATGCAGGGAAAACACAAATATATATAAAAATAAATAATTTTTATTTTAGAAAAAGAGCCTCTAGCTATGACATATCCTTTGATCTCTGTCTTAGTTAGGGTTACTACTGCTGTGACAAAACACCATGACCAAATTGAGGAGTAAAGGGTTTATTTGGCTTGTATATTGCAAATCACTCTTTACTGAGAGAAGCCAAGTCAGGAACTCAAGTACTGTAGGAATCTGGAGGCAGAGGCCATGAAGGGGTGCTGCTTACTGGCTTGCTCCTGATGGTGCTCATCCTGCTCTCTTATAGCACCCAGAACCACCAACCCAGGGAAAGCAGCATCCACAATGGTCATGGCCCTCCCACATCAATTACTAATGCCCTATAGGCTTGCCTACAGACCAATTTTATGGAGGCAATTCCTCAATTAAGTTCCCTCTTCTGAAGTGACTCTAGCTTGTGTCAAGCTGACAAAAACTAGCCATCAAAATCACACAACAAATACTCTAGTGTTTTATGGTTTTCTCATTTAGATGGGAGTCATATTATAACTACTTGTGAAAGTTGAAAGCTGTAGGGTTCTTAAGAAAAATTAAGTAGAATGCAGTCAGCATAGAACCACTCCTTTTACTTTATATAATCACAGAAGGCTCTCATCGAATACTAAAAATGTACAGCATAGCCATCAACTCTTGCTAACATTGCTCGTTTTAGTTTCACTGTAGATTCGTAAGCAGTCATCCCCATGGCTTAGAGTCAACAGGATAGACATGAGGACTGTATGTGAGAAGCCTGCGGAATCAGATACTCTAACCCTCTTTACCTTCAGAGTATCCGTTACAAAGAATACATTATCTTTGGATTTAAAAATTCTAAATGGTATTGTTATTCTGCTGGGTGTTTCTTACAAATGAAATCATGTACAACCAAAGTTCCACTCCTGTGTCACTGTCTTAGTCACTGTTCTATTCCTGTAAAGAAATACCATGACCAAGGCAACTATTAAAAGAGAAAGCATTTATTTGGGGGCTTGCTTAAAGTTTCAGAGGGTTAGTCCATTATCATCCTGGGGGAGAGCATGGTGGCAGGCAGGCAGACACTGGAGCAGTAGCTGAGAGCTACATTCTGATCCATTGGCAGAGTAAGGGAAACTCTGGGGTTGGCATGGGCTTTGGAAACCTCAAAGCCCACTGAGCCAGTGACACACTTCCTCCAACAAGGCCACACCTTCTAATCCTTCTAATCCTTCAAACAGTTCCATTCCCTGGTGACTAAGCCTTCAAATATGAGCTTAGAGAAGCCATTCTTATTCAAACCACCACCAGTTGTCATAGGTTTTAAAAAGGAAGCTCAAAGCCAAAATAATGAAAACCACTTAGCATCTAAGTTTTAGGTCCACAGCAAGTCCTCTACTGATTTCAAGTAGCAATTTATTCCTGATACCAATAGGAAATTGTGTAACTTTTCAAAAAAAAAATATCCAGCAGTGAGTTAAAAACAAGAAGCTACAAAATTCTAGGCATAATAGGGAACAGATAATATTAATATTTAAAAATGTAAATTTCCACAATTAGGAATTAAATACATTCTATTTTCACTTTTCAGGTCTCCGTGGTCAATCAACTGGATATGCAGGTCATTGTCTCCAATGTGCCCCCTACACTAGTGGAAAAGAAGATAGAAGACCTTACAGAGTAAAGGATTTTGTTTGTTAATAGATTTTCTCCATATAACTATAATCTTAGTTTGAACCATTTAAATTACAATATTCAAATTAGGTTTTGAAAATACTTTCTTCATGCTAATTTTGCTTATTCATTTCCCAAGCTGTAAAGTTTCACTAGAAGTAGGTAAAGGTTCTGAAAGTACCTTCAGGTAACAGCGGACATTAGACTGAGGCTAGCCAAAGGTTTAAAATACTTTGATGCATTGACAAGACTACAGAGTGCAGCATAAGCAAGGATCAGACACATGGTTTGAATACATGCCTTGGAATGGCCATCCAAGGTCATCCAAAAATGAAGTCCTTGTTGTCTGACCGTTTGGTTGTTTGCTCTCCATTGTTCCATGATGTCAGAGAAAGATTTACCTTCAATGGTTGGATCTGATCCCACACGGAGAGGGTCATAAGTAATGAATGTCAATCATTTAAGGCTAACAACGACTTTATACAGCTCAAGTTTAGAAGGAATAGCTTATAGGTCAGCTATACCTGAGTTCCATTCTGCTTGTGCTGTGGGCAATGTCCTAGCATCACAAAATGTTCAGGTTTGTTTCTCAGAAGTTGTAGCTCTATAGACTATTACAAGTGTCATTACAAGGCCGCCTCTTGAGTGGGATGTTTTATATTTGTATGTCCTGCATTTAAATTTTTAATTGCACTTTTAGACTCTGAAGATAGACAAGGGAGATTCACAGGATCTCTTAGTCCTTCTTCCCAGATGGGTACATGGAACCAAACTCCTTTCTGCTTTCAGATTTAAATAAACAAATATAAGTAAATTTTAAAATGTGATATTAGCTTATCAGTTTTATGTTCTCTGCTTCCTTAATATTAGTTTGGTAGCAACTTCATTTGTCATGTTTGACTTAAATATAATTGTCATCATTGATCTATTTTTATGCTTGTGATGAACTACTTGTGAGTCTCTTTTTGGACTTCAGGCTGATATTGAACTTTTTTTTTTTTTTATCTTGAACTCTTAATGGTCCCTGCTTCAGCTTCCTATGTGCTAGGGTATAATGTTTGCTCCATACTGGCTTGCTATTTCTTATTAACTTTCTATTCTTTAATGTTCTGGTGTTGTCAAGGATTATCAAGCCACAGTTGCCCCTTTAACCTGTTACCACTTTCTACTTCTTGTGTTCATATCTGTGCCTTCTGTTGGATCCAGGCAGATCAACGCCAACTCTTGCAGTAAACACACATACACACACAGAAAGAAAGAAAAACCTTAGGTCTAAATGCATAGGAAAAATCTTCAGATATTTAGTTTCTTTCTTAACAATAAAACACTATGTGACATACAGTAGAGCCTGTCTAGCACATGCCATGTTCCCTTGCGTACTTTGTGGAGATTATTTCAGGTTTTGTCCTTTTAACATTTGATGGCACACAAATGCCCCATGGGGCAAGGACTATCACTAGCCACAGGTAGAATAGAGTATTTTATTTACCTCTACACTTCATGGACAGATAAACCCCATTGTAATATTGGCTGATGGCACCTGAGAAACTGGGGGGGGGGTCCCTGTTTCCTATCTAGTTTTGTTCCATGTATAGACACATGCTCTCTCATAACACCAACTGAAAGAAAAAACAAAAACAGCGATACCCTGTCTCCCCACTAGCTATTTCGTCTGTTTTACTTTGTTCTCCAAGTATTCTTTAATGCTCCTGTAATTTGTCCACTTCTCCTTTTATTATAATCTAATGAATCTATTAATGTGACTCAATGCTAGCTTCTCTCCAGTTTTAGGAGGCATTTGATGCACTTTGTTGGCTGCATATTTAACCCATACAATCACTGTGCTCTTCCCGTTGTATTGAAACAAAATATGTTAAATTGAAACCCAAAGTAATGAGACAGATGTATAATTCCTTAAGTGTTTATAAGATTTAATGGCATAAATGGAAAGCCCTGAGATCCTGAGATACACGTATAATTGCAAAGGAAACTTTGACGTTAAGGTATTTTACTTGTAATGGTCTTTCCCAGATTCAGTTTTAACATTTGTTGATAAGGGCTAATAAGGCTTACATGGTTGATGTTGAGAGAACTAAATTAGGTAAGGTGATAAGAATCAAGAGCACACAGAGTGATTACTGTTCTGTGTAAACTGGGCTGGTAGATGAAGTCAGTGGGTTCTGACAGAGAGGGACCAGGCTTTTGTACAGTGTTTTAAGGGAGCAAAGCTTTGTACTAGAGAGCAGTTTATTAATTCATGTGTATATGTTTGAATACGGTTAGAGCTTCGTGGCCTCTGGTAGCATATGTAATTCTTGAAGTTGTGCTTTCTCATTTTCAAAAGTGGGATGAAGACATCTTGTTGATCCTTAGAGAATTACATATTCTTAGACAAGGTAGATGCATGTGTGCCTGCTTTCCTTTTATCTCCATTCTGCTAAAAATAATACACACACATACACACACATACACAAACAAACACACACATACACACATATACACATACATACATACACAGATACACATACATACACACGCATACACACATGCATACATACATGTATACACACACATATACACACACATAAACACACACATACACAAACAAACACACACATATGCATATACACACATACACACACACAATTTTACCATCATCAGTATTTTAAAGTATATTATTGTTGAACATACACCATAACTTTTTTAACTCATAGAAAAGATTCTATATCCATTAACTAACAGCTGTCCCATACCTTCATCTGCTGGTCCTGGTGCCCACACTCTGCTCCTAAGACTGTGAAACTGACCTTTTAACTCATGCTGGGGAGTAGAAACATATATGTCACCTTTTGTGACTGACTTGCTTCCTTTGGCCTAACGTCCTCCAGATTCATCTATTTTGACATGTGACCATATCTACTGTGATTCAACTATTTGAGTGTGTTAGGTTTAAGTAATTTTTCTCTGGTCACATGGGCCCCTCCTAATTTTCTGGCTTCTATCTTCCCTTACTCCACACATATATTAAAAATTATAAGTTACAATCCACATATAATAGAGAACAGGTGGCCTTTGTCTGTCAGGGCCTGAATTACATTACATTCTTCTTTATCCACACCCAGGCCAACATTTGTGCTCATCTTTTCTTGAGGTTAGTCACTGTGACCATGGCAGAGAAGCATCTCAGAGTATTGGTAGCATGAGTTTCCCTGGCAGCTAACAATGCCAAACACTGCTAAAACATTAACTGGCCATTTGTATTTCCCCCTTTCAAATATTCTGTTCGGTTCCTCAGCCTATTTTTGTTTAGACTGTTTGTTTTCTTAGTGATTGGGGTTTTTTAATTCCTTTTATATTCTAGATACTAATCCTCTATAACATGTATAAGTGACAAGGCTTCTGTGCTGGTCTATAGGCTGCCTGTTTACTTTATTAGTTATTTCCTTTACTATACAGATGATTTTAGTTTTGTGTTGTCTTATTGTCATTAAGGCCTTATTGTATGAGCTACTGGACAATGTGTCTTAGCCTGTTTCCCCTGCTTTTTTCTCTAGCACTTTGCGGGCTGCGTTATGTTGTAGTTTTTGATCCATTTGGAGTTTATCTTGGTACAAGATGAGAATCAAGGGATCTGGATTCATCCTTTTATCTGTAGGTATCCCATGTTCTCAGCACCATTTGTCCAGTCTCCAGTGAGGACTCTTTACATCTTTGTAAAGAAAAAAAATAATAATTGAATGTATCTGCAACAGTCTCCATCTGAGTATTTTATTTTATTCTACTGTTAACATGCCTGTTTTTGTGCCAGTACCACGTGTTTTTTTTTTTTTGTTTGTTTTGTTTTTTTTGCTTTTTTAATCACAATGGCTCTTCAGTGTAACTCAAAAAGAGAGATGGAAATACCTCTGGCATTATGCTTTCTTTTCAGGGGTTCTTTAGCCTTCTAAATGTTGTATATCCAAATGAATTTTAAGAGTTTTCTGTTTATGTCTGTGGAAATGATTTGGATGGTAAGGATTATATTGAATCTATAGAATGTTTCATGTGGTGCCTATTTCCCAGTATTTTCTCTTTCAATCTGGCACATGAAAGATCTTCCCAATATCTAGTGTCTTCTTCAGTTACTCGCTTGAGTATTTCAAAGTTTCATTGTGAAGGTCATTTGCTTCCTTGGTTAGGTTTAGGTTTAGTATTATTTTTGTGTGTGTGTATGTGTGTGTGTGTGTGTGTGTGTAGTAATTTTGAGCAGCTTTCTTTCCATCATTTCTTCATTGGTATCATTGTTGCCACTAGATAGGAAGGCCACACACAGACTTCGGTACATTGATCTTATGTGCTGCCGCTTTGTTGAAAGTTTTCATTAGATCTAAAAGGCTTCGAGAGAGAGAATCATATCCTTTGTAGAGGGCAATGGTTTGACTTCCTACTTTCTGATTTTTATCTACATCTTTGTGTTCTTGTGTTATTGGTGTTATACTTAGTGAAAGCAGGAGTGGAAAGTTTTATGTTATTCATGATTTTAGCAAATCGAAGGATTCATGTCACCACTGTCTTCCCAGCGTCTGTCTCTTCTCTGCAGGGATAATGTGAGCAGCTTTCATCCTCCACGCATGCCTTTCCACCATGACATGTATACCTTGCTCCACACCTAAAAAGAGAGTCAGACAGCCAGCCAGCCAGCTACGAACAGAAAATGTCAGGGAAAAACAAATGTTTCTCTTTAAGTTGATCCACTCAGGTGTTTTGCCACAGTGATGAAAACAAAGACCACAACATTCTTGGTAATTTTTTTCTTTCAACACAAAAGGAACTTACTTATTGCTTTTTCTGAAATATTAAGTTTTTACTTTATTTTAGCAGGGAAGGATGGACCCCTTCCATTTGCAAGAAGATTGAGGTATTTGAAACTCATTGCTTATAAGAAGTCATATTTCATTCCTGGATTGAAAATTAATGTATAATTACCTTTAGAAAGCATTTTGCATCAATCACCATGTGCAGGAAGTAATATCCTCTTTGAGATATAATACAAGTAAATGCATATGTATATCTAGTTTGTACTAAAAGTATCCTATGGTAGAATTTTAATTACTGGCAGTTATTAAACCAACAAAATGAGAAAAAAACAAAAATAAAAATCATAACAGACAAACTAAAAATGAAAATCAATATGGTCTTACTGTTTAAAGCTCCCACTAGATATCTCTGTGTAAAAATTTCTGTAGGGTACCCTGTTTGTTTGCATTGCTTATTCTAAGATTGTATTCTTTTTTAAACATCCATGACAGTCACCGTTCATCCATCTTCTCTACTCTGAATTCTTATAATCAAAACTATATCCGTTTCTATTGGGAGAAATACATTTACAGAAATATAGCAAATTGATTAGCTTTTTGATTAGATGTGGAAAGAGAAAAAATTAAACACAAATCTACTCTACCTTTCTGTGCTTCTTGAACAATATAGCAATAATAGATTAAAAAAACATTAAAAGCTTAGCTGTTATGTTTAAGTGGTGTATTTTGTAGGAATCATTGTGATGTGTGAGTGTGTGTGTGTGTGTGTGTATGCACATAAGCACAGGCATGCATAAGCATCCATGTTTGTGGGTGCACACACTCATGTGCATGCGTGCAAAGGATATTGGCAGTTCTGCTCGATTACTCCATGTTACTTTTTGAGACAGGGTCTCTTGCTAACCCTGAAGCTCTCTGCTTTGGCTAGTCTGTTCAGCCAGTGAGCTCCCCAGTTCACCAGTCTCTACCTCAGGATGCAGAGGTTACAGGCACAGGAGGCCATTCCTAACATTTGCATGAGTCCTGGGAAATTGAATTTGGGTTATCTTACTTCTAAGAAAAGCATTTTTATCTACTGAGAACTCTCCATAGTCACCAGAATCAACAAACCCCCAAAACAACAAGAAAACGTCCTTTTTCGAGTTGTCTATTTAACTGGATTTTCATTTTTAAAATACCTTGAAAATTAAGGGAGAAAAAAATGTGGAATAGCCAGCCCTAAATATCATCAGCCTGTTTTATTCTCTCTAAATATAAGATTATTCAGTTCAGCTTTTGTTTTAAGCATTTGCACCAACTACTCTAAGTACTAGGTAGGAGGCAGTTTTACTATGAAAATGGGTGCAGTGCTAGCCACTGTTCTGTGAGCTGCATAGTCCCTTTTCAGAGATGAACTAGTACAGTGACCCCTGTGAAGTACCTCACTTTCCATAGATACAAAGTGAATAATTTAGCATTGTGATATTTTATGCTCTGAAATCCAGAAATTTCATCAAATAGAACAGCATATTATTTTATAATGCAACCCAAGTCAGAGAGTGTCAAATCAATGAATCTTTTACTCAGAACTGTGTTCTGAACAGCAGCTATCGATTCTGTATCCTCTGAATCATGCTTACAGTTTTTTCTCTTAAATATCTATGGTTTATTCATGTTTTTTTCTGTCTGAGCTACTGCTCAGACAGAAATTCAACCACTTGCATTTTAAAACACTCCATTTGTATCAGTAATGATAAATAGGGTGGTAGATGCTTTTATTTAGTTCTCCTGTGTATTGGCCACTACATCGAATTATTCTTAATGAACCAGGCCATCTCTCTCCAAAGAGAATGAAATAGTTTATAGTGACTTAGACAGTCTATCTGGATAAGATACATTGAAAAAATTAGTACAGAAAAATAAAAGGAAATGAAAGACTCCTCAGAAGCATGCAGGCCAGATTGCTGGGCTTATATAGTAAACAAATCAAATGAACAAACAAACAATAATGGTAACAAGAGAATTTGTCTCAAACAGGGTGGGAAATAAGGACTGATGTCAAGGCTTTCCTCTGACCTCCACGCATGGGCCATAGCACACACACAACTGAAAAACAAGAATGGGAAAATGTCAGGAGAGGGAGACAGATCAATTGGTAAAGTGTTTGTTTGTGCAAACGTGAACCCTGAATATGGATCCTCAGTACCTGTGCTCACAATGAACGCAAACAATAGAGAGGCTACAGATCCTTCCATACACTACAGAGAAACCGCAAGACAGTGATCAATCACTACAGAGCCTTCTGGATACCATAGAGCAAACAGACAGTGGGCAAACACTACAGAGCCTTCCATACCCCACAGAGCAAACACAAGAGCCTTAGCAGTCACAACAGAGCCTCCCAGATACCATAGAGCTGCAAGACAGTGAGCAGATCCTTTATTCAGCAGCCCATAGCCAGCACTAAATGAATTCAATAGTATCTCATTGGGCTCATGATGCTTTGTCAAGTTTTTGTTTTTTTGTTTTTTTGTTTTTTTTTTTATGGGGGAGGGGAGGGAAGGTTCTTTTTTTTTTTTTTTTTTACGTATTTTCCTCAATTACATTTCCAATGCTATCCCAAAAGTCCCCCATAGCGCCCCCCACTTCCCTACCCACCCATTCCCATTCTTTTGGCCCTGGCATTCCCCTATATTGGGGCATATAAAGTTTGCAAGTCCAATGGGCCTCTCTTTCCAGTGATGGCCGACTAGGCCATCTTTCGATACATATGCAGCTAGAGACAAGAGCTCCGGGGTACTGGTTAGTTCATCATGTTGTTCCAACTATAGGGTTGCAGATCCCTTTAGCTCCTTGGGTACTTTCTCTAGCTTCTCCATTGGGAGCCCTGTGATATATCCAATAGCTGACTGTGAGCATCCACTCCTGTGTTTGCTAGGCCCAGGCATAGTCTCACAAGAGACAGCTATATTTGGGTCCTTTCAGCAAAATCTTGCTAGTGTATGCAATGGTGTCAGCGTTTAGAAGCTGATTATGGGATGGATCCCTGGATACGGCAGTCTCTAGATGGTCCATCCTTTCATCACAGCTCGAAACTTTGTCTCTGTAACTCCTTCCATGGGTGTTTTGTTCCCAATTCTAAGAAGGGGCATATTGTCCACATTTTGGTCTTCATTCTTCTTGAGTTTCATGCGTTTAGCAAATTGTATCTTATATCTTGGGTATCCTAAGTTTTGGGCTAATATCCACTTATCAGTGAATACATATTGTGTGAGTTCCTTTGTGATTGTGTTACCTCGCTCAAGATGATGCCCTCCAGGTCAATCCATTTGCCTAGGAATTTCATAAATTCATTCTTTTTAATAGCTGAGTAGTACTCCATTGTGTAAATGTACCATAATTTCTGTATCCATACCTCTGTTGAGGGAAATCTGGGTTCTTTCCAGCGTCTGGCTATTATAAACAGGGCTGCTATGAACATAGTGGAGCATGTGTCCTTTTTACCGGTTGGGACATCTTCTGGATATATGCCCAGGAGAGGTATTGCTGGATCCTCCGGTAGTACTATGTCCAATTTTCTGAGGAACGGCCAGACTGATTTCCAGAGTGGTTGTACAAGCTTGCAACCCCACCAACAATGGAGGAGTGTTCCTCTTTCTCCACATCCTCGCCAGCATCTGCTGTCACCTGAATTTTTGATCTTAGCCATTCTGACTGGTGTGAGGTGGAATCTCAGGGTTGTTTTGATTTGCATTTCCCTGATGATTAAGGATGTTGAACATTTTTTCAGGTGCTTCTCTGCCATTTGGTATTCCTCAGGTGAGAATTCTTTGTTCAGTTTTGAGCCCCATTTTTAATGGGGTTATTTGACTTTCTGGAGTCCACCTTCTTGAGTTCTTTTTATATATTGGATATTAGTCCCTTATCTGATTTAGTATAGGTAAAGATCCTTTCCCAATCTGTTGGTGTTTTTTTTGTCTTATTGATGGTGTCTTTTGCCTTGCAGAAACTTTGCAGTTTCATGAGGTCCCACTTGTCAATTCTCGATCTTACAGCACAAGCCATTGCTGTTCTATTCAAGAATTTTTCCCCTGTGCCCATATCTTCAAGGCTTTTCCCCACTTTCTCCTCTATAAGTTTCAGTGTCTCTGGTTTTATGTGAAGTTCCTTGATCCACTTAGACTTGACCTTAGTACAAGGAGATAGAAATGGATCCATTCGCATTCTTCTACATGTTAACAACCAGTTGTGCCAGCACCATTTGTTGAAAATGCTGTCTTTCTTCCACTGGATGTTTTTAGCTCCCTTGTCAAAGATCAAGTGACCGTAGGTGTGTGGGTTCATTTCTGGGTCTTCAATTCTATTCCATTGGTCTATTTGTCTGTCACTATACCATTAACATGCAGTTTTTATCACAATTGCTCTGTAGTAAAGCTTTAGGTCCAGCATGGTGATTCCACCAGAGGTTATTTTATCCTTGAGAAGAGTTTTTGCTATCCTAGGTTTTTTGTTATTCCAGATGAATTTGCAGATTGCACTTTCTAATTCGTTGAAGAATTGAGTTGGAATTTTGATGGGGATTGCATTGAATCTGTAGATTGCTTTTGGCAAGATAGCCAATTTTACAATGTTGATCCTGCCAATCCATGAGCATGGGAGATCTTTCCATCTTCTGAGATCTTCTATAATTTCTTTCTTCAGAGACTTGAAGTTTTTATTATACAGATCTTTCACTTCCTTAGTTAGAGTCACGCCAAGATATTTTATATTATTTGTGACTATTGAGAAGGGTGTTGTTTCCCTAATTTCTTTCTCAGCCTGTTTATTCTTTGTGTAGAGAAAAGCCATTGATTTGTTTGAGTTAATTTTATATCCAGCTACTTCATCGAAGCTGTTTATCAGGCTTAGGAGTTCTCTGGTGGAATTTTTAGGGTCACTTATATATACTATCATATCATCTGCAAAGAGTGATATTTTGACTTCATCTTTTCCAATTTGTATCCCTTTGATCTCCTTTTGTTGTCGAATTGCTCTGGCTAGGACTTCAAGTACAATGTTGAATAGGTATGGAGAAAGTGGACAGCCTTGTCTAGTCCCTGATTTTAGAGGGATTGCTTCAAGCTTCTCACCATTTACTTTGATGTTGGCTACTGGTTTGCTGTAGATTGCTTTTATCATGTTTAGGTATGGGCCTTGAATTCCTGATCTTTCCAAGACTTTTATCATGAATGGGTGTTGGATCTTGTCAAATGCTTTTTCCGCATCTAAGGAGATGACCATGTGGTTTTTGTCTTTGAGTTTGTTTATATACTGGATTACGTTGATGGATTTCCGTATATTGAACCATCCCTGCATCCCTGGGATGAAACCTACTTGGTCAGGATGGATGATTGTTTTGATGTGTTCTTGGATTCGGTTAGCAAGAAATTTATTGAGGATTTTTGCATCAATATTCATAAGGGATATTGGTCTGAAGTTTTCTATCTTTGTTGGGTCTTTTTGTGGTTTAGGTATCAGAGTAATTGTGGCTTCATAGAATGAGTTGGGTAGAGTACCTTCTGTTTCTATTTTGTGGAATAGTTTGTGAAGAACTGGGATTAGATCTTCTTTGAAGGTCTGATAGAACTCTGCACTAAACCCATCTGGTCCAGGGCTTTTTTTGGTTGGGAGACTATTAAGGACTGCTTCTATTTCTTTGGGGGATATAGGGCTGTTTATATCATTAACCTGATCTTGATTCAACTTTGGTACCTGGTATCTGTCTAGGAACTTCTCCATTTCATCCAGGTTCTCCAGTTTTGTTGAGTATAGCCTTTGGTAGAAGGATCTGATGGTGTTTTGGATGTCTTCAGGATCTGTTGTTATGTCTCCTTTTTCATTTCTGATTTTGTTAATTACAATGCTTTCCCTGTGCCCTCTAGTGAGTCTGGCTAAGGGTTTATCTATCTTGTTGATTTTCTCAAAGAACCAGCTCCTTGATTGGTTGATTCTTTGAATAGTTCTTCTTGTTTCCACTTGGTTGATTTCGCCCCTGAGTTTGATTATTTCCTGCCATCTACTCCTCTTGGGTGAATTTGCTTCCTTTTGTTCTAGTGCTTTTAGGTGTGTTGTCAAGCTGCTAATGTGTGCTCTCTCTAGTTTCTTTTTGGAGGCACTCAGAGCTATGAGTTTTCCTCTTAGAAATGCTTTCATTGCGTCCCATAAGTTTGGGTATGTTGTGGCTTCATTTTCATTAAACTCTAAAAAGTCCTTAATTTCTTTCTTTATTCCTTCCTTGACCAAGGTATCATTGAGAAGAGTGTTGTTCAGTTTCCACGTGAATGTTGGCTTTCTATTATTTATTTTGTTATTGAAGATCAGCCTTAGTCCATGGTGATCTGATAGGATACATGGGATAATTTCAATATTTTTGTATCTGTTGAGGCCTGTTTTGTGACCAATTATGTGGTCAATTTTGGAGAAGGTGCCATGAGGTGCTGAGAAGAAGGTATATCCTTTTGTTTTAGGATAGAATGTTCTGTAGATATCTGCCAGATCCATTTGATTCATAGCTTCTGTTAGTTTCACTGTGTCCCTGTTTAGTTTCTGTTTCCATGATCTGTCCATTGGTGAAAGTGGTGTGTTGAAGTTTCCCACTATTATTGTATGAAGTGCAATGTGTGCTTTGAGATTTACTAAAGTTTCTTTAATGAATGTGGCTGCCTTTGTATTTGGAGCATAGATATTCAGGATTGATAGTTCCTCTTGGAGGATTTTAACTTTGATGAGTATGAAGTGCCCCTCCCTGTCTTTTTTGATGACTTTGGGTTGGAAGTCAATCTTATCAGATATTAGAATGGCGACTCCAGCTTGTTTCTTCATACAATTTGCTTGGAAAATTGTTTTCCAGCCTTTCATTCTGAGGTAGTGTCTATCTTTTCCTCTGAGATGAGTTTCCTGTAAGCAGCAAAATGTTGGGTCTTGTTTGTGTAGCCAGTTTGTTAGTCTATGTCTTTTTATTGGGGAGTTGAGTCCATTGATATTAAGAGATATTAAGGAAAAGCAATTGTTGTTTCCTGTTATTTTTGTTGTTAAAGTTGGCATTCTGTTCTTGTGGCTGTCTTCTTTTAGGTTTGTTGAGGGATTACCTTCTTGTTGTTTTTAGGGTGTGGTTCCCGTCCTTGTATTGGTTTTTTTCTGTTATTATCCTTTGAAGGGCTGGATTTGTGGAGAGATAATGTGTGAATTTGGTTTTGTCGTGGAATACTTTGGTTTCTCCATCTATGTTAATTGAGAGTTTGGCTGGGTAGTAGCCTGGGCTGGAATTTGTGTTCTTTAGTGTCTGTATAACATCTGTCCAGGATCTTCTGGCTTTCATAGTCTCTGGTGAAAAATCTGGTGTAATTCTGATAGGCTTCCCTTTATATGTTGCTTGGTCTTTTTCTCTTACTGCTTTTAGTATTCTATCTTTATTTAGTGCATTTGTTGTTCTGATTATTATTTGTCGGGGTATTTCTTTTCTGGTCCAGTCTATTTGGAGTTCTGTAGGCTTCTTGTATGTTCATGGGCATCTCTTTCTTTAGATTTGGGAAGTTTTCTTCTATAATTTTGTTGAAGATGTTTGCTGGTCCTTTGAGTTGAAAATCTTCATTCTCATCCACTCCTATTATCCATAGGTTTGGTCTTCTCATTGTGTCCTGTATTTCTTGGATGTTTTGAGTTAGGATGTTTTTGCGTTTTACATTTTCCTTGATTGTTGTGCCGATGTTCTCTATGGAATCTTCTGCACCTGAGATTCTCTCTTCCATCTCTTATATTCTGTTGCTGATGCTCGTATCTATGGTTCCAGATTTCTTTCCTAGGGTTTCTATCTCCAGTGTTGCCTCATTTTGGGTTTTCTTTAATGTGTCTACTTCCCTTTTTAGGTCTAGTATGGTTTTGTTCATTTCCATCATCTGTTTGGATGTGTTTTCCTGTTTTTCTTTAAGGACTTCTACCTGTTTGATTGTGTTATCCTGTTTTTCTTTAAGGACTTGTAACTCTTTAGCCATGTTCTCCTGTAATTCTTTAAGTGAGTTATTAAAGTCCTTCTTGATGTCCTCTACCATCATCATGAGGTATGCTTTTAGATCCGGGTCTAGCTTTTCCGGTGTGTTGGGGTGCCCTGGACTGGGCGAAGTGGGAGTGCTGGGTTCTGATGATGGTGAGTGGTCTTGGTTTCTGTTAGTAAGATTATTACGTTTACCTTTCGCCATCTGGTAATCTCTGGGGTTAGTTGTTATCTTTGTCACTGTTTAAAGATTGGAGCAGACTCTGTGTTCCACTCACCTGAAGTCTCAAAATCCTGTGGCGGGTGTCGTGGGTAGCTGGCGGGTGTCAGCCGACCCTGCGCTCTAGCTACCCAGGTGCTGGTCTGACCGGAAGAGGCTTGTGGCCCTACTCAGGCTGGATTTCTGCCTCCCCAACCAAAGCAGTCTCAGGTCCCGCGTGATTGGACTGGAGCAGAAGCTGTGTTCCACTCACCAGAAGTCTCAAGTTCCTGTGGCGGGTGTCTTGGGTAGCTGGCAGGTGTTAGCCGACCCTGCGCTCTAGCTACCCAGGTGCTGGTCAGGCCGGAAGAGGCTTGTGGCCCTTCTCAGGCCAGTTTTCTGCTTCCCTAACTAATGCAGTCTCAGGTCCTGCCCGTAATTGGATTGGAGCAGAAGCTGTGTTCCACTCACCAGAAGTCTTAAGATCCTGTGGCGGATGTTGTGGGTAGCTGGCGAGTGTCAGCCGACCCTGCACCCTAGCTACCCCGGTGCTGGTTTGACCGGAAGAGGCTTGTGGCCCTACTCAGCAGGAAGGTTCTTTTTTGTTTTGTTTTGTTTTGTTTTGTTTTAAAGATTTATTTATTTATTATATGTAAGTACACTGTAGCTGTCTTCAGACACTCCAGAAGAGGGCGCCAGATCTCGTTACGGATGGTTGTGAGCCACCATGTGGTTGCTGGGATTTGAACTCTGGACCTTCGGAAGAGCGGTTGGGTGCTCTTACCCATTGAGCCATCTCACCAGCCCAGGAAGTTTCTTTATTATTCATTTGTTTGTCTGTTTGTCTTACTGGCCTTCTGGAAATCCAGGAGCCAGAAATTGATGGAAGGAAATTCATTTCATCAAACCTGACTTTTTTATTTTTATGTTAAATCAGCATAAAAGGCTTAGATCTATGGGGCGGCGGGGGCAATCAATCAAAGTATGTCTCAGTAGATGCCCTACCTCCCTGCTACTGCCATTTCCCAATCTCTTTGTCTCTTTCATGGTCGGTGTGATCCCTTGCCCTGCCTCTACTCTCCTTTCTCATAACCTGTTCTTGCCCTCTCTTGGTGCCTTCTAGTTTTTAAGACTACACACACACACACACACACACACACACACACACACATACACACCATCATTACAAATGGGCTAGGATCTGCAAATGAGAGAGAATATGCTGGGTTTGTTGTTGTTTTGGTTGGGTGTTTGGTGGTTGGTTGTTGTTGTTACTATTTTTCCTGAGTTCCAGTCACCTCATTTAACTTTTTGTGTCCATCCATTTTCCTGTAAATTTTATGATCTCATTTTTCTTTATAACTATACATTATTCCTTTAAAAAAAAATCTACCTTTGGATGTTGCCCAGGAATGGCATAACTGGGTCATGGGTTAGTTCTATTTTGAATTTTTGAGAAATCGCCATACTGAATTCCATGAGGTTTCCACTGGTTTACAGTCCCACTGGCAGAGGGAAAAAAGCACTCCCAAAGATATGGATCTGAGTTCATTCTTCAATGGTGGGTTTTCTTCCAGCATTATTAAGGATACTCTTTTTCTACTGCATGTTGCTAACACCTTTGCCAAATGTCAGGTGGACACAGCTATGTATGGGTTCTCCTAGCTATGCCAGCTTATATTTGGCTTCTCAATTTGTTTTCAAATTGAGTCTGCCTGTCTTTGTATGCCTGTATCAGGCTGACTTTGCTGGTTGCTAAAGCTCTGTAGTGTAATTGGAGACCACGTGCCATGACACCTCTGTCTGTGTTCTTTATCCTTGGCATTGCTTTGGTGTTTACTTTTGTGGACCCA
This sequence comes from Mus caroli, assembly GCF_978045245.1. Lineage (NCBI taxonomy): Eukaryota > Metazoa > Chordata > Mammalia > Rodentia > Muridae > Mus > Mus caroli. The sequence continues at coordinate 72,849,597 of NW_028227264.1, forward strand.
TATGAATTCTTGGATTTTTTTTTTTTTTTTTTGGTTTTATGAAAAATAACATTGGCATTTGGGTGGGAATCTTATTGAATTTGTAAATTACTTCTGGCAACATAGCTATTTCCATGCCACTGATTCTGCCAAATTCATCTTTGCTTTCTTTTTTGCAGTGTCCTGAAGGTTTTTTTCACTGCGGGGGTCTTTCACTTTCTTGCTTAAATGTATTCATATGTACTTTATTTTTTGAAGCTATTATGAATGAGATAATTTTCCTAATATCTTCTCTTGTGAGTTGTGAGAATATGTGAAGACCACTGATAACTGTAACCTGCCATCTTATGGAAACTTTCTAACATATCTATGAAGATTTTTTTTTTTTAGGTTCTAAAGAGTCTTTTAAGTATAGAATCCTGCCATCTGCAAAGAGGGACAGCTTGATGTCATATTCTCTTACTTCCAACTATTTTGTGTATTTCCCTCATCTTATTGTTCTACCTATGACTTCAAGCACATTATTGAATCAAACAGAAGGAAGTGTATATCCATAGTCCATCCCTGGTTCTGGAGACAATGCTTATAGTTTTTCCCCATTTGACATAATTTCCATTATGTTGTGATGGTTCAAATAAAAATGGCAGCCATGGATTTCTTTTTCCTGACTTTCGATCCTCAGTTGATAGGCTGCTTGGAAGGACTGGGAAGTGTGGCCTTGTTTGAGGGGAGCTGTGTCATTGGGGGTGAGTTTCGAGGTTTCAGACTAATTACACCATCCCCAGTGTCTCTTCCTCTGTGCTTTGTGGTTGTGTCTCAAGATGTGAGCTCTTAGCTACTACTCCAGTACCTTGCCTGCCTGCCGCCTTCCAGGCTCCCCCACCATTCATTGTACATGCTCAAGAACTCTAACTATCTAAAGCCATGAATCCCAAACTAAATGTGTTCTTTTGTAAGGAACCCCAGTCATGACATTTTATAACAGTAATATATAAGTAGCTGAGAAAGTCTATTTTCTACAAGCATACTTCATCTATTTCTGCCAAGACTTTGGTCATGAAGGCCTGTTGAACATTTTCACATTCTGTTTCTGAATCTATCAATATTTGTCTGTCCACATAATATGAATTTTTGTGTGTTGAACCAACCTTGCATCCTCAGAAAGACTCTTGTTCATTTGAGAATTTTTGCATTTATTGGCCTGTGGTTTTGTTGTTGTTGTTGTTCTTTTTGCTGTTGCTGTTGCTGTTGCTGCTGCTGCTGCTGCTATTGCATCATGTTGGGTTTTGGTAACACGATAACATTATTTTGAGGAATGGCTTTAGTAGTTGTTTCTTCACTTTTTGTTTTATGGAACAAACTGAAAATTGTTGGTATTAGATTCAGGGATAACTTTGAAGAAAATAGAGAAGGCTTTTCTATTTAAAATCTTCACCTTCATAGGGGATGGTTAGGTTTGTTGAAAGCTTTTGTGGGACACACTGTGTGTTACATGAGACATGGGGTTATATCCCTGTTACAGCATGTGGTCCCTTCTCTTGCTGGGCCTTGCCTGTCTGTGTTGTCTGTCTCTCTCCTCAGAATGAATTGTAATCTCTGTCCTCGTCTTTGAAAGTCCTTTACTTTGACTCTAATCTGGGACCTCCTGGAGCCAGAACCTGTGTGTTCTTTTTAGACAAACACCTTACTTTTTCTATGCATCAATTCCTGTGAGTTAAAAAAAAATGCTTTCCTTAATGTAAAATATAATATGAATAGGCAGAAGCCTTTGAAAGATTAAGGAAGTCAGACATGGGGGTACAGACCTGTTAGTTCAGCACTGGGAGGCTGAGGGAGAAGACTGTGAGTTGAAGGCCACCCTGGAGAACAAAGTAAGACATTCTCAACCTTCAAAAATGGATTAGAGGAGACCTAGAAAAGGAGGGTATAGGTCACAGGTTCATCCTGCTCCATTCATATTGCACATCAATGCCTATTAGAGCAGAATGAAGCCACTTTTCATACATGATGCTGATAGAGTGATGATCTTCCTCTCTCACACTGGCTCTAAATATTAGATCAGCATCACAGAGCTGTACTTCTAGCCATGCAACCCCAGAATTCCTTGTGGGAATCCTACTCTCGGGCTCCTGCTAAAGATAGTACTTGTATTTTAAATAATCATGTTACTGCTGAGAACTTAAGTCCAGGACAATGTTTCTTTGTGCTATGGACCAGTCATCTTCAATTCATTCTTTTTAGATAAGTACTACAGTTATTCTCTCATTTATTTTTGCTCCATCTAAACCTATGTGATGCTAAAGTATCCTGGAGTGACTTAAGAAACACAGTCACCCAATGGCATGTGTTCATGACCATGAGCAAGCACCATTGTTGAATTTACAGAATGTTGAATAAATCCTCATATTAAAACAGTACAAGCCAGAAGCTCTGTGTTCAAACTAGTGAAACTAAGACAAATATTCCATGACCATACAAGAAACAGTCAATGATACCCAATGGTATCTTACACCAGTCTTACAGTGTTTATATTAACTTTACAAAGTCAGGATAGTTTTGATGCTATTATAGTTCTTTCCTGTGTGTCAAATGCATAGACAAGTGGTTGACATTTGCCTATGTATGGTAAATATGTGTATATGTAATATGTATAAGTGCACATGCATAATATATATACACATGTATTATATATGTAATAGTTGTATTTATTCATACTGAAGAAGGGGTAACTAAGACTATTAACTCTGTACATTAATACATTCATCATTAATATCACACGGAGTATTTTCAGTATAAAAAAGTCCTCAGTATGCTCACTTATATGTAACTATCTGATAAATGAACATATAGCAGGAATTACTGTCAGTTTTGGTGAAACACACTTATATCATGTCATCTCTCATGCACCTGTACACATTCTGAGTCTTATGCCAATGCATTCTTTTTCACATTGGAATTCATATTATTAAATTCACACTCTCATTCAATATTAAATGTCTTTCTCAAAGAACACATGACCTAATGATTCATGTTTATTTCTTCATCTTTCAAGTACTAATTGACTAAAAACCTTTTTTCATAAGATTTTGTGATTAACCTCGTTCTGACTTCATATATTTTATACGTTTTACTTCTATGCTTCAAACACCACTAGAATTTATTAAACATTTTTTAGAGAATGTTAAAAGGAAATAATGGAGATTTTTCCAAGAGCCTATCTTAGCCAGGGTTATCAATATAAACAACCTTATGGTGTATTATATACATTTGAGCCATTATGAGACATAATTATCACTAATTCAGAATTTACATTATGACTCACTCTGTGCCTAATACATTCTATGGATTTAAACAATATTTGCTCCTGCAGCTTCAACACACTAAGCTAGACCAGCCACCCCAAAAATGCCGATTAAAGAGATGAATGAGGGAAAGCAGACCTTCTAGCTTTCTAGAAGAAAGTTTACCTTCTAGCTGCTGCCATGAGCTTTAGGTTCCAATAGAAGACAAAAAGTATTCATAATTGATAATTGTCTTAGTTGGGATTTTACTGCTGTGAACCATGACCAAGGCAACTCTTATAAGGACATTTAATTGGAGCTGGCTTACAGGTTCAGAGGTTCAGTCCATTATCATCAAGGCAAGAACATAGCAGCCACCCAGGCAGGCATGGTGCAGGAGGAGCTGAGAGTTCTACGTCTTCATCTGAAGGCTGCTAGCAAAAAACTGGCTTCCAGGTACTAGGATGAGGGTCTTAAAACCTATACCCATAGTGACACACCTACTCTAATGAGGCCATGCTCACTCCAGTAGGGCCACACCTTCTAATAGTGCCACTCCCTAGCCTGAGAATATACAAGTCATCACAATAATTAAGTAAATTTAGTCAAGGAGTGATCCAGCACATCACTGACCCATCATTGTCTCCTGGTACCCTAACAGGTGATCAGATGGATTGTCAATCATGAACTGGTCTCATCACCATAGAGGACTAATCTGATTTCTAGATGAGTACTTCTGTTACATACCACTTTATCCTATCAGACATTCCCCCCTCATATGCAGAGCAGTCTGATATCTGTGTGTTCTTGTTCCTCCTGGAAACTGATGCTGGCTCAGGACATTGACCTTTCCTTTGGCTTCACTCTTGAAGGGAGATGAGATAGGTTAGATACTACTTGTGGTTAAAATTTCCGTGATGAGTCAAGCAGAGCCTGACCCATAGTAAATGACACATGTGAAATGAAAGAGGAGATGCCAATCAATCTGTCATTCATTTTAAGTCACTTTGTAGCTCATGTAAGGACCCAGATCTCATTCACCCTTAGAAAAATAGGTTTCTAACTGTCTGATGCAAGTGTAATGATTTGTGTACAACATTTTAATGTCAAACTTCCCTTAGCCAATCCCTAGAACATACTCTTTGCTTTTTATATTTGTGTTTTTGTTGGGTCCAGAATGTAATGTAAACTTTCCCTTATGTATCTATTTAACCAACCTACAAAAACATCATTTATATTGAACATGTATAGACAAACTAGTGCAGCAGCTATCTGCATGGCATATGCATTGTATTAGTTATAATTAGTCAGGTAAAAGATGGCTCAAGTCATTTGTCAGGAGGTGAATAGATTAAATGCAAATGCTATGACATTTTGCACAAAGAACTTGAAAATCCACAGACTTTGTAATTCCCAAGGAGTTCTAAAACCATCTCCATGGAAACCGAAGGACAATGGAGTTATTCAGTATGCAGCCTTTTCAAGTTGACTTCCTTCATAAAAATCTACGGTTGCTCCACCGTTTCAGGGTTATGTAGATCATCTCTTTTTATCACTGAATAGTTCTTCAGTAAGTGTGTGTGTTACTGGGATGTCACTTTGACTCTTCCCTAGTCCCTCATCCTTGTGTTCTCCATTAAATTAATGCAAATGAGACACATAGAGCTTGGTAGAGAAGATAAGCATAGTTATACAGAACACGAGAAACACCCTAGAAAGAAAGGTAAGAGAGCTAGAGAGAGCAATAGCCTAGAGAGCACTATGCCAGCCCACATGTTTAGTGGACTTTACGCTATTTCTTCGTGTCTCTGGAACAGACAGCATCCCTGACAGAGGCATGGGGGTCCTTTCTGGATAATGTTGACCACATTTGGCTTCTGGTATGTGCATTGTCTTAAGGGATGGGGAAATACTGTCTCTTTGTTCTTTGTTCTTTATCAGAACACCTTGCCTTGGTAGTAATCTTATGATCTTTTGAAGACTTGAGGATGTTTCTCTATTGTAGTCAGAGATGGGATCCAGATCCCAGTCTTTTATCCAATAATCAAAAAGATCGCCACCCTGCCCCTCTTTTTCAGTTCCTGGTTTTATCTTCAAGCTTCCTAATATCAGAATAGTTTCTTAACAGTTGTAGCAGAGTTTATTTGTCTAAAAACCTTCTGAAAGTCACTCTTGTAATTTCTAAGTTCTTAGAGTTCTTATTCACTGCAAATTTAATGACTAAACTGATACCAAGAACACAGACTCCTGTCAAAGGCAGTAAAAATTATTGCAATTTTACATCAATGTAAAATGTGGGATTCATAGAATTGCAAAGACTGAGGGAATAGGACAATTGCATGGTCTATGTGACCATGAAGCAATTAAGAGAAGGACAAGGGGTTCTCTGTTGCTCCCATTAAAATGCTCCCCACATGCCAGCAGCTCCCAGGTGCTAGAAACTGAACTGAACAAGCTTCAGCACAGAGAGATGGATTGGGAGAGTTTTGAAGCTGCAGGATCAGGTTGAGAACAGAAATCAGGGTGGAACGCAGTCACCAGATAGCACCAAAGGCCTACAGCAAGACTATCTGTAACAAGGGCCTGCAGCAAGCACCATAAGAATGTGACTGGAGAGCACAAGTGAAAATGTGGTCCACCTTGGGTCACTTGGGACCAGGGCAGGGGAAAGAGCTCTTTTGCTCTAAGGAGGAGTAGATAGTAGTTTTAATTATGCATTGATTTGTGTCTAAGTGACAGTGCTCTGTTAAAGGTGCCCAAATGAATTCTTCCTTCCCTTCTTTCTTCCTACTTTTCTTCGTGCTTCTCTTCCTTCCTTCCTTCATCATCCCAGTTTGCATCTTCTTCATCTCCATCCCCCTCATCTTCATTCTTACGTCCACCTTTTACTCAAATTGGCAGCCATTTTTCTTTTGTCCTGTGTGATAGGTTCAGTGAAATTCAAGTATAATTCCTTTCTGTTCTTCCAAAGGCAATTCCTTTACACAGTGAAGAGCATGGGGGAGAAAGGGTGAGGGGGTCATGTGGACGAAACTTTTCACACTTTCTTTTGGAACCTGCTCTCACTAGACATCAAGTTCACACATACCCCTCATATGCCTTTCACTCTGCTGACCTCTCATTGGTTCAGAAACTGTGTAGATTGCTTTGTCCCATGGTTTTATGTTTGCTTGTTTGTTTCATTATCTGTGCTTTTTGTGTGACATTCAGGGGAAATATTGCTAAGACTAGTACCAAGAACTTCCTCCCATATGACCTTCTGGTTTTTTTTTTATTTCAAGTTTTATATTTGAATCTTTTATCCACATTAAATTTTATATACGATAACCCAATAAAAATGATCAAGTGACTCAAAAAAGAGCATTCTTCAAGAACAAATAGACAACAGCTATAGGAAGCAGTAGTTCAGCTAACCATGGCATGGGCATGCCAAGGTCACAATAGGAAGTTACCTTCACCATTTGAGGATAGATTTTATTTTTAGAATATTTTCAAAGTAAAATGTAGTGTTGGTGGGGTTGTGCAGAAAGTAGAATAGTTATAGATACTATGAATGTGATTTAAAAGGATATAGCAACTATAAAAAACATGGAGGAACTCTTTCAAAACATTTAAAAATTAAACACTGCTATGATCCAACAATTTTGTTTTTAGACATTCTTCAACAGCACTTAAATCAGAATATCAGAAAGGGGTGTGTAGTTCACATTGATTTCTATGTTGTGGGAACAATGAAAACATTTAACCATACAGAGAGAACATAATAAAGATAAATGTAACAAATATTTAGTATATAGATATATAAGATGGGAAAATATACTTTTTATAAGACATGTTATCATTTGAAAAACATTTTAGCTTTATATATATATATTTTAGAAAAAGATAGAAAGAACTCAAATTAGTACTCATTTATGTCTCATAATATATATTTCACATCAAAACTGTCCTTCAGATATTAGACATTATTACATCTTAAGGGGTACAGTTTATTTTTAGGCTTTATTTATTGGGGGGCATCTCTGAAACCTTGAAGGAATTAGTGAAGCATTCTTCATTCAACCTGACTTTGAATAGCATACACTCTGAGTATTTCACTGAACCTTCCTCTCTCTGGAATGATGTGCAATCACTGTGCACATATAAGAAAAATATCCTTGGAACATCCCAAAACATCCCTAATGCAACCTGTAAGTTATGCACTGCTATACTAAGGCATTGGGATCCACAGCCGCCTTTTATAATGCTTTAACCACATGTCCACATTGTTTGTGATTCTTGAATTAACAGTACAAGTGAAAAGTGTGGAGGGTTTTTTAAATTTTAATAATTCACAAATTAATTAGTATCTTCAATTGGATCAAAGCTAGAGGCTCCCTAATACAGATGTTTGACTTCAATCAAATCTTGTGGAACACTGTCTGTCCAATAAAAACTGGGGGATGGGAGAGAGGAATTTTAACCTGTTTAGTTAGTAATACACAATTCCATGCAGGCAATGATTTTCTATTTTCTATTTTTTCATATAATTTATTTACTTATAAAATAAATAAATTGGCTGTATTTAAACATAAGTATTTTATATTTAAAGAACTTGAATTTTTGTAAACTTATAATTACTAATCTAATATTGTGCAAATGATATATAAAAGAACAGAACGCTGAAAGCCAAACCTCTGAATTCTATACCTACTGTATCTCTGCCATCTTTACCTACAAAATGACAAAATTATAAAGCGATTTGACATGGAGGCCCCTCTCACATTTTGTGTGTTTTATGGGACTATTGGGATTTTATTATTATTGTGAGCATAATTCTCTCAGGGAAAAAGAAAATCCTGAACTATGGGTCGAGGCTTCTTTCCCTATCCATCCATGGATACTGCAGTCAGGCATTGTGAAATGTTTGGAAATCGACTTTCTCTTCTCCATGAGTCCTCCATGTTGGGAGTATCTTTGGGTAATCTCATTAGAAAGAACCTGAGAAGTGAAGAAGGCAATGAGTAAGACAGCTGTAAAAGAAAGCCGCACTTAATGAGACAAGCTTCCAGTGTCTGGCCGACCAAAGTTAGAGATCAATCAAGCAAACAAAACATTTCACTATAATTGGCAGTATCTCCTAGCATGCACTGTTATACAAATTTCTTCCAAAGTTAAGATTGCAATTTTTCTTTAATAAGGGCAAAATATAGCACAGGCTGGACTCTTAAGGCAATGAATTTTTTAATAGAGCAGAAAGTAGGTCAGTTTGATATTTGAAACAATGTTATTTCAAGATGTTCCAACATTTTCAAATATGTTGCTCTCTGAAATACTTCAAGGATGTATCCCAGAAGGAGCATTTAATCTACAGATAAATTTAACCAGGATGCTAGCATGCACCAATAATCCTAGCACAATTAAGATCAACTCAAGGAAGCATGGGCTGCATTCTCTGTCTCACTCTGTCTCTGTCTTGCTCTCTCTCCCTCCCTCTCCTTTCCCACTCCCCCTTCCAGCCCCCATCCCCATCCCTCTCCCCCTTCTCTATCTCTCTTTCTGTCGTCTGTCCTGAGACAGTTCTCATCTAGACCAAATTATCTGTGATGACCTTGAGCCTTTGATTCCCCCTACCTCTACCTCCCAAATCCTAGGATTGCAAGCCTGTGTGTGTGTGGTCATGCCTGGCTTGCATGGATTGTGTATTAAAGATTTGTTTTGTTTAATGAAATAGAGTTGGTGTTCTAACACAGACTTTAACTGTGAATGTAAACAGAGAGGGACACATAGAAAGACACACCCAGAGTACGGCTGTGAGTTTCTCCAAGAAGATTCACGCTGTGGGTGCAAACGTCAAGGAGACCAGGAAGAATCACTATGCATTACTTGAGGTATCAGGGACACCTTTTACGGTTCTTAGTCTTGTTAATAAAAAAATTAAAAATGGACCCCAAAGGTAGCTCAAGGACACTTTTATTGAGTTTAAAAACGAAAAAATACAGAATGGGCAAGCTGTAAACCTTAGCAAGTTCCTAGAAGAGAAATATGGAACGGAAAAGGGCAAATGCCTTGTGGTTTTGGAGGTAAGCCTGTGTGGAGGCCAGTCACATGCTCAATAAGGAGCTACATGGGGGAGGAAAGCTTCAGAGAAAAAGTGAAGCTCAAATCATTAAGGAAAGCACATACTTAGAAAAGAAAATGAAAAGTCACTATTTTCTGAGTAAGGCAGAAAAGCAGGCAGACTTACAAAGCCTTCTCAGCTACTGTGCTAGAGAATGGGAATTCTGGGAAAAAGCTTTATGTTATCTCATTAAAATGCTAATTATTCCTCCTGTCTCTTTAGCATACTGTAGGGGTACCCACCTTTCTGAGGGTGATCGCTTAATCAGGTTGTTGACCTGTCTAACTGAAATGTTAGATCTCCACCAAGACTCTCCATTCTCTGAACTTCTGGAAGTTTGGGACCTCCAGTCAAAACAGAACCAAGGACATTTTCAGCTTATGGCCAAGGACATGAACTGAGGTCCCTATGCTTAAACTGTCTGTTGTGTCCTCTCCTGTTATTATTTCTTATTATCCTCCTCTCTTTAGAGGTACCATTCAGGGAATCAGGGCACTGACCAAAGCTGACTTCATACTGTTGGGTGGGATTTTCAGACATGGCAGTTGGGGTGCCCCTCTAATGAGCCTATCTAGGGGACCTCAAAAGTGCTGTAGGGAGGAAAGGAATTCTTGACTAATGCCTACACAAGAAATGTGAGGGAAAAGTTAAGACAAGAGTTATTAGCATTGCAAGACCTAGGCAGGAAACCAGGAGAAGCCAAAGATGTAGGGTGTATGTGTGTTACCAGTCCAAATCAAAGTCCATTAGAGTCTCTTGAAAAGCTCACAAAGCATTCCTCCTCCAAAGCTGTGTTAACCCTGCACTTTCCTTTAGTGTCTAAGCCTGAACTCTATTGAACCAAGAATCTGTTTTAGATACTTTGGTAGCTGTTGGAATGACTAGAATCACACTGTGAGTTACCTCCAGATGGCATCCAGAGGGGATAAGAAAGAATGGATTTAATCATCATTTGATTTTTAAGTTAAAACAACAGTGGATCTATCTCTTTGGGTAGCAAGTAGGCACTGCAGTGTTGAATTGAGTCAATGTCATGGGCTCTTTCTTATATGTGGAACTCTTTTAATCAATATTATTAGTGGGTTTAAGTCTAATATTTAGGAACCATAATCCCTCAGACTGTTATAAAAACATACTATTTACTTTAATTTTTGGTTATATTTTCAATCTGGGTATTTAAGGTCAAGAAATTGGAGAAAATTAACCATCTTTTTTTTTTTTCTTTTAATGCTTAAGTCAGCTGAGTGTCTAGTCCTCAAGGGTGAGCAGGCTTAGAAGGAGCTTCTAGCTCTCTTAGTGATCCATTTAATGGTTATTCCATCTGAGTGAGAATGAGTTAAAGGCCATGCCTGGATGTAGCTTCACTTGCAAGCACTGAGGAAAATTTCCTATGCTGTAGACACTGGTTAGAGTTTCCCCAGTGAGGTCTCCGTGGATTTCTTGCACAAGAGCACAGGTGGCTCCCAAGAATTACAGGACAATTTTAAGAGACACTGCCCCAGTTCCCTGGGTTCTAGTTAACCTTGGAAGGTGAGGGCAAAATATTTACCTTTTAACCCCTGTTGTCATATTAGATAGACCTCCATCTGTGATCAGCACACATCCAGAAGGAGATCAGTTATGCTGGTCCTGGTATTTTTAACCATTGTATAATATTTAGATAAAGCTTACACAAAACTCCTAAGCATTGGAGATGAACTTTTGATTAGAAATACATTATTTTCTTTTAATATGGCCCTCGTAGATATCACTATGAGCAGAGCAATAATTTAAGGGAATTTCACTAATTTAAGTAGGTTGAACTTTGATCTTAGAAGTTTTACTATCATGTATTCTATAATCCCTAAACGTCATCTTGAATGTGCCTATAAACCTGACTCCTAACTTTGTGCCTGGCAAAGATCACACCTTTGGCTTTGTCTGTGTTCTTGTTGCTCCTCTTTATCTGCTGTTTGCACTCACTCAAAATCAAAAGCCAGGCTAGCTACTGCAGACCATTCTCTAGACTCTACAAAGAGTGAAAAGGTATTTTACTGCCTTGTATTTTTTTGGGTGTTTCCTGGAAACTTACAAAGCCTTATAGTACAATAATATGCACAGAGACAATATTATGTCACATTGTTTTATATATATATATATATATATATATATATATATATATATATATATGTGTGTGTGTGTGTGTGTGTGTGTGTGTGTGTGTGTGTGTGTGTATACATATACATACATACACACACACACACATACATACACTGAATTCAAAATTTTTTTACTAAGATGCTAACTTTGTTAATCTCCCTATGTCTCACTATAACATAAAGGAACATAAAATGAAAGGGAGGCAGTAAGTAGAAAAGAAAAGATGTAAGAACGATGGTATTTTGGGTTAAGAAGGATTTCTGTGTGAAAGACTGTGTTCTATGGATTGAGCTTTAAGTCAGCCTGTGCTACACAGTGAGACACTACCTCAAAAGGAGTTGCCATATATGGTTATTGTTCATACATTTCCATTTAAATATAAGTCTTTGATATATACCCTAATGTGTTCTACAAGTGTTTAATGATATAATGTTTTAATAATAAAGTTATTAAAGAATTTCTATTTATAGGAATATAGAAAACAACAAATGTTAATAATAGGTATTCCCAATTAAAAGCAAGTTATAGAACTAGAGAAAAGTTATACTTTAAAGAAATGATCTAATGGCTAACATTATTTCTATTTTTCTTCTAATTATTTCTTTTTCCATATAAGATAATAACACTTCTTTAAATTTCTTCTATTTTTCATAGCTAGCTTCTGAGATTTTTATGCAATATTTAATCTTGTAAACTCACAAAATTTGTCTATATTCTTCCATTGCAACTATGTTCTGAGGATCTTTATAACCCTGGGGAAATGGGTGTCCTCTTCGTCCACCATGTTGGGAGTGTCAGACACTCCTGTAGAGGTGTCATTTATGATATAACGTGGGTGGAGAGTCCCCGTGTCCTGTGATTCCTAAAGCAGAGGCTGTTTCATTTCTATAGATGACATTTTCCATGAACCAGGTAAATACTCAAATGATGACATAAACTCAGGACTTGAGACTTAAAAATAGCACATGGTTGATAAATAACCTCTTTCACAAACTCAGCTTCTAGCATCATTGGGAATTGAACATCGAAAACCCATCTAGGCATTTTCCAGTAAACATTAGTGAGAACCAGCTGTCATTTACTAAATGCCATTTCAGGTAGAGGATTGCTTTTTTATCCCATCACTAAGTCCATCAGAATGTCATATTTATGCGTTATTTTATATTTAGGATTTTGGATCGCTACGTGCAGGAGCAAATTCCTGGTGCCAAGGTTGTGGTGGAGTCCATAGGTGCCCGTCGCCATGGAGACGCCTACTCCCTAGAAGACTATAGCAAGTGCGACCTGACTGTCTATGCCATCGACCCGCAGACCAACAGAGCCATCGACAGAAATGAGCTTTTTAAGTAAGTGGTTTTTATTGCACTTCACCTCCATGTAGGAAGAGTAGCACCTATAGGTGATTCTTATTTACGGATAACCGAAATCCTGCATGGGCTGGACTGGGGTCAGGAGCCTCCGGGGCAACAGGACTCTGCTGAAGTCAGGACCAAAACAGCACTTTGAGACCTCTGCAAAGGAACTCCACACTCTTGATTCAAGAGGCTGTTGAAAGGGAAATAGACTCCTGGTGAGGTGATTGCCTCAAGGACTTCAGCAGGTTTGAAGGTTAGAAAGAAACTGAGCTTTCTTCCACACAACTCTATGGTAAGAGAAAAACAAACAACAAACCCATCTCATGTCCGGAATCAGAAGAACTCACTCAGTAAAGGAAAAAATTACTGTCATGTAGCTCTACATTATATATTATAGCAGAATCCAAAGGAAAAAGAGAAAGAGATGTGGGGATGAGAAGGAAAAGGAGGAAGAGGAAAAGGAGGAGGAAGAAAAGGAGGAGGAGAAAGAGGAGGATGGGAAAGGGCGGGGCGGGGGGGGGGAACTGGGAGGAAGGAGACAAGGCAGAAGAGTACAGAAGAAGAAGAAAAGAAACAAAACCAGGAAAGAAAGGCTGAAATCTTAAATAGAATGTTATTACATAGATTCCATTGACTGTTGTTCTAATTCCCTTAATTCCTCATCCAGTTTTTTGATGGACTCTAGTGACATCTAGTGTCCTGAGATCGTTGGGAAGATGTTTTACTTAAACTTCATTTTAATTTAAAATGTACATCGATATATAGTCATATGTAAACACAGTTCATATGAGACTTTAAAAGAGGGTTCATACATTTATTTCTGACAGTTGTTCTTAATAGAACTTTCCCTAGATTTTTTTTTAATCTACCAGCCTCCTTTATGTTCCATATAATTTTGTTTTAATTTTGGTAATAGATCACAAGATTTTAGAAAAAGAAATGTGTCTGCATTTTAAGGATGCTAACTGGTGGTAAAGACAAAAAATGGTTGGGATGCAATTTAACAGCACTCATGAAAATTTAGGATAAAATATCAAGAAGAGCAAACCACAAAAGAACATAGAAAATGAAATTAATTTTTTAAGAGATAAAATTAGGCATTTAGAATTTTCTTGAACTATCTGAGTAAACTGTTGACTTTTGAAGCCTATGAATTTTTCATAAATACTTTATGGCTTGTTTGTAAACACACATGCTCACACTCTAAGACCAAAAATGTAGATATTAGCATTAAAATACAGGAATGGAAATTTAGCTTTACCAAAATATTCCAAGGTCTGATAATTGTTGCTTATAAATAATGCTCAGCCATGGACAATAAGATTTTTCTCTCAATTTTTATTATCTGAAATCTGAACATCTCCTCTGGTTCTGTCTCTCTCTGTCTTTGTCTCTCTCTGTCTCTGTGTGTGTGTGTCTGTGTGTATATTCTTTAGTTCAAAGATAGAAAACAAAACTAGTAATAATAGTTAGCAAATTTATTACCAGATTCCTGGACATAATGCCTGTCGCTGGGTTTGAACCTCATATATAATATGAGTATATGTGTGTATATACATATATATATAATATTATTTTAAGAAATACTATATATTATACATGTTACATATCTTAATATATACTTTAAAATACATATCTTAAATATATATATATATATATATATATATAGTGTGTGTGTGTGTGTGTGTGTGTGTGTGATTCAGAGAGGAGAGACAGACACAAGCATTTTAATTACCTTATATTGTCACATGGAAATTTTTAGTTAGGAAAACAGGTAGACTCTATTGGCTGATGGGGCCACTGGGATTCTTTCATGGAAGGGCTATCAACTGCCTGGTGGAAATCAGAACTGGGCCTGGTGGTTCTCTGTCTCATCCTCCCCAGCTCAGCGATTGCTGCATGTACCACCATGCTCAGCTTGTATTTTCCTTTGCTTAATTAATACATAAAAACACATACTCACACTCTTCTCCTGTATCCTGTCATGATGATAAAGCCTGTCTCTACTTAAACCTTCCTGTTTGTTTACTATGAGGGTGTTCACAACCTTTCTTCTTACTTCTTAGAGTAAGCAGTGTATAATTATTATCTGTAGTTTCTGTCAGTAACTGTGACAAAAACAACTTAAGGAGACTAAACTTAACTTGGAGAAAAGTTATTTACAATACCAGATTATGGTCCCCTGTGGTAGAGTAGTCATGGAGGCTGAGTGTGGACAGAACTTATCAAGGACACCCACGGTTGAAAGAGAGCAACCAACACAGGAGTGCTCAGCTCACATCCTCCTTTTATACGATCCAGGATCCCAGGTCCAAAGAATGGTACCACCCATCATGGGTAGGTCTTCCTTCTCAGTGTAATCGTTTTCATTGTTGATTAATCCTGTTCAAATTGTCCAGCAGTGGCGGCACATGTTCATTGCTACCCATCCCAATGTTCTGGTTTTCCAGAAAAAAGATTCACATGCACCCTTTTATTTTAATATCTTAAACAGCTCAATGGCTGAGCCACTGGCAACACATAGCTAACACCTCCCCTCTGATATCCCTGAGATGTTACTTAGTAAAATCTATATTCTACCATTCTTGTCCTAAACCCAGTTGGGAGGGGAGAGGGTAACTAGGTCTGCTCTTCCCCAGCTCTTACAAGATTGCTATGCTCACTCTTCTATAACTCTCAGTCCTGGCAGCTATTCCTTTCCCAGCATGGCAGCTCTAAATCCCTCTTCCTCTTGGTCCCCTTGCGAGTGAATCTTAAAGTCCCACCTCTGTCTTCCTGCCCAGCCATTGACTGCTGGCAGTTTTATTTACCAAAACCAACTAGGGGCAGGGACCCTCAGAGTCTTACATGTGTATTCTGCCTGCAATTTTGGGAACCCAATTAACATAATACAAGCCTTAAACCAAGAACACAACAGTTTATAGCCATTCCCAGAGACTAACCCTAACCCACACAATCCTTCACAACTGTGCTTGCTTCCCAGGTCTCAAGTTAATAATTTATACTAATCATCACACACAGTTTGCTTTTTAAATCCAGAGTCTTAAAAGATGTCTTTTTTTATTGTTTTATTTGTTTACATTCCAGCCATTGCCTCCCAGTCTTCCCTCCCATAATTCCTCATCCCATTCCCCCTCCCCCTTATGTATTTTAATGTCAAATCACCTTCTCTCTTTGAATGTAATTAGTTTTTCAATCTGTTACACAACAAAAGGTTCCTGGACGGCAAACTGCTCGATATCAATAAAGACTTCCAGCCGTATTACGGGGAAGGAGGGCGCATTCTGGAGATCCGGACGCCTGAGGCAGTGACGAGCATCAAGAAGCGAGGAGAAAGCTTGGGGTACACAGAAGGGGCCTTGCTGGCCTTGGCCTTCATCATCATCCTCTGCTGCATCCCAGCCATCTTGGTCGTCTTAGTAAGCTACCGACAGTGAGTATGCGGTTGCTGGGTGGATATTCTCTGGAAGGTATTCGGGATGCTACCTGGTAAAGTAGCTTCAGTGTTTGCAAACTATTGATGGTGTAACTACTCTGTCATGTTTTCCTGCCTGTGCCAAAACTACTAAACATCTGGGAAGTGGTCAAGGAACTTAAGTATTTTAATACCTGCAATTTGAAGTAAGCAGGGCATACATCCAGCCTGATATAATGTATGAGAAATTAGAAAGAAATGTGTCCCTATTGGTAGTCATTTTTTAAAAACTGAAGGGGGTTGGGGATTTAGCTCAGTGGTAGAGCACTTGCCTAGCAAGTGAAAGGCCCTGAGTTTGGTCCTCAGCTCTGGACAAAAAAAAAAAAAGGAGACTTTATTAAAAGGAGGAGGAGGAGCCCTATGGGTGCCACAAAAAAGTGAATAATGGACAATTAGAATAACTCTCATAAATGCTTGATGTAAGAAATAATGGTTGAAATGCTATTCGTTATTTAAAATACCTACAGGGGAAAGTATTAAGATGTTCCTAACGTATTCTGACACTGAAACCTTTCTGTCCTAATTTGCTTTCTTTTGCTGAGATAAAACACTGACCAAAATCAACTTGGGGAAGAAAGATTACAAGTTATAATCTATAACCAAGGGAAGCCAGGTCTGAAGTTCAAGACAAGAACCTGGAGGCAGGATCTGAAACAGACAGCAGAGGGGTTCTGCCTACTTCCAGCCTCTTGTTCCCCTGTCTTTCTTAACAAGGTCAAGCATACATTCTCAGGAATGTCACTGGCCACTGTGAGCCAGGCTCTCCCACATCAATCCTTAATAGGGAAAATGTCCCCTAGATTTACCTCCAGGCAATCTGATGGAGGAGTCTTCCCAGCTGTGGTACCTTCTTCTCAGGGGATGCTAGCTTGTGAGAAGTGGGCGGAAACTCTAACCAGACCACCCACAGGTCGGTCTGAAAGCATCAGTTCTCCTGTCTTCCTATGGGTGTCAAGCTGACAATCAAAACCCTGCCATCATTGTAACCATCTTTTCAGTCTCTAAGCAGCTGTCTCTCAAATTGAGTCCAGTGAGTTAATTCTGCCTTGAAACATTCAAGGTGAAGGTGGTAAATGGATACTTTCCTCACAAAGGTCCTATGGAGTTGCAGACATAACGTTTGATAGCTACAGTTAAGCTTAATGCTTCTTTTTCGTTTGAGACAGGGTTTCTGTGTTTCTTTAACAAATCAATTATTGCAGTTAATCTGATGTTCCTAATTTCCACATTTATTCTCTGGTGCTCTTTCTCCATTTTCATTGGACTGCTCCTCAAAGGCGTGTATCAGATCCTTATACCAGTAAAATCAATGATTTCTCCACGTAAAGAAACAAGCCCTTACAAACATCAGGCCATCCTCAAGTTTCCATAGTCTTATTAGAACTGAAACTCACAGCTCCATGATTTACTACAGTTTTTCTTTCTTCCTTTGGTTCAGTTATTTATTTCTTTGTGGTAAATGTTTTTGTAACTTGTAAGTCTGCACCGGTAATAATGAGGGGCTACACATTCACTCGCTGTACTGAAGTCCTTCCTTCTCCCCCTGAATCATTAACTGTCATTAAGAGCTTATTCAGTAAACTGCATATAATTTATAGCAGATCACTTTATAAAGCCATTAGTACAATATTTCTAATGTCACTTTCTCTTCTTCTTGCACACTGCTTTCCAAAACAGGTTTAAAGTGTAAGTATGATTACAAATATTTTGCACATGAATATATGTGATAGAAAAATGAGAAATCGCAGATTATATCAACCAAGTTGTAATAACATACTGGACTGTGTATTATTTTCTTAGCAATTATTTGGGCTTATTTTGAGGTGTGTGTGTGCATGTGCATACGTATGTGTGCATGTGCATACGTATGTGTGCATGTTTAAGCTGATTTTAGACAACTTGTTACAACACTAACATGAAAGGTAAAAGTATATTCTAATCATTTCTAAAATTTGATTGCTTAATTTTTTAGAAGAATTACTGTCTGTGACATTTCAAACCACAGATCACCTCTAACACTAGTATCCTGGCCATTACTTCTGTGAATTCTGCTGTTCCTTGGGGGGGGGGGGGCAAATATTTACATATGGAACACAAGAACGCTTCTGTTATATCGATTTAGTAGTTCAAATATTTGTGTATAATTTAAGTGGATCCCCTGATAACAGAACCTCGTTATTAAGACAATAGCCTATTGATTGTGGTTTCCAAACTGAGTCTTACAAGACAACCTTACTCTACTCAAGACGCCAGGCTGAGTGCACGAAGACCGCAAGAATTCAGTCTGCTATGCCTGCAGCCAAGCCTGCAGCTCCTGTACCAGCTGTGCCTGCGCCGCCCCCGCCACCACCACCACCACCCCCAGGAGCACATCTCTATGAAGAACTTGGAGAGAGCGCAATGTGAGTAATGAGGGAGGATAACTGTGTGGGTGCAGTGGATTTTGGGAGCAAAGCTACTTCCAAGCTCACATAGAATACAGCTGTCAGCCCATTACAGCCCATCATCTTATTATTAAGTCTAAAGTAGCTGAGAGCTCAAGTTGAGAAACTATAGTGAAAAAGAAAAAGGAAACAATTCAAGACAAAAGGAAAATTTACAGGAAAAAAAATATAAACCATATCCATGTTAGACACAGCTTCAAATATTATATTTAATCTCCCAATCTTAATGATATTTGGACAATTTTCTGAACAAAATTATAGATTTTCAAAAAAGCAGTCAAGTAGGAGATTGTAATACATCTGAATGGTAAGACTGTAATTCTTGATTTGAGATTAAAAAAAAAAACCTCCAATTTATCAATCAAAAATCAAATTCTGTGGTTTAAAATCAGATGTTAACATACTATTATAGAATATTATATGAAGGAAAAAATAAAATATGAGCTACTAAGTGATACAGTGTGCTCTGAACTGTCTGCTCACTCTACTGCTCAGAGGCAGCTGTGGTCAACATCTCTACACTCTGAAATTTCTAAGCAATTTTAAACCATACATTTTTGACAGAGCTTGTTAATGTATTTCTGAGACTTCACAGCTGTTTCTGTCAAAAGATAAAACCCACATAGTCTGATTTTATTAAATTTGTGTTTATTATAAAACTTCAAGGGCAACTACATTAGGGCATGGTAAGAAATTTGGAAGTGAGCTGAGCTCAGGAAAGTTGGTTGTTAGTGACTAAAAACATGTAGGTGTTCTGTTTCTAGGATTTACTCATGGGAGTAGAGTACATCGCAAAAATCATGAAAATTACTTCTGTTGGAAAAAAAGTTTAGACAGATGCATGAATAGTGTATTCAGCATTTATAATAGTATATAAGAAACTGTAAAATTATATGGGTGCTCTTTTAGTGTTATACAAATTTTGTAATCTATAACATACAGTGTATGTGTATATATATATATATATATATATATATATATATATATATATATATATCCTACGTAAGTTGTAGTTAAAGCACAGCATTCTGTTTACATATAGAATTCCTTCCTTAAATCTGTGTTTTCACTTCTCAGTCTTCAAAGGATACGCTCATTAAATTACTGGTGAAGTAGGAATTGAGCCAATATGATTTGATCTTCCAATTATATTGAACAGTATGTTCTAACAATGATGTTCAGATTAAAAAACAAAAGCATTTGTGTGAAGTTAGCAGTATTCACGTATGAGAACAATGGCTGAAATACATAGATGCTTTTACAAAGCAAATTTATGGACCAGCAACTGTAAATCTGCAGTCAGTAGTGGTGGGTGAGGGTAAATTGCAACTAGTGGTCTTTAAGGGCTATTAGCCCTTGAAAACCTGTAGTAGAAGATTTTTGAATCATGTGTTGAAACATTTTAAATCTGAACCTTACCTCATTTTTAGAAATGCTTCATTTTTCTATTGAAAATGTTTTATAAGGGTTCTCTAGTAAGCTGCAAAATCAACTAGCTCCAAAGGAATTATTCCCAATAACATTTTTAAATAGAAAAAAAACCAAATGATTTCAAGAAAAACAAATCTTCACAAAGCAATTAATAACTTCATGTAGATTTAACACTCTATAATACTCACCTAGTATCTAATATATTTACTTTCTTTCTGAAACCCGGGATCATCTCTCTAACATAGTGCACATAGACCAGTTTTTAAAGTTAAGACTTGCTCGTGATTCCTGGCCTTATTTAAAATTTCTCTTTCACGATTAAGATAAGCCCATGCTTCACAAAGATGAAATTTTATAGATCTCTAGAAAACGGATGGTTAGATAAAATTCTACATGGTAAGAGTGGAGAGTAAACGTCACAAGATTTTACCTGAGACATTATTAGATATTATTCTCATGAATGAGGGGAAAGAAACATTGAAGAACATGCATCTTCTCTCTTGGATGTGTGTATTGTTTAGAGCAAGTGTCTGTTAGTGTTGTGTGCTCGCCTGGAATTAATGATAGTTACAACTTTTCTTCCCTGTCACATGTTTGCCCTTTCTCACCTGTGGATGCACAGGCATAAGTAAGTAAATCCTATCATTCTCATAAAAGGCTGTTAGAGCATAGATGCAGAGCCATGGGTGGAGCAGGATTAATGTCTGCACAGTGGTCCTCATCTTTCACGATGTAGGTGTTTATGTTTAAAAGGAAATAGCATCCTCCCGTAGTCTCCTTTCCCCACCCCCACCCCACCCTCCAGTTTCCTTCTGATATGACAGTACTCTCAGTGTCCAGGGACCATTTCAAAAGTATCTGTATCTTTCCTTCAGATGTAGAGTTGTTTCCATCATAAGTCACGTATATGACTCCCTTAGATCACTTCTTCCAAAACTAGCAGCCATATAATATGAAGTGAAATGATATTTGATGTATTTTCAAAATATCTTTCCAAGCTTAGGACAAAAGACCATATTGTCCCTACTTCCTAAATTATTCAGGTCGTCTGATAATCCAGACCCTTTGTGAGTGGGCTTGTTTTTTGTGGTCAGATTTTGAAGTTATGTATCATTTCATTGCCTGATCTATTAACCCATTTTGGGGTAATAACTGTTTTCAACATTGTTGAAAATATTTATATTTTATTTTTCCTCTGGTTAGAGTTAAACATTTAACAACTGAAAAAATTAATTTGTTGTTATGCTTTAGCTTGAAGGGGAAGAAAGCACTTGCCAGCTAACCTTTCAGAAGGAAGGGTCCCAATGCTTGTAGTTCAGGCCCTGGACTTGAGTTATGCAACTTTTTAACATTAATTAGAGTGCATGGCCACTTGTGGTACTTGACTCAGTATCCACTCATTGACGAATCATGCAGAAAAACCAAAAGGGTATTGTTTTTAACATACATATTTTTTCATCCAGTGAATTTTTCACTAATGATTGACCCACATTATATTTGCTGAAATTGTAAAAATTTCCCTCTCTTGTCAGTTTGTGTTTTCTGTATTTCACAATAACCAAGCGTAGAGTTTAAATCATCTTAGTTCAGGATGGTAGCATGAAGTTGATTTCTCAACTATGATTTTTGAACTCTCTAAGAGATTTTTCTGTTCTGTCTTTAGAAACTCTTGTTCTGATCCAGGGAGGGGGCTTTCCCCTTCAGCATTGTCTTAAAAATTTTGTTTTATATCAGAGACGATTTTTTAGCGCCCAGAGTTACTGAGATGGGATACAATGGGAAATTTCTGATTGAGATACTGCCAAGACCTATGCATATAACAGTGGGCTTTGGGCACCCTACAGAAAGATGGAATATACAACCAAAAGCTGGGGTACCTGTCTGTACTCCCCAAAACCAAGGCTTATACTGTTATATTTGAACCCAGATACTTTACGGATTCAAACTAATTAGAGAGGAGCGGGACAGGCTAGAGATTGATATTTTAATGGAAATTCCTCATCCTTCTCACAACTCTGGATGTCCATGTCTTGTCTTCCCTAGAGTAGGATCTTGAAAGTGATGTTGTACATCAGTGCTTTAATGTTGTTAGGCCTTTGTTATATAAAATATGATGACCATGAAAACACCTTTCTTATGAATCTGTATCACAACTTGTCTCCTTCTTCTCTTTCAAGTCTTTTCCTTCTCTACCATTTTGAACAAAGCAGGGGAAATAACTCAGTCCCAGAAGACAGGAGCAGTCATCGCGATGGGATGGCCTTTTCCTCCAGTACTACTGAGTCTCATGAGCCAGCTCATGTAGAGGGACCACTTAAGGAGAGCCAGCCTAACCCAGCAAGGACGTTCTCATTTCTTCCTGATGAGGATAACTTAAGTACCCATAATCCCCTTTACATGGAAAGTATAGGTCAAAGGTCAACAAACTCAGACCTTCAGCCACGAACAGATTTTGAAGAGCTGTTGGCACCCAGAACACAAGTTAAGAGTCAGTCTCTGAGGGGCCCAAGAGAAAAGATTCAGAGGGTGTGGAATCAATCTGTGAGCTTTCCTAGGCGGCTCATGTGGAAAGCCCCAAACAGGCCAGAGACCATAGACCTGGTGGAGTGGCAGATCACCAGGCAGAGAGCTGAATGCGAAAGCGCCAGATGCCACCCAAGCCAGAGAGGTAGCAGCAACGTTCTGCTGGCAACTGAAGATGCCCACGAGTCAGAGAAAGAAGGGGGACACAGAGACACCCTAATCGTCCAGCAAACAGAGCAGCTGAAATCTCTGTCTTCTGGCTCTTCTTTTTCCTCCTCTTGGTCTCACTTTTCTTTCTCAACTCTACCAACGATTTCCAGAGCGGTGGAACTCGGGTCGGAACCTAACGCGGTCACTTCTCCTGCTGACTGCACCTTGGAACTTTCTCCTCCTCCGAGACCCTGTGTTTTAAACTCCTTAAGCTCTAAGAGAGAGACTCCCACGTGTGCATCAGAAACAGAACCAAAAAGGAACTCTTTTGAGATCGCTCCCCATCCACCTAGCATCTCTGCTCCCCTCCCACATATGCCTCTTCCTAGACCTCCCATTGCCTTTACCACTTTTCCTCTTCCCCTTTCTCCCCCTAACCCTCCTCCCCCACAACTTCTTACATTTTCTCTTCCCATTTCTACACCCCCTACTTCTTCTCTACCTCCTCCTCCTCCTCGGCCACCAGCTCCCCGCCTCTTCCCACAGCCTCCTTCCACGTCCATTCCATCCACAGACAGCATCTCTGCACCAACTGCTAAATGCACTGCCAGTGCCACACATGCCAGAGAAACCACGTCTACGACACAGCCACCAGCATCCAACCCGCAGTGGGAGGCAGAACCCCACAGACATCCAAAAGGGATCCTCAGACATGTAAAAAACTTGGCGGAGCTCGAGAAATCGGTGTCTAACATGTACAGTCACATAGAAAAAAACTGCCCACCTGCAGATCCCTCAAAACTACACACGTTTTGCCCTGCAGAGAAAACAGGCATGAAAATCACACATGACCAGAGCCAGGAAACGTTGGTTAGAGTTGTTGAGGGAATTGACGTGCAACCTCACAGTCAATCAACATCTTTGTAACGATGCTTCTCCAATTTTAACTGGGCGATTCTTTTCTTGGTCGTAACCCTCAAAGTGGAGCACGAGAATTTTGAACGTCACAGAAGAGTCCACTGTTTTTTATCCCAAACTCAATGCAATGCCTTTTTCTTCCACACTTTTAATTTCAATTAACATCACCGTCACTAACTCATAGAGTAGATTGACCTTAATTTTCTTAACTTCAAGGTAGCATTATTTGTCCTACATTTATTTTAAAAGTAAGTAACTTTATCTGTTTTTAACGGGGAGATTTGGGCATGAAAAGTACTGATCCAACTAAAACCAAAGGCGTGTTGACCTTGTTGACCTTGTTGATGGGTGATGTTATTCTTTTCTCTTTAGTTTTTGACCACGGTTTTATATGAATGTTCTAGCTGGGGGTAACAGAAAAACAGGGTGCTAGTAAGCCATAATGCTCTCTCTTTGGCTTGTTATTTCCTTGAAAGTCTATGTATTTGGTAAAAGGAAATGTTTCACAGGTAAAATGATCCTTAGAATTGTAGGGAATGGCAGACAGCAGGGATTTAAAAGGCAATCTCAGGTGCTTTACTATGTAGTTATCAGTTTTCTTATGATACCCTCCATTCCGGATTGTTTTGATCTTTTTAGTAGGCTTTCAGATGAGAAATCTCTCCCATTTTTTTCAGTTGCTGTTATGTTTCTTTATCTTGATGCTTTATGATGAAAATAAATCTCATGCCGCTGACTTTTGTAAGACATCTTAATTTTTTTTAATCAAAGGTGCCTAAAATGCTATTTAATTTAACCTTTTCCCATTATAAAAATCACCTCCTTCTTTATAATTTTATGGTTCTACTTTCCAAGAAGACATTCTTTGATATCCAATTTATTTAATAAATAAAATAAAAATTACTTTTAAATGAAGAGATACTATTCTTGGTGCCTTATCACCTGTATGCTCAGAGGTTTGTTCTTTGTTTTAGGCAGAAGAGAAAGATTTATCCTATGGGAACAAAGTCCCATGGTTGCAGTAGTTGTGAAAATATCCCTGAGCTCAATGGATTGAATTCTGGGGAATTATAGCTAAGCTAAGCACCACTGTCTTCACGAAGCATACACATTCTCTTTTAAGTTATACTGACATACACGGGTATATGATGTATTATATGTAAACATCAAGTAACAATATTTTGTTTTTCCCATAAAACACATTGAATAAAATTGAACTACTAGAAATTCTTACGTTTGAGACAAATTCTACTATTTGTTGAACTCTAGAATTGAACTATTTGAGAAAATGTAAACCTGCATATTCCGTGAGAACAGCTGAGACAACTAACCTCAGCTTCTATTACAAGGAAATCACAGAGGTTTTCCTAAACTATCCCAGCCACAGTGAAACATGGCTTTACTTCTGTGTGTCCACAAAGGCTGAGAACCCCACAGTACCATCATCTCTAAGAAGGTTTTGGGCTCTTAAAATTTGACACAGCCCTTCAATCATTTAATGTTCATGCCTGATTAACAGGAGCAGATCAAAAGCAATCCAAAAACCTACTTACCCTCCGCAGCAGCCCATCTGCTTCAGATATCTTTCCTCCACATCAAAAGTCATTTATTTCCTGGGATTCTTGTATGTGTTTTGTGTTGTTTTGTTTTGTTTTCCCTCTTTTCACTGAAAAGCTTCCCTTGGAGTGTTCGTTGGCAGCTGGTCATATGCCTGAGAACTTGTGCTGTATGGTGGATTCTAACAGGGTCTTGCTGATAGTTAAACTGTCTTTTACATGAGTCCTATAAAGGTTGTTTAAAAATATAACCCCTCACGCTTCTTGTCTCTCCAGTGCTACAAGCTCACATGTCTGTGTGAAAAATCATTCTTTCCTCTGCATTTGTTAAGGTCTGCTCAGTGTATAAGGAATGGTTAGAGGGATTATTTAGAATTCAAAGAGAACATTTATTATGCCATTGTCGTTGCTAAGACAATGTAGATGTATACAGACATAGGATCTAAAAATGAATAATTGCTACACACGAGGTAGTAGAATTACATGAAAAGATGCATTGATATTATTTGATTGATTTTATCATTATCAACATTCATGATTTGAAAGGACAGATAATTATGAATATTGATGTTATATAAATATACCTCTTCTAGGTAAGTGTCTGACTTTGAGCTCAAATAGCAGTATAGTTACCCAATGTAAACACAAGAGCATGTGTGTATATGTGTATGTGCATATGTATGTGTGTGTGTGTGTGTATAAAACTAATTTTGAAAGAGCATCTTACTCTTGTTACCTTGAACTCATAACCCACAATAGCTTCAAACTCACTATGTGGTCCACTCTGACCAAGTTTCCTGTCTCTGCCTCCTAAATGCTGGGATTATAAACATGAGCCTCTAAGCCCAAATATTAAAATTTTTCAAATTTAATAAAAGGGGGAAATTGAGATATCCTAGAAAACAAACTTTGTCGAGCTATTTTACCTGATTTGTGTGGCTCATCAATGTTGTGACCCTTTAACATAGTTTCTCATATTGGGGTGACTTCCCCGCCAGCCATAAAATTATTTTGCTGCTCCTTCATGACTGTAAGCTTGTGCTGTTGTGAATTGTAAGGTTTGGATTATTATGAACCTGATAGGCAACTCTGTGGGAGCTGCAATTCACAGGTCGAGAACCACTGCTGCCAAGCTATAGGTGCATGCTCTGCAAAGACACGTTTGTTGTCCTTAAAAAGCCATGCCTTTAACTCAGTGACATATCTACATCACAGCTGAATCCAACAAGATAAATAATATCAGCCTAATGATTAAACACACAGAAAATAAAGAAAAATCTCATGATCAATGGCAACCCAAACTGTTACACTTTCTTGTCCCTCCCAAGTGCAGACAAACATTGCACCACTTGTGGTCTGTGAACTTTACGTACCTTTGTATAGTTCTGAGTACTTGGAAGTTGAGAAGGTTTTTAAAAGTAATTGAAGTGGGTTCTTTAAAGAACAAAGAAGGTATGTTATTGTATCCTTCATTATAGTTAGTATCAAGTTGACACATGTAGGCAATAGGGTTACATTCACTCGAAAGACTATAATCTGAGTATGCACCTACATATATACTTCTGTTTAAGAAGTATTTCTTCCTTAGTGAACATAATTATTCATTTCAAGACATAGGTGAGACACTAAAGAATACCTTTATGCTAGTTGATCATAACAGAATCAAGGTGAATTATTGCACTTTGTTCTTAAGTTGTTTTCACGTTTATTTATTCAGTGTATGTGCATGCATGGGGCTTGGGAGAATATGTACCATAGCCTGGATATAGAGAGAGGTCAGAGAAGAACCTTCAGGAGTCAGCCCTCTCTACATGTAAATTCTGGGGGTTAGACTCAGTTCATCAGGCTACGCGGCATAGATGGATAGAGTTTGCTGGTCACGTGAGATCTGTGAAGACAATCTTTTAGTACAGCAAGTACAGACATGACCCTCGCATCTGAATAACATAACACGAGGAAGTATGTCCCAGGGAGAGTAATTTTAGAAAAATTGATTGTATTTCCTCTGATTCTCTTAAATGGTCCTTATCTGTAATTCTCTTGGGTCTGAAAATCCATGCATTTAACACAAGTTTCCATTTCTGCCTTTCAGGGGAGGCTTTGCACCAGAGGTAAGGGCTTTATCATGTAGTCCAGCATTGAGCCTTCAAGGGAAGCCTTTGTATAGGATATGGGACTAATTGAAGCTAGATTTACCTTCTATTTCAATCAAAATTTTTAATGATGTTTTCTAATGTATTTCCTTTCTATATGTTGCTTCTTTGCTTTGGAGTTTTAAGCCTACCATCTGGGGTGTAAACAATGACCAGTAGCTAACACTTCCAATGATGTCTTTGTTCTGAATTGTATTGAACTGTAGTATATGTGGTAGCACACTAAATTTGGTTTTCTGGTTCTATAGATATAATTAAGAGGCTGTAAAGTTGATTAACATTTCTTAACAGTTCGGGTTTCTCTCCAGCCCAAATATCTGATATATCTCTAATATCATACTAGTAGACATCTCTGAGTTTTTTATTCCATGTCTGTGACTCAGTCTACAGAGAACATACTGAGAATTCTGACCAATAGCATTGAGTGAGATCTGTGAGTCTCATCGAAGTTATTGAGAACCTAGTTTGACTTAGCAGACAGTCTCTCAATCAAAAAGGTGACATAAATACATTCTCTGTAGCTTGTACTTTGTAATGCATATATTCTAGACCATGCAGATGGATATTAATGACCTAGATGAAGAACTAGTTCTCAGGGATGGTTATAACTGATAACGAATCCATTCGAATTGGAGAGTCTCTAACCTAAACTTCTTTCCTTTTCAAAGAGTAACCTATCTATGTGCTCATTTTGAGCAGTTGGTTCACAGACAGGATCACTTCCAGAGCTGCACTCTACCCTCCCAGGGCACACAGAAAGATGTATCATTTAACAATTTACTTCCAAAATTCGCTAAGCTGAAATTTGAGCAAGTATTAGTTCCCATTTGGTTGAAGAGTGAATTATCACTAAATGTACCAACAAAGACTTTGACACAGCTCATTGGATGAGTTAACAGGGAGAGGAGGCAGATGGGAGGCCCTACAGAATTGGAGAAGGGACAATTTCCTGACTCACAAAAGACTTTTACAAACATACTCAAATGGGAACCATCCATATTAAAAAAAAAATGGGAGAGCAAAGAGAATGTCTTCAATACGATCCCAAAGATGATGCATCTTGTCACTCCGACTTCCCATTCTTCCCGAAGGATGAGATTATACTTAGTGTGATGAGGAGTGAAATGATGAGCAAAATAGCCCTGTGCTATTTGTTTGTAGAAGCCTAAGCAATCCTTCATACTCTGAAGCTTAAACAAAAATATCCTCATAGAAATTGGTTATTAAGGTTATTATTATCAGTAGCTAATTAAAGTAACCAAAATTAAAGCCAGTGGCTTCTGATATACCTTAGGTGCCCAAGTAATTATCTGAACTATTAATTAGTAGTTTGGCAGGTGTCATGTGAGTAATAAATCATACCTTAAGTGACAGGTTCAAGCTGTTGCCTGTATTCCTCTTTTCTCAATCGTGTTCTTTATTTCCCACCTGAACTACTATCTAAATCTTTTCCTGTTTTAATTTCCTTTGGCAGCATCAACTGCTGAGACCTTCTCTTCTTAAACCGGAGGTATCGATTTTCACTTTCTTTTCAACCTCACTAAACCTTTAAACGATACTTTTATACTTCAGTGGGCAGAGTGGGGCAGCCTCTGATGTGGTCCCCTTTTTACTGACGAGAGAAAATGCACTTTTGAGTTTAAATTAATAAACAAATAAAAAAAGAAATGGCCACTCAATTGCTCGCTGGTGACTACAGTTTTAAACTTTCAGCTTCTGTCTAGAACAGCGGTTCTCAGCCTGGGGAGATGGGAGTCTTTTAGGGGTCACATTACTCACAGGGGTCACCTGAGACTGTCAGAAGACGCAGATGCTTACATTGTGATTCAAAACAGTAGCAAAATTACAGTCACAAAACAACAAGATAAGTTTGTGGTTGGGGTCGCCACCACATGAGGAACTGTAGTAAAGGCTCATAGCACTGGGAGGGTTGAGAACCACTGCTCTACAATTTAGGCCAGTACATCATTGTTGCCCTGACTTTGCCATTACTGCCTAAAACCACTCCATGGCTGAGCAGGATCTGGGGTTCATCTGAATGTGGTCTCATCAGCTGGACTTTGTGATAAATTTAGGCCTTTGCTGAGCAAGAATAAGCATTTGATTCTTTTCTCTAGGAACAGTACCCTGCATTTACTAAAGGAAAAGCATTTCTTGTTTAGAATCTACACACATACACACACACACCATCTGAAGACAGGGAGCAGAAATATATCAATTTGCAATTAAGCTTTTAATTAGAAACTTGTATCAAGAAACCTTCCAGATGATTGACTCAGAAAACTGAGGGTGACCCACAGCCTTGGGCAAGGTGGTCTCCCAACCAGCAAGCACTGTCACCTACAAATGCTGATCATCACATCCCATTCATGAGCTTCTGGCCAACAAGCATGGAGAAGCCAAGAAAAATGGGACTGAAATATTTTTGATTTACAGCAGTTTGAACATTTACTGCAGTAATAAACGTCTAAGTTCTCTTTGCCTTCTCTGTGTGGTCAGCAGCAGAAATTAGCCTTAAAGTAACAATAAGTATTGGGTCCCACCCACACAATCATTTTGTGGTTCAACATCTAGGGATGCAGATAGGGCCTGTGTCATGCAGTGACAAGGCCAAATCCAGTCACCTGCTTAGCTCAGTCCTGAGGTCTTCCTTGACACAAGGACTTTCCTCTGTTCCTTTTCTTTTTAAACACTTGGCACTCTGCTCTTCTTTCACATTTGTGCTGGTTCTTGTCTCTGCTGACCCAGCTAAGAATTGCAGAGTATCCCGCTGCACTCCAGAGTTTCTGTTCTGTTCCCTGCTAATCATGACCATATTGGAAACCATTTATGCTGGGAATGTACAGCAGCTGTGAGACCTGAGCCTTAGTCTTAGGAATCAGAAAGTGCAGGAATACGAGCTAATCGTTACTAAGATTACATTTAAAACAGCTCGGAGGGTTCTTCTCAGTGCCTTGTGTGTATTAGATTAGGCATGCATTGATTAGCAGAGCAAACGCAGTGTTTTTGAGATGTCTGCTTTATGTAAGCCAATATACTGATGCCATTAGTCCCTTAAAAGTCTGCACTCACCAGCGTGAAGCATACATGTTTTTTCAAAGTCACTTAAATCTGGGCTTTGACTTTGTTCTACTTTCTTACCATTCTTTCTTAAGTTTATTTTATACTTCCCTTCCTATAATGGGAAATTTTGTCAAACTAAAACCTACAGCTACAAAATAAATATAAGCCACTTAGATGAAAATCTCAAGAGTGCACTCTCATGCGTGACAAGCATGAGTTAATACTCAGCACTGATTTCCCTCATCCTAAGTGCTTTCTAACGTGCACCTACGAATTACATCACCTCTGAGCTCTGTAAGTGGGATATCACAGTATATAGTCCATCCTCCCTTGACCTCGGCTTATTTGTCCACCCTGTGCTGCTACACGGGTTTTTTGTTGTTGTTGTTGTTGTTTGTTTTTTGTTTTTTTTAACTTTCCTATTGGTTCTAACTTTACACTGTTATGAACAGTCTATTGTAGCATACATTTTCCAAACTGTTTTACAAATGTATACTCCCCTGCCCTAGAATTTTATGGCCACCAATTGTCCACTGTCCATGGTAACATGCAGCATTGCTAATTATTTTTAAAACATTTATCCTAATAGATATACAAATGAGTTTTAACATCATACACAAACTGGTTTACAAAGTATTTGGAAGTTGCAAAGTCAGTTGGCATTACATTAGTGTCGAATCAATTATATTAAGCGCAGACTTAGTAACTACAGGAACCTGGCTGAAAGTGCCCATAAAGAGACTTCATGAAGAGAGAGCAAGACAGGGGGCAGATTACAGGTTGTCCTTGAGTACAGATGCAGAGCAGTGTAATAGAGGAATAGTAGCCAGACCTTGTGGGAGGCAGGAACCACCACAGAGATTCCTGGAATGAACAAAAAGTACCATGCCTTTGTTTTTCAAGAGAAACCCAAATCCCAGATTTTTGGTAGAATTCTTTGGTTAGGGTTAGCCACGATTAATCCTTTTAAATGATTTGGCAAGTTGTGACATAACTAAGAGCCATTGTCCATATTTATCACACAGATGACTTGCGTGATAAGTTTGTGTGCCTTAGAAATGGTTGCTCTCTGCCATCACAGAGCAGCAGTAGCTCCTGACTCATGCCACACACACGTGTTAAAACCAATTCCTATCACGAGTGGATTATCTGTACCAACCCACGTCCCTGTGGATGGTTATGCCGTCCCCTCCCCCTCCCTTACTCCAGTGTAAATTCAACTTCTTAACCTTTGCCATCTCTCATTATTACTATAATGGAATTTTAAAGTGTGTGGAAATGATTTAATCGCCACTGAAGCTGTTTTCATATATACACCTGAAAGCACAGCTCTCTCTATGAGCAGCGTTTAAGAAAAGCCATTATTATCAAGAGTCAGAAGGAATCTTAATAAGGTATAAAAAACAAGGATGTGTTTAAAACATCTTTAACAAGAGCTGAGGTTCTTGTTAGTGTGCAAGTCGCTCTCAGAGGATGTAAAGTTTTTGGTGAGGGAGATCTGGGTAACAGAGAACCATCAGTAGAGAAAGACTAAACAAAGCCACTGTAACAAAAGCCTCATGCCCTGGCCAGTCAATAAGCTACAATGACATTTAATGTTGATTGTGTTCATCTTCAAAGTTTGTTAAAAGCAAGCAAAACTACTCACCTGAAAGTGTCTATAATTTTATAGCCAGGAAACCTGCACTCTCCCATTTGCACACTATGTAATGACAAATAGGTTCCATGAGAATAACTGAAAATTTAACACCAGAAAAGTGTTAACTTGACATTTTTTTAATGAAGAAGCTCAAACTCCCCTCTTATTATTATTTTTTATTAGATATTTTCTTTACTTACATGTCAAATGGTATCCCCTTTCCTGGTTTCCCCTCCAAAAACCCCCTATTCAATCCTCTTCCCCCTGCTTCTATGAGGTGTTCCCCCTCTCACCCACCTACTCTGGCTTCCCCTCCTGGTATTCCCCTACACTGGGGCATCAAGCCTTCACAGGACCAAGGGCATCTCCTCCCACTGATGTCTGACAAAGTCATCCTCTGCTACATATGCAGCTGGAGCCAAGGGTCCCTCCATGTGTAGTCTTTGGTTGGTGGCTTAGTCCCTGGGAGCTCTGGGGGGTCTGGTTGGTTGATATTGTTGTTCCTCCTATGGGGTTGCAAACCCCTTAAGCTCCTTCAGTCCTTTGTCTATCTCCTGCATTGGGAACCCTTGCTCAGTCCAATGGTTGGCTGCAAGCATCTGTCTGTGTATTTGTCAGGCTCTGGCAGAGCCTCTCAGGAGACAGCTATATCAGGCTCCTGTCAGCATATACTTCTTGGCATCCACCACAGTATCTGGGTTTGGGAACTGTATACGGGATGGATCCCTAGGTGGGGCAGTCTCTGGATGACCTTTTTTTTCAGTCTCTGCTCCACACTTTGTCTCTTTTTCTTCCCATGGGTATTTTAAACTTACTTTGTCAGAAGTATTTGGAGAGATACAAACTGTTGGTATGGAAATCTCGCTTAAAACAGAAATATGTGAAGAATGTATTCAAAAGTGTCAATTTTTCTCTTTGAACAATAGGAGTTATCCATGGAATCTGGGATTGATCCTGGCCAGGAATATGGACAAGATTATTACAGTTATGAGCATGGGTACATCTTCAGTTTTTATTCAGAATTATATTGTATTCTTTTTTAAAAAAATAATAATCAGAAGTTATTATTGCTATTAGAATTTTAAAGTGTCACTGGCCCCTTTATATTTGAAAATAGTGTGCCTGATTGTTATATTAGTCAAGTTCTCACCATTTTTCTCTCATTTGCCCAGTTTGTATTTCTAGAAATGTGCTAAGAAGGTTCATAATAATTAGAATGGAATATAGAAGTCAAACATATTTGCTCAATTCCTGAATTCACCATTTATTCTGGATGCTGTGTTTTGTGGGTTTTCTTTTTCTAACCAGTCTACCTGAAGTTTTGTGCCAGAGCAGTGAAAAACCATAAAATATACTTTCAAATTTAGTAACAAGGATGAAAATGGAACACTAATTCTGCACACCTTCAAAAACACACGGGATGAAAATGCCACATAGATTATGTTCCTTCCAACCAACTTTTATGTAAAATTATAGATTTCTCACCCTGTGTGAGATACAGACTTGTATATAGAATCTTTCTTGTGTCCTCCATTCTCCATGTAGTTATGAAGTATGACATCTTTCTTCCTCCTACCTCTACTTTCTCCTCAAATTTAAATGTGAAATAACAACTCTCTTCCTTATTACTCCAGGGAGCCATTATGGCAATAATAATAATAATTAATAATAATAATAATAATAATGATAATTCTCTGGCTGTCAGGTAGTGGTTCTTAATATGTACTTTTGTTGTTGCTGTTGTTTTAATTTTTAGAAGGAATTTAATAGACCCTAAGTATCTGTTGATGATGAAGAAAAAGAAGAAAGCAGAGATCATTATGGTAGAGTTTATGAAAAATATCTCAAGTTACAAGTTTATGTTGCAGGTATGAGATGCCCCAGTATGGAAGTCGCCGTCGACTGCTGCCACCTGCTGGACAGGAGGAATACGGCGAAGTCATTGGTGAAGCTGAAGAGGAATATGAAGAGGAAGAGGTAAGTGCCTGACTTTGTCATGACACATCATACAATAACAGCTCGTTAGATCTGGTTTGACTAATGCGCTGTCGATTACTCTGTGAAAATTCCTAGTAAATTATTCATTGTTTTTCAAAGAAACGTAACAATGCTGACCATTTCATTCTCTCACCTATGGAAGCAGTTCTTTAACCTTTTTTTTTTTTTCAGTTTATTTCCTTCTTTATGAAAGGTTAAATATTTGGAAGAAGTTGCTATACAAAAGGCTTTCTAAAATCATGAATACATCTCTATAAAGACAGTCTTAAGAATTGTATATATTATAAATTTTATAATACAAGTTACTTTTGTCCTTACCCTATCTGCATAACTAAAAATCATGAAAAATGCAGTCTTCATATTCCATTTTCAGAGAATAAAATATCATCATCAATATTTTTAAATGTTATTGCGATTCATTTGTGAATTAACATGAATCATGTCTTTCAAATTCTTATATCTTACCTGCAATATTTATTTGGCAAACAGTCCTTCCCTCCATGAAATAACAGTTTCTGTAGCCCTAATTGGTTCAAAACTCAACAAGACATGTTTTTCATAAACTTTCAAATTAACTACTGTATTTCCATGACTTTTAAGAATTCTGAGATACAGCAGAAAGCTAACAAGCCAGAACTCTAAAGGTAATGAAAATGGTTATTTCTTTCTTGAGCTAAGATTAAATAAAACTAAACTAAATAACAGAAAAGAAAAAGCATTAGACTTGGGTATTAATACTATAAAGCCAAAATAAAAATAACATATTGCCTGTTGGCTAGCTTCTGTCTATCATCAGAAAAGAATATTGTCAGGTTTTGGGGTTTTTTTTTTTGTTGTTGTTGTTGTTGTTGCTGTTGTTGTTGTTGTTTTTTAAACTATATGCATAGCTTGCGTGAGGCTTTTACCCAAAAGATGAGTTTCTGCTTAACTTATGAGGGACAAGATCACGTCATAACTACCTCCGAGCTAACGTTTGAATTGCACTCTCAAAACTTTCAGGTAGAGCCAGAGAAAGTTAAAAAACCCAAAGTTGAAATTAGAGAGCCTAGTGAGGAGGAGGTGGTAGTCACCGTTGAGAAGCCACCAGCAGCTGAGCCCATATACCCAACGTGGAAGAGAGCCAGGATATTCCCGATGATTTTTAAGAAAGTCAGAGGTCTCGCCGAGAAAAGAGGCATTGACCTTGAGGGCGAGGAGTGGAGGAGGCGCCTTGAGGAAGAAGACAAAGACTATCTTCAACTGACTCTAGACCAGGAGGAAGCTACTGAAAGCACCGTGGAGTCAGAGGAGGAGTCCAGCGACTACACCGAATACACAGAAACCGAGTCTGAGTTCAGCGAGTCCGAGACCACTGAAGAATCAGAGTCGGAGACCCCATCTGAGGAAGCGGAGGAGAGCTCTACCCCGGAGTCAGAGGAGTCTGAGTCCACTGAGTCAGAGGGAGAGAAAGCAAGAAAAAACATCGTGCTAGCTAGAAGAAGGCCTGTGGTCGAGGAAATCCAGGAGGTGAAAGGTAAGAGAGAGGAGCCCCTGGTGGAAGAGGAAGAAGAGCCCCCAGTAGAGGAGGAAGAACGGCCAGAGGAAGGAGAAGAAAGCGAAGCAGCTCCCATGGATGAATCCACGGACCTGGAGGCTGGGGATGTCCCAGAAGAGGGCAGTGCAGAATCAGTCTCCATGGAGAGGGGCGTGGAAAGTGAGGAGGAGTCAGAATCAGAACTGAGCAGCAGCAGCAGTACCAGTGAGAGTCTCTCCGGAGGCCCCTGGGGCTTCCAGGTGCCAGAATATGACAGACAGAAGGATGAAGAGCCCAAGAAATCTCCAGGCGCAAACTCCGAAGGTTACAACACAGCCCTATAGAAAAGAGTTCACAGTAGGTGGGGGTTTGCGGTGACATGTGCTCCTGTGTGCAGTGCCTTCTGTGTGGTCTCTGAAACGGCTCTCAACAGGGTGGGGACTTGGCATGATTTGACTCTCTGACTCATGGTTAGAAGTAAGATAAGAAAATGATTATGTATGCTACTTACATAGACGTGCATGCTGAGATACGGTAGATCAAACCTGTCTAACTCTCTCTTCTACTAGCAAACAGGGAAACATCAATACTGACTATAAAGTGGCATTATCAGTGACACTTGTCTATAGCAAGCATGTATGTGATAAATAGTCTTTGCAGAGTAGATACTAACAAACAGAAACAAATGATGTGAGTAACTGTTTCTGATTATTTCTGCTCCCTGCGAAGGTGACCAGTCAAAGATACCCTGTATCAACTCCCACCTTCAAATTCTAGGAGTTAAATGAAACATCTTGAAAGTTAAAAGTGATTATTCTTTAGGTTGTATTTAAAATCTAACTAACAGTCACAGCTTTTCTTCTAGGTAAATAAACACCATTATTTAAAAATACTTATAGAGAGACCAGAAAACATTGCCTATTGAGTAGAAAGAGGACATTCATATTCCCCCAGTGTTACATTGTTTAGGGGGAGAGAAAAGTAGTGTTGCTTAAGTTTTGCAATTTGTCATGTCTGATGCTAGTTGGTAAAAAGACAGCTGAATCAGCAAAAATGTCCATTATGTTCCAGGAGAAGCTCTGGTTCGTATAACAATAAGCACTCACGTTGGGCAAATACTTTCCTTTAAGTAAATAAAGATTCAGTGAAATGACCCAGAACACCATGATGCTTCAACTGCTCGCACACGTCAAAATGGACAAACATTTTTGATTAACATGCGGAAGTAGGTTACAGACTAGAGTTACATGGATACAGAAATATTTTTTAAATACTGGAAAGAAAAAAATGTTAAAATGGATACGATGTACAAATTCTGTTCCTGGCTTTCTGCTGAACTTGCTGAATGGCTGAGCAGCCAATAAAACAATGAGTTGGGACTTAGCAAAATACGGAGAAAAACGTACTTTTCTTTTCATACCTCATGGTATCATGATGTTAAAAGAAAGGGTTCCCTATTAATTAGGTCTACTCCAAACTCAGCAACACTTTATTCAAAGATGTTTAGACTCTGGATCCAATACGGAGCTGGAGAAAGGATAATAAGATGGAAAAAATGCTTTCTTTGCCCTCTTGAGAATGTACTTTGCCA
Organism: Mus caroli; assembly: GCF_978045245.1. NCBI lineage: Eukaryota > Metazoa > Chordata > Mammalia > Rodentia > Muridae > Mus > Mus caroli. The sequence goes on from NW_028227264.1 coordinate 72,886,905, forward strand.
CCTCTTCAGATCTTGCTGTGGATTGCACAAAGCCTTTGATTTCCTTTGAGAATGACCAACCATATTGTTATTCTTTATTTCCTCAGTGGGCAAGAAAAAGAATGATCAAGTTGGTGGTCGATCGGGAGTATGAGAGCAGCTCGCCTGGGGAAGACAGCGCTCCTGAGTCGCAGAGAAGCAGAACTCACAAGCCCAGTGGCCACAGCAATGTCAACGGCAACATCTACATTGCGCAGAATGGTTCCGTGGTGAGAACACGCCGTGCCTGCGTCGCTGATAACTTGAAGGTGCCCTCCCCTGGGTTGCTTGGGAGGCATCTGAAGAAATTAGACACATGGGCAGGGACACGTGAAGAGAATGTGCCCCTGAACACACTGTTCAAGGGGCCATTTTCCACAGAGAAAGCGAAAAGAACCCCAACTCTGGTCACGTTTGCCCCGTGCCCCGTGGTGGCTGAGCACTCGGCAGTGAAGCCATCAGGGACCAGGCTGAAACACACAGCTGAGCAGGAGTCCATGGTAGACAGTCGGCTCTCTAGAGAGTCGATGGAATTCCACGGTGACAACGCGCCATCAGATGAGGAGGAGCTCTGGATGGGTCCGTGGAACAGCCTCCACATACCAATGACAAAACTCTGACCAATACAAAGAATAACTTCGTTTTTACTTGTTTTTAATGAACTCTGCTTTTTATTGTCACAAAAATCAACATATGGGGTTTATCACATGTGCACAACCTAACACTTCGAATGATCTGCTTTACAATAAAAGAGAGAGAGATCATTTGTATCAATTAATTGTTAGCCCCAGAAAAGCCTTTGTGGACAGACAGAAATCGCTAAGTAATATCACTTCAAAGTCTAGTTGTTTGGTTGGATCTTGAATTCGTTTTTCCCATTGTAATAAGCAAGGAATAACTTAGTAGAAATCATTTATATTTTTTGCTTAACATAGATTGTACTCCATTTCTAGGTTGACAGCACATTTTTCCGCACATGTAATTTTATTTTCTATGGGGTAACGGATTTTTATGGGTATGAGATTTATACAGCTACTGTCTGTACTGCGCTGACTTTATAAAAGAAAAATAGGCTTACAAAGCAGCAGTCCAGGTAGGAATCACTTGTAAGTTATTTTCAATCCTGAAGTTACTTTACATAGTATCCACAATGTAGTTTTAAAGATTTTTGAAGGAATACTTGTGGCCTTAGGAAGAACATTCGAGGTCAATGCTTTTATAAAAACAAACAAACAAACAAACAAAAAAAAACATAATTTACCATTTTACCTGGCGCACATCCCACATGTTTCTGCACATATTCTATCCATTCCACATGGAGCAAATAATTTACCAACTTTTGCAAGTCAGTAACTGTTTGAAGCAACATATAAACCTCACTCTCAACAAAAGCTTAGTGAGGAGTAGGGAGGGGCAAATGGACAATAAAGCTTCTCGAACCCATGTTCAGTGGATGACGTAGCAAGGCGGAGAAGTCTCACCTAATGTGACTAGACAGGAATACCTGATAAGCCCAGCATACAAGGATGGGTCGGGGGTCACAGGCTTATACAATGTGTTAACCTCCTATCTATACAGGCGGCAATTCCACAGCTTCATTGCACTGGAGCACTTCATTTCTCCCAGCTCTCGTTTATTGATAGATGATTTTAGTGCACATATTTATGTGCTATGGTCCAGAGCCAGAAAACGATTGTCTGCACATTTGTTTTAATCAAAGAACATGATCTTCATTTTTCCACCTCTGAACAAGACACAGTGTTTTGCCATTAATAGAAACTAAACAAAACGGCCTTTTAAAATTGCCTTGTGTGTTGCCTATTCTGCAGCATTAGAAAGGATGACCAATGTAGGCTAAGGGGCTTCAGAATTTTATTTAATATGTCTTAGTGTGATATAGATATATTTTGCTTCAAATTTGGCATTGTACTGAGCGAGTTCATATGTCAATTAAATTCCTTTGGGCATGTTTATCATGTGGTCGAAGAACTGAATAGCCCGTTATTATTACTGCCTTGGTTCAGATTATAAAATGGTTTTTACAATGTTATTTTCTCATTTGCAAGGTGAAGGGATTATGTTTACCGACTCACCAATTTCTGTGACTAGTATGTTTTCATTTCAGATATGTAAACATACTTGGAGGAATATCCTGAAATCTCATTTTACTGGGGATCAATTGCTTTTTATACCCTTAGAAAACCCATCAGCATTAATAGTAATGTTAGAACTGTAGAGTCATGTCCACACCCACAGGCTTACTAACAAGGATGTACGTCTTCACAATATCTAAGATGGCTTGCATGCATATTGAAGTTTATGAAGCAATGATGTATGGCCAGTCCTTCAGGCACCAAAGCAATTTTTTGTTACATAAAATATTTTATATAGATCTCAAATTAAGCATTCATACTTCCCTACTAGCTCAGTCATTGATCACTAAATATAATTTAATATTTTATGACATTTCATGGTAATGATTACTAGGCTCCCTTGGTATTCTTTGTACATATAGATCTGTATTTTTTTTTCTTCCTTTAGCTTCTAGATGTAAATGTTAACTTATATGTTGCTGTTCCTATCACAGCTGGGTTTTTTTTTTTTCCTTTCAGCCAAGGTTTCTATGTTCTGGTAAGGAAGTTTGTTTTGATTATTGCTATTGAAAAAACATCTTGAGTTGGGGGTAAGATAGGAGAACTTCATAATAAGCTGTGTGGATCTCGGAAAATTTCTGTGGCCACTGTTAATATATGAGCAGAGTTCCAAAGTCTAGTGTCATAACATGATAGAAAACATGGTATTTTCAAGATCACACACTGTAAGACAATATGCAGCTATTAAAACCCAGGGGGCCATTCCTATTTCAGCACTTATAAGATGATCATTCTGATATAAATGATCATGAAACTAATCTATTCCTGGGGTGAGATAAAGATGAGCAGCCTTGATGGGGAACAACCAAATCAAATATTTGGTTTGTGTATTTGAAGGAAAGAGACAGCCCTAAAACGCTAGCTGAATAAATCTGGATTAGCTGAAGCACTACACTCACAGGACTTTAAATAACCCATGAAATCTGGACTCGTGATTAAAACTGCAAAGCACAGGGGAAATATGTAGGTACTGTTAGTCTGAAAAAGAATTAACATAGACAGTATTTACACGGAAGTATATATAAGGACATTTGTGCCTGGTTTTCCTAGAAGGGCATGAGAAGTTTCTTTTGCTTTTGTTCTTAATAAATACCAGCCTTCAGTAAGGGAAAATAAAACAAACAAATAAACCCCTGCGTTCCTAATGAACCAACATACACAGCAGATACCATCACAGTCCTGTTGTGACCTGAGATTTCCGAAGCCTTGTGGACACTAAATTCAAGGAAGAAGCAGAGCAGTCAGTGTGGCAAGGTACTGGTCGCTCTGTGACCATTAGCCCATGGTGTCCTCCAAGTGTCTAGATTTATTCTTCTTGTTGTCTGAAAACCCTAAGAGCTGTCACAGAATTCCAACTGAATAGCATCCCAAAGGACCTCCTTAAAGTACAGGAAACGGCTGTCCTGAGGTCCCCACTGTCAGCAATGATGTTAAAACATGTTTGCCCTCTGTGGGTCTTCCAAACAGTCAGTCACTGCAGCTACCATCAAAATGTTGCTGATAACACTTATGTATCAGAAAGCAAGAAGTCATTGGATATTAATTCATGAAAGGAGACATCGTCTTTCTTCCTTTCACAGATCTTTAATCTCTCATTCTGTCTTATTCATTCATTGCCTTATACTATACACAGTAAGTAGAACTTCCACAGTCCTTTAGTTCAATGGTGAGATGGGCAGAAACCACTAAGACTCTATTCTCAGGACAGATGCCTCCTGTGCCTGTAAATGCCACAGTGGTGCATCTGAAGGGTAAGTTCAAATAGTATCCAGGACTCTATTTCCTATAGAAAGTTTCTCCCTATTCCAGGGTGATAACATGAATTCCTTGTTGTATTTCTCTCTTGTTTTAGCATTAGCTGATTCTGTTTACTTTGGGTTTTTTTTTCCATTGAAGTCTTAAGTTTATGGCAAGTTAATCACGTGTATGAAGAATGTGAACGTTGTCTATAGTTTGAGAAATTATCAGGACATCCACGCTTTCCCAATTTCTTTACCAAAATGACTGTTCTTCTTTAAATGTTACGTTAAGGTATGAGTTAAGGTATGAAGAAAATCAAGTATAAAGTCTGGGTTAAAATACATTGTTATACAATTACACAATGTTTTACAAATAAATTTCTTTTTGAAAAAAGATGTCTCATTATTCTGCCAGATGCAGATAAAATCAGCAATTGCTTTTCCATTTGTATATGCAATTTAATTTTTCTATTAAAAAGTAAAAGTCTTCTCTGCCAACTCTTATCTTTAAAAACTGTAGGAGAAAAAAAGATGAATATTTTAATGTTATTTCCTGTTATTTTTCAACCATGTGTCCATGAACCTATATTCTATACAGAGTAAGATGGTGTTTGCTAACATACCACCTATTTTTTCATGAACACTTTTATAACCACTTAAACAATTGGCTTTTCGTGTACATTCAGTGTTTGTTGAAATGGTAAATCACAGAAGTGTGTCAAGAAGCATAGCCAACATGAAGTTTTGTTCTATACATTTTACATTATTGGGTTTGTTTAAAAAACTCATGGTTGGCAACCCCATGGGAAGAACAATATCAACCAACCAGACCAACCCCCAAAAGCTCCCAGGGACTAAACCACTAACCAAAGAGTATACATAGGGGGACCCATGGCTCCAGCTATCTAGCAGATATGTAGCAGAGGCTTGCCTTAACAGGCATCACTGGGAGGGGAGCCCCTTGGTCCTGTGGAGGCTAGATGACCCAGGGTAGGGGAATGCTAGGCTGCTAAGGCAGGAGTGGGTGGGCAGGTGGGGGAACACTCTCATAGAGGCATGGGAGGGGGGAGGGGGAGGGAGATTTTAGAGGGAAAACTGGAAAGGGATGTTTGAAATGTAAATAAATAAAATAACCAATTTTTTAAAAGCACATGGTTTTATTTATCAACTACTTGCCAACTCTCTGCTGGTCTACCTACATTTCTATTATTCATCTACCATCTACCTATCATCTATTTTTATAATCATCTACCTCCAATATATCATTGATCATCTATCACCTACCTATGATTGCCTGTTTATCCACTTACCTATCTTCTATCTCTATCATATATCCATCTACCTACAACTTATTATCTACTGCCTGTACCACTTGTCTACCTAGAACCTACCATCTAGAATATATATATATATGCACATATATAATATGAACACTTTCATAACCACTTAACACTTAAACTTTATATATATATTTATATATATATTCTGTATTGTATTATATATATATGACCATTATGTGCCAGCTACCTATAATCTACCACCTAGACTATGTATATATACTATATTGCATTATATATATACATATACATATATATATACATATATATATATATATATATACACATGACCATTAAGTGCCAGCTACCTATGTATTCATGTTTAGCCATCTGAAATTTGACCTGATTTCCCTGTACATTTGGAGCTTGTCTAACTGTCCAATGCTGTTGAAACAAAACTTTCCTCTGTCTTTAATAAATCAGGTTCACTGAGAATAAATTTTCTAACCCTGCCCCCATCCTAGCCACTGGAGTAGCCTTGTCCCTTTGCCCTTCTGTTCTTCTCTAGAGTGGAACCTCATTGACCACTACTTGTCCAACACTCAGTGAACCTCCTTGCATAAGCAAGAGTTGGTGAGAGGCAAGGGTGTTAAAGAAAAATAGAATCCTCCATCATAACAGCAACACTATAGCCTCTGATTCCCCAATGAACAATCCATTCCATGGGGAAAAGGAAATAGCACCCTTCAAAATTAAAAGATGAAGATGTTTTCAATAGTCTTCACAGATCGGTCCAAATGTTAGGACTCGCGTGATTTTAAATTCTATTCATCTATTCCTCTTACTAAACAAACGAGAAGATGTAACTGTTCTTCCATCGTCCTCCTGTTAATGTATGCTTATAACAGAGAAGTAAGAGTAGTCCACTGGTTGGGGAGGGTTTTTTCCTTTCCTTTTCTTTGGGAGTGTTGAAGGATGAAAACTGGGGTAGTAATACTGAAGAGCAGACACTGCATGAACAAGACAGTCCTAGGGTGATACAACGTCCGTGAGGCCAGCGCAATATTTAGAGGTATGTCCAAACTATGCCTCACTTCCTCTACTCCAAACACATTTGTATAATGATTGAGTTAGCCCAGGCTCTCTAGGTTTGAGGTGAAATTGAGTTTTAAATAAAACTATAGCCCACATCTATGTTTTTCTTTCCCCTATCCTCAATAAGCACTGCCTAGTGGCATTTGGGATATAACAAAATCTGTGACTTGCATGTCCTAATCTGCTTTCCTTCTTATTCCTCGTCAAGTTGGTAGGCTCTCTCCCAAAGTATCACACAGTTCTCGAGCATTACAAAAATACCAGTCATAGTACAGTGAAGAAAAGAGGAGGATTTTAGATAGCATAAACATAAATGAAAGATGTAATGCCAAACTATTTATATTAAATTGTTTTAGTTAGATGTGTATTAATATTAGCAAAAAAGTTTAAATATTAAATATTGCCTTCTCAACTTTCCTATAGCACTTATTATTTATACTATACCAAACTGTACATTACATCTTTTTTTCCAGAGATATATACCCCCTCATTCAAATAATGTTGAGGTTCAAAGAAAGCCTATAGGTACATATTTCAGAATATAAATTGCATACATTTTTAAAGTAAGGCATATGGGGGATGAAAAATAGACAGGAGTAGACAGTTTTATTTTCATCAATGTGCTAGCAAAGCAATCCAGATCACCGGAAAAGCAAAACAAACCGAAATGTATGTGTTGTGTTGGTAGATTTCTGTCATATAAATTTCTTATCATGGTCAGTTTCAAGCTGTGAATACCTTAAAATATGTCCCCAAGACTCTAACTTAAGAACTGGCCTCCACCGACTGGCAGGAACTCAAGGATTGTGCCTCACTCATAAAAATTATCAACAGTGCCTACTCTCAATCTCAAAAACAGGCAATAGACTCTTTCTTTGTAAATTACAAAAGAAAGGCTTTACTGAAGGATAAATGATATCAGAAAAACTGGCCTTAGGCAAGCTCTACATACAAACAGGGAAGAGGAGAAACCAAGAGGGTCCGTGAGGGATGCTAGTCAGGTCTGAAATATTTTTGTATAAAGGCAATAAAGGTAAAAGAATCGAATAATGTGTTAAAGATATAAATTTCACATGGTACAACAGAACAGACTGAGACCAGGAAATAGAAAAAGATTAACCCAGGATCAAGAAAGAGCTCAGAATAACCCAACATCTACACATTCCCTGCGTCTGCTTTTGTTTTCTTTTGTTTTGTTTTGTCATCGTGTAGACTTTCAGCAATCTCTAAAAAAAAATCCAAACAAGAGAACCTGTCTTGTAATAGGATTCATTAAATTAAATTAAATTAAATTAAAGGGAATGAGAAACATCAAGGTAAACGTGTTTACATAGAAAGCATGAATCCAAATGCCATTCCAGTTGGGTCTTTTTAATATTGAGTCTGTCAGCTCGATCTGTGTAATTTCTTCATTTTCCTCTCCCTGTTTCAAATAACAACACTTACACTTTTTGCATATTGAATCTATCGTATTTCTCAATGTGTTGTATCTATCAGGGTCTGTTCCTTTTTGTATCATAGCAAAACGAGGTCAAAATCTGAAAATATCAAAGTGAGAGGACTGAGTTAGCCAGAACCAGGTTGACTCCACAACAGGCTGCAAACTAACCCTTTGGGAGACTAAGCCTAAGTTTCTGTTTCCCTGAACTGGAAAAGTCCAAAACAAGTCAGTTCCATGAAAAAAAAAAAAAAAAAAAAAAAAACCCACCCCTCACGGCAGCCAATCAGGAGCTGCCAGGAGCTACCCTGTCACCTTGGCTGAGCCAAGCCTGAGCCAATAGTTAATCAGCAAAGGTTCTGGAAAGGTCCCCCAAATTCCAGATAACCTTAACCAATCACAAGAGCACCCATACTGTGCCTGGAGATAGAGCCAACCAATAAAGGGTTTTAAAATGACCCTGCGAAGCTCACATCTGTCTTCCATCCTGAATGGCAGACCTCTGCATGCTGGATCTCTACAGAATAAATGCTGTTTGCTGTTGCATACTATTTGAGTCTGGGGTATTATACTTTGGCGAGTCACGGGACGATTACGAAAGTACTAAAATCTTTTATTCATGTGCAGCTCATGTTTTCGTAGTCTCCCCACCTAACAGAATAACAAAAAGTTCAGCCCAGCAGGGGAATGTAGATTTGAGCTAACCACAGGGAGCCTGGCTGTGCCAGCAACTTGTGAATTTTACAGTTGTGAGAATAATAGATACTTATCTTGTCTGGAGTTGTGAGGGTTAAGTAGTTATATGTGTAGAGCTTTTAGAACAAGCACATGTGTGGAACAGAAGAGAATGTGAAGAAGGTGCCTTCAAGGAGGGAAAGGATGCGCCAAGAGTAAAGTCCCACCCAGAGAACAGAGAAAGGATTTAGCCTTCTTCCTCCCTCTATAGATGCATAAGGAAATGGATCTGATGTATATTTACTCTTAGTTCTTCTCTTGATTGATTCCTACTCCTGCCCCCCATGGGTGTGAATAGTGAGGGATATTAGAATAGGCAAGTTTCTCATCTGGCCCTTGTTTGGGAAATCAGGATCTGATTCTGGGTGCTTTATGCTAGCATAGGCTGGCTCATGAAGCAAAATGACTTGTCAAAGCGCACTGCAAACAAATACAGCAACTTGACTTCCATGTGAGATCTCACACTAAAAGGCTCCAGTGTGCCCAGTGCCCAATGATGTGAAAACAGTGAGCAGCTAAAGATACCACTTGTTGTTGTTGCTGTTGTTGTTGTTGTTGTGTTACAACTCTTTAATCAACTCCCAATTGCTCTATCTTTGAAGAGTCTTCCTGACTTTGGCCAAGCATCAGGTGAGACTACTAAGCAAAGAAGCATTTTCAAACCACAGAAGGCAGCGGACAACCTTGGAAAGGGTTGCTGGCTACCTTCTTCTTCTTCTTCTTCTTCTTCTTCTTCTTCTTCTTCTTCTTCTTCTTCTTCTTCTTCTTCTTCTTCTTCTTCTTCTTCTTCTTCTTCTTCTTCTTCTCCTTCTCCTTCTCCTCCTTCTCCTTCTCCTCCTCCTCCTCCTCCTCCTCCTCCTCCTCCTCCTCCCCCTTCTTCTTCTTCTTTTACCTAATTCAATCTTCTGAGCACTGTAGGAGACCCATAAGTTTTTCTGTGTATATTCTATCACCACCAGCTCTGCCCAAGGCACCCTTCCACACTAGGCCCACCCTTCTGGGGTCCATTTCCCCAGTCTTCTGCAGGAAGAATTAAGGGATTCCTGACAGCTGCTATCTGTAAAAGAGCCTTATTACATAGCTAAAGTCCATTTCTCACTGTGTCGGGTCAACCTAACGCACTGTCTTTGATGTGATGATTTGGAAGTCTAAGTTGTTCTTAGACTTAGCTTCCAGGGATTCTGTATCTTCTGCATATGAGGAAACAAGAAAGCAGCTTACAAAATGAAGGCAGGCGCACATCTCATCTGCCCCTCAGCATTGATTCTGATGTGGTTCTACCTGGGTTCAAGGGGCTCTGGGAAATGTAGCACCCGTATAAAGATGCCACTTACTATGTCTTGAGTGAGTCAGCATAGCAAAGCTCTAGTTGCTTCTAGGCATAAGAGAAGCCTATGGGACATGGAGTGACGAAAGGAAGGTATAAGACGCAAAGGTCAGAGGATCTCAGGCAAACTGACACAAGTTGCAGGCTTACCAAAGGATCATATTCCATGGACACAGGGAAAGTGTCTGCAAGAGAAAGGACCCAAAGAACAATGATGTCCATATCCCTCTCTGAGTCCTGTCTTCACATCATCAAGGGAGAAGCACAAAGCTGTTGTGCAGTCAGTGCACAGGTATAAATGTATAAATCTGAGATTAGAGATGAGAAGGCCTGTGCCTGAGCCTCTCTAGCTTGTACCAGAAAACTCTATGGCACTCTGTGAAAAGGTTAGCACCCTCTTCTGGAAATATGGACAGTGGAAAAATATATAAATCAGCAACCAAAAAATAAAGACAAGTTTTCTTTTCTTATTTACGGCATAAGGGTGTGTGTGTGTGTGTGTGTGTGTGTGTGTGTGTGTGTGTGTTTCCACAGATTCTTTTCATTTCATTGGTTTCTGAGACACAGACTTAAAGACATTCAACTATTATTAGATTACTGTCTTCAAATATTATAAAAGTACTTCTGCTTTATGTTTTCAATTTTATCTCATTGTATGACACAATCTAATTTTATGTTAGTTCCTGCTTTTACTCAACAAAATTTGATGGTCCTCCTACAGAAAAATACACACATCTCAGAAACTAGATTCAAAAATACATACCATATAAACCAAAATGTCTGATATTTTTGTTTGCTTGCTCTAGGTTTTGATTACAGTACAACCAAGTAGATCACATAGTATGAATTTTTTTTATTTATTCATTTACTCCACACTTACTGATATACACAAGAGCTGGCCACTGCATCCGGTGTTTGAAATAAAATATCTCCATAATCAGTAAAATCACCAAAGGGCTTAGTGTCTTCTCTGAGACAAAAGCAGTGTCAAATGTTGGAACTAAACAAGCCAGATGAATATAATTCACCAGTATAGGTCATGTATAAATTAAATGTCAGGTGTATATATAATAAAACTTCTTTAAACTGAGCATTTCTATAAATAGCATGTATAGCATTTGCTACAACTGAGAACAAATACAACACAAATATGTTGCTATGCATTTTCTGAGGTATGATTAACATTGGTTTCTAACTTAGTATTTTATTGCTGTGAAAAGACACCAAGACCATGGCAACTCTTAAAGAAGAAAGCATTGTGCAGCTGGCTTACAGTTTCAGAGGTTTAGAACATTATTATTAAGGCGGCACACAGGCCAACCTGAGGCTGGAGAAGTAGCTGAAAGTTCTATGTCTGGATCCCACAGGCAATAGGAAGAGAGAGACATTGAGCATGGTTTGGACTTTTTTTTTTTTTTTTTGGTTTTTCGAGACAGGGTTTCTCTGTGTAGTCCTGGCTGTCCTGGAACTCACTCTGTAGACCAGGCTGGCCTCGAACTCAGAAATCCGCCTGCCTCTGCCTCCCAAGTGCTGGGATTAAAGGCGTGCGCCACCACGCCCGGCCCTCTTTTTTTTTTTTTTTTTTTTTGGACTTAAAGCCCATCCCCAGTGACACACTTCCCCAAACAAGGCTACACCTCCTATTCCATCCCAAGTAGTAAGTACCACTCCCTAGTGACTAAGCATTCAAATACATGAATCTATGGAGTCATTATTCAAACCACCACATATCCTATAACTATAATTAATATTGGTTACTATATCAGGACTTGCTTAGAATTTGACTCTAAATGTTGATGTATTACATAGTCACTCTGCTGAATAAAATCCCCTCTTGCATTGAGAAGACTAAGCCAGGCAGACTCCATGACAGGCTCCAATCTACCCATTTGAGAGACAAGGCCTAAATTTCTGTTTCCCAGAACAGGGCAAGTCAGTTACTGGAAAAACTACCCTTCATTTGCAGCCAATCAGGAGCTGCCTGAGGCAAAAACGGGTGAGTCAGCAACAGTTTCTAGGCTCCCCTGGAAGGTCCCTGAAGCCCTAGTCAATCCCAGAGATACCCAAACCCCTGGTGATAGAGTCAACCTATCAGGATAAGGGTCACCTACTCCACCCTGGAATCTCCCTAATGGGCTTTAAACTGAGCCTGAGAGCTCACACCTCTGTCTTCCATCCTAGTGAGTGGTAGACCCCTGCATCCTGGATTTCTGCAGAATAAATGCCCTTTACCATTGCATACTATTTGAGTCTGTGGTAGCATTCTTGGGCAAATCACTAACCCTTACAACATTTGCCCCGAAACTTCAGCATATCCTAAGTAAAATGAACTATAGCTCATTGTTTTCAAACCTCAGCAAACATAATATCTTTATCTAGGCCCCCTCAGGGGCTCTGTGCTGCTCAAAGCATCTATGATTTTCCACTCTCTCCTCTACCCTCTATATTCCTTCTCCCTTCCTATACCAAGAACCTTTCCTGCCTTCACGATTATTCTCAAAAAAGTAACTTTCTATGTTTGTAGACTCTACTCTGACCTGAATATGAAAACACCTGGCCAGGGTTAGGCCAAAGATTCTGAACAGATTCCTCCAGCCTTTCCCCATCTCCCAGGGAGGGGGTGATGGGACTTCAGATATGATCTTAACAGAATTTAAATTTATCAATGGCTAATTTTGGAATTCTCAGTTTTCTTGTTGCTTTATCTTCCAAGCCAATATTATATCGTATTGTACAGCTTGTAGAATACGGCTTAGACTATTTCTTTTGACACAGCTCCTGTCTGAATACCTGGGAAAGAGAACTTAAAAAGACTAGGGACTAAACTTGTAGAGGCATCAAGAGCAGACAATGTGCTGCAAATTTTGGAAAATCTTTTGTTTTGGTTTCAGATCCCAAGACAAGGGGCTGAGGGGCATATTTTATATACACAAAGCAAACCTGGCTTCCGGGTTCTCCCAGCATCCCACCCCTGACATTTGAAGCCCAGGGGCTGAGCTGCCCTTCACCCAAAAACTCTTCCCTATATATTCCAGACATTTTGCCCCTCCTCCTCTGTCTTTTGTTTGTGAGCACTTTCTCTCTTCTCCCTCCCTCCTGCTCCATGGCCTAGGTCCTTGGGACCAGTGAACTCATCCTAGCTTCTCAACAAACCTGCATTTAATATAATCTAATCCGGCTTGAATTGGCGGCTCATTATCATCTTCCATGATCATGATCATTTCTGATCATTAGTAGAAGTTTCACATTATGTATTGTCAGTTGGTTTCCATTGATAATCAAGGTTTCTGAAGCCCCAGATGCTACACTGAAGCAGGCATAGTCCATAGCAGCCAAAGTTACCTGAGGCCAGGATCATGAATACCTCAGTGGTGTTAAATTGATAATGCAGTGATCAAAGGACCCTTCGCTTTCATCTTTGCATTTGACGGAATTCAAAAATAGCTCTCTGACTCTGTGTGCTCAAGACAACAACCGAAGCACATGGGTGTTCGAAAAAGTTGTATTCTAGGGAACACAAAAAAAGTTATATTCTAGGGAATGCACTTTGATAGTTGGGATGTTTCTTAACCAAATCAGGGTGATAGGCATTTCCATCTCTTCAAAAATGTGAGTTATTTCTTGTGTGGAAGGTGTCATACTCTTTTAAAAAGTTATTTTGAGAGGGGAGGTGGGGGAGGGGCTGGGAGGAGTAGAGGGAGGGAAAACTGAGGTCAAGGTATAATGTGTGAGAGAAGAATAAAAGTTAAAATAAATCTCAAAGCACAAAAAAAGAAGGTGTTTTGAAATAAATCAAGGGTTGACTGATAATTGTCCCATTGTGTTGTAGAAAGGCAACAGCCACGTCCTCATTGCATGTGATGGCATGCAGCTCTCTTCTTAACCACTACCTCAGGTCACCAGGTACACACAGTACACAGTGTGGTTCTGTGACCACCACTATTTTGTCTCTTTGTCTATGAGGAAAACCTATTCCTTTCCTGAGGTAAGTGAGGAAACATGGCCCTTGTTTCTGTGTCTGGTTTATTCCACTTAATACAACAGACTTGAATTCCTTCCTTGACTGACTCTCATTCCTTTTTATACTATTCTAAGTGTATGGCATATTTCCTTTGCCTTGTTTGCTTGCCCACTAAAAGGAATCTGGATTGACTCTATGTCTTAGCACTTGTAAATATGGCTGAAATACAGGGGGCCAGGGAAGTTATCTTGATTGCTACAATGACCCATGCATCTTAGTTACAATTACGTCATTCTTTTTGGCTAGGTATCCAGGCATGCATTTGCCTAATTATGAGGGTAGCTCTATTTAATGTCATAGTTTATGCTGTTTGGTAGTGACTGTAACCATAAATACAGTTCTGGAAAATATTTTCTTTGTATCTGATATAGCATTATATGTTATATCTTCTATTATGGTCTTTGGGGTTTTCTCTAAAATAGAATTAATAGTGAACTATTTCTATCAAGAGATGTCTCATGAGAGCAGGAGTCGTTTCTGTATAGGAAATGCCTAGTTAGATTGTTTTACAGAAGTCTCATTTCTTAGTTGCCACGTCTATAATCAGTATCTTTGGCTAATTGCATTGCTTTTGGTATGAAATTAGTTTATTTTTTAATGTTTTAAAATATTTCCTTGCCAAATAAAGCTTTGCTCTTTGCACTCCTTGGGTCTCTATTTTCTTATGAAGAACTGTGGCAGAAAATATTTAAACTCAACTCAGAGTCTCTACTCTGCCTTTAGTTACCTCTGACCATTTAGTTTCCAGAGAAAAGACATAATACAACCTTTATATTTACAATCAACCTTAGTCAGCAGAAAATCTAGGCAGGTATCTACCTTCTATGATATTAAAATCTATTTTCTATTGATAACCTCAAGTTATTACTTACTACGTTTCACCTGGACAGCTTTTAACTCCAATTGGTCAGCCCTTGGGGCCATGCTTTCTTGACTCCTAACCCATGGTGTCTTCTCTCTCTACCTTCTTCTCTTCCTCATAGTCTCCTCCAACCCCAAGACTAAGAACACCAAGCGCCCTGCCTATCTCAATTCTGTCTAGCTATTGGCTGTCGGCATCTTTACCAATCAGAAATAACTTGGGGGCAAGTTCACTTGGGGGCAAGTTCATAGCATCACTTGGATCTATGTGAGGACTCTCTTGTCACTGGTGTAACCAGGTCTTGGAGGCCCACACCTAGCATTACAATACATAGCAACAGACCAAACCTCAACAAAGAACCATGCAAAGAAAACCTATAAAAATCAAAAATATTTAAAGAGAAAGTCATAAACAACATATGGCAATAAAATATACAATTTACATATTACATTCGTAAAAGCAGACAACGGTTGGAAGGAAAGTCTTGAGCACAATAAAGTTGAATTGGTCTTTAACAAACTTTCCACAAGGAAATGCTTGTTTTGCAAGAATCTACTCGTGAATGTTTCCCCTCAAAAAAAATATTTAGTAAATTAAATACTTTTCATTTTTAAATCATTTTTAATATTATAATATAATTACATCATTTTCCCCTTCCCATTC
Organism: Mus caroli; assembly: GCF_978045245.1. NCBI lineage: Eukaryota > Metazoa > Chordata > Mammalia > Rodentia > Muridae > Mus > Mus caroli. Next base: position 72,902,233 of record NW_028227264.1, read on the forward strand.
CTCCCTCCAAACCCTACCATATACCCCTTCCTTGCTCTTTCAAATTCATGGCCTCTTTTACTTATTAATTGTTGTATCATACATATTCATCTGTATATGTATAAATACACAACCTAAATGCAGCCTGTTCAGGTTGTATGTTACTCATATGAATGTTTCAAGGGAGTTTGCTGTGAGATTCTGTCTCCTAGTGTATCAGAAGCTACAATCATAAATTCTAAGACAACTGCCCACATGCGAGCGGAACAAGGATCACCGTGGACATGTCAACACGGTTGGGGAAAGCCCACCAGGCCTCAGCCCTACACAGAGAACTGCAAGCAAGTGAGGGTTGCTGAGAGCAGGACACATAGTCCTCCCTAGGTATGAGCACACCAACTTCTTATCCAATACCAAATGGTCATCCCTGAAAACATACATACAGTATCATCATACAGAGGCAATTATAGTGTTTTTAAAGATGCTATTTTAGGAATGGAGGAAACTTAAATGAAGCCATTGTGGGGTTGTGTGTGTAAAATTCATAGTGCTATCTATCAGAAATATCCTCTCAATGTGTTTTATATATGTGTTTGCATATACCTATGATTATACACATGTATAACATATATATATAGTTATATACGTTATTATACTTACATTGTCCTCTTTTACATGTGCAATGTATGTTGGATGTGGTGAGCAGATGGAAATGTCTAAGCCATTTGTTTCTGTAGTTTTATTGAGCAAGTTGAGAAAACAGAGCCTGTCGTTAATCATTCTGTACATTATGATGTAGCTTTTAGAGAATACAGACATTAATGGATAACCCAGGAAACACCTCTGCCCTTCTGGAAGATGGGGACATCGTGCCTTTTAGTGAAACACTCGACATGACTAATTGGGGAAGCATTCGACCATCAAACACCAACCAATCTTTAGAAAGGAACTTCAAAATAAATACTTGAAGTAAGTTCATGGATGACACAAAGAGTCAAGTCACCCTGTGTAGAGCAAAGTAAATGTTCACACACTAGTAAAGTGAAGGAGGGGGATCAGGAGTAAAAACCATCCATGGATACATAACAAATCTCCAGCTTGGGCTACATGTGACTGTCCCCCAAAACATGTATAACATGCAAAGCAGGTGTCATGGCTAATGGTAATATACTTAACTGGTTTTGAGCAACATGGATTTTTACGTGTAATAGTAAATACCATTCTTTGGTTGAAATCTTTTTTTTTTTTTCCTCCAACAATAAAAGTCAACTGTGCACTTACTCTTGTATCTCCTTCATTGATTTACACAGTATGGTGGGTTAAATATGCCTGGTCCATTCGAAGTGGCACTATTAGGAGATATGGCCTTACTAGAGGAGGTTTCCCTTGATAGAGGAAGTGTGTCACTATGGAGGTGGGGGCTTAGAGGGCTATATATATATACTCAAGTCTGGACAGTGTGAGCCAGAGCCTCCTGACTGCCTGTGGAAGACAGTTCTCATGGCTGCCTTCTGATCAAGATGGAAAACACTGGCTCTTCCAGTACCATGTCTGCCTGCACACTGCCATGCTTCCCGCCATGATGATAATGGACTAAATCTCTGAAACTGTAAGTCATCCCCAATTAAATGTCCTTTATAAGAGGTGCTTTGGTCATGGTGTCCCAGTGAAACCCTAACTAAGGCACATGGTAATTCCATCAAATTCCTCTCACCCTCCTAGAATTCTCTCTCCTCATACTCCCCAGTTGTTTACATGGGCAAACCCTGTGGAAATTATGGTGTCCTGGTTCCAGTTTATGCTTCAATGGTTTTCAGTGGGTTGGATATTCTGTCAAGACCTCACTAACAATTTACCCTGCTTCCCCCTACAGCTGTCTTCTTCATGTGTTCGGGTGATTTTGTTTCTCATTCACTTTCAAGGTCTATTTTGTCTCTGAAGAATATTAAGGTTTCATTGTATGTTATGTTTATTTCAACCTACATTGTGGCTTTCAATTTTACATACATCCTCTTTCATACCGTAACTTAAACTATGTGATTTTTAAACATATTTATTTCTCCTTACTTTTGTCTTTGCTTCAGAAGTTTTGCTCCATCTCAAAGTAAAAGTCAAGTTGCCTTACATCTTATTCTAATATTAGAAGCTAGGTTCTTATTTGTCCCTTAGCTGTGTCTAACTTTCTACAAGAGGGAGAATAATAACAAGTCAAGTGGATTCTGGAGGAACATCCATTGCAGTCAGGGGACCTGAATTGTCTCCCTATTGCTTTGGAGGGTATTAATCTCCCAGCACTCAAGTTCAGCATGAGCATTCTTAGAGGAATCAGTTTGGATGAAAGTCTTCCAAGATGTGCTGAGGATGCTCTAAAGAACATATCTGATGGAGGAGTAGCTATGTCTGTAAAATCTTTGGATCGCCAACATGACCCTCTTCAACCTGCTCAATATTTTGAGATTCTTCTAAACAATTAGGGCCCGGACCATGGTGAAGACCTACTGTGTATCACAGATGTTCCTCAGCATCTGGCCTATTCTTTATTCTATAATAGAGTGGCAGAAGGCCAGTCTATTCTCAAAAATAAGATGCTATCTGCTATTAATTTGGGCTCAGACTCAACGTTTCTTGTCAGAACGTTTTTATTGAATCAAGATGCCCGCAGCAGACTTGCAGAGTGCATATTACACAGGAAACCTCCTATCTTATATGTGCTTAAGGGGAGGTTCTGATCTCAATTTTTTTTCTTACCTGCAACCTCAAAATGATGTCACTCAAATGAGATGAATGTGGTTGGCCTTATTCTTTCATTTGAGAAGTAAGATTGGCTAAAATAAGAACTTCACATTGCTCCAGGCAGAAGGGTGTATTGTGAATTCTCCCCACTAGAGAAAAGTTTATTTCCATTTTTCTGATGACTGGAGGCTGCAAGACATCTGGCAATCCGGTGGCTGCATCTAGAGACAAGCAGCCACACGGGTGGTTACAGGGACTCAAGGGATGGTATCACAACTTCTCAAAGGGAAGAATTTGTTGACATTTCTACACAGTTTAGTGTATACTCATCCCTGAAATGAGATAAAGAGAGTTTGGGGTCTGGATGCCTTTCTGCTGACTCGGTAGAAGCGTCTGCTAACAGGAAGTGGCCGTCCAACACAGCCACCTACCAAAGTGCACTGACTGTCATTTGTTTTTTTGTTTTGTTTTGTTTTGTTTTGTTTATTACGTATTTTCCTTAATTAATTTCCAATGCTATCCAAAAAGTCCCCCATACCCTCCCCCCGACTCCCCTACCCACCCATTCCCACTTTTTGGCCCTGGCGTTCCCCTGTACTGGGGCATATAAAGTTTGTCATTTGTTTTTATACATGCCCATTGTTCCTACATAGATATAGCCCCTTATACTCCTAACCTAATCAAAATTCTACCGCAAATATTTTTAGCAACCATAACAATTCCAAGCACCCTCATTTTAAAATGTACTCTAAAAATACACTTTTCCTGCCTTTTTCAGTGAATTTTCTTTAACATGGAATCACTATAACCAAGGGTCTTTTCTGTAAAATGTTAAAGTGTATTCTGTCCAATCTTGTGCTCTTATCGCCTACTCCATCCTCAGGAACCTTCATCATCCTATTTTTGCCCTCACTCACTCTGTATTTTTTATCACAGTACATTTAACCTTCACCAAGAACACTTGGAAAGTTCTCCACTTGAATTGCACATGCTTATTTATCAATGGCGCCCAGTGCATGCCTGTTGCAGATGGAAAGATTTATAGGTGTGGTGACAAATATATCTTGGGCTCTTGATGCGGTGTGGCCTCCTTGGCTGAGAACAATTGGACTGAACATATATTTTATTAATAATAAGCCATTGACTTTTAGATGAACAGTCCCCCCCTCCTCGCCCCCCGAGAATAGCTCTGACTGAGCTACACACCTCACTGTTGTGGCAAGAACTGAGCTACGGCTCTCCTGTTCCTATAAACATTGCTGCTCAGGCTACCTGGAGAGGATTCAGGAGTGTTTGAGAGTGAGGAAGCTGACCTTGGATAGCCACACTCAGGAAGGCTGCCTCAGTTGGCTAGCCAAATTGACTGGAAAGAACACCTGTAAATAGAGCAGAGACAATAGCTTCTTTCTTTAATTATTTTCCTGGTAATATCCATTATAATTCAACGTCTATTTTATGGTCCCCTTCATCTGATGACTTCTCTGTTCTTCCCTCTCCTCTTGAAGGCATTTTGCTCTTGTAATATGTAGTCATATAGAATGTTTTACCTATGGGGCATCCTTTTCCCTTCTGACCCCACGGTTCCTACTATTTCAAGACTGATGGTTGTTGGGCTGTTGGGTAAACTAAGTCATCACTAATGACAACAGCTGTCACTGGGCAAGTGGGTTGCCTGGAAATCTTGTCAGGTTATGCACAGGATGCACGTGGGTTCACAGAGCCTGAAAGAGCAAACATGGAGACTGCACAGATCTATAACAGGTCCTCTGCTTATTTGTTATGGCTGTTAGCTTGGTGTTTTTGTGGAACTCCTAAAAGTTGGAGCAGGTGTCTGACTCTTTTGCCTGCTTTTGAGGTTCTTTTCCTCCTACTGGGTGACCTTGTTCAGCCTCAATGGGATGGCTGTCATCTTGTCTTATTGTATCTTGTTTTGTCCTGTTCGTCTGTCATCTCTTGGAGGCCTTCTCTTGTCTGAAGAGGAAATGGAGGTAGGGTGGATCTGGGAGAGAAGGCAAGAGTGGAGGGAGGGAGAACTTGTGCTTGGGGTGTCTTATATGAGAAAAGGATCGACTCTCAATTTCTAAAGAAAAAAAGAACTCTATGAAAATAGTATCTGTGTTATTTCTTTTCACCAAGGTGAGCTAAAAAGCCCACGGGTTGCATTCCTCAGCCAGTGTTTCATATCAAATAATTAGCGAGATAAAGAAGATGAAGAAGCATATGTTCTGACCGGGATGAATTTAATCATGGGATAAAGAAGAAAATGTGGCTGTAGCTGAAAGCTCATAGTAGTGCAATGGTAATTCTAGAAGAGTTCCTTCAAGCCCTGTGTTATCAGCAGAGCAGCTCTGTGGCATGTAGCTTTTGCTACCCTGCTCTAAGCTCCAGGAACAAGCACTACCAGTCCCTGCCCAGGGAATATTGGATCTAAGGATGAAACACACACACACACACACACACATTGCTCAATTTCTACCTGCCTTATGGCTCAATTGCTGGGTACTACTAATCTCCCGCAGCTAGCATGCCCTTCCCAATAATTAGCCCATCACCTCTCAACCTGCCGTAGCTTCAGTTGCTCAGTTATCTTTAGTCCCAGCTCAGCAGACCAACCTTCTCTCTGGAGAATCATATGGTCACTTCACCTGAGATCTAATGGTTGGTTGGCTTTTCTCCCTCCAAAGCATGGGCAAAAACTCCTTTCCTTTCTCTCCTGCATCTGTAGCTTGCCTGCAGGGACCTGCCTATTCAACCCAGCTCATTGGCCACTAGCATCTTTATTGATGGATCAAGAACCAATTGGAGAACAGAACCTTAGCATCAGACCCACCCCTACACAGCTCCCAGCCTTGGGATTGGCCTGAGGAAAGGACTGATCATCATATAGCCAGACCTATGTGTCTCGGGTACTTGAGTACCAGAACTGTGCTGATTACATATGGCATGGAGAATAAACTATAGATCTTGAAGCAGGGGGCAATCAAATCCTGGCTTTCATGATGACAGGCAAATATGAGCTACACTTCCAACCCTCAATGTGCTTTATGAGACAGGGTTTCACTTATGTAGCCCAGGATCAACTCAAATTCATAATTTTTCTGATTCAGGCTTCCAGGTAACTGGGAGTATAGGCATGACTGCAACAATATACATATAAGTGTAGTGTATATGAAAGAAAAATATACCTATATGATATGTCAAGAAGTTTCTAATGTTTATTCATTTATAAGTTAAACATAATATTTTAGATTGCCACTTATCATTTATGAAACAATAATAATGATGGCAAATTGAAATTCTATCTACATCTTAACCTACAGGCCGCAGCAGGAGACTGTATGCCACACTGGGCATACCTTGAGCATAAGAGACCTCAAAGTCTCTCTCCACAGTGACATATTTCCTCTACTAGGACCACACCTACTCCAACAAAGCCACACATCCTAATAGCGCTACTCCCTTTGGGCTAAGAATTCAAACACACAAGTCTATGGAGGCCATTCCTATCCAAATCACTACAGGAAATAAGATCTAGTTCCTTATAATGTTTTTAGTATTTTTCTATGATGTTTTTCTTATCACTTATAGGAATTAAAATCTTAAGGAAGCCCTGTTCTTTCAAATAATGGTATGGAGTTCATGGGTACTTTGTATGGGTGCTAATGCAGAACATCTCCTTGATTGATGGGTATCTAGGTTATATATGGCCAGTGGAGGCAGCCTTAACTACACCTAGACTGGGAAAGGCATAGCTTGCTCTATGGAGCTGTTCTTACCCAGGCTAAACATTATGAATGAGAAGTAGCCTGACTCCCTGGCTTCCCCCCATTCCTTTTGTATCTGGGCTCAGGCACAGTATTAGGAAGCTTATTAGACACATCTCTTCACAGTGTCAGAACTGATTTCCACAATCTCATATAAATCATCATAGACACAGCTTTCCTTGCTGCTTTTTGGCAACCAGAACCCACAGTGTTACATCTCTCACCTGAGTGGCAACTGGTGGAAATAAAGCTAAAGTGGAAAAACAGAACTGTCCAAGCTCTCTGATGAGCTAAGTAAAAGCCTGCATGCCCCTTGCCTGAAACAAAGCAGACTTGGTTTTCTGACTTCCAGCTGGAAGGTGAAGCTAAGGTCAACCCACTCGATGATTAACAGAGCATACTCACTGGGTTATACTTTGCAAGGCTCTGCACTATGAAATAGGGAATGAAAATACAATATTACAGATTGCTCACTCTCTTTTAGGAATGCATGCAGCCACCCAATCTTAGAGGGGAAAAAATGTTTACAATGCTACCTTAGCTTGGCCGATGCTGTCACAGCTCTTCCGAGCATTATTTAAAAATAAAAGCAAACCAGTGAACAGTTACATCTAGGTACATGCACTGCCCTGTAACCTGCTCTGAAATGTTTCGGCACACTGTTGCAGAGAAGTTGGGAACAGTTTCTGGAATGTGAACAATTTCTTCCTTCTAGTACTGGCCTGAGTCATGTGCCCCACTCCTCACCCCTGTTCTTCCTGGATTTCTTCTTAATTTTTTATTCTACCAAGTTGCTCTCAAATGCACATCAGAGTGCATCTGTTTTTGTTTAAAGCTTAGAGGAAAGTACCCACTCTCCCTTCCCTGATTCCTAGTCCTCAGTGTTGAATGATGTCTCAAAGAGAGCAGTGTTTCCTTCCTCCATGTGGATGTAAATGCAAGTCACCTTACTTTGTAATTATTCGGGGGATGCCCTTGTCTTCTGCCAGGAGAAGATTCCAGGAGTGAATTATGGCGCATCCATCTTGCTGATCCTGAAGCTATAGTCGGGTTCAGATGACTGGAGGAATGATTCAGGGTTCTGACAGGGATTCTCGTGACATATCTGCCACATTTCAGTTGCTATTGGCATTTAAAAAATCAGCCATATGATTTTCTAGGTACAAAAACCTCTTCTCTGCGTAGTTAACATTTATTCTATGTGGGGATTTAAAAGCACATATCACTGAAAAGAAAGGGTTATTGTAAACCATGAATAAGAAACTCGGAAAAAAAAAAAAGAAAAAGAAAAAAAGAAAAAGAAACTCGTGACAGTAATTTGTAATTTACAATGAAAATTTGTCTATAAGTCAGAGGTTTTCAATTGTAGAATGGGATTAAAGCCTGAAACTTTGCAACATTAAGTTCCTGTTAAATATCACAGAAAAACTACTGAACATGTAGCAAATAACGGGGAGTACAGAAATACTACTAGATTTTTTTTTCAATACTTTCTTTTTGACTCACTTGTAACCAATAAAGTTTCATGTGGAAACAAATTAAGTTTCCTCTTAAAAGAGAGAGAGGGAGGGAGGGAAAAAGAAAGGGAGGTAGGGAAAGAGACAGTAATAGTTTAGAGTTCTAGAATGTTCCACATAGGAAGAATTTGAAGATAAAATGCTTCCCTTTCGGGGGTTGGTGGGGTGGGGAGGGGAACAGCATGATCTAAAGCTAAGGTAGCAGTGAACATTATAGTTAGCTAATATTAAAGGCATTTGAAATCTCTGAAGAAAGAAGTGTCTCTTCATTTCTCCAAAGATTTTAAATGCACAACTTGTGCCTTCTCCCAGAGAAGTATGAAGAGACATTTATTCATCCTAGAGAAAACAGCCACATCACACAAAAGAAAAAACTCCGTCCTACCCAAGGCTAGCTGTGTGAATCAGAGAGATGGCTGGGGTTGTGTACAGGAGCATAGGCAGCTGCTTCATAGAAAAACCCACCCCAGCACTAGTGAGGGATCATCTCAGGGGTTCTCTCCTACAGATGCAGGCTTCCCTTCATGGCTGACCAGCTCCATGTCTTTGGCTCTGAGGCAAGGCAAAATGTGGGAACACAGAGCAGAAGAGGTAGCTAGGAGAGAGGAAGGGATGGATACAGGGAGGCAGGGAGAGAGAGACAGGAAAGGGAGAGAGGGAGAGAGGAAGAAGGAAAGAGAACTGTCAAGAACATGTGGATGTTTCCAGTGGTCTCTAGTAACCCACTTCCTCCACCCAAGTCCCAGTCTCCAGTAGTTCATTCAGTTTTGAACTCCTCAATTTACTATTGTTATCATCTGGTTGCTTTTCAACAGCACCAATAGCTGATGAAGAAGCCTCCTATGGACAAATTTGGGGCAAATTCTAAATCAGAACCAAACATGGAGTCTTGTGAAATTCACTTCAATTTAACTGAAAAGAGTTGAAATCACTTCTCAGATACATCCGTTGCCTTGGTTGGATTCATGTAAAAGCTGGGGTTGAGATAGGCAACCTGCCTGCAGGTCCAGATCTCAGGAAGCTGAGTCAAGAAGATTGCAAGTTCAAGCAGAGCGTGGTGGGCGCACGCCTTTAATCTCAGCACTCAGGAGGTAGAGGCAGGCAGATTTTCTGAGTTCGAGTCTACAAAGTGAGTTCCAGGACAGCCAGGGCTATACAGAGAAACCCTGTCTCGAAAAAAGGAAAAAAAAAAAAAAAAGAAAGAAGATCACAAGTTCAAAGCCAAACTGGGTGACATAGGGAGACTCTGGACACACACAGACACACAAACACAAACGCATGCACACACATACATACATACACACACACATATACACATGTATACACATACACACTCACAAACAAATGCATGCATGCACATGCACACACATATGCATACAAGCTGTCAACCAAAGTCATGACGCATGCCTTTTGTCTCAGCTCACTCCCAACACTGTCGCCTCCTCTTAGGCATGTTACTTGCTCTCACTTGGCAATTTATTGAACATCCCTGTTACTTTTCTCCTTAGAATCTGAATTCACATTGTATCATTGTATCTTATCTACTCACATTGTATCTTATCTACTACACTGCAAAATTTCAATCACAAACTCACCCAGCTTCAAGGCAAGGGGACCAAGAACTCTGCTCTCCATAGGAAGAGAGCAAAATGTTGCAGATGGGATTGTAACTACAGCCCACCATTTGGCCACACATCATTTCTGTTCCCCCTGCATAAGAACCATCCTCCAATGGGTCACTTGCAATTTCAGAGCATGGATAAAACTTGAAAACAGGAAGTTCCAGAGCCTTTAAAGTTCGATGTGAACAATAACATTATTTAGCTCAGTTTAGCCCCATCTCGTGGGCACATAAAAATGAGGTAGAGCATTCTTCTAGAATTCCCCTTCGACAGACCCCCCCTGCCCCCCGTCACTGCTGTACGTGCTGTTTTGTACCCTACTCCATACATCTATGGTAAGCTTTCCAAGAATGAAGATGAGGGAGCTCTTTCCTCCCACCCGCAATATACCAACCAACTTAGTTCTTATATCCATTTTTGTTCAGGTTGCCATGGTCCTTCAAATAGTCCTTTCCATAGTCTGTCATTTGGGTCTGAAATAATGCCACAGACTTTAGATGCTTCTGTGGCAAGAGAATGAAGGCGTATTTCCCTTCATTCTGTTTCATATAAGACTTCCTTTTGATCTTCTTATCTCTTTTAGCACATGCCTTGGCTCTACAATATTTAATTCCCTAGTGCTCCTTTTCTTTCCACGTACTGCACATCTTGTAAATTTTTTTGGCCTGCTTTGCTCTTTCTTATTGTGGACCTACATATGAAGGATTACTGATAACCATTCCACAGAGTCATTTTTGGGCAGTCTGGAAATGTCCTCTATCCATGAAATTATTCTGTTACATCTCAATTTAGCCTCAGGTAAACTCTTAGGACAAGGGTAAAAAGTGGCCATGTTTTCTGCCAAAACATGACAAGAATGGACTCTAGTCCAGTTGCTAATACTGTATCCCTCTGAGATCTCTTGGGCTGGGTCTCCATTGTCCCTTAGTACTATTGTCATCGAATCTCCTCCTAGGATGGCCATTAAGCCCTGATCACAGTGTCCAAACGTTTTCCTAGTCCACATCCCGAAGTCCTCCAGATTCCTAAACAAAACAGCATGGTTAGACATGTCACAGCAGTAGTCCACTGCCTGATACAAACTTATCAGTTATTTTTCTATTGCTGTGATAACCCACCATGACCAAGACAACTTATCTAAAATAAATACTTTTAACTTTTATTAGATATTTTCCTTATTTACATTTCAAATGTTATTCCCTTTCCTAGTTTCCCCTCCGAAAAATCCCCTATCCCCTCCCCGCTTCCCCTACTCCCATTCCCAGTTCTGACCTTCCCCTATACTGGGGCATAGAACCTTCACAGGACCAAGGGCCTCTTCTCCCATTGATAACTTATTAGGCCATTCTCTGTTACATATACAGCTAGAGCCATGAGTCCCACCATGTGTTTCCTTTGATTGGTGGTTTAGTTCCAAGGAGCTCTGGGGGTACTGGTTAGTTCATATTGACGTTCCTCCTATGAGGCTTCAGACCCCTTCAGCCCCTTGGGTTATTTCTCTAGCTCCTTCATTGGGGACCTTGTGCTCTGTCCAATGGATGATTGGGTGCATCCACTTCTGTATTTGCCAGGCACTGGCAAAGGCCCTCAGGAGTTTGACTTATGGTTTCAGAAGGTGAGAGGCAACAATGGTCCAGTAAAGTAATAGCTAAGATCTCACATCTTTATCCAAAGCCATGAGGCAGAGAGAATCTTATGAGCCTTTTGAAATTTCAAAGCCCTCCCCCAGTAACACATCTCTTCTAACAAAGCCCTCACCCAGTAACAAATCTCTTCTAACAACATCATATCCCCTAGCCTTTCCCACATAGTTCTACCAACAGGGGACCAACTATTGAAATATATGAGTCTATGGTGTATAGGTGTTTTATCTGAACTCATGTATGTGCACCACATGAGTATGTAATCCCCCAGGAGATCAGAAGTAGGCATTGGGTCCCCTAGAACTGGAGCCACCACCTAGGAGCTGGGATTGAATCTGGATCCTCTACAAGATCAGCAACTGCTATTAATCACTGTACCACCTCTGTGGGCCCATGTTAATTTCCATTATTCTCTTGTGGTATGGGTTTTCCCCCTACTCTTGATTAACTTTTCGAGGGTTTTGTGTTCCTTGCAACCCCGGGGAGGAAGTTAACCTCCTCTTCAGATCAAAGTTCCCCTTTTAGTACCTTCTGTAGAACTGACTGGATGAACAGAAATTACTGAAATTTGTTTTAATCAGTCAATGTTTTTCTTTCTTTGTTGATGATGATTGATATTGTGGCTGTGTATTGTAGTTTGGACTGGCATCCGTGTTCTCTCAGAGTTTGTCCAACAGTTCAAGGCCTTCTGGCTTTCAAAGTCTCCTTTGAAATTTTAGTTATTATTCTAATGAGCCTTTATATGGGACTTGGACATTTTTCCTTGCAGGTTTTAATATCCTTTCTTGGTTTTAGTACATTTAGTATTTTGATTATTATGTGTTGTATGGAGTTTCTTTTCCAGTGCTGCCCATTTGGTGTTCCAAATGCCTCTTGTACCATAATAGACATCTTTTTATTTAGGTCTGGAAAGTAAACTCCTACTATGAATTCAAAAAAAAAAAAGAATATTTTCTTTGGAATTAACTTAGGTTTCTTCTCCTTTTTCTCTACCTGTTATTGGTGGGTTTGTTCTTTAGTGTTCCAGACTTCCTGGGTGTTTCATGTCTGGATGTTTTTAAGATTTAACATTTTCTTTGACTTAGCTCTCCACTTCTTCTACTTTGTCTTCAATACTAGATGCTCTCTCTTGACAGAAGCCATCTAGGAAAGGCTATGACAAGCCTGACAAGCCAGTGAACTTCCTGGGGGTGGCCCACTGTTTTGCATGGGTATGACAGGTACACTCGGGAGAGGCACAGCCCCAGAGACTTCATCCCAGGATGCTTCTCGAAGCTGATGTGCCTTTCCTGATACTATTACATAGCCTAATGGTTTCTGGGCATCAGCCCACTCTATTGGGAAAATCTCCTGCAAATCACCCTGAAGATGGCCTTTCATGTTTTAGATGAATTAAAGTCCTTATTGCATTCCTGATTTGATTCAAATAATTTTAGGAAGAATTTTTAAGGAGATGGTTTTGCTTATTTTGCTAGAAAGATATAATAAAGTTAGAATCAAGGATGGAATGTGCCTCCTCCTCATAGAATAGTAGGTAAAGACTGCATAATCAGGAAGACAATGAGCTCTCATAAATTACACTAAGAAAAATAGTCTTGGGACAAATCTGTGATCAAGGAAAAACGTTCATTCTAGGTCAGGCCCAAGGATGAGGCAACAGGTGTGCACTACGATAATGCAAGGCCATGTGAAACAGTTGCTTTGAACTTATAATGGGCTTACAGAAATACTGCTTTGAACTTACCATCAGCATTCTTCTGTAACTCCCTTTTGTGTAACACTTTATCTATGAGGAAATTTTATAAAGAACTTTTGTCTAAGAAGGAAAAAAAAAAGTTGAGAGAAGTAAAGTGTGGCTATTGGGCCTCTGCTGCATCCATCAAATGCATACAGGTACATAGGTCTGTCTATCTATATGTATGTACATACATATATACATACATAGATATGTAGGTATATGTGTATGTATATAAGTATGCATGTATACTTGTGAAATTGTTGAAATAGGTGATAGGGCCCAACCAAAGTGTGTGAGTGTGTGTGTGTGTGTGTGTGTGTGTGTGTGTGTGTGTGTGTGTCTGATTTTCTTCCTTTCTTTCTTTTCTTTTCTCTCTGGCTCATGAAGAATTAACAAACTCTGAACTCTGAGCCTGACCAGTTAGAGTCCCTGAACATAAGAGAAAAGAGCCTAAGTAACTAAGCATTTCTTTCTTATTTCCCTGCTGTTATCAGCAGGATTTAAATTTCCAGAAGCCAGTAGCTTTGGGCCCTAGAATAACAAGAAAGAGTATAATTGCCAAATGTCAGTCAGCAGCTTTTGGACCCTTCACTGAATCCATGCCTTCCTCAGGAAATTGGATGAGAAGTTCACCCCTGGCACTCTCTTCCATGTCTTTTAATTTATTAGTATCATTTACCCCTGAAGATTCTGTTTGCTATCTTTAACATTTCATTTCCAGATTTGATTTTCTTTACTGATTCTATTCCTTTGTTGTCTTTCTACTTCTGTGTCTTGAATTGTTTCATTCAACCGCATATTTGCATTTTCCTGATCTTTATTAAGGCATTTGTGCATATCTTCTTTAAGATTCTTGAAGATATTCGTAATAGCTATTTTGTGTCCCATACCTTGTGCTTTAGCTAAGGTGTTTTTCTCGGGCCTATTGCTATGGAATTGCTGGCTTCCGGAGGAGTCATGAGGTCTTGATTGTTTGTCTTTGAGGTTCTTACAGGGATCTTGACAACTGGGGTCATGATGTTTGAAGTGTTTCTTGGTGTAGATGTATGGTTTCTTCTTTGTTGTGTGGGTGTTCTGTTTTTCAGTTGCTATTGTCCATGCTGGGTCCAAGCCATATGTGAAGGCTTTGGGTCTCTTATAGAGAGATGTTCTAGAAGTCACAAAGTAATGAGGAAAGGCTAAAATGGCAGTTGCCAATAGCTAGGAGGATTCTGAGTCTACACCAAGAGCCCAAGAATAAAGGGAGGCTGGGAAGAGGGGTTCATGTGGGCAGGCTGCAGCCGAATTAAGCATATGTCTGGAGAGTATACTAAATGTTTTAATGGTATTGAATTAAAACTTAGATTACAAGTTGATTTTTCTGAATTGCAATTTTCATGATCTTTCTAAATATCAAATTTATTTAAAAGAAAGGTATATGTATATTCATAATTTTGTCATTTTTTTCACTATCATTCAGCCACAAGTAGAGTCTAATACTTATTCAGGTTTGCACTTTCAATTTGTATGTATACAGAAGTAAAGCAGCTAATCTAAAACACAGCTGATATTCTCTGACTCATAAATTAACCTTTCTTTCTATCTAATGAGTAAAATCTCTTGTGAATTAAATGATGGCAATGCTGAAAGATGTTCTAGCAATGGCTAATGAGACCTGAGAAGAAGAGCATGCATCCACATGTGGACCCTACCTGTCTCTTCTGCCCAGCCTTGATCACTTATAGGTTCTTCCTGACCCCAAAGCAAATATGCACAAATTATGCAATTACATGCATAAGCCATGTTAGGAAAATAAAGGAGAAATTATTAAAAACACAGCAGGCACTTGATTCGGTTAGGCTTTATACATCAGCTTCCTTTGTTTTTTTTACTACATTATAACAATTTACAATAATCACAAACTATGAGCAGAAGACATTCTAATGAACACAAAGTCTGTTGATACTATATACTTAATCACTTGGAGAATTAAAGTCCTGTTGAAAATAAATATGTTTAAATCTCATTAACATCACGATTCAAATGTAATTCGAATCTGTAGAGAAATGCAAGTGCATAGGGTTCCAGTTGGCATTACCCACTTCCTGAGTTGAAATTCTATTCTGTAGAACAGATGTCTTTATGTTTGCATCCCTGAAGTACAAATCATGCAGGAGACAAATCCCTTTCACAAGAGAGAGCGAGCAGGCTCCACGCTGGTACATGATTGCGCTTAATATGCTTTGATGCCTCATAGTGCGGAACAGGCTAAGGTTAGAGTTCATGTTTAATGCTCATGGTTAGATAAATGCCACAGACCATCATTCACTGTAGTCATCCAGTGAGACCTTGATGAACGATCTGGTGCCTCATGTATGGAAATGCACATTCTTCACGTTAGAAATTTGTTGTTTGTTTGTTTGTTTGTTTGTTTGTTTGTTTGTTTGAGACAGTCTCACTATGGGTCCCATGCTGACCTTAAATTCGAAATGTTCATTCCTTAACCTCACTAGTTCTAGCTTTCTAGGTGTGTGCCACCATGCAGAAAACTATTGAATCTATATGCACAAGACGTATTACTAGAGTGGAGCCCAAGTTGAATGTAGTAGGATTTTCATGCACACTTCCAAACTGAAGGATATGCAGGGAAAGAGAAGCCAAGGACAGTAAAAGGAGGAATATGGGAGGGACATCTAAAATGAAGGGCTATCTGAGGGGATTTTAGAAGCCTAATACAGTAGAAGTTTGTAAAGTACACACATAGATGGAAGAAATCTCAATTGGAATCATCAAAAAACACAGAGACAAAACCCCAACCAGACATCTTTCACAACCGTTGCTGGGAATGGCTAACACCTAATGAAGTATCCCTAAGCTGGCAGCTATCTCCAATTGATACTCTCTCATGATGGAAAATTTAGTTTCTTCAATGGAGTCTCACTGGGCATACAAGCCACACTTAAGGGCAGGCCTCATGCCCAGCAGTAGACGGCCAACACAAAACAAACTCACTGGTACTTAGCGGTAGGGCGTGTCTCACGCACTTGTTTTCTCTGGGTATTCCTTCTTTGTTGTTTTAACCTTTCAGATCTTCTGCTTATATATTATGGTTTCTGATTCTGCTTTACAAGTTTCGTGTGTGTGTGTGTGTGTGTGTGTGTGTGTGTGTGTGTGTGTGGTGTGTGTGTGTGTGTGTGTGGTGTGTGTGAGTGTGGTGTGTGTGTGTGTGTGGTGTGTGTGAGTGGGGGGGGTGTGTGTGGGGGGTGGCGCGCGCCTCAGAATCTGTATGTTTCTTTTTTGTTTTTGGTTAATTTATGTATTCACTTTACATCCTAGTCAAAGGCCCCTCTCTCTCCTCTCCTCCTAGTCCCTCCCTCACAAAGCATTTTCCCATTACCCCCTCCCCTTCTCCTCAGAGAAGGGCAAGTCCCCCATGGGTACCAGCCAGCCCTGGCACATCAGGTCTCAGCAAGACTAAGCATGCGTCCCCTCCCAGTGAGGCCAGACAAGGCAGCCCAGCTAGGGGAAGGGGACCCATGTCAGAGCTTTGTGCTTTTTCTTCAGCTCTTCTTTCTGCATGTTTGTTTTATCCTACTGTTTGTTTGCTTTTATTTTATTTTATTTTTAGATGTTTGTCTGTATTCTAATGAAAGAGAGAAAGGGTGTGGATTTGAGTGGCTGGAGAGGTGAGGAGAGAAAGCTGGAAGGACACGGAAGCAGCTCGGCCAGGGGAAACCATCAGAGTATGCTGTGTCGAAACATCTGTTTTCAATAAAAAAGACCATGCCCTTGAAACACGGCTATGTTCATTGTAACTTGTTTTGTTACATGTATACCCAACAGGGGCTCCCCTTCTCTCAGAAGGGGAGAGGGCAATGGGGGAAGAGACTTGCAAGGGTAGGATTAGGGAGGAGAGGAGGGAGAGGGCTGTGATTGAAATGTAAAGTGAATTTTAAAAAGTAAGTTATTGAAAACAAAAACAAAGAACTCAGGACCACAAGCCCAAGGGTGGCTCTACCCACAGTGGGCTGGGCCCACTCCCATTAATCATTAATTAAGAAAATGCCCTATATGCCTTTAGCTTGTGTCAAGGTGACATGAAACTATCTAGCATAGCTACCATAGATAAAGTGCACAGGAGTCCTCTGCCGTGTATCTCACTGTGAGTGTACTGAGGCACCTCTAGCCCAGGGATTAGGACCACAGTGACTTAAGCCTCTAAAACCAGAATAAATCTTTACCCCTTATAAATTGATTTTCTGATATATTTTGTCTCCTTGACAGAAATCTGATTATCACACTGGCTAATTTTCTATTCCTTTTTCCAATCCACAGCTTGTGGTACAGGACGTGAATACGTGTATTCATTGTGAAGCAGGTGTGTCTCTTCCTACTCTCCTCTCTGTGCACATAAGGAATGCGACTGTCACTATATGCTTGACAGCGTATTTGAGCAAATACGTGCATTAATCAATGACAGCCCAGCAAAGCTCAGAGAAAACAAGATCCTTGGATACCAAACACCTTAGGAAACTATCACCACCTACTCATCTATGTATCCATTCATCAAAAAGAAAAAAAAAAAACCAGTGCTCATGTTAGAGTTGTTCGAGATGCAGTTCTTTTTTTTTTCCCAGTGAGAAATGTAGTTCTTAATTAGATGTTTTCTTTAAATATATTTCAAATGCTATCCTGAAAGTTCCCTATACCCTCCTCCTGCCCTGCTTTCCTACCCACCCACTCCCACTTCTTGGCCCTGAGTTCCCCTGTACTGGGACATATAAAGTTTGCAATACCAAAGGGCCTATTTTCCCAGTGGTGGCCGACTAGACCATCTTCTGCTACATATGCAGCTAGAGACATGAGCTCTGGGGCACTGGTTAGTTCATATTGTTCTTCCACCTATAGGGTTGCAGACCCCTTCAGCTCCTTGGGTGCTTTCTCTAGCTTCTTCATTGGGGGCTATGTGTTCCATCCAATAGCTGACTGTGAGCATCCATTTCTGTGTTTGCCAGGCACCGGCATACCAGGGTCCCTTCAGCAAAATCTTGCTGGCATATGCAATAGTGTCTGGGTTTGGTGGCTGATTATGGAATGGATCCCTGGGTGAGGTAGTCTCTGGATAGTCCATCCTTTCGTCTTAACTCCAAACTTTGTCTCTGTAACTCCTTTCATGGGTATTTTGTTCCCTATTCTAAGGAGGAATGACATATCTACCCATTGGTCTTCCCTCTTCTTGATTTTCTTGTGTTTTGCAAATTGTATCTTGGGTGTTCTATGTTTCTGGGCTAAAATCCACTTATCAGTGAGTGCATATCTAGTGACTTCTTTTGTGATTGGGTTACCTCACTAAGGATGATATCCTCCAGATACATCCATTTCCAAGAATTTCATAAATTCATTGTTTTTTAATAGCTGAGTAGTACTCCATTGTGTAAATGTACCACGTTTTCCATATCAATTCCTCTATTGAGGGACATCTGGGTTCTTTCCAGCTTCTGGCTATTATAAATAAGTCTAGTATGAACATAGTGGAGCATGTATTCTTATTACCAGTTGGAACTCCTTCTGGATATATGCCCAGGAGAGGTATTGCTGGATCTTCCGGTAGTACTATGTCCAATTTTCTGAGGAACCTTCAGACTGACTTCCAGAGTGGTTGTACAAGCTTGCAATCCCACCAGCAATGGAGGAGTGTTCCTCTTTTTTCACATCCTCGCCAGCATCTGCTGTCACCTGAATTTTTTATCTTAGCCATTCTGACTGGTGTGAGGTAGAATCTCAGGGTTGTTTTTGAATTGCATTTCTCTGATGACTAAAGTTGTTGGACATTTCTTTCAGTGCTTCTCAGCCATTTGGTATTCTTCTGTTGAGAATTCTTTGTTTAGCTTTGTACCCCATTTTTTGATGGAGTTATTTTAATTTCTGGAGTCCAGCTTCTTGGGCTCTTTGTATTTATTGGATATTAGTCCCCTATCAGATTTAGGATTGGTAAAAATCCTTTCCCAATCTGTTGGTGGCCTTTTTGTCTTATTGACAGTGTCTTTTGCCTTACAGAAGCTTTGCAATTTTATGAGGTCCCATTTGTCAATTCTTGATCTTACAGCACAAGCCATTGCTGTTGTGTTTAGGAATTTTCCCCCTGTGCCCATATCTTCAAGACTTTTTCCTATTTTCTCCTCTATTAATTTCAGTGTCTCTGGTTTTATGTGGAGGTCTTTGATCCACTTAGACTTGAGCTTTGTACAAAGAGATAAAAATGGATCAATTTGCATTCTTCTACATGATAACCGCCAGTTGTGCCAGCACCATTTGTTGAAAATGCTGTCTTTTTTCCACTGGATGGTTTTAGCTACCTTGTCAAAGATCAAGTGACCATAGGTGTGTGGGTTCATTTCTGGGTCTTCAATTCTATTCCATTGATCTACCTGTCTGTCACTGTACCAGTACCATGCAGTTTTTATCACAATTGCTCTGTAGTACAGCTTAATGTCAGGCATGGTGATTCGCCCAGAGGTTCTTTTATCATTGAGAAGAGTTTTTGCTATCCTAGGTTTTTTATTCTTCCAGATGAATTTGCAAATGAGATGCAGTTCTTAAGGAAGAGACGTTTCCTTTTCTGGGGAGAGTTTGCTAGATGTGTCATGAAAATGTGGCTGTTCAGTTTCCAGCCCCTAATACTACAGGGCTCTGTAAATTCTAATTTTAATCCTGGTCTAAGATGCAGAAATGAGTGAAGGAAGTGAAGGCAGAATGCTAGATCTGTGGAGCATACTGCATGCACCTGCTTGTACTGAGTGCCCCACTTACAAATAAAACCCAATGTCTGAGCTGGAGAGATGATTCTTTTCCAGAAAACCTGGACTCCGTTCCTACCACTGATATCAGCCTGCTCACAACCACCTTTAACTCCAGGTCCATGGAACCCAGTGCTCTCTTCTGGCCTCTAAGGGCACCAGTCACGCGCCTGGTGCATATTCATCCATGCAGGCAAATGATCATGTGCATAAAATGAAAACAATTAAAAATTTAACTTGAAATCCATATATGCAATAGCCTTACCTGTGGTTTTGTCAATTTCATACTAATCTTGCCTTGACATATCAGAGTTTTTCCTTGGTACCAATTAGTAGAGGGGAAAATTAGAGAACAAAAAGAATTTCAAACAATTCAAAGGATTGCACGGTCTCCTTGAATTCAATCTTTTATTTTCAGGGGGAAATTTCAATAACCTCGGGTTTTACAGGGTTTTATATTTATCCCCGTGACTTTCAAACCATGATTTTATATTTGTGTGGATGCATTTCAAGTCAGACCTAGAAGGTAGCAGTCCATAGGGTGACCTTGCATGATTGTCTTCAATGGGAGACATGTAACACTTCACTTTGGCAGAGGCATAAGCTTGCACTGCAAAAGGTAGTGCAGTGGGCTGCCCACTGCCTGCTCCTAGCCTGTATCCCAGATATTTTCAAACCAGACCAATACTACTGCAGCTTGTTTCACGATGCAGGAACATTTGAAAGACCTGCCTACTAGCTCTTACCAATGTCTGTTCCTGTGTCTTCACAGGCAAAACACTGAATCTTACAAAACTTCATCCAGCTCTGCCAGATATGCATACATGTGGCTGCCAAAGCAAGGTCGGGCGGCACAATCTTACTATCACTTGCAATGTCCTAAAGGTTCAGGCACAGCCAATAAGCCAGCTTATTGGAAATGAAAAGGACTAAGATGCTTGTGTGCTGGTATCAAAATACCAGGGACAACAGCAAGAATGCAAATGAATCTTGGATAGTGGAAATGGAAGCAGGAATGCAATGGGGTCTTGGATAGTGGAAACAGAAGCTAGAAGATGTCATCCTTGCTATTCATAGCACCTCTGTGCTGTCCATGGAGACACCTTGGAAGCTTTGTGTGCTCAGAGATTCAAGTAGCATGAAGATAATCATGATGCTGTGAGGACTGCAGAGTCCTGGGTAAGAACAAACTGTCAGCTGACAAACCTGCAGTAAAATGTTTTTTAACCGTCCTTACCTGCATGCAGTAAGTCTTCTTTTCTGTTTTTCTCCCTGGTAAAAGGTCCCATACAAAGATCAGAGAATTCCATGCACGTGAGCTACAGTGTCAAGTATTGACAAAAGACTCAGATGGACGGCTGGAGTTTTTCAGCACCAGTGACTTTATTAAACAACACAGAAAAATCAAAGGTAACTATTTTTATCCCTCTACAATAACTTCAGACTGTGATTTCTCTGGCAAATTAAGACAGCCTTCGAACAATCTACAAGTTTAGATAATGTCAGGGTAATGATAACTGAAGTAAGCTGGCCCAGTTATTTGTAATTAAATTATACAAT
Source organism: Mus caroli (assembly GCF_978045245.1). Lineage (NCBI taxonomy): Eukaryota > Metazoa > Chordata > Mammalia > Rodentia > Muridae > Mus > Mus caroli. The sequence goes on from NW_028227264.1 coordinate 72,923,565, forward strand.
GTTATAATTTTAAGATGATAATCTCCAAGATGCTGTCAAAGCTCTTTATGAATTATGGAAGGTAAAATAATACAGACCTGCTGAAAGTAATGATTGATTATCTTTTCCTTGTTTGACACAGATTGCAGGTATCTAATTAGGGAAGTTGAGCTGCCATAATTGCAGCTTCTATCTTGTTGTAAAGCTGCTTATATTATTAAATCTGGACTTGGTGACCCAGGATGAGGGAGTGAGCATTTTACATAGGTGAAGTTTATGTGGGTGGAAACATAATCTACAAATGAGGCAATTTTTACAAAGAAAAGCAGATTCAAGGAAAAGAGAATTTTCACTCTTATACAATTCATCAGCTTCCTGTTTAATTCTTAGGCAATTTATACGAGCAATCCTAGCTTCAGATCACTTAAAACTTCTTCCTTTGACATACATATTATAGCTTCAAAGGGAACCTTTCTTTATGAAGAAAATCTAAGTAAACCATGTACATGGGATAGGAACAAGGATTTGAATTGGTTTTTTTTTTTGGGGGGGGGGGCTTGGTTCTTACTTTTGGCTCTCTCTTTATCTGGGTTTTATTCACTGCATGGGCAATCTGACAACTATTTTTTGATGAGCTGGTGTACAATAGTTTCGCTGTGAGATACTTGCTCATGCTAGCAGAAACTGAGCATTGATAAACAAGGTACAAAAATTTCCTGACCCTCAACTTCTTCCCTGTATTCATAGAGTGTATATGTGTGTGTGTTTGTGTGTGTATGTATATGTGTGTGTTTGTGTGTGTGCATATGTGTGTGTCCATGTGTGTGTGCATGTGTGTGTGTGTTTGTGTGTGTGTGTGTGTGTGTGTGTGTGTGTGTGTGTGTGCACATCTGGCTCACAGTGCAAGCACACATGTGTGAAGCCCTGGCTGATGCTGCATGGTTTTTCTCTCACTCTACATAGTATTTTTTTAGACAGGGTGAGGCTCCAAGCATGCTCCTGTATCCACCACCCTAGCACTGGCATTAGAGTGCTCTAGCAGCAAGACTTTCTCTTCTTGTTCTTTAATGTGAGTGTTGAGGCTCCAAACTTAAGCCTGCCATCCCTTTGTGACAGGCACTTTACTGTCTGAGCCATCTCTCCTGCCCTGCTTTGTTTATTTTATATTGATATAATAGAAACACCATCATCAAATTTTATAGAGGACCATCATCACACGGAACCTTCATCAAGTCCTCCCAGTTCTCTGAAGATGATCACTGCCAGGGCTTCAGATGATGAGGTTAACTTGTCTGCTCTTAAATTCTTTAAGTCAGGGAATATTGGACTTATTGTGACTCCAGGAAGGGAATGAGAAGTCTAGTGGATTTTTCTCAATTACCTGAAATAAACATCTTTATCATCCAATTTTTTCATTTCCCCTTTCCCCCACCAATTATGGCCTGGCTGTCTTAAATAATGACATTATTTTATTAGACTCTTATGGTGACTTGCTGTTTTAGTTTATTTGGCCTTTTGTGTATACATCCTTTATTTCATCATGACAGAAAGAATGATATCTTGGGCTCAGAGGACCATCTCCTTTCTGGGGTGTGAAACAACTCAAGAGGAGATCTATAACACATCCCCTTTGGTTACTGACAGACATTCTTCTTAGACACCCACCAGCTTTTCTTTTCCTTACATTAACTTCACTTAGGAAAGTGCATTTAGCAATGCATGTGTGCTTTGTTTAGCTTAGGGTAGCATTATAGGATTTAGAGCTGGCATGAAAACTACTCACAGTATAGTTGGAGAAAGGGCCCTGTAGGCATCTTGTAAAGGATGCATTTTGTCCCTGGTTTTATGGCCCTCTCTTGCTCTACCTCTCTACCTCTCTACCTCTCTCTCTCTCTCTCTCTCTCTCTCTCTCCCTCTCCCTCTCCCTCTCCCTCTCCCTCTCCCTCTCCCTCTCCCTCTCCCTCTCCCTCTCCCTCTCCCTCTCCCTCTCCCTCTCCCTCTCCCTCTCCCTCTCCCTCTCTCTTTCTCTCTTTCTCTCTTTCTCCTTCCTGGCTGCCACAACCAAAAGGAACTTTTTCTTAGCTCATCTTCCCATCTTCATTGCTCTGCCTCACCACAGGCCACTAAGCTAAGGCACTGAGCAACAATAGAATGAAATCTCAGGAGCTACGACAAAAGAAGTCCTCCTTTTTCTCAGTGGGTCTGCTCAGGTATTCTGCTACAAAAACAATTGCTGACTTATCAACATCATGTGAATAATGTCTTCAGTGTTGTATAAGGATTTCATCTATACACCAAAAAATTAGATATTCTAATAAACATGATATATAATTAATTCAAAGTGTTTTTTGTTGTTGTTGTTTTTGTTGTTGAATGCTTTGAGAAATTTGGATTAGATAAAGACCAAAGTGTTCTCCAAGTAAAACGGAGTTGAGTGTGTGAGCACGCAATGGTTTATAGTACTTGTCCATTCTTCTGGTTCACCAGGCCATAGGCATAGCAGCCTGTGAATGACCCTTCTCTGGCAATCCAAGAAGGATGCCACAGAATTTCAGTAACTTTCTATGTTGGTACAGAATAGTTCAGATGGTGAAAGGGAAGAATGAAAGCCTCTCACATGGAACTTCTAAGTTGAAGCCTGTGACCACCATGACAGCCTGTGGGTCCCCAGGGCTGGTTAGATGATTGGGATACAGCCAAGCCGAGTGTGCTGAGAAAAACAGTACTGAGGGGAAAGAGATACCGTGAAGAGTCTCACTCTAGGGAGACAAAGTAGTCATATATGGGATGAAGTTGTTCTATAGCTGGGCTGAAACAAATATAGATTTATCACTGGCAATGCCTCAGAACAGGTTCTCGGCCTTTCCCATAAGGAAGGCATGGAAGGCTAAGATAATGGTTTTCATGAAGATAATAAAAGTACAAAAATCTGGACCTCGCTATCCATGGTGTTTGAGGATGTCTATGCTGAGCATGTATATACGGTATTATATAATGTGACAGATTCGTCACTAATGAGGCCGTAAGTCCTGAAATCTTCTGCCTGATCACTCCTGAAAGTAAAAAGTATGAATGGTAGTCTGTGACTTCCAACTCCAGAAACAGTGATTCTTACAGGAATGAGGTCTCAGGGAGCCGCTCTGTGAAGTTTTTCACCTAACGACCTAACAGAATAACTGTGAATAAGTAATTTATAAACAGAAATTATTTTTTAAGTTTTAGAGGCTAGGAAGATTTTTTTATGTTCCTGGGAGGCCTACACTTTTATGGAGGAAAAGATGGAGGAATGAACCTGGAGGAGTAGGGAGGAGAGAAACTGGGAGGAGCAGAGGGAGGGGAAGCTGCCATCAGGATGTATTATGTGAGGGAAGAATAAATGAAAAGATAAACACACACACACACATCAAAAAGATTATTGTACAGTGAGACCTGTTTCCTGCTCCATGCTCCCCGCTCCATGTACCCTGCTCCCTGCTCCCAAATGGCATTATGTCTCCACATCCCTTAGGCCAGGCCACATGGTTTCTCACATGCTAGAAGGCAAAATGGCAAGATTTTCAACTCACCCTTGAGACCTTTGTAAATGTGCCAGTGCTGTCATAGGGTAGAGCCTCCTGACTTAATCACCTCCCACAGAGCACATGCCCTCATGCAGAAATCCCCTGACTTACAATAGCCTGATGTATGTGTTTTCTTCTTCCTAATGCATTTTGTGGGCACAGGTCCGTCACAAGTTAAGGAGCAGGTAGGATGCAGACATTCTGTGTACTTTTGCTTTAAGGTGGATTTCCCAGGGTACTAGCTAAATGTGTGGCTTAAGATATGTTCGTGAGTATGCTTGTTGGAGTGTGAGCTCCTGGAGGTACAGAAGCATTCACATTGATGGCCATTAAGTTTCAACCTGAGTACTAGAGTAAACATCTTTCAAACCATCTACTATTCTATTATGCCCCCCCCCACACACACACCTTTGCAGTCCTTACATAAATATGTGTGACAGAGCCTGACTACTTCCACAGCCCAAGCATCAGTAAGCTGACAACTGTTGGGACAACACAGCTCCCTATTCTTCAGAACAAGATTTCTCACTTTCCCTTGCCATTGACCTACAAAAAAAAAAAAAAATGCCTTTGGGGGATAACTTGAGTAGAAATCCAAGGCCAGACTGCTGAGCAAACCCATATTATGTATCTCTTAGGAGACTTGCAATGATCAGTTTAAATTTGGACATTTCATCGTTGCATAATCTAAGAAAAAAAAATAGAACCAGCAGTGTGGGAATGGATCCGAAGTCAGAGCATTGAACTCAGTGCAGGACTTCACAGCTGAAGGGAAAACCAAATCCAAGTGAAGAGGCCGACTTCAGAGTCCCCGGACACAAGGTAGGTGACATGGGTGTTGGTCAAGTTCATCACGGCACAGCTATTCTCTCCTTTAGGTAAGAGTCTGCTTGGCTGCTGACTTATTATTGGCAGCAGTATTAGTACTGGTGTTAGTATTAGCATTGGTATTATTAGTATTATTGCATTGAAAATTAAAAACAAACCTGTTAGTTGTAACAGATGTTACATGAAAGAGGTCTTGTGTGTATAGTATCTGCCCTCAGTGTAGCACAACTTTGAATAAAATTGGCCAGGAGAAGATGGAGGTCCTGCCCATACCTGGGGTCTCTTTGCTCTGGTAAAAAGAACAGCCGAGACGTGAGCTCCTTCGTTGCTTCTGGCTGTGTAGACAAATTCCACAGCAATTAACATACCCGTGCTTTAGTGCTCAGCAGATTTTTTTTTCTAAAAATATTTGTTGTATTTTTCACTAAATTAGTAAGGTTTATGGAGCTCATGGGAAGATAAGTGACCAGAAACTGATTTATAATCATAACATTTTTATTGTAATGGGCAATTGTTTCAAAAAGGCATTTTAAAAAAAATCATGTCTTATGAGCATCCATCCCTGGCTTCTTAAGCTTTTAAGATGTACGGATTTTCCTAGGTGTAGTTTTAGATGATATTCTTCACAATGTCCAAGTCTGATTCAGTTTACATCATGATGAACTATTCACGATATTTAAAATGAAATGATTTGAATAGGAGCAAATTGTGTGGAACTAAATCTATCATGAGATATAGATTGATTCTTGTGTGAGGTAGGTTTTCTATTGCTGTGGCAGAACACCATGACCAAGGCAACTTATAAGAGGAACATTTAATTGGGCTTATGATTCCATATGGTTAGAGTCCAAGGGTTGGAGTGCAAAAGTAACTTTTATTCACCAGATCGTTAATTGTCGTCTTGGAGTCTTACTGCTGAATAAGCTCACACTTTCTAGTTGTTTTTGTTTTTTTTGTTTTGTTTTGTTTTGTTTTTTTCTGAACTCTGGCTGGCTGATTCAACTCAGATGTTCTGGTTCAAAACTCCTCTCCAAGCTAACTGATTCAAACTGGCTTCTCTCCGTTTCTCACTGAATTACTCTGCTTGGAAAAAACTGCCTCTGAATTCCATAAGCTGAGCTGCAGTGACTGCAGTGACTTCACTGGTTTTGTGAACTGAACGGAACTGAAGGGAATTGCAGAAACGCAACTAAACACAACTGAACAGCCCCAAACTGCACTGAAATGAACTCAAGTGAACTCTACTGCACTGCCTGAACTCAATTAAACTGCACTCAGTGAACTGCCCTCCCCACCTGACTCACTCTGCGTACTGCTCTTCTAAATGGCTTATCTTTCCTGTCTGTTCTCATGAGAGTTGGGCATATCCTACCTCTAAATCATTCTGTAAAGTCTTTCTCTGATTCATCACTTTGTCTGACCTTCAATTAGACATCACTTTCAAACATGGCTCCTTCTTCTACAAACAAACCTTACTTTCGTTGTTATGGATTACAGATATGCACTAAGGGCATGACTGTATTCTAACCAGATCATATGTAATCCAGAACATGCCTGCCTTCCAGCTGGGTCACATAGACCTATAAGGTCTTTGGGTGTGACACCTTGCCAAAGTACCCATGTTGTTGAATTAAAATTCCTCTATATTGGAGCAACAACATAGTGGCAGGAACAACTGAGATTTCACATCATGATGTGTAAGGAGGAAGCAGAGTGAAAACTGAGAGTGGCTTTGGAAACCTCAGGGTCCACCCCAGAGGCACACCATCTCCAACAAGACCACATCTCTTAGTGCTTCACAAACAGTTCCACCAACTAGAGACCAATTATTCAAATCTATGGGCCTATGAGGGCCATTCTCATTCCTAAATCTGACATTCAATATAATATACCTGCTCACTCCCATACTACTAGAATCAAAATAACATCAAGCATTCATGAGTTCTTTTTTCAAATTTTATTCCTCCATAAAATGTGGTATAAATATGAGAATGTATAGTTGGCAGGCTTCACGGTTTCTACCTAGAGGCATCTGTCCTTTTATTTGTTTGCCTTTTGTCTGCATAGAGCTAAAATCATTTTTATCTTTGGTTTTAAGTATTTCATGACATTGCTAGGAATTTTTAACATGTCAGTCATAAAATGGTACTTTAATCTTTAAAATGATATTTTAACCATATTATAAAATATGGAAAGTATTTTTTTTCAAAATTTGCAAATCCCCCACCCTGCCTCTCTTCTCTTTCTCTTTCTCCTTCTTCCTCTCTGTGGTAATGTGAAAAAAAATGGCCTCCATTGGCTCAGATGTTTAAATACTTGGTCTTCAGTTGTTGGAACTGTTTGGGAATGATTCGGAGGTATGACCTTGTTGGAGAAGGTGTATCTCTGGGGGTGGGATTGAAGTTTCAAAAGAACCCCTGACATTCCTAGTGTCATTTTGCCTTCCTGCTTCTTTGTAAGGTGTAAGCTCTCAGCTTCTGATCCAGCTGCTTACTTCCCTATCCAAAGACCAGACATCCCACTGTCTATGCTGCAGTTTCACCAATCACAAGAACCTGGTGAAGACACGCACACATATGGACTAGTAATATTATTTGCATATTAGCAAAAAATATAGAAGAGACTACGGCTCTATCTATTTTGAGCAAGTCCCCAAAACTTTCCATGGCAGTTGTGGTCTAAGCAGTACATTCCAAAGTTGTACTGAAGGCAGGGTGATAGGCAGCCCACTTAGGTTGTATGCCTCGTGAACCATATGACCTTGGAAGAGTGGGAAATGAAGTCCTGACCCTCCAAGGCAGCTCATCCCTGTTACTTTTCCTTTGAGTGTCAAGGACAAGTACAAGACTGGTTTCAGGCATTGCATTTCCAGAATATTCTACAGTCTCTCTCTCTCTGCACCAAATGAAGTAAACAAGGGACGACAAGACCAGTCCAAGGTTACCTAAAAAGTCATTCTATAGGGATTGAATAAAATATTTAACTTATGTTATCTTAAATTGCTCCATTTATAAATTTTCCTCAGCTCGGGGTCTTACAGGTGAAGAAGAGTTGGAAAGATTGCAAGAGCCGGAGCTTGTCAGTGACACCAGTGAAATAGCATCTTCCAGACACAACAGAGCTGAGGCATATATGAACTCAGAGACTATGCTAGCATTCACAAGGTCTGCATGGGTTCAAACCATACAAAAGCCCAGCCTAAGAAGGGGGATTGTGTGGAGAGCCGTGCAGCGAGCAATCGCAAGCCGCGAGCAATCGCCATTATAAGATGGTGCTGGCCTCCACTGTGCCTAACTAGTAAACAAGCCTTGTGCGCAAGTGCGAGAGTGAACTCACGCTTAGTCACTGCCCATCTCGGGACGTAGTAGTGGGGTGATGGGCGAGCAACGAATCAGGAGCTGACACGCCACATCAGGTGCTGAAACGCCATGGCTGAGGGCTATATACGCGACCCCATTTTCCGGGGCCTGGGTCTTCCCTCTTGAAGAAGCAATAAAGCTTTTTGCTGCAGAAGATTCTGGTTGTCCTGAGTGTGTTCTTGCCGGTGAGAACCGTAACTTGGGATAGGACTGAACTCAAAGTTCCACCCATAACTATTTACTAAGCTATGTTCAATTGATTCCTGGTGGTAAAGATAAAATCAGTTTTCTCCACTGCAGTGTCACTATAGAAATCAAATCTTCCCTAACTACTTTAAACTTAGCCTTTTTAAAATACAAATGTTAATATTTTAGTTCCCCATTATCATTGCCATTAATAACCTTCCTGCAGCCTGAAGGCTGTGCTGTCTTATAATTTGCCTTATGATTATTTCTAAAGTTAGCTTCCTTCAAAGACTTAAAACACAGTCAAAGTATAAGTGAGTTATGAGCAGGATGCTACACACTTAGCCTCTAAGCTAATCTGCAGTGAAGTCTTGACATCTAGCAGAAATCTCATGAGTATATTCTCTACTGTGTACACTTCTGCATTTCTAGCTTGTTCTATTCTTTTTTTTTTAATTTTTTTTTAATTTTTCTTCTGACCTTCCATAGACTCCCATGAGTTCTTCTTATAGCATCCTGAACTTCCCTAAACTCCTACACATTCTTACACATCCTTCTATGTCTGCATGAGACACCAGGACCAAAGCAACTTGTACCAGAGTTTATTGGAGCTTACAGTCCCAGAGAGTTACACTCCATGACCATCATCTCAGGGATCATGGAAGCAGACAGGAAAGCTTGAAGGAGGAGCAGTAGCTGAGACTTTAAAATGAGTTCACAAGTAGGAGGCAAAGAGGGAAGGAGGGATGTAGAGAGTGAGAGAATGCTAACTGCAGACTATATGAGCTTTTGAAACCTCAAAGTCTACCTCTAGTGACACACCTCATTCAACAAGTTCAGACCGAGTCCTTGGCCAACAAGTTCCACCAACTAGGGACCAACAGTCTACATATGAACCTATGCAGGCCATTCTCACTCAAACCACTAGACTCTCATACAACAGTTATTTTGGCTCATAATTTCAAAGAGTTTAGTCAATACTCACTTTGCTCCATGCACAGGAGCAGAATATTATAGATATCCAGATAGTGTAGTAAAGGAAAGTCATAAAAATCATGGCACACGGGAAGTAGGTCTAAAGATAAAATTACTATGCATCAGACAAAAATCTTCAATGGTACACCCCACTGTGTACTTCCTCCAACTGGTCTACCCTTTTAGTTTCTACTTTTCAAAATAGTAGCATTAACTGTGGCCCAGGTGTTAACACATAAGACTATACTGGACTTTTCACAATCAAAAGCATCAGGCTTAAACTTAACAATAGGAGTTATTCCATGATGTCTTCAAATGCTATCAGAGCATGCTGGCATAATTGGAAGACAGTAAAATCTTAACACTCATTTTTTTAAAAACGATCATAAAATTGGAATAAACAAGTCTACTATTGTACAGTTTTCTTCCTAATTAATATTTTGTTTTATTTATACTAAGAAAATTATTGTCCAGAATTAGTCATTTAAATTGGGTGTTTTGGAACTATACTCAAAAGGTCATTCCTGATTTTAGATCCTTGGATGATTAAAGTACCACATAGTTAGAATATGCACTTCTTGATGCATTGTAGATACACAAACAGATTCATGAGACCTTTGCGATAATTCACTGATGTCTGGAAATATAGAGGCCCTGGTCAGCCTCACACCATGGCTGCCTGGTTCTCTAGGAGGAAGGGGTTTTACTAGGGGATATTTTCCTTCATTTTCAAAGAACTATTTATAACATCTGACCTAATTAAACTAAATAATAATTGCTTGTATTTTATGCTTAGAATCCATTATAATTATATAATGGCTCTATTTGTGGCTTGTATATGTTAGTAATCCTGAACACTAAGAATTTGCTTAGTCATCTTTTAGTTATTCTTTGTGAATAATGGTGTTATTTTATTAATTGGCATACTATATTATATCGGTAATAAAACAAAAATATATAAAGCATTATTTTCAAACAGAAAAAGTAAGAAGATAAAAATAACTTGTCTGTAATAAATAATTGGATGTTACTGGTTTGCTTTTCCCTGGCTTGCTCAGCTAGCTTTCTTAAAGAACCCAAGACTACCAGCCCAGGGATGGCACCACCCAGAATGGGTCCTCCCATCCTTTATCACTAATTGAGAAAAATGCCTTACAGCTAGATCTCATGGAGGCATTTCCTCAAGGGAGGCTCCTTTCTCTGTGATAACTCCAGTTTGTGTCAAGTTGACACACAAATACATCACTATTAAGCCTCAACCCTAACTTTCTTATTCATCTCCAAGATCTAAATAACTTTAAATGTCCCACAGTCTTTACATATTAAAATTTCAAACCCTTTAAAACATCCAATCTCTTTTAAAATTCAAAGTTTGTTTTACAGTTCAGAGTCTCTTAACTGTGGGCTCCACTAAAATATTTTCTTCCTTCAAGAGGTAAAAATATCAGGGCACAGCCAAAAGCAAATATCAAACTCTAACCATCCAATGGCTGAGATCCACTCACCTTCTGGGTTCCTCCAAGGGCTTGGGTCACTTCTCCAGCTGTGCCCTTTGTAGCACACACCTTGTCTTCTAGGCTCCAGCTGCCTGTATTTCACTGCTGCTGCTGCTGCTGCTGCTGCTGCTGCTGCTGCTGCTGCTGCTCTTGTTACTGGCATCTCCAAAACACTACTGTCTTCCACTTCAATGAGGCTTCACCAATATCTTCTCATAGGCTCTCTTCATGGTACCAAGCCTCAACTCCTTTGCATGGCCCCTTCACTCCTGGGCTATCAATTGCAACTGAGGATGCACCTTCACCAATGGCCTTCTATGGCCTCTCACAGTGCCAAGCCTCAGATGCTCTGCATGACCCCTTCATGCCGTCAAAACCAGTACCATCTGGGTGACTCTTATACATTACCAAGTCCTGCTGCAGCACGAGGTACAACTTTGGCTATCTCTGGAACACAGCCTCTTTACGATTTCAGAAAACACTTCCCAGAAGATGTCACCTCAATGATGCTGGTCTCTTCTTAATCACAGCTAATTTTTTAGCTCCCACTAACCAGCATCAATAGCCCCAGTAATGCAAAGTTTACACTTTAATAGTTCTGGTATCTTGTTAATCACAGCTGATTCTTCAGTCCCAGCTAACCAGAACCACAGAATCTTCACAATCAAAATAGCAGTGGCCCTGATAAGAGTCTTTAATCTTCCCTCTGAAATTTCACAAGCCAGGCCTCCATCTTCTGCACTGTTCTCAACATTATCTTCCAAGCTCCTACACAACATCTCAAAGAGCTCTTAACACCTAATGGATCTTCTAGCCTAAAGTTCCAAAGTCCTTTCATGGTCCTCCCCAAAACATGGTCATGTGTCACAGAAATACCCCACTATGCTGGTACCAATTTGTGTTAGTCAGGGTTTCTATTCCGGCACAAACATCATGACCAAGAAGCAAGTTGGGGAAGAAAGGGTTTATTCAGATTACACTTCCATACTGCTGTTCATCACCAAAGAAGTCAGGACTGGAACTCAAGCAGGGCAGGAAGCAGGAACTGATGCAGAGGCCATGGAGGGATGTTCCTTACTGACTTGCTTCCCCTGGCTTGCTCAACTTGATTTCTTATAGAACCCAAGACTACCAGCCCAGGAATGGCCCATCCAACAAAGGCCCTCCCACCCTTGATCACTAATTGAGAAAATGCCTTACACCTGGATCTCATGGAGGCATTTCCTCAAGGGAAGCTCCTTTCCCTGTGTTAACTCTAGCTTGGCTCAAGTTGACACACAAAACCAGCCAGTACAGCATAGCTGCTTGACAAAGCCTGTAGTCTTAATCATCATAGTGTATCACACATATCTGAAGGGTAGTGTACAAGATGGCTTTTAAAGGGATGTGTGTGTGCTGTTTTGTTTTGTTTTGTTTTGACACAGCCTTTGGGCTGAAATCCTGTCTCCTAGTTCTTACCTGTGTAAAAGTAAGCATTTGTCATGGATTGGTTTGGTGTCAATATTTTTGTTTATGTGCATTCCTGATGGTTTTCTAGACTGGAGAAGCAACAATACACACAGAGATGATGTTTACACTTGGACACGTTTGCCAATATCACTGTGTGTTGTATTTTTTTTAATTTTTAATATTTTTATTACATATTTTCCTCAATTACATTTCCAATGCTATCCCAAAAGCCCCCCATAGCGCCCCCCACTTCCCTACCCACCCATTCCCATTCTTTTGGCCCTGGCATTCCCCTATATTGGGGCATATAAAGTTTGCAAGTCCAATGGGCCTCTCTTTCCAGTGATGGCCGACTAGGCCATCTTTCGATACATATGCAGCTAGAGACAAGAGCTCCGGGGTACTGGTTAGTTCATCATGTTGTTCCAACTATAGGGTTGCAGATCCCTTTAGCTCCTTGGGTACTTTCTCTAGCTTCTCCATTGGGAGCCCTGTGATATATCCAATAGCTGACTGTGAGCATCCACTCCTGTGTTTGCTAGGCCCAGGCATAGTCTCACAAGAGACAGCTATATTTGGGTCCTTTCAGCAAAATCTTGCTAGTGTATGCAATGGTGTCAGCGTTTAGAAGCTGATTATGGGATGGATCCCTGGATACTGCAGTCTCTAGATGGTCCATCCTTTCATCACAGCTCGAAACTTTGTCTCTGTAACTCCTTCCATGGGTGTTTTGTTCCCAATTCTAAGAAGGGGCATATTGTCCACATTTTGGTCTTCATTCTTCTTGAGTTTCATGCGTTTAGCAAATTGTATCTTATATCTTGGGTATCCTAAGTTTTGGGCTAATATCCACTTATCAGTGAATACATATTGTGTGAGTTCCTTTGTGATTGTGTTACCTCACTCAAGATGATGCCCTCCAGGTCCACCCATTTGGCTAGGAATTTTTTAACAAAATCTCAATCTCAAATCAAATCTCAGTCTCAGTCTCCATCTCATCTGGATTTTACTAATGAAGACTTGGGGTCCAGATTCTGGGGTGAAGGCCTGCTAGCTCAGAGAGGCAGAGAAAGCACTCAGCTGACCTTGCTCCTCAGCCTACATCCCAGAAGCCATAACCCTCTCTCATTCTGTCTCCAAAAAACTCTTTCAAACACAATACCCCCCTTCTACTTCCTGTGCATATCTATCCATCGTCCTGACTCCCTCTTGCTCTCTGTTGTTTTTTTTTTTCTTAATAAACCAATGTTCACTTCCTGTCAACTGGTTGCTTGTTCTACCTCTTGATTTCAAGAAGAAATTTGTTGGATTGAAGGGTGTGTGCTAAGTCCGAGCCACACCACAACCAGAAACAAGTTTTTCCAGTAAATAACCCAATCTTAGGGCTTGTGCTATGATTAAATATACCACATAAACTGTGATTGGCTTCTGACCTATTATTGCTCTGAGATCCATTTGTCTCAAATAACTTATAAGAAGAGCAAAGGAAAAGATGTTTTTGTATGAAAATATTATCTAAAGCATTATTACATACAATGAACATACGATAATAAAACAGACAATATCTTTGTACAAAGAAAGAAAGAAAGAAAGAAAGAAAGAAAGAAAGAAAGAAAGAAAACTAAAATATTAAATATCCCTGTCTTAGTTTCAGTTTTAATGCTGTGAACAGACACCATTACCAAAGCAACTTTTTTTTTTTTTTTTTTTTTTTTTTTTGGTTTTTCGAGACAGGGTTTCTCTGTGTAGTCCTGGCTGTCCTGGCACTCACTTTGTAGACCAAAAGCAACTTTTATAACACAACATTTAATTGGAGCCAGCTTACAGGTTCAGAGGTTCAGTCCATTATCATCAAGGCAGGAGCATTGCAGTGTTCCAGGCAGGCATGGTGCAGTGGAAGCTGAGAGTTCTACATCTTCATCCAAAGGCAAACAGGAAAAGACTAGCTTCTAGGCAGCTAGGATAAAGGCCCCACTCTCACAGTGATACACCTAGTCCAAGGCTACACCTCCAAATAGTGCCACTCCCTGGGCCAAACATATTCAAATTGCTACAGTCCCATAGAAATTCCTCAGTCTTTTCCCAGAACCCAAACTGTTATGATCCAGCTTGAATGCAGACACACTTTTAATCCCAAACAATGTATTTGAGGGGCAGACAAAGTGATGAATCAGAGAAAGAGTTGAAAAAAAAAAAAAGAGTCACAGATAGGATATACCCAGCTCCCGTAAGAATAGGAAAGAGAGGGGCTCCTTAAAAAGCAGTGAGGGAAAGAGAAAAGTTCAGTGCAGATCAGTTCAATTGAATTCAGCACAGTTCAGTCTTTGGAGTTCAGAGACAGTTCTTCTAAACAGAGCAATTCAGTTAGAAGCCAAGAAAAACCAGTTTGAATCAGTCAGCTTAGAGAGGCACATGGGCCAGAACAGCTGAATTGAACCAGCCAGTCAAAATTCAGAAAGAGCTAGAAAGGGTTAGTTTATTCAGCAGTAAGTCTCAGAGGCTTGACATTTTAGGTCTAGGTAAGCAGATGAAGGCTAGAAGCGTAAGCCAGGCTTCAAGGTCCAGACTTACAGAAGATTAGATTGTACAAAAGCTGGAAACTTGTAGGCCTAGGACTAAGGATAGATAGAAACACTCTAGGCTCAGCCCAAGCAATGTATTCATAAAACTTGGATATGGCTCTCATCTTATCACTTCATCTGAGGAGATAAAAGCAACATTTACATTTACAAGGGTCTGAGATACACATAGGCATAGTCACATGTCTTTACTGGATGAATCTTTCTGTGCCCTCTTCCACAGACATCTGAAATCTTCTCTTGTCCTGACCTGAAGGCTTTTAGAGTCACAGGGATGTCGTAGACCTGTCAGTTCTAATGAAGCATACATGATTAGGGATCCTGGGGGACTTTATTGCTGATACCACTTGGACATTCTTGATTATAATGGAGCTTTGCATTTGCCAAGACTTTCAGAACTGCAAAGTTAAAAGGTGAGAGTTATTGCTTTTCAACTATACCATAATGAAAAATATTGGAAGGTATAAACATTGTCATCTGTGTTTTTTTTTAATGACAATCAACCTCTTTTGTGTGAAATGCTTAGAACGTTACTGAATTCTTAGGTCCATAATATTAGAATATATTAATTTAGCACACACACATTTTAAAAATTCTAATTCAGTTTTTAATGATCAGTAGGTACATCCTCCAAACACAGATTACTTTAATAGCTGTTTTCATGCATCCCCTTAAGAAGGATTTGTTTTCCTAGAAGGCAGAACTTCCAAGTCACTAAAATTAAATAGAATATTGTCCACTTAAGTCACTATTGCCACTCTAGAGGAGAGTACATAACCATATTTCTCAAAGAAGGGACAGTTTGTTAGTTTTTGAAGTTCTTTCGTTCCGCCATCATTTTTACCAGTCTTCACAATGACTTTCTTCAGGGTAGTCATATTTCTCCAAGTGCTCAGAGCTTAGTGCTCGTTGATGGTTCAACCCCCCCTAGTCATTTCTCAAATTCAGGAGCCCCAGAAACACCTGTGCATGAATTCTATCAACTAAACCCTTTGCTTCAAAATAAAAGTGCTTCATGTTCCCCACTGTGGTCACACAGAACCTGTTCATCTTTTCTTGTGACATGAGCAGTATTCCTCAAACTAGAAAAACATACTTGACTTATTTTATGTCATCTACTAGGGGAAAAAGAACAAGATAATTTTATGACCTCTTTTATCAATCTTTTTTTTTTCTCTCCACTACCTCACACATTTAATTTATAACAGTGTCAGCTGTAGATGATGAGATTGCTTGCCTGTGCCTTCCTGTGTGATTACTGGGCTGTGTGACCTTAGGCTGACTCTTCTCTTTTGCTTATTTGTGAGGACACACAGAAGAAAACATTTTAGGTATATGTCAACAGTTACCAGTTTTTTAAAATACTTGTTTTATAGTAACCTACTTGCTAATCAATAACTTAGTATGTGTTTATCATTGCCAGGTACTATTCTTGGTGGTGTGGTTAAGAACAAGACTAAGCCTTCTTTGACTATGTATTCAATTAACACCATATTATTCTAGGAGGAACTGTGATGTTTAGATGCATAAAGTCAGATGGAGTGAATTACATGTAAGGAAAAAAGGAGCAGCATTAGAGATTTGAGGATGGGTGACTTAGTTAGGGTTTCCATTGCTGTGTAGAGACACCATAACCAAGGCAACTCTTATAAAGGACAACATTTAATTTGGACTGTCTTACAGGTCCATTTAGCATCATGACATGTTTATTAGCATCATGACAGGAAGCATGGCAGCATCCAAGCAGATAGGGTGGTAAAGAAGGAACTGAGAGTTCAACATTTTGATCTGAGGGAAGCCAGAAGGAGACTTTTCCCTTCTAAGGCAGCCAGACGGGGGTCTCATTTCACACCTACACAATGACATACTTCCTCCACAAAGGCCACATCTATTCCAACAACCTCCTAATAGTACCACTTCCCATGGGCCAAGAATATTCAAAACATCACAATGGATATTCCAATCAACACATCTGTTACAGTCCTGGGCATCTCTGCCCTAGGTCTGCACAGATACCCTCTGCTTCTGTGCATGAAGGAGGAAAGCCTTAATTGTCCTCCTGAACAGTGGGCATGGCGAAGTTCATGAGCTCATTCAGCAGAATGATAATGCAGGGATGCTGTCACATCAGTACAGAAATGGTTCTCCTCTCTGACACTGTATAGTAATTCTCAAAACCCTCTTAATCTGGGAATGGCCTCCTTTAAGTTAAAGCAGCATGGAGAATAGGAGGGCACCTTAGGCGATGTTCACAAAGACAGACTCATGAGCATAATTTCCATGTGTAATAAATATGAATAAAATGGATACCTAATGGGAGTTTGAAATTGTTTGATATTAAATCAAAGTGGGGCCAACTTAGAAAATACAAATTTGCCCATCACAAGCATGGCTTGAAAGCATCTAGGGACCTGGCCAACTTCCTCAATAGAACAATTCATTTATGGTAAGACTCCAAAGGGAATATTTCTCCATGGAAGCATCTGTAGCCACCACACTAATATTGGCAGAGAGCCTACTAAGATTCTTATAAAAATAGACATGGTACCACAGTGAAGATGAGCAGTGAGGGCTAGCCATTCTGGTTTTATTTCTCCCATTCAAAACTATGCTAAACATAGTATTTGAATGATTGTTTATTTAGTCTTCATGAAACTGCGTCCAAGAGTATGCAATTACCAGCCACAATTTAAGGATCTGGAAAATGATATTGAGAGATTAAGGATTTTCTCAAAGTCAGACTACTAACACCTGACTGAACTCTGCAGTTTGTTCTCTTAGGATTTAAACACAAAAGTATAACCCTCTATTTTTACCAAGGAAAATATAAAATTGGAAATGTGTGTGGCAGTGAGATGACTCAGTGTGTAAAGAATTTGAAATCTAAGGACATGAGTTTGATACCCAGGAGCCACACAGTAGAACAGGGGACTAATTCCTGCAGCAGGCAAGCAGAGGTCTTCTGTTCTTTCTCTCACCGATTTATCTCATAAAATCGTTGTCACAAGACTGAGAAGCAGGCATGTTCTCCAGCTCAGGAAATATGTGTGTGTGTGTGTGTGTGTGTGTGTGTGTGTGTGTGTGTGTGTGTGTGTGTGTATGGTGTGATGTGAGTGTGTGGTGTATGTGTGTGCTGTGTATTTGTGTATGTGGTATGTAAGTGTATGTAGTGTGTGTGTGGTGTGTGTAGTGTGTGTGTATATGTGTGTGTGGTGTGGGTGTGTGGTGTGAATGTGTAGTGTGTGAGTGTGTGTGGTGTGGTGTTTGTGTAGTGTGTGTGTGTGTGTGTGTGTGTGTGTGTGTGTGTGGTGTGAGTGTGTGTGGTGTGTGTGGTGTGTATATGTGTGTGGTACATGAATATATGTGATGTGTGTGTATGTGTGAGATATATATATGGGAGATGGGGGGGAGCTATGCATTATATTTTTTACTCCTTCCCACCTCCTGGCCTCATTATTTCCTAGGACATTCATCAGAGTCAGTCAAGTGTTTCATATTTACTGAAGTATTTTAGAGAAGCTCTTTTATACTCTGTCAAATGAGGAAATAAAGTCACCACCAAGTTCACAACAAACCGACAAAAATGTCATTTATTCTAGTTCCTACTAGAAAGTGGTTGAAGCCATAACTTCAGGTTCAGCTGCCTGTGTTTGGATAGGAGTACTCTCAAAATGTAAAAAGTGATTCCTTACACACACACACACACACACACACACACACACACACGGAGCATGCCTACACACACACATGTGCATGTGCACATACACATGCACACACAGGTACACATGTACACACACATTCACATGCACACATGAGGTAGGGGAGAGACAGACTGTACAGGAAAAAATACTACAGTCAATGAAAATATCTCTCTCTCTCTCTCTCTCTCTCTCTCTCTCTCTTTCTCTCTCTCTCTCTCTGTGTGCGCATGTGTGTGTGTGTGTGTGTGTGTGTGTGTGTGTGTGTGTGTGTGTACACACGTGTAGTTAATTTGGCAAGAAATGTAAATATGAGTTCTCCAAAGGAGCCTTGGCCACATTTAACGAGCTCAATGACTTACTCCACACTGCAACTCCAGTCTCTAAGAGCGGCCCATATCTGTGCTAAAGTTGCGGTAAAACTGCTTGCAAGTCATTTTTCTCTACCCTCTCACTAGTCTGCAAACACTGTGAGAACTTTAAGAACTACATTTTACCTACTTCTAGACACATAATAAAAACTCTAAGAATAATTATTAAATTTAAATTGCCATTAAAAGCTCCAGGCAAAGCAACTCAGCTCTGGATCCAGGTACTTAGCCATACCACAGAAAAAATGACCCAGGCATGCAAAACAGAAGACTGACTTAAACGAGAGCAGCAGTCATGGCCTCCTTCATTCGGATATGTTCCTCTCTTAACTTTCTCTGTAAGTCAAGTTCTCCTATTGTTTGCTTGAATACCAGGACTCTTCAGTAAACACTTGAGGACAAAGGACCCCTCCTTTGTCCTTGAGGACAAAGCCCTCTCACCCCTGTCTAAGCAACAGAAGCTTCGCAGGAAATATAACTCTTTTTTTTAATTGGGTATTTATTTCATTTATATTTCCAATGCTATCCCAAAAGACCCCACATGCTCCCCCACCCACTCCCACTTCTTGGCCCTGTCGTTCCCCTGTACTGAGGCATATAAAGTTTGCACGACTATTGGGCCTCTCTTTCCACTGATGGCCAACTAGGCCATTTTCTGATTCATATGCAGCTAGAGACAGGAGCTCCAGGGGGGTACTGGTTAGTTCATATTGTTGTTCCACCTATAGGATTGCAGATCCCTTTAGCTCCTTGGGTACTTTCTCTAGCTCCTCCATTGGGGGCCCTGTGGTCCATCCAATAGCTGACTGTGAGCATCCACTTCTGTGTTTGCTAGGCCCCGGCACAGTCTCACAAGAAAGGTAAATATGACCCTTTAAACAGCCAAGCACCAGTGGTCCCTAGGCAGCTCCCTAGAGTATCATAGTCACAGGGCTCTCAAATGAAACAACTTGTTCAAATCTCCATGGAGAACGGACCTGAGGGAATGCTCAATCGGGAGCAGTGCCTGACCAGGACTACAGCAGTCAGTGATACCAACCCACCCCTTCCCGTTCCTCATTCCTATAAAATCTCAGGGTTCCTGCCAGTTGAAGGTGGACTTGGATCAGATCACAAAGCCCTTCCTCTGCTTAAACATGGCCCATGGCCGCACTGAGTACCTCCTTCTGCACCTGACATGGCTCATCTCCTCTGCTGGCTGAAGTGGAGATGTCACCCAGCCTTAACTGAAAGTCAGAAAATGAATCTGTTTGCACTTTTGCCCACACCTGAGCACAAAGACATTCTACTTTCCCCGAGAGCAGAGTTATTGACCTGGCAGAAGAGAAGCTAGGAAAATGACACAACTGGTAGTCTGGCTTTTTGTCTGTCTGTTTTACGTTTTTATCTTTTGAAATTATAACTATATCATTTTCATTCTTCACTTTCATCCCTCCAGCCATTCTCATGTACCTCATCACTCTCATATTCATAGCTGCCTTTTTCAAAATTTTTTAGATATATATATGGATATATATGGATGCATATATAAGTATATAATTTTATATTATATATGTATTTATATATTATTATACTATATATAATGATACATATTCCTAAATATATAAACACCACATATGGATATTCATATATATGTGTATATATTTGTGTGTGTGTGTGTGTGTGTGTGTGTGTGTATTTCTAAATATATAAACACACTTGCTTAGTCCATGTAACATTACTTTATGTGTATGATCTCAGGGCTGGCCAGTTGCCTCTTCTTTCATTGCAGGCCTCAGGTGCCAGTGTTTAGGGTTTCCAAGAGGCAAAAGTAACCACTCACAGCATGATACTCCATGTAGAGAGCTAGAATCAGCAGGGTCTATTTACAAAAGCAAATTCCAATTTTGAGAGTACTCCACTATGATCACAGGCAGCTGAACCTGAAGTTATCTGGCTTCAACCACTTCCAGAAGAAACTAGAATAAATGACATTTTTGTCAGTTTGTTGTGAACTTGGTGGTGATTTTATTTCCTCATCTGACAGAGTAAAGGAGCTTCTCTAAAAGACTTCAGTAAATATGAAACACTTGACTGACTCTGATGAATGTCCTAGGAAATAATGAGGCCAGGAGGTGGGAAGGGGTTAAGAAAACATAAATGCACAGCCTCTCTGCAGTTCCTGAGATGGAGAACATGACTGTTTCTCAGTCTTGTGACACCAGACAATGAGATGGTAGAAAATAAATCAGTGAGAGGATGATCCAAGACCTTTGTTTACCTGTGGCTGCTGTTAACGAGATTGCTCAGTGATTTGCACAGACCACTCCACTGTGGCTTACCTAGCACAGCTGCACATGTAGCCTCTGTAGAACACATGAGTGTCTCCTAAAGAAGCAGACCACTTTGTTAATAGACATGTGGTTAACACCTATAGATTGCCTCAACCCTATTATCTCAAAGAGACTCTTAGAATAAGAGTTTTTAAATAACTCCTCCAAACATGCATGAATAACAACCAACATAGACAATGTCACAGTGATCTGGACCTGGACCCAGGAGTCCCTTGTGGACAGACAGCTGGGTCTTCTGCCACTGTTAGCTGTTTGCTTCAATGTATCAGAGGCTGTGATGGCTATGATGCCATCTGTAATTGAGTCTGTGATACCTCCTTGGAATACGGTTAACACAGGCAAAGAAGCCCTGCCACAGATACACTGTTTCCAAGCTGAAGGGGTGAACACTGTCTACCTATAGTAAGAGTCGTACAAACAATATTATCACCAACAACATCAATAACTAACACCATGTACTGGTTATCTACTCACATTTTTATTTTTTTTGGCAATAAAAACCAACAGGTCTTGGCTGCCAAGGAATCTATAACTAAGCCAAAGCAAATAGAATGTTAAGTAATGTAATTCATTATTCTCAGAATAATGCTAAAAGACTATCAGCAACACACACACACACACACAATTTGACCTAGGGACATTTGGGGATTTGGAGAGTAGAAACATTTTACCCTTGGGTCTCTCTACTGTACAGCAAGTTATAGGGGAGACATGAAATAGAAGTTGTTAAAGTAAAATTTAGCAGCAAAGCTAAACAGGCAAGGGTGATTTTAATCAAGGTTTCCAATAAAAGAGATTGAACTGAAGTTGAGCTAAGGAAGAAGCATGAAGGTTGTAAATGTTGGCATGAGGAGAAGAAAAGTCCTGTGGGTGTTGAGGGAGGGGTAAGAGAGGCCAGTCAATGGGCAGTGTAGGGCATGAGCCATATGGAGTTAATCCTGAGTGCACACATGGTTGTCAGAGAACAGCAATATGCATTTATTAATTGATGGTCGTAGAAGTTGAGTCCTACTCTTCCAAAGAAAATTGGAGTTGTATTATAGATGGACCTGTTGGGACTGGGCTCCACAGCTCTGTTTTAATTGGTTATAATTTTCTGTAATAGTCTCCATCTGTTGCAAAGAGAAGTTTTCTTAATGAGGAATGAGGACTACTATCTGTGCATGTAAGGACAAATATTTAGAATGTGGTTAGTAATGACCAAACGGTAAGCCCTGAAAACATTCATATAAGTAACATTATAGACTGAGCAGGTTGTGCTAATTTACTTTGGAATATATAGATATAATATAATCCATATGTATATACATGGACATATGTGTTATGGTTTGAATAAAAATGGTACCCAAGGCTCATATAATTGACTGCTTAGTCACCAGGAAGTGGTACTCTTTGGTAAGATTAGAAGGTTTGGCCTTGTTGGAGGAAGTGTGTAACTGGGGATGGCTTTGAGTTTCTAACTCATGACAGACTCAGGCTCTCTCTTTCTTTTTCTGAAAACTGTAAATGAGGATGTAGTACCATGTCTGCTGTGTGCTGCCCCCACTGTGATGATAATGGACTAAACCTCTGAAACTGTAAGCAAGTCTCCAACTAAATGCTTTCTTTTATAAGCATTGCCTTGGTCAGAGTGTCTCATCACAGCAATAAAACAGTGACTAAGACAGAAGTTGTTACCAGGAGTGGGGACTAGAAAGGTGCCTTGATGCTTAAGTTCCTATTAGGAGCTTGAAAGACAGTACTGAGGGCAATTTGAACTGGGGGGCGGAGGGGCACAGCTCAAGAAGTTCCAGAAGGGGGAGAATATTAGCAAGTTGTATGGAAACCATTCTCATGATATTTTTGCAAAGAATGTAGCAACTTTTACCCTTGTCCTAAAAGCTTCCCTGAGGCTAAATGAAAGAGTTTTGGGTTAATGACGTTGGCAGCAGGATTTCAAGGCAGCCTAGCGTTGACTTGGCAGTGTGGCGATTAGTAGTTGCTCTTATGTAGATGTATAATTAAAAGGAGCAAGCTAAGCATAACAATTTGCTAAACGCATGAAACTCAAGAAAAGCGAAGACCAAAGTGTGGACACTGTGCCCCTTCTTAGAATTGGGAACAAAACACCCATGGAAAGAGTTACAGAGATAAAGTTTGGAGCTGTGAAGAAAGGATGGACCATCTAAAGACTGCCATATCCAGGGATCCATCCCATAATCAGCCTCCAAACGCTGACACCATTGCATACACTAGCAAGATTTTGCTGAAAGAGATATAGCTGTCTCTTGTGAGACTATACTGGGGCCTAGCAAACACAGAAGTGGATGCTCACAGACAGCTATTGGATGGATCACAGGGCCCCCAATGGAGGAGCTAGAGAAAGTACCCAAGGAGCTAAAGGGATCTGCAACCCTATAGGTGGAACAACATTATGAACTAACCAGTACCCTGGAGCTCTTAACTCTAGCTGCATATGTATCAAAAGATGGCCTAGTCGGCCATCACTGGAAAGAGAGGCCCATTGGACTTCAAACTTTATATGCCCCAGTACAGGGGAACTCCAGGGCCAAAAAGTGGGAGTGGGTGGGTAGGGGAGTGGAGGGGAGGGTATGGGGGACTTTTGGGATAGCATTGGAAATGTAAATGAGGAAAATACCTAATAAAAAATATTTTAAAATAAAGAAGAAGAAAGGAGCAAGGCCTTTGGCGTCCATGTTTAAAATGAAAGGCAGCCCTGTCACTCATGTCGCTTCCCTCACACCCAAGGACTCAAGAGTAAATGGAAAGCTATTCCTCATGAGAGGCCTGGCTGGGCCTGGCATCTAATAAAAAAAAGAAAAAAAAAGAAAAGGAAAAAAGAAAATTACAAAAAGCAGTTTGCTGAGAAAAGTTGCAACATGAAGTATAATGGAGCTAAGTCTGGTACTCAAGAAGATAAAAGGCCTGATGCTAAATGGGATACAGGGGATGATGACCTCAAGGCAAGACCCCACCCAGCTAAGCTTAAAACTTGTGAAAATGAATTAAAGAAATGTTTAAGCAGTAAAGGAAACCATCACCAACAAAAAGCTAATGCAGATGTATTTGAATGAGAGGGTCAATTTCTGGCCTCAGCAAGCAACAGAACTTGGCAGCTTCAGCCACGTGTTTCACGTTTCTGATTTTGGAGTCGATACTGGAAAGAAGTTGAGGAATCTCCCTCTTTAAGTAAGGAAAGCCACTGAGGCCAGGCATGTGTCAGAGGAATCGCAGAGACATCATTGAATGAAACTGAGAAGATGAACCCTGAATGGCTTTGAAGACTCCAAAATGTTGGAGGTGACAGAGTCCTGAGGTCCCTGCTAAGGATTGCTGCAGACCAGATGTGGAACCAACCCAAGAGAGAGAAGTGTGTTGCAGCCAACAAAGCTGAAGGGAGTTGGAGATCTGAAGAGCCCTTTGACATCAGACATGGAGATGCAGACTTTGGAGTTTGCCCAGCTGGTTTTCAGACTTGCTTTGCTTCCAGTATTTCCTCACTGTGCTCCGTTTTCTCCCTTTTGGAATGATATATTCTGTTCCACAGTATGGTGGAAGTATGTGATCTGATCTTTTAAGTTCTTGATTGTACAGGAGGTAACAGTTAAAAGAATCTTGAGTCTCAAACAAAACTTTGGACTTTGAAGCAATTTCGAAGACTGTGAAGGACTATGGGGACTTTTGAAATTGAACTGAATGCATTTTTGCTTTATGTGACTAATAGGCCTACAGGGACCAGGTAGTGATGCAGTGTTTTGAATAAGAATGCCTTCATGGGCTCAAATTTTTTTAATGTATTGTCTCCCAGAGAGCAGAACTCTTTGATAGGATTAGAAAGATGAGGAGGCGTGGCCTTGTTAGAGGAAGTATGAAAGAAGGGTTGGGGGGGGGGGATGAGACTTTGAGATTTCAAGATCCAATACCAAGCCCACGCTCCCTTTCTCTTTCTTCTGCCTATGGGTCAAGACCCTCCCTTCCTTATATTGCTTTTGTTAAATATTTGGTACAGGGATGAGAATAACTAACATTCGGTTAAAAATGTTCTTTGGTGCTTAAGAAAGATATTTCCTAATTTGTGAAAGTGGAGAGAAGCTGAAGGACTTACATCTATTCTAACAGCACACCAAACTTGCCACAGTCTCCGACCCACAGAGACTAGAACAACAGGGACACCAAGACGGGTTCACGCAGCTTCCACAGCTTTCTACTTACTTGCAGCTTTTTGCAGCTTTTTTTACTTAGGGCAAGGGCTATATTTATACAGTAGCGGCAGCTGACCTCATCTTGCTCCACACCACCAGACCACCTCATCCAATCAGAATCACACAAGCTCCAGGCACGAGCTCAGGTCAGTCACAGATAGGCTGACAGATCCAGATCATGAGGAATAATCTAACTTGGCAGGCAGCTTATGCATGCAGTTTCACTGCGCAAGTTCAGGCAAGGCAGTAAACATGTGGGTTTCACAGGGCCTGGCAATGGGCCTGGGCGCCATCTTGGCCCATGTGGCACACCCGATTCCCGCACAAACTGACAAAAAGAAGTTTTCTAAAATAGACCTAGGAAGCTTAAAATACTATAGTCAGGGGGAGAAGAGTATAGTTTAGGCTTGCTGAGCAGGACATGAAGACTGCCTTGGCCCAGGTATGTCTTATGCCAAAGTCCATTGTGAAGCCACGTAATGTAGAACTTTTGAAGTTCACCCATCGGTAAGAGGAACAAATCTATTCTGCATGGGAGTGAGAGGAAGCCTGATCCTCAGAGAGAGCATGTGGAAAGTGCAAACAAATCAACTTGCTTGCCCAAGAACATATCATGCTAATTCGTGATATGCTAATTAGTCACCAAAAGGGGCTGGCCTCTGCACAGAGACTCCTACAGGTTTGTTTGCGAAGGCCACCTTTCCTATACAAAATGCTCAATATTTTTAGAATAACATGTAAGAGCATCTTTTCAAAGCAGCACTGGAGACACTGCTGAGAACATATTAACTAATGCTTTGGTCCTCAACCTTCCTAATGCTGTGACCCTTTAAGGCAGTTCCTCATGTTGGGGTGACATAAAATCACTTTTGTTGCTATTTTGTAGTTGCAATTTTGCTACTCTTTTGAATTATAATGTAAATATGTGATATGCAGGATTTCTGACATGCAACCCCTAGGTCAACGTCATTTGACTATGTCCAAAAGGGACTACAATCCACAGGTTGAGAACCATTGAAGTGGTAGCCAATAAAATGAGTCAATGTTGTTCCCTCTCATTTCTGGTGATCTTATATATTTAATTGCTGAAGAAACCCGGTCCTCTCAAAAGATGAGTTTTCAAATTTGGATTGGAGACTTTAAAAAGTGCTAGTATCCTGCTTTCATAGACAGATATCCTATATTAATTGCTCCATGATGCAGACTGGGCATTCAATTTAAAATCTCTCCATATGATCTTAATATAAAGCCAAAGTGGAGAACTGCTGTTTTTCAGCAATAATCTCCAAAACCCTAGGGGAAATGTTCCCCAGTAAGAGAAATGATAATGAACACTTGCTCTTCACAGAAACACTTAGCAAAGCCAATGTGACCTTGAAAAAAAGATAGGTTCTTGCCCTCAGATAGTCTTCCAAGGAGGCAAGTTGCCAAACTGGCAAGAAATGTGTTTGGCCCAACCTTGAATTAATTCAGGTGGAACCTGCACAATCTTCTTCTAAACATCACTTAATTTCCTATAAGCCAGGGAAACAGGACTGTTTATAATACTTGATCTAAGCTGATTACTATTTATGAGATAAAAGAAATATTTATTTTCTCAATATAAATGCTGAACTGTTTGAGAGAGATGTATAATGTCTCAAAAGGGGCCTAGAAAATTAGGTTGCAATTTCACACTTTCCTTTCACCGGAGAAAATAATAGAGGTTGACACTTATTTATCTGAAAAGGTATTGAAAACTTGGAGGATGGATGCTTCACAAAATGATTCTGTACTACATTATATTTCTACAGGAAATGACATTTAAATTGCCCATAAATTAACCAGTGGCATTTAATTGGAGATGCCAGATAAATGCAGAGATTTGTGAGCTTGTGTGGACATCCAGTGTCTGTACCCAGTGCTTGGGAGCATGGGTACATGTGCTGGGGCTGGAGGTGGACCCTGGGTGTCCTTCTGTTTCTCAATCTACCTTATTAATACATTTTTCCCAAGAAGCATTGAAGTGGTAGCCAATAAAATCAGTCGATGTTGTCCCCTCTGCCTTTCTGGTGATCTTACATATTTAATACTTCAAAGCCCATTGGACCTTCTCTGAAAGAAAGGAAAGTTCATTTGCATCTTAAGAGACAATTCTTGGGATGGTTACTCTTCTCATTAGACGAGTTTTCAAGGTCAAGAAAAAAATCCTACTTGAGAAACAAAGTTATTTCTCCTTCCTCCTCCTCTCTTCCTCTTCCTCCTCTTCCTCCTCCTCCTCCACCTCTTCCTCCTTCCTTTCTTGTCAACATCAACCTACATGGACACTTAGCTTTTGCTAAACAAACTTCAGCTTTCAGAATAATTGGCTTGACTCCACTGTGCCTAGCTCAGAAGTTAGTACAGAAAAAAACATTCATGACTCTTCCTTATTACTAATGGCAATGCGTCACTTCTAAGTCAATGAGTCAGTTTCTTTAATCATGCAGAGTTAGATGTTAAGGACCTAAGACTCATCCACCATTCCCTCCAGAATTCTGTCAAATAAAAATTACATTGGGGACAAAGTAAGTGGAGATATGCAATAATTAAAGAGTTCCTAATTTATGCCAATAAAAATCTATCTTAAGAAAACTGACCTATTGAGGCTGGTTTGTGTTTCTTTTCATTCCTTCTGATCATGATAGAGAGACTTTGTAGGAAGAGCTAGCTGGATTTCTTGCTTTGAGTCTTGGAATAAATAAGGAAAGTGTGAAGGGTGGTGTACTGGCTGGTTTTGTGTCAGCTTGTCACAAACTAGATAAATCAGAGGGAAAGGAGCCTCAGTTGAGAAAATGCTTCCATGGTATTCAGCTGTAGCACATTTTCTTAATTAGCAGTTGATAGGGGATGGCCCAGCCAATGGTGGGGGTGCCCTTCCTGGGCTGGTGGTCCTGGGTTATATAAGAGAGAAGGCTGAGCAAGTCATGAAGAGCAAGCCAGTAAGCAGCACTCCTCCATGGCCTCTGTATCAACTCTTGCTTCCAGGACCCAGCTCTATTTGAGTTCCTGTCCTGACTTCCTCCAATGATGGACTATTATCTGACAGTGTAAGCCGAAGGAACCCTTTCCTACCCAACTTGAGTTGGGGTCATGGTGTTTTTACCACAGCAATGGAAACTCTAGCTAAGACAGAGAAGGAAGAAGAAATCAGATGAGGAGAGCAGTTTCTAAGACAAAAGCCTGATACATCAAGAAACAACAGTCAAGGTGTATGCCAATACTGTATGCCACAGCATTAACTAAACAGGTTCTTTTCATATCTTATGTGTAGAAGACCAAACAAGAGAACTCTGCTCTGGTCATCCAGCAGATATTTTTATACCCAGCAAGAGTTGTGAAACTGTCCCTCAACAAAAGAATGGATACAGAAAATGTGGTACATTTACACAATGGAGTACTACTCAACTATTAAAAACAATGAATTTATGAAATTCCTAGGCAAATGGATGGACCTGGAGGGCATCATCCTGAGTGAGGTAACCGAATCACAAAAGAACTCACATGATATATACTCACTGATAAGTGGATATTAGCCCAGAAACTTAGAATACCCAAGATACAAGATACAATTTGCAAAACACATGAAACTCAAGAAGAACGAAGACCAAAGTGTGGACACTTTGCCCCATGGGAACAAAACACCCATGGAAGGAGTTACAGAGACAAAGTTTGGAACTGAGACGAAAGGATGGACCATCTAGAGACTGCCATACCCGGGGATCCATCTCATAATCAGCCTCCAAATGCTGACACCATTGCATACACCAGCAAGCTTTTGCTGCAAGGACCCTGTTATAGCTGTCTTTTGTGAGGCTATGTCGGGGCCTTGCAAACACAGAAGTGAATGCTCATAGTCAGCTATTGTATGGAACACAGGGCCCCAAATGGAGGAGCTAGAGAAAAGTACCCAAGGAGCTAAAGGGATCTGCAACCCTATAGGTGGAACAACAATATGAACTAACCAGTACCCCCCAGAGCTCGTGTCTCTAACTGCATATGTATCAGAAGATGGCGTAGTCGGCCATCATTGGGAAGAGAGGCTCCTTGGTCTTGCAAACTTTATATGCCCCAGTACAGGGGAACACCAGGGCCAAGAAGTGGGAGTGGGTAGGTAGGGGAGTGGGGGGGCAGGGTCTGGGGGACTTTGGGGATAGCATTTGAAATGTAAATGAAGAAAATACCTAATTTAAAAAAATAAATTAAAAAAAAAGAGTTGTAAAACTACAAGAATTCCAAGGGAAGAGTCCAGTACAAATTTTCAATTTGTTTAGGAAAACTGGCTCTACTATAATATTTTCTTTAAATGTAAACAAAATGCATATTATATATCAAAATCATAGGGAAATAATAGTACTTAATAGTTATGGACCATAGCTTATAGTTTCTATAGTAAAATAAATGTATGATAAAAAGTAGCAATGTTAATACAAACTGAGAAAATGGAAAAATGAAGAAAAAACTTATCATCAATATAATATGGGAAAATTAATATTTTTTAAAACTTGAGAATGTGCTCTATATTGGTGAGTGTCACTGAGCATAATCCTGCCTGAAATGATTTGTTAAAGTTACCAAGAAAGTAATTAAACAAGAAGAAGTAATGATTAAAGAGATTTTTATCTCACCAAGAATTAAATATGCCAGGTCTTATCGCTTCCTAGTTGGCTTTAATAACTCACAAGACATCCAACAGTGATCATTCTTAAGCCCCATGCCACAGAGTCTTAACCCGATACTATAAATGCCCAGGTTAATGACTTTATCCCTAAATCTATTAAATAGTTGACAGAAAAACAATTGTTTAATTTATCTTAGCTTATTTTCTAAAACTGAAATTCCATCAGGAGTTTCCCTGTCAGATTAGAGACCACAGCTTCTGTGAACTATACTTATTTATCCCCATGTCCTTTAAAGTGGCATTTCCCAAGCTCCTCTAGGACGTCAGCTTGGCTGACTAATGTACAACACTGTCTCTTAAAGCAGTGCTCACCATCGCTTCTCTGTCCCAGTGAGCATAACACCCTGCTCAAAATACTTATGTCTCACATGAGATGCAGAGATCGATCCACAATATAAAATATGATTATTATAATACAATGTATCTTACTTCATTTCTCTGACACTCAAAATTAAATACATAATTCTTTTTTTTAAAGTTATTACATTTTTCTGTGAGTGAGTGAGTGTGTGTGTGTGTGTGTGTGTGTGTGTGTGTGTGTGTGTGTAGTGTGCATGTGGGAGGGAGATCAAACTCAAGACTGTGAGGCATGGAGGCAGGTGCCTCCTGAGTGCCTGCCAAGCCACCTCTCCATCCTCTCAAATACATAATTCTAAAGCCTGAAACATCATTGAACAAGATCCAATAGGATAAAGAGTGTAAGTGTTCAGTTAAAGGTTGTGTTGCCTTCCTTGTTTGAACTTGCATTTTCTGGGGCATTTTTACTGAATGTTTAGGAACAAAATAGAACTGGAATAGAATGTCATTAAACTGATCTGTCTAGACTTATAAACAAGTTACTATAAAATTTTACATTTGTTCTTAATGTAACCACATGATTTTTTTTAAATGGTAACCCATTTCATAAATGATAGTAAGTTTGATGTAGCTGGGCATGAGATTTCCCAAAAGCAGATGCTAAGACAAAAGTTCACTTTTGAGAAATTTATTTGGGAATTTAATTCTTGGAAGAGCAAGGTCAAGAAATCAAGACACGGGTGTGCTGGTAGGCATCAGAGGTAGATGCTGGAGTCGACCTGAACTGGCAGGAAAGACGTTTCTTGGACGTTGATAAAATGAATCTCTGAAATGGTTGTGAGGAAAAAAAAAGGGGGGGGAGGTCAGCGGTTAACTCCCTGTCCCCATTGCTCAATGCCTTCTAGCAATTCCGACTTGGTCATGAGTACTTGCTGAAATCATTCCAGTAGTTGCTGAAATAAACACCCACCATCTATCTCAAGCAACCCTGGGAAGGAAGGAGGTTGTTACTTGTCAGTCAATGGAGCGTGCCAGGAAACCTGGTAAAGCCGAGTGGGTTCAGAAACCTGGTAATGAGTGGGTTCAGAAACCCCGGCACGTCATACCTGAGGACGATAGGTGTTCCGCATACTCCCACCAGATTCATGGCCTGGAACACATGGCCACAACTCCCCACATAAAGAATATGTCCTCTGGTCATATAGCACAGGACGTAGAGTTCTCCATGCTAATGAGGTACCAAGGACTGACTCTCTCATTAAGAACCACCATGGAGGCCATGGAGGAAGCCTTCATCATACCGAGTCAAGGCACAAGTCTCCCACAGAAGGCCTCTCCAAGCTCCTAGACATTCACCCCCTGAGATAAGCCAAAGTTCCCCATCCCCCAAGCCCTGGCCTCATCGTAGCTTGCAGGCCCTCTTTGTACCAGATTCTACAATTTTCCTGAAGCAACTGGATGCCCAGGAGTTTGGGAACCTCTGCCACTTCAGCCTCAGCCTGCATCATTTCTCACCCAGGCTGGGATCCCCATCTTAGGCTGCCTTTTCCCATCCCATGAGTGATGTATCCACGCTTCCCACAAAACCAACACCCGATGGTGATATAGCATAAAGTACAGTCTAGCTTACTTCACTAGACAGACAATGAAGCCACAGTTACACAGTTGATGGAACTAATGGAGTTTAGGTACCTGGAGCAACGGGCAAAGCGAGAGCAGAAGCCACTAGAACTACAACGATCTGCAAGCAATACCAATCAATGCAAGATTCAAACCACACAAAGCTTTTGTTTCAGTTTTTCATTCTCTGTGAGATTTTCTGATTGATGAAAACCACTGGTGATGCTCCATCCCATTCAGGTATCTTGCTTACTTTTAAAGTGTTTCTTCTTTGACATTTTGGGTTTTTTTTTTCTTAATGTTAAAACTGCCCTTGAAGTCATGGCTATGACTTAGTCATCTTCTCTTCATACACATCTGTTCTGAAATATCATGGTTTATTGAAGGTCTCTTGAAATATGTATTTTACACTGACCCAAAAAGATACACAACAGACTAAAGACTAGATAGAGCATGGTTGTTTTGTGCAGAGAATACCTAAGTCAATTCAGAACTATTTGGAATGAACTTCTAGGTGTTATTAGTCATTTGGCCTATTTAAAAATAATGATGTTCCTTATCTCCTAATATTCCAGATAAGAATTCATTACTGCTATCTCCCATGCTATTTTGGAAAAGAATATTAAACTTAGTCACCTGAGTTGTCATGGCCCTAGAGAGACAATATCCTTTTAATTGTGAAAGATCCTGAGAGAGAGTGAAAAATTATTTAAGCCCCTGGACCTGTGTCCAAAATAGACCTCACTAATGGCAGGGAGTAGAAGTTTAACTTGTCCCATTGTTCCAGGAAATGTTTGTATGCCAGGTGTTTGCAGTTTTTGCCTTTCTATAGCCCAATGCCAGGTGTTTGCGGTTTTTGCCTTTATAAACCCCTTACCCCTTGAGCTCATGGTCGACTCCTCTACCCCTGCATGGGATACGAGTCGTCCCCAGTGCACTGGTCTTTCCTGAATAAACCTCTTGCAGTTTGCATCAAGACTGTTTCTCGTGAGTGATTTGGGGTGTTGCCTCTCCTGAGTCAGAACGTGGGGGAGACCTCATGTTATGGGTCTTTCAATTGTAGTGCACTCAACTGTGAGCAACCAAAACTATGTGTGTAGCCTAGGCAATCTCTCTCTGGCTTGTGCTTATGAATATGACTTTATTTGGAGACAAGTTCTTTATGAGCATGATTAATTAAGAAATTCAAGATGAGATAATACTGGAAATCCAATGTGAGGTCATTGCTTAGGGCAGCCCTAAAGCAAATGGCAGATGTCCTGTAAGAAATGATGACACTCGGTAAGGGTGAAGCTCACCAGAGGAGTCTTAAAAGGGAAGAGAAGATGGGACTGATGTAGCTGTGGCCTGTGGGTGGCAGCACATTGGCAGTCACCAGAAGCTAGGGGAGGGTGTGGGATGATTACTCTTTAAATCCCCAGGAGGCACAAGCCTTGCTGACACACTGATTTCCCAGTATCCTCCTCTAGCAATGTGAGATAGCACTTTGCTGCAATTTTAGGCTACCCAGTTTGGATAGTTTGTCGTGGCAGTCTCAAGAAATCAATATATAACAGAGAGAAAATGGATCGTGAGACCTAAAAATGTTTCCATTTTGCTTTCGAATGCATTCGCATATTTCCAGCTCAATACGCACTCTAGCGTATGGTGCACTGAAATAAAATTTGATTTGAGTACTGTATTAATTTATATAGATTGTGTGAACACCCTTTCACCAGTGACGTAATTTAGGTCTGCTATGCGGCTAGGAATACTGACTTGGAATCAGAATGTTTAAGCTTGCAGAAGGATGCCCATCAATATGTAAGTAATAGTCTTGATTGAATCAGTTAGAACAGAGTATTATACTTACATGGATGTGACTGATAAAAGCGTGGGGCTCCAACATGTGTTCAAAGTTCTACTCCATTCTTCTTTTTTAAGCCAACGCCAAGCACCACTGTGACAATTTTCAAAGGCATCATAATGCAACATTCACTTTCAGTTCTTCACTGTAATTTCGTAACTACCAACATTTTTATGGGGGTCTTTTAGAGAATGGATGTGAAATACAAAGACTATGGGAACATATGTGCACCACTGGCCGCAAACAGCAGGCATAGGAATGAGTTGCTTCCAGAAGAGCCAGCCAGTGTAAACACTTAAGAAATGCAGTGCTCTGGGCAAAGATGGTTAATTTAAGTTCCAATCAATGTTATTTGCTGTTATCTCAAGCCCTCAGGGCTCCGGTGCTCATTAAACTCATTGAATAGTTGTATAAATCTCTTACGCAAGACCACATTTAATTCACAGGGAAAAAGTGACTCTTGGTCAGTGGACTTGAAACTATTTTATGTTACCAGAGTCATGATAGCGTTCACCAATAACAGAAATTCCTCACTTACTACGCATTCAGAAGGCCCCTGTTATCTCCATGTTCCCAACACTGACTGCCAGTATTTTACTCTAGATTCAGACACAATGGTGGAAGTGCTTCTCATTGCCTTTGTGATGGATTCTGTTTGGAGAGACTTAGAACTGCATTTTGTTTTCCCCACACAAGCCTTGGGCAGAGCCCTCGGCTGTGCCTAGTTGATCTCTTCAGAAGCTATCCTCGCTCAGTTTCCATCTCAGGTATGCATACGCCCAGCACAAGCAAGTTCGAAGATAATTATGCTTTTGGGTGACATTGACACTTTCCCAGGAAACAAATTACGTGAGCCAGGAAAGGCATTAGTCTTTCTGGGAAACAAAAAAAAGTCTGAGGAAAAACTCCCCACCCAGGAGTTTTAAAATTTCCAAATCTTTGTCTTTGGGGTTGTGGCATCCTTTTAATGCTGCAACAAATCATTAAAAATGTCACAGATACTGACCCAACAATCCCCTGTCAGTCAGGCCTGCCTGAGGCACAGCCAGCAGAAGTGAGTTGTGTGTTGTCCTTTAACCTCCATTGTTGGGTTTTGGGCTTGCTCTGCCTTCCCAAGGAGGTTTGAGAGACCCCAATAGCATTCTGCTTCGCTATGGAGACCTACAGGGGCTCTAGGAACAACCAGGTTAGAACTCTGCCCCACCAGGCCCTTTCCAGTCAGGTCAGCCTGAGGCATATTCAGGAGAAGTGAGTTACATGCACACTGTCCCCTGACCTCCATTGTCTGGCCCATGGCTCCCCCTGCCTTTCTGGGGAGTCCTGCTGGCATCAGGATCATCCAGCCAATATGAGGGATAACCAGATGGCTAAAGGACAGCATGAGAATACAATCAGCAAAAGCCAAAACAATATGTGACCACCAGAGCCTGGATGTCCTGTTACAGAAAGTTCTAGATATCCTAACAAAACTGAAGCACAAGAAGATGATTGTAAATCCAATCTTATAAAGATGATAGAGGCCTTTAAAGATGAAATGAATCCTTGGGTCCTAGCTAGAGCAATAAAACAACTAAAGGAGATGGAAGGGATACAAACTGGAAAGGAGGAAATCAAAGAATCGCCATTCACAGATTATTTGATAGTATACATAAGTGACCCCAAAATGCTCCCAGAGAACCCCTACAGCTGATAAATGCCTTCAGCAATGTGACTGGATGCAAGATTAACTCAAAGAAATCAGTATCTCTCCTTTATACAAACAATAAATGGGCTGAGAAAGAAGTTAGGGAGACAACATCCTTCACAATGGCCACAAATAATGTAAAATATCTTAGCGTGACTCTAACCAAGCAAAAGAAAGACCTGTATGACAAGAACTTCAAGTCTCTGAAAACAGAAAT
Organism: Mus caroli; assembly: GCF_978045245.1. Lineage (NCBI taxonomy): Eukaryota > Metazoa > Chordata > Mammalia > Rodentia > Muridae > Mus > Mus caroli. The sequence continues at coordinate 72,958,943 of NW_028227264.1, forward strand.
TGAAGAAGATATCAGAAGATGGAAAAATCTTACATGCTCAAAGTAGGAGTAACATACTGAAAAAGGTGAAAAGCAATCTACAGATTCAATGCAATTCCCATCAAAATCCCAACTTAATTCTTTACAGAACTTAAAAGAACAATTCTCAACTTCATATGGAAAAACAAAAAGTCCAGGATAACTATGTTCATGGCAGCCTTATTTATAATAGCTAGAAGCTGGAAATAACCCAGATGTCCCTCAACATAGGAATGGATACATAAAATGTGATACATTTTCACAATGGAGTACTACTCAGCTATTAAAAACAATGGATTTATGAAATTCTTGGACAAATGGATGTATCTGGAGGATATCATCCTTAGTGAGGTAACCCAATCACAAAAGAAGTCATTAGATATGCACTCACTGATAAGTGGATATTAGCCCAGAAACATAGAATACCCAAGATACAATTTGCAAAACACAAGAAAATCAAGAAGGAGGGAAGACCAACGGGTGGATACTTCATTCCTCCTTAGAATAGGGAACAAAATATCCATGAAAGGAGTTACAGAGACAAAGTTTGGAGCTAAGACAAAAGGATGGACTATCCAGAGACTACCCCACCCGGGGGTCCATCCCATAATCAGCCACCAAAACCCAGACACTATTGCATGTGCCAGCAAGATTTTGCTGAAGGGACCCTGGTATAGCTGTCTCATATAAGGCTATGCCAGTGCCTGGCAAATACAGAAGTGGATGCTCACAGTCATCTATAAAATGGAACACAGGGCCCCCAATGGAGAAGCTAGAAGCTAAAGAAAGCACCCAAGGAGCTGAAAGGGTCTGCAACCCTATAGGAGGAACAACAATAGGAACTAACCAGTACCCCCAGAGCTCATGTCTCTAGCTGCATATGTAGCAGAAGATGGCCTAGTCGGCCATCACTGGGAAGAGAGGCCCCTTGGTCTTGCAAACTTTATATGCCCCAGTACAGGGGAATGCCAGGACCAAGAAGCAGGAGTGGGTGGGTAGGGGAGCAGGGCGGAGGGAGGGTATAGGGAACTTTCAGGATAGAATTTGAAATGTATATAAAGAAAATATCTAATAAAAAAAACTGGGGGGAAAAAGTCCAGGATAGCTAAAACATCCCTATACAATAAAAGGACTTCTGGAGGTCTCACCATCCATGACCTCAAGCTATACTACAGAGCAATAATAATAAAAAAACTGGAATGTATTTGTTCAGAGCAAGAAAGATCAATTAATGAAATTGAATCAAAGACCCAGAAATAAACCCACACACCTGTTACACTTGATTTGTGACAAAGAAACCAAAACCATACAATGGAAAAAGGAAAGTATCTTCAACAAATGGTCCTTGTCTAACTGGATGTCTGCATGTAGAAAAGTGCAAATAAATCCATATTTATCACCCTGCACAAAACTCAAGTCCAAGTGGATCAAAGATCTCGGTGTAAAACCAGATACACTAAATCTAAGTGAGAAGCAGCCTTGAGCTCATTGGCACAAGAAACAACTTCCTGAACAGAACATCAATGGCTCAATCACTAAGATCAACAATTAATAAATGTGACCTCATGAAACTGAAAAGCTTCTGTAAAGCAAAGAACACTGTCAATAAGACAAATTGACAGCCTACAGATTAAGAAATGATCTTCATCAACCCTAGGTCTGAGAGAGGGTTAATATCCAAAAACATAAGGAACTCAAGAAGCTAGACACCAACAACCCAAATAACCCAATTAAAAATGGGGTGAGGAGCTAAAAAGAGAATTCTCAACAGAGGAATGTCTAAGGTCCAAGAAATAGTTAAATGTTCAACATCCTTACTCATCGGGGAATTACAAATCAAGACAACTCTGAGATTCCACCTTACACCATCAGAATGGCTAATATCAAGATCTCAGGGCATAGCACATGCTAGCGAGAATGTGGAACAAGGGAAACACTCCTACATTGCTGGTGGGAGTACAAACTTGTACAACCACTCTGGAAATCAATTTGGCAGTTTCTCAGAAAACTTGGAATAGTTCTGCCTCAAGACCTAGCTATATCACTCCTGGCCATATATCCAAAAGATGCTCCACCATCCTGCAAAGATACTTGTTCAACTATGTTCATAGCAGCTTTATTCATAATAGCCAGAAAAAAGAAACAATTCTGATGTCCCTCAACTGACAGATAAAGTAAATATGGTTCATTTACACAATGGAATACTATTCAGCTATTAAAAAATGAGGACATCATGAATTTTACAGGCAAATGGATGGAACTAGAAAATATCATCCTGAGTGAGGTAATCCAGACCCAAAAGAACATGCATGGTATGTTCTCACTGTTAAGTGGATATTAACCAAAAAGTTCAGACCATATGAAGCTTAACAAGAAGGAAAACTAAAGTATGGATGCTTCAATCCCACTTAAAATGGTGAACAAAATAATCACAAGAGGCAGAGGGAAGAGGGACCTGGGTGGGGAGGGGAGAGGGAAGGAAAAAAGGGGGCAATTATGGTTCTGGAGAAGTAGCTGAGAGCTTATATCTGCCCTACAGGATGGAGGCAGAGAATATATCTGAACATCTTAAATGAAATAATATGTTCATCACTTTGGAAGGAAATGTTGTATATGGAGAGAAAGGATTCATGCAATCTCACTGTCTTTAAAGGAAGTGTCTAGTATATACTGTTAGTAGATAACATAGTAACTAATTGTTACTCTGTGTTAAAATGTAGGATACAAAGAACTTGCTGAGAACATTTGTATTCAGTGAACTTCTCCCTTCTTTTCACTCCTATCTGCCTTATCCTCAGAGTTCACTCTTCCCCTGCAATGTTTTATTGTACTACTTTGGGTCTTTTTGTTTAGGACTATCAGAAAGAAGAGATGCCACTTCATTGGAGATGATGTGTAACTGCTGTGCAAAGTTGCATTTCTTCTTATGTTGACTCAAACCATGATTTCTATTCTTTCATTCAAATCTTACTACAAACAAACAATTATTTAACATAACAAAAGCATCGACTATTTAATAGTGGAAGCTGTACATTAAGAGTGAAGAAAATTTTCCTTTTTTAGGGACTACAGAGATGAGACTAAGAGCCCTTGGCTACCTTTTCAGAGGATCTGTGTTGCATTCCCAGCAGCTCACAACCAACCAACCAACCATCTACAACTCCAGTTTCAGGAGATCTTTTCTGTCTTTTGCAGGACCCAGGAAACAGTATGATATGCAAACATACATACAAAGCATTAATACACATAATTTTTTTTTTAAAAAAAAGAAAGTTTTCTTTTTTTTTCCCTCTGTTGACTATTTCTGCAGAAAACTGGCTGCCTTAGGTTTTAGGTTGACTTCATTTTAATGAACTTTGGGCCTGGTCCTTTCAACTTTATACTAACTTCCAGAAAAACTATCTTGGTACAGAGGCGTACCATGGTCATTGTCACATGGAGTTCAGTCAAGCTATGTATGATTGATTTTCTAAGGATGTGCATTATCTTTGTGCTTTTCCATAAACCATAAAACTGGATTCTGCACCACTTTTCTATACAATAGAGATGATAATAATAGAGTGACTTTCGCACCTGCCTCCTGGGTGTGCCAGGAGAAGCAGAATGTGCATTTTGTGGTCAGTGCACATTTAGCAGCAATTTACTGTTGTTTTTTAGCATCTCAATGGCTTTCCTTTGCGTTTTCCCCACCTGCACTGGGATGCGGGGACCTGAGGCTCCTCTGCTGTGAAAGCAAAATCTGGGAAGTTGGGCAGTGGCTTCATTTCTCTTGTGTCAGTCATGGGTCTGGTGGACCTTGAACTCCTTCCAGACACAGTCTCTAACCATCATCAGTCACTGCTGTCCTTGCCACTTAAGGACTTTCAGTCTTAGAGCATTTGCTCATCCCCTAATGGACAGCTCCTGCCCTTGGTGAGATCCTTAAATTGGTTTGTTTCTCAAGAGAAGGACTCCTTTACTCTATCTAGTTAGGTTATTTAATTTGGGTTCTCATAACTTTTGAACAACAGTTAATTGTGTGTATGGCCATCCTCTTTCATATGCTCTTTAAGAATAAATATGTATGCCTTTACGTCTATATGTGTTTCTTGTGCTTTATTGGCTATTTTCCTTCTGATTATTTGTCTGTTTTGTTCTATTCTGGTTTGTTTGTTTTTTAAATATTATTTAATCATTATATTTTAAAGATTCATGTTTATATTCTAATGAGAGAGAGGGGGAAAGGGTGTGAATTTGGGTGGGTGAGGAAGTGAGGAAGATCTGGGAGAATTTGGGGAAGGGCTATCTATAATCAGAATATAACATATAATATATATATATAATCAGATATAATGCAAATGTACATAATTTATCAGATAGATTATATATAAACACACATATATGTATGTGTATGTGTATATATACATGTATAATATATACATATATACATGTATACATACATATATACATAGTGTGTGTGTGGTGCACAGTTTGATCCTAGCACTCAGGAGGCAGAGGCAGGCAGGTCTCTGTGACTTTGAGGCCAACCTGGCCTATGAAGTGAGTACAGGACAGCCAGGGCTCTGTTACACAAAGAAAACCTGTCTTGAAAACCAGAAAGAAAAAAAAAAAACTCTTTTCAACTACATATATATATAATTTTGGAGAAAGTATACATATGTATACTTTCTCCAAATTCTCCAAATTTATTATATATCCCCAGCCCTCTGGGGATATAATAATAATAATAATAATAATAATAATAATAATAATAATAATAACAACAATAAGGGCTGGAGAGATGGCTCAGCAGTTAAGAGCACTGGCTGCTATACCTAAGTTCAATTCCTAGCACCTATATAAGGGCTTACAATCATCTGAAAACTCCAGTGCCAGGGTTCTGATGCCCTCTTCAGGCCTCCCCAGGCACTGCATGTATGTGGTACACTGACATTCTCACAGGCAAAACACCCATACACACAAAACTGTAGCCATACAGGAACCCCAGTGGAGTGATAGAGACACTAACTCACCCACAAAGCTTTCAACCCTAAATTTATCCTGTCTACAAGAAATGCAGGGACAGGGTATGGAGCAGAGACTAAGGGAATGGCCAACAAACAACTGGCCCAATGGGCACAAATCCTTAACACTATTAATGATACTCTGTTTTGCTTGCAAACAGGAGCATGTTATCCTCTGAGAGGCTTCACCCAGCAGCTGACTGAGACAGATACAGACACCCACAGCCAAACAGTGGATGAAACTTGGGGACTCTTATGGAAAAATAGAAGGAAGGATTGTGGGCCCTGAAGGGGATAGAAACTCCACAGGAAGACAAATAGAGTTAACTAACCTGGACCCTTGGGGCTCTCATAGTCTGAACCACCAACCAAAGAACATACATGGGCTGGACCTAGGTCTCCCTGCTCGTATGTAGCTGATGTGCAGCTTAGCCTTCTTGTGCGTCCTGAACAACTGGAATGGGGGCTATCCCAAAAGCTGTTGCCTGTTGTGGGAACTAAAAAGGGGCCCTGGGGAAGAGAGGGAGGAAAGACCCACGCCCTGCCAGAGTTCCACCTATGCTCTGGACAGGCAGACGTGGGAGGGCTACCAGACTCTTTCCACTCAGCACCACGTGGGCATCCAAGCCTCTGACCCACTCTTGGAGGGGGGGGGAAGGGGCAGCCCAACCTGGGAGCCCAGGAGCTACTCTCTAAAACCCCGGGGTTTTGGGAGGGAGGGAAGAGGGAAGAGAGGTTCCCACACCATCAAGAGTGAGCGCAGCAGATCTTGATGAGCAGAGACAATCTATGGTTTTAGAGCTTTATTATAGAAATGGATGGACCTGGAGGGCATCATCCTGAGTGAAGTAACACAATCACAAAGGAACTCACACAATATATACTCACTGATAAGTGAATATTAGCCCAAAAACTTAGGATACCCAAGATATAAGATACAATTTGTTAAACGCATGAAACTCAAGAAGAACGAAGACCAAAGTGTGGACACTGTGCCCCTTCTTAGAATTGGGAACAAAACACCCATGGAAAGAGTTACAGAGATAAAGTTTGGAGCTGTGATGAAAGGATGGACCATCTAAAGACTGCCATATCCAGGGATCCATCCCATAATCAGCTTCCAAACGCTGACACCATTGCATACACTAGCAAGATTTTGCTGAAAGGACCCAGATATAGCTGTCTCTTATGAGACAATGCCGGGGCCTAGCAAACACAGAAGTGGATGCTCACAGTCAGCTATTGGATGGATCACAGGGCCCCCAATGTAGGAGCTAGAGAAAGTACCCAAGGAGCTAAAGGGATCTGCAACCCTATAGGTGGAACAACATGATGAACTAACCAGTACCCCAGAGCTCTTGACTCTAGCTGCATATGTATCAAAAGATGGCCTAGTCGGTCATCACTGGAAAGAGAGGCCCATTGGACTTGCAAACTTTATATGCCCCAGTACAGGGGAACGCCAGGGCAAAAAAGTGGGAGTGGGTGGGTAGGGAAGTGGGGGGAGAGTGTATTGGGGACTTTTTGGATAGCATTGGAAATGTAAATGAGGAAAATACCTAATAAAATATTAATTCTAAAAAAAAAAGAAAAGAAATGCAGGGAGAAAGAGAGAAGGTAGAAAGAGAGAGGAAAGGCTAGAGAGAAAGAGGGAGTAAGAGGGGGAGAGGAGAAGACAAAGAGAGAGGAGAGGGGAGTGAGAGAAGTGAGAGGTAAGAGAACAAAGGAATGAGAGAGGTGTGAGAGAGGAGAGAAGACAAAGAGAGAGAGGAGTGAGACTGTGAGAGTGAGAAGTAAGAGTGTGAGGTGGGGCTAAGCAGCCCCTCTTATAGTCTTTACTGTTTCTAGGTAACTGGGGAGGAGTTTAGCCTGAAGGTCAGAAGCTCGGGACATTGGATACATGACTTCTAGCCATGCTTGTTTTGTGGAGGCCATGGGGGGGGGTAACTTAGGCAGGATCCAGAGTTCCAGGAACATGAGAGAACGCCTACCGTGCCATGTAGGTGAATTATCACCATTCTGGGGTTCAGACCTCAGCTCGACTGGAGACTAGCCTATCTGTGCATAGCCCAATGCCCCACAGCCTGTATGTGGGATATGTCCTACTAGCTGGGCTGCCTTGTCTGACTTCAATGGGAGTGAAAGCCCCTAGCCTGGAAGAGACAAGAAGTGCCAGGGTAGGGAAATAACCATGGGACTCCCCACCTGCTCATAGAAAGGAAGAGGGGATGGGTGAAGAATTGTGGGAGGAGGAGACTGGGAGGTAGGCAGTGAGTGGGATGCAAAGTGAATAAGTAAAAATATATATTAACATAATTTTAAAAATAAAATAAACTTTAAATAGAATATCAAATCATTGAGGGGTAAAAAATATTTCATTGATTTATGTCAATTACCTAGTAAGTGTCTTCTACAGAGTCCTCAAAATGACTGGAATAGCTTAGCATACAGATATGTGTAGGGTAGATAACATAGATAATCACAGCTCTAGGTTTACTTGCTTTAGGAAGCAAACTACTGTCCTTTCTGTGCTAACTTTAGGTGATCATGAAAATAAACTGTTGTGCTTCAAGAAATCTTCATGAACCTAGGAATGGGTCCATGAGAGAGGAGGAGGTGATCTCAGTGTAGGAACATTGGGGGGAGAATAACACCAGTTACAGGGAAAACAGAGGAGAGGCTTTGGTGGGGCATCAGCAAGAGGTGGGCAGTGGAAGCCAAAAGTAAGCAATGCATGAAAATTATTAATGAAATCCACTACTTTTCGTGCTAATAAAAATGACAATTATGACCTATGACAGTTGATTTTACAGAGAAGGTCAAAGCCACAAAGGATAGACTTTTTGTGATTTTTGTAACTGATTTTTTAATAATTACATCAATTTCCCTCTTGTCTTTCTTCCCTCTAACCCCAACCGTGTTCTGTCCTTGCTTTCTCTCAAATTAAGTTTCTTTTTCTTTAATTATCATCATATGTTTTATATATTAATATATTACATATAATATATCTAAATACATAAATATAATCTTCTCAGTCCCTCTAATGTGATTTATATCTACATGATTTCAGGGATGGCCTCTATGGCATTAGCTAACACATTGGGGTGTTCTGCTCTGCAGAAAACCATTTCCTCCACTTTCAGAATTCCTCAGTTGCTCATCGTTCTTTGGGTAGAGTTGAAGTCACCCCAGCTTTTCCCCTTCTTGGTAGCATGTCCTTTAGTTCTATGGTTCCGGTCTTGTTTAGGCAGCCATGTTTGTGAGACTTACTTGGAATTTCTAGGAGATATACTCTTACAGCAAACTTCCTGTTTCTCTTCAAGCTCTTACAATCTTTCTGTCCCCTTTCCTGCATTGATCTCTGAACCTCAGCTACAAGAACTGTGTTATAGATTCTGTGGTCTCACTCCAAGAGTCTTAGCTCAGGGTTCTATGGATACTCTTTTGCTTTCCTTATGTAGACATAATTTTTTTCCAATCTACTTTAATAAATGTTCAACCTCCACTCTAGCACTCCACCCACCAGAGGTAGTGGGGAAGAAGATTTATTAGGACATGGGGGAAGGAGACCTGTTTATAAATAGTTTTTTGGGGTGAGTTCAGTCTTTATTGTCAGGATATCAGCAGTTCAGTCCAGTAGCAAACACTAAATTTGAATCAGCAGCTGCAGTCCAGTCCTCTCTCGACAGACACCACACACGAACCAGCAGCTACAGTCCAATCCACTGGCAGTCACCACACATGAACCAGCAAGAAAAGTTCAATCGAGAAGACACCACAAGGCTTGCCAACCAGCCTGAGGTCACAGAAACAGCAAAAAGCTACAAGGACCTCAGGAGAAGTTATTTGGTAAGTTTCACTCTATGGTATCACCACAAGTGGAGCTCAGCAACACAATGTAAGGTGAACTAATACATGCATGTTGTTTAGTGAAGAATAGTAAGGTGGAGCAAAGCAAACCTCTGAACATCATGTGTCCTTTCACGTGTTGCTATAGCAAAATATCCTTTTACTTGTGTGCCCCAGCAAAACATTTGACATAACTGACTTTCCAAAGAAACCAGATGTTTCCACTTCATGGTTATCCATTAGTTTATGATTTATAAAGATTGGGGCAATAAGAAGCTAGCTAGACATTGCCATGAATAAAACTTGCTCTCATTAGGTCTTTATATTGTGATTGAGGGCCAGCATAGCTTGAGATGAACACTAATCTTATTTCAGAAAATGACTATTATACCAATCACTTTGGGGGGCATCCCCAAGGAGTTCTATGGATGTTTAATTGATCTGATGATCCATTAATAGACATGATTTTAGATTTATTCCTGAAATAGTGAATATTGCCTCAAAAATGAAAGTACCAGAGGTAGAGTAATTATGGAAACGAAGAGCAAATCAATTCTTATTTCTCAATTAGTTTAGTTCTAGAGAATAGGAAAAGTATTACTGCTTGTGTTGGCTGGTTTTGTGTGTCAACTTGACACAAGCTGGAGTTAACACAGCTAAAGGAACCTCCCCTGAGGAAATGCCTCCATGAAATTCAGCTGTAAAGCATTTTCTCAATTAGTGATCAAGGGTGGGAGGGTCCCTTGTGGGTGGTACCATCCCTGGGCTGGTAGTCCTGGGTTCTATAAGAGAGCAAGCTGAGCAAGCCAGGGGAAGCAAGCCAGTAAGTAACATCCCTCCATGGCCTCTGCATCAGCTCCTGCTTCCTGACCTGCTTGAGTTCCAATCCTGACTTTCTTTGGTGATGAACAGCAAGTGTAGAAGTGTAAACTGAATAAACCCTTTCCTCCCCAACTTGCTTCTTGGTCATGATGTTTGTGCAGGAATAGAAACCCTGATTAAGACACTGCTTAAGCTCTTTCAACAAAAGATAACCAGCTCTACCTTAGTGATCTACCATGTGTAAATTGATAGGTCTAGCCGAGCACATAAAATGTATTGATCGATCAACACAAGGCACATGTGAAAATCTCCAGAAATGACTACATATCATGGTTTAAGAAGTTGTGGCTTTGAAATTTCTCCAAAACTTGAAAGATCAATGTTAGTGTATTTAGATATATTTTGTCCAAAGTGGCATTTGCTGACTACCTATCAACTATAAGCTATCAGACAAAGGGATGGGGAAGCAAAGGGATGGGGAAGCAAAGAAGAAGTAGCATGGCTGTCAGAAACCTTGTGTTCTAGTGATAGAAATGCATAGTCAAGAAAACAATTAGTACAGAAGTTTAGAGTAACGAACATGGGATGAATGAAGTGGTGGTGAGCATTGAGCCCAGGAGCAAGGGCTCATTCACCAACTGCTACAGTAGCAATATGTTCTGTAGACCAGATATAATGTTTCAGAATTAATGATACTAATTCTGTGCTCTTTCCCATCATTTCTGGTTGGTAGTGATAATCAACCCAAAGGATTGCTACATCGTGTTGAATCTCTTCCTGGTGACATTTGGGCCCAAACCACAGCATACACTTTTGCCATCAAGGATCACAAATTATACATTTCTCTGATCAAGACTCGTGCAACTGTCTGTATTCATCATCACTGTACAAGTCACAGTGTGTGCCTTCTATCACAGCCCAGATGAACTGAGAATGAATGATTAGAAACACCACCGGCCCAGTGTGTAACATAAAGGAAGGATCCTTTCCCCAACCCCCTCCCTGATGTCTGAGAGGGAGTTGATCAGCATCAGTTCAATGTGTCACCCTGGTTACCAGTCACAAAAAGTGAAAGTTACTGAACACAAGGTATGAAATATGTCCCCACAGACTCCTGTGTCCTCCTCAGAAATTGTCCTCTGATGGTGCTAGTGTCAGGGTGTGATTGATAGGGCTACTGCAGGCCTCTCATATTTGGAGCATAAAAACAACAGCAGTAGTTTGAAAGTAACAATCTATCAATAAAACACCTATGAGGACCTGAAATTGGCCTGCTGGGCACTCAGCGTGACCTACACCTGTCCCAAGGTAAAGAAAGAAAAGAAAAAGAGTACTGGAGAGTTTTCATCTTAAATCAGGCTATGGTGACATAGGAAGGAAAGCAGGTCCTTCGTTCCAGGTCTGGCTTGCACATCCTGAGGACAGAGTCTGAGATCTCCAGGTTTCACAAACAAGGCCAATATTCTTGAAAATATGTTTGTGTTTGTGTTTGTGTGTGTTTTCCTAAACATACCTCAAGCAGAGATGTTTAAGATATAAACTGATTGTTCAAGAACAAATGGTTTATAATATTGACTTTTTATCTCTTCTCTCTGATTCCTACATCCAAACAACAGCCTTAATAAATCTACCTTTCAACTTTACTTACAAAAAGAAATTCTTTTGAGACTAAGCTGCATATTTTTATCTCTCCCTCCTGCCCTCCAAATCATATTCCCCAGTCTCACCCGTAACCCCATAGCAGACAACCTGTGTGGCCTCCTCTTCCTCCCTGCCCCTATCTCCAAAGGATGATACAAATCTGTGCCTCTAACTCCTCCCAACTCATTGCTTTATCCCAGCCCCCAACTTCAGCAGGCATTCTCTGGGATCCTGAAGACCACTGTGGCCGGGAAAGCAGGTAAGCTAACTGCAGATCTTCATCTCTTTTCCAAATCCAATCCCCCAGTCTCATCTATAGCTCTGCAGCAGACTACAAGCTGTGGCCTCTCCTTATTCTCTGCCCCCATTTCCAGGAGACATAAAAAACAACAGCATAAAAACACCCTGGTGGAACACCCTGTTTTCATTCCTCCTGTGAACCCCTCAGCAACTATCCCTAAGTTCAGTTTCCACTACCTAGATACATTTTTTACCCAGAACTTCCAGTGGCCATACCTATCAGAATCCCAGAAGAAATCCTTACCAGGTGACACACAGCCAACACACCCTCCTAAGAACCAGAGAGGACAACAGAAACCAAGAAACAAAGCACCCACTCAATAAAGACCTGACCAGATATCAGCACCTAGAATTACAACCTTCCAGAACCAAGATGTCTAGACAGGAGAGCAAAAACACAATCAATATAACAGACAGAACAATATGTCCCCACTAGAGCCCTGCTACCACAAGAGTATGGGACTAAGTGGGAGGGATGGATCTCCCCAGGAAAGAGAAATGAAATAGTTATGAATGGGTTGGAGGAGTAGAATGGGAAGACCAAGTTGGGAGGAGAAGAGAAGAAAGAGCTGACTGATGCAGGGAGAGACAGATAAATGAAGGGCCATTTGAGGGGTAGTGTGCAAGCTTAATAAGTAGAAGCTCTGGAAAATATATACATTTATGAGGGCAATCTAAATGAAATAGCCAAATAATGGGAGAAAGAGCCCCAACTGGACATCTCTTATCAGCAAATGAAGATCCTAGTACTAGGAATTTTCACAAATACATCAGCCTTTGTTGTGTAAACTTTGTTTCCTAATTTAGAATTGTTAGTGATATAAAACTGACAATAGCAAATTACTGCGGAGAATAGAGGCAGGCAGAGCTGGGTGATTAGGCTGGGAGTCTCATGGAGGAACCACTGGAGGAGAAGAGAGGGAAGGAAAGAGGAGTGTGAAGGAAGAAGACGACAGAGAGAACAGGAGGTCTCTATTAGACATGATAGACCAGGAGCACATGCCTGAGTGAAATGTCCCCCTACCCAGAACAGACTGCTGGAGCAGAAATAACCCAGAAAGACTCAAGCAGCAAGTATTCGGGGAGCACAGCTTAGAGTTAACAGTCTAGCAGATAGAAATATAGATTTAGGGTAATTCCCCAGTAATTGTGTAAAGCTAAATAAATAAATCATAATCTAGTCCCATTTGAAGCTACATGGAGATAGAAATAATTATCTGGCATGCTTGTCATCCTAGCACTTGAGTTCTTTGCTTGCTTGTTTACCTAAATAGGTAGATTAATAAGTAAAGAAAATAAGAAGTAGTATAACTTTCAACTTTTGCAAATGATCGCATATCTGAACCAGGTGTGGGAGAGCTGGCCTAGAGGTAGGAGCCTACAGTACCCTCCTACCTGTTGAGTCAAGTGTCACATGGAGCAAAGAATGAAACATGTTCAGAAGCTGAAAAGGCAGAAAAGTACATCCAGAAGTAAAGAGGTCTATGTTTTACAATGGTCTGGCAAAGATAGCTCCTTGGTGTTGACGGTGTTACAGAGACATTTAGATTATGGGAGTTATCTCTTTCTTGACCACATCCAAGAATATAGAGTGTAGCTAGTCTTTGCTACTTTGTGGTTTCTTCTTTTTCCCACCTTTATCCCCCTGGTTTCAACCCCTAGCACACTAAGTAGGAGAGAAAGAAGGAGAGAGAGAGAGAGAGAGAGAGAGAGAGAGAGAGAGAGAGAGAGAGAGAGACCCTGAATATAATTTCTTTCCTTTTGTTTCTTCTTTGAGAACAACTAGTAACCAACAGCAACCAACCCCCAACCCAATAACCACACCTCTTAGGGACCTAGCATTTATATATCCCTCTGAAAATAAATCCCAGAATTCCAAAAGTACCACAATCACAGAAACTATCTACAGCTGGCAAAACCATGATTCTGTTAGAGCACAAGGCAAGCCAGTCACCTGCTGTGGACAGTCTGAAGCAGCCCCATATTCCCCCACCACTGGGACTAAAATGAAACATATTCTTAAAATATTTCTGTGTCTTTTAAAGAAACAAAAATTCCAGAGTTGTTACTATAATAGAGTGATACTATGAATGAAGCCTTTTCAACCAGAAATACAAAGAAACCCCAGTCCTTGGGGAAAGCAGTTGTAATAGGAAAAGATTTGTAGATGCTATTATATAGGGGTGTGATGATTTTTGTCAATACATTTTTTAAAAGCATATTAGACTTTTCCATCATGGGTCTAAGAGAAAGAAGAAAAATATCATGCTCAAATAACTTTCAAGTATGTCCAAACACAGGAAAAGTTGACCAGAATGGTAATGATTCAATAGGACTGATTGCTTAACCAGAGAGAGAGAGAGAGAGAGAGAGAGAGAGAGAGAGAGAGAGAGAGAGAGAGAGAGAGAGAGAAGGAATTCACACATAAGCAGGGAAATCATATCCAGCAGAAGATATTTTAGTAGTTCTTGGGTTGAAAGCCAATAAAGCCCTGTTTATTTAGCGATGAAATACTATTAAAATGTATTGTTTCTGAAATATAAAATTCAGGATAGTGCACAGTAAAATCCTGATGGATGGAGTCTCCCAGAATAACTCTTGGTGTTTGAACATCAAACATATTAACCACCTTGCAGGATATTGTTAATAAGTTGGGGACAAGGATTTGCTGACCCTGTTAGGCAGTTTCTCTGGTCTTAATTAACAATGGAATAAAGCAATCTCTCCTAAATCCACACTGGCTGTGAATTCCCATTTATTACTATCCTTAAGGACTGTTGCTATCTTTCCTTAATTTGAATACCTACATATCTCCACAGGCTCTGCAACTCTCTATCTTTCTTCTAGATAACATCAGTCCCCTGCGACCCGAATTTTCATAAATCCCTTTTGATAATAGAAATTTCTAGGCCCTGTGGGTTCATTTAATCTACTGCACATATAGTAAAATAAACCATGGTAGTGCTGAGGATTAAATCAAGCCAATCATTCCCTAGGTCACGGTGACTTTAAGGTCAGCCTGGCCTTAGGATGGAGACCCTGTCTCAGAAAAGTTCATGTATAAGGATACAAAAGTTCAAAAGTCTCACTTAGACACATACTATTTGCTTGCATTATTTAAAGAAGAAAAGTACTGTTAGAATCTGTGTCTGAGTCTTTATATCTCCCATCTGACACTGCATACAAGATTTCTAGATGCATTATCTGTTTATAGTCATTAAAGATGTGTGGTTAAATAGACACCATCGTCATCTCCATCTTTTAAAACAGGAAAGTAAAGTCGGGGAGGCTTTAACAATCAGTTAGAAGCAGGAAACCTAATGTTAATGTTTATGAGCTGAAACTGCCTTCACTGCCATCTTTAGCTGAGAAATTTCCTTTTTTTTTTTTTTTGCTAATGTCTACTGGTGTATTGAGAAGAGGAGGGTGAAGGTCATTGGGTCATGGCACCTTCAAGGGGACTTAGGAAGTGGGTATACACCACCTCCATCCTATGGTGACATTTCTTGCACTATTCAGATGCCACAGGATAATGTGGTAATATAAAATTTGCCCAGTTTGCCTACTGCAGTCATTTGAAACACGTAAAATATACCCAAAATGTCTCCCTGCTATCACATGCCTCTTCGGAATGCGTTGAAAACTTCTTCGTTGGATTTCAGAGAGAGAAAAACTCTTTAGAGGGCCAGAGGATAATGAGGGACTCCATCTGACAAAGAAGAAAACAGGTAATGAAACCGTCAGTGTAAATTTGGACAGGAAGCACCCTAGCAGTAACATAAACCACCTTGTCCTCAACCTAATTGCCTAGTTTATTTTCATAAAAAGGAAAGAATTATAGTTGGGTAAACCAAAGCGATAAAACGCACACTCCCCATAATGAGTGTTTCCAAAAGCCATTAATTTCAACACCTATAAAAGCCGTGACTACATTTATACAGAGAGATGAGAAGACCGGGCGAGGGAACATGGTGAAAGAAGTTAGTTAGCAGGTTCACACGGGCCCTCTTTGCACTCCTTCCTGACAGTTCCCTCCGAGCTAGCCACAGGCAGAACACCAGGCGTGAGCTCAACGCCCACATTATGTTAAAGTGCTGCTTTCAACAACAAGCTGGACACTATGGAGGGAAGCCCTTCAACCCAGTTTCCAAGCATTACAATGCCTCTGGTGCATGGTGAAGCTCATCAAGACATCATCTGCTTGGGCAGAGAGGTGAGCTCCGGAGATAACGCGTTTTCAATTAAACTACTTACTTGTTAGTGCTACCTATGTGTGATTTAATTTGGATTTCTTTTTTAGAGATAAAACACATCATGTTTGAACATCACCTTTTTATATACATCACAAAATACACCGTTTTAAGCACTGCTGATACATAGAAAGACATTTTAATATGTATTTAACAATCTATAAAGGAGAAGAGACATTTTTGTGGGGTAGTTTAGCCATTTTATTTTTTTTTAATTTTTAATATTTTTATTACATATTTTCCTCAATTACATTTCCAATGCTATCCCAAAAGTCCCCCATAGCGCCCCCCACTCCTCCATTGTTGGTGGGATTGCAAGCTTGTACAACCACTCTGGAAATCAGTCTGGCGGTTCCTCAGAAAATTGGACATAGTACTACCGGAGGATCCAGCAATACCTCTCCTGGGCATATATCCAGAAGATGTCCCAACCGGTAAAAAGGACACATGCTCCACTATGTTCATAGCAGCCCTATTTATAATAGCCAGAAGCTGGAAAGAACCCAGATGTCCCTCAACAGAGGAATGGATACAGAAATTATGGTACATTTACACAATGGAGTACTACTCAGCTATTAAAAAGAATGAATTTATGAAATTCCTAGCCAAATGGATGGACCTGGAGGGCATCATCTTGAGTGAAGTAACACAATCACAAAAGAACTCACACAATATGTATTCACTGATAAGTGGATATTAGCCCAAAACTTAGGATACCCAAGATATAAGATACAATTTGCTAAACGCATGAAACTCAAGAAGAATGAAGACCAAAGTGTGGACACTGTGCACCTTCTTAGAATTGGGAACAAAACACCCAGGGAAGGAGTTACAGAGACAAAGTTCGTAGCTGTGATGAAAGGATGGACCATTTAGAGACTGCCGTATCCAGGGATCCATCCCATAATCAGCTTCTAAACGCTGACACCATTGCATACACTAGCAAGATTTTGCTGAAAGGACCCAAATATAGCTGTCTCTTGTGAGACGATGCCGGGGCCTAGCAAACACAGGAGTGGATGTTCACAGTCAGCTATTGGATGGATCACAGGGCTCCCAATGGAGAAGCTAGAGAAAGTACCCAAGGAGCTAAAGGGATCTGCAACCCTATTGTTGGAACAACATGATGAACTAACCAGAACCCCGGAGCTCTTGTCTCTAGCTGCATATATATCGAAAGATGACCTAGTCAGCCATCAATGGAAAGAGAGGCTCATTGGACTTGCAAACTTTATATGCCCCAATATAGGGGAATGCCAGGGCCAAAAGAATGGGAATGGGTGGGTAGGGAAGTGGGGGGCGCTATGGGGGACTTTTGGGATAGCATTGGAAATGTAATTGAGGAAAATATGTAGTTTAGCCATTTTAATGAAGTGATTTCCCTTTCTTTAGACATGAGGGTCTTTGGGCTACACACACAATGAAACTCTTTGGATTTTAAAATCTCACTTTTCACTTTATTTTCTATTATCATCCTTGTGAAATGAAAACTGTGCTATAAATACAACGATATATTTTTAGAAGATTGCTCAATGTTATGTTAGTTCATCTTACTAACAGAATGTAGACACCCCTGCCTAGACCCATGATACCCTTGCCATAGACTTTTTTTAGTATATTTACAGTTACAAGTGTGGAATCACTGTGGTAAAGTGTGCCTTACTTTGTATGGTCGGTTCCTCAAAGAATATCTGTCCAAATATATCAGGACTAATGGTAGCCTGAATGTATCTGAATTTGAGTTATATCACAGAAATTTCTGATGTTTTCCTGGTTAAAATAAAGATGACTAATCTCTCCATATGTTCATTAAATAACTTCTCTACTTTAAAAAAAATGAAGAAGAAGAAAAATGGCAGGTTCTATTTTAGTTTATTTATTTAATCTGTGCAAATGGGGGTGGGTGCTGAGTGTCATGGCCTAAGTATGGGATTAGAGGACACCTTGTGGGAGTCAGTTCTCTCCTGCTATGTACATTCTGATAATCCAGCTCAGATCATTGGGCTTGATGGCAAATATGTTTACCCAGTGAGCCATCTAGCTAACCCTAAATTATTTCTTCTGTTGAATGGCAGCTGATATTCAGGGTGCCGGCTTATCCAGACTTAGGTATCATTAACAGACAACAGTGAGGCAAACTGTGTGATTGGCTTTGTGACTTCTCTAAGCCTGAGTGCCTGGATGAAATGACCTTTGTGGAAAACTGTATTCTTGAAAATACTACGTTCAGTCCTAAAATACGACCATCCTCTCATCGGGCGAAATGGAAGAATGGCAAAGCTTAGATGTTGCATTCCTTCATCACCGTCTTCCTCACATCAGTCTTGAATGTGTGGGAACCAGTCTCTTCTTACCTCACTGCAAGGATGATGATGAGAGTCCACTAGCCAGCACATCTAGGAAAACGATCTCCGCACTTTAGACTCCCGTCAATGAGATCATTTGGTCTGCTTCATGGGAAGCAGACTCCCCACCCCCCTGCACACTTGGTGATGTAACACTTGAACCCACTAACATTTGCTGCTGGTTGGGCAAAGTGAGAATTTGTTCATTGATCAATAATGGTTTTCAACCACTCCCAGGTCTTAAAACTAGAGGCAACTGAATTAAGCAGCCACAGGATTTATTTATGCTTCTACCCAATATACCCATAGGCAAGGACATTGACACAAGGCTGATACGATTTCTCATGAGTTTAATCATTAAACATACACAAAGGAGCTTTAACAGCTGCAGTGGTCACTAATCAAGAAGGCCAATACCTTATCTGTTAAAAAAAATAGTGATCGGCCTAGTAATATTTTGACTTGCTATTTACATACTGGATTGTTACACTGATTGTGGGAAGCCACATGTGCCGTTGCAAAGTGGCACAGGCTTCTGCTGGCCACCATACATAGGCAGGAAAGTTTTTTGCCAAGATGAGGTTTTGAGAATTGACCAAAATTGACCAATCAGAAGAGAGAGAAAGTAACCAATCAGAAGAGAGAGAAAGTAACCAATCAGAAGAGAGAGAAAGTAACCAATCAGAAGAGAGAGAAAGTAACCAATCAGAAGAGAGAGAAAGTAACCAATCAGATAAGAGAGAAAGTAACCAATCAGATGTAAGAATGCAAATGAGGTTGTAAGTATCAACCAAACACAACACAATCCGGGTGTGAGACACGCCTCTCCTAGGCCTATATAAAGCAGCACCAGGGCTGGGCAAAAGGTCTTTCGCCTCTGCAATCAAGCTCTCCCAATAAACGCGTGTAGAAGGATCCTGTTGCAGCGTCGTTCTTGCTGGTCGAGTCGGACGCGCGCAAGAAGTGGTGCCGAGACCCCGGGACGAAACATCTTCAGGCACGAGCGAAGACCCCCTGCTACAGGGAGGATCCAGAACTGCATCGCGGGGAAGGAGCGGTTAATAAAGGTTCCCGTAAAACAGGCTGCTGAGAAGGATCCGGCGTGGGTTCAGAACTCTTCAGCTGGGGAGCGGTGTTAATAAAGTGTTCCTGCAAAACAGGCTGCTGAGAAGGATTCGACTGCACGGGTTCAGAACTCTTCAGCTGAGGAACGGTGGTACCGGTAAGTATAAAGAAATTGATATGAGTCTCTGAGAGGTATGCTTTCCTATGGAATAGATCCGATAGTTGTAGCTGGGGTTGTGCTGCTCGCTTTTTTTCTTGCCTTGATAGTTTGCCTTTGCCTTAACTGTCACCGCCCAGGGCACGAGTGTATCTGCTGGGAATAATTTCATGCAGATAACGCTTAGTCCAGGACGATCATGGGTACTGGCCAGTCTATTCCTTTAGTGGGGCCGGTGCAAGCCTTGCTTAAAGAGAGAGGTTTAAAGATTTCAGAAAGCACAGTGAGCGGGTTTTTAAAAGAGATAGACAGACTCGCTCCTTGGTTTGCCCCCACTGGGTCGCTGACGCTACCTAGTTGGGAAAAGTTAGGGAGAGATATAGCAAGAGAGGAAGCAGAAGGGAAAGTGAAGGCAGGAACAAGGCCGTTATGGAAATTAATTAAGGCTTGTATTCAGGATAAGAAATGTGAGCTAGCTGTTAAGGAAGGGCAGCGACTTTTACAGGAGCAACAGGAAAGTATGTCAGAGACAGAGAGGTATGAAAAAGAAAGCGCGCGCAGAAAGATAAGTAAAGGGAAAGAAAGAAAAGGAGAAAAGGAAAAGAAACCAAAAAGCAAAGATATCAAAGATAGTATAAAAAATAAAGAACAGAAAATTAAGTCAATTTACCCTCCTCTTGAGGACTTTGAGTCATTAGAATTATCTTGCTCAGAGGACTCGGAATTATCAGCAGGGGAGGAGGAAGATTTGGAGGAGGCTGCTGCAGAGTGTGAAGTAGAAAGATATGGTACAATAGGGAGGAGTTTTGGTGCTCCCCCACCACCTCCACCTTATACAGATAAGAAAGCAACTGGCAATGGGCACTCTTTTTGCACTCCTAGAGGGTTGCGAAAAATATGTCAGGCTTTTCCTGTTTTTCAGGATCAAGCTCAACAGAGGTATTATGAGCCAATATCGCATAAACAATTGAAAGAGTTAGTAGAGTCAGTAAGGACCTATGGAGTTAATGCCTCATTTACTCAGACCCAGATCGAAAGACTGGCTCACAATGCCATGACTCCCTCGGATTGGATGAGTGTGGTAAAGGCATGTCTTACGATGGGACAGTATCTAGATTGGAAGTCTATATGGCATGATCTGTGTTTGAGTCAGGCCCGTGCTAATGCTACTGCAGGGCAACCAGCATGGAGCTTTGAAATGCTTACAGGTCAGGGTATGTGGACAAACAATCAATTAGGATACCCAGTGCAGGTCTATGATCAAATTAATCAGGCAGCAGTGAAAGCTTGGAAAGCATTGCCTAATCGAGGAGAGGTATCTGGTAATTTGACAAAAATTATTCAGGGAATTAATGAGCCATTCTCTGAATTTGTGGCTCGCATGATGGAAGCAGCAGGGCGCATATTTGGTGATTCTGAGACCGCATTGCCGCTTATTGAACAATTAGTTTATGAGCAATGTACCAAAGAATGCAGAAATGCTATCACACCTTGGAAAGGGAAAGGACTACAGGCGTGGATGAAAGCATGTAGAGAAATAGGAGGTCCACTTTCAAATGCAGGGCTGGCTGCCGCAGTTTTAATGGCAAAAACAAAAGAAATAACCTGCTATAATTGTGGACAAACAGGTCATATGCAAAAGCAGTGTACAAAGGGTAGGAAGAGTAGGTTTGAAAAGACAGGACCAGGTATTTGTCCAAAATGTGGGAAAGGAAAACATTGGGCAAATGAATGTAGATCAGTCAGAGATATAAAAGGAAGGCCAATACCTCAGTTTAAAGTACAACAGCCAAAAAACGGAGTAAGGGGCCCCCGTCCCCAGGGCCCCCAAATGTATGGGGCACTCCAGACCACAGTGTCTATGAGACCACCCAGAGACCGAGGAGAGCCACTCCGGGTTCAGCAGGATTGGACATCTGTGCCACCTCCAGAGTAATTCTTACACCTCAAATGGGATGCCAACCTATTTCATCAGATTTTAGAGGTCCCTTACCAAAGAATACAGTGGGCCTACTGTTGGGTAGGTCCTCTTCTGCTTTGAAAGGATTAATGATACACCCTGGAGTTATAGATTCAGATTATGAGGGACAAGTTAAGATTATGTGTTCTGCACCCCGAGGTATCGTAGCCATTTCTCCTGGAGATCGCATTGCTCAACTGCTGATTCTTCCTAGCTTGCATAACATGTTCCCTAGTAGCCAGGATTCCCGAGGAGATAAGGGACTTGGTTCTACAGGAACTAATGTGGCATACATATCTTTAGATTTGGATAATCGTCCCACTTTACCATTACAAATAGAAGGAAAAACCTTTCAAGGTATAATGGATACAGGAGCAGATAAAAGCATTATATCTAGTAATTGGTGGCCTGCTTCTTGGCCTGTTAATCAATCATCACATAGCTTACAAGGATTAGGATATGAGGCTACACCAACTATAAGTGCAAAATCCTTACAATGGAAAGATAAAGAAGGAAGGACAGGGCTTTTTCAACCTTATGTACTCCCTTTACCTGTAAACCTATGGGGAAGAGATGTGATGTCAGCCATGAACTTTATACTGACAAATGATTATTCTCAGAAAAGCAAGGAAATGATGAAAGGAATGGGATATATACCTGGACTAGGTCTAGGAAAAAGTTTACAAGGTAGAATTTCACCAGTTAAAGCCACAGTAAAAGCAGATAAGAAAGGGCTGGGTTTTTTCTAGGGGCCGCTGAGGAGCCTTTGCCCATTCCGTGGTGTACAGAGGACACGGTGTGGGTGCCTCAGTGGTCTTTATCCTCTGAGAAATTAAAAGCAGCTAAAGAATTAGTACAAGAACAATTGGACTTGGGACATGTAGAACCCACACAATCACCCTGGAACACCCCTATTTTTGTTGTAAAGAAAAAGTCAGGTAAATGGAGATTGTTACATGACCTCAGAGCCATTAATGCACAAATGCAAGTTATGGGTCCTGTACAAAGAGGACTCCCCCTACTTTCAGCCCTACCTAAGGATTGGAAAATTATAGTAGTAGATATTAAGGATTGTTTCTTTTCCATTCCGTTAAACGAGAAAGATAAACCTAGATTTGCATTTACCCTACCTTCTGTTAATCATATGGAGCCTGATAAAAGGTATCAATGGCGAGTGTTACCCCAAGGAATGGCAAATAGCCCTACCATATGTCAAATATATGTAGGAAAAGCTTTACAACCAGTTAGAGATGGTTTCCCCTCCTTAAAAATTTGTCATTATATGGACGACATTGTGATTTGTGGACCTGAAGAAGAAAGTATACAGCGAGCTTATGGCTTTCTTAATGAAACTTTAAAAAATAATGGCTTGATTATTGCACCAGAAAAGGTACAGCAGTCTAATGTTAGTCAATTTTTAGGAGCCACTATTACTTTACAGTGTGTTACCCCACAAAAGATTAGTATAAGAAAAGATCATCTAAAGACATTAAATGATTTTCAAAAATTATTAGGAGATATAAATTGGATTCGACCTTATTTAAGGATCCCTACTTCGGAATTAAAACCTCTATTTCAAATTTTAGAAGGTGAATCACATATTACCTCATTGAGACAATTAACACCTGAGGCTTCTGATGTTCTTAGGAAGGTAGAAGAAGCAATCCAAACAGCACAGCTAAATCGTATAAATGAGCAAAAACCTTTTTGCCTATGCATATTACGAACCATAAACTTGCCAACTGCTGTATTATGGCAAGATGGTCCTCTGGTATGGATACATCCACATATATCCCCTAATAAGACTATAGAGCATTATCCCACCATGGTGGCAAATATGGCCCATAAAGGCATAAAAAGTTCAATCACTCACTTTGGAAAAATGCCAGATAGCATAATTGTCCCCTATACTGCTGCACAAATGCAGACGTTGTGTGCGACTATAGATGAATGGGCTATTCTTAGATGCAGTTATTCTGGTTTAATTGATAATCATTATCCTAAACATCCTTTATTACATTTTCTGTTATTACATCCAGTGATATTTCCAAAGGTAACGGCTAACACTCCTATAAAGGGAGCCATTGATGTTTATACAGATGGATCCAAAACAGGAATTGGAAGTTATGTGATTAATGAAAAGGCTGTAAGGTTGCAATTTACACCAGGAGCCCCTCAATTGGTAGAATGTCTGGTGGTTTTAGAAGTCTTTAAAAGATTTCTTATGCCCATAAATATTATCTCTGATTCTGTTTATGTGGTTAATGCTGTACTAATGTTAGAGACTGTTGGAAATTTTAAGCAGTCTAGTCCAGTAACTAAAACTTTGAGGAAAATACAAAATTGTATTTTGATGCGTGAGCATCCCTTTTATATTCAACATATTAGAGCACATACATCATTACCTGGACCTATGGTTAAGGGTAATGCAATTGCTGATTCAGCCACCAGAGATACGGTTTTCCTATCACAAAATTCTATAGAAAGTGCAAAAAATTTTCATCAACTTTATCATGTCCCTGCTTCTACATTACGACAAAAGTTTAAACTCACACGAACAGAAGCTCGAGATATTGTCCTACAGTGTGGTAGGTGTGTAGAATTCATTAATGCACCTTCCGTGGGCGTTAATCCTCGCGGATTGCGACCCCTAGATGTTTGGCAAATGGACGTCACGCATATCCCAGCTTTTGGGAAATTACAATATGTACATGTGTCCATCGATACCAGTTCTGGTGTCCTACATGCCTCTCCCTTGTCAGGGGAAAAAGCAGTTCATGTCATAACACACTGCTTAGAGGCTTGGGCTGCATGGGGTAAGCCCCTAGTGCTAAAGACAGATAATGGTCCTGCATATACTTCTTCTAAATTTAGCCAATTTTGCAAACAAATGCAAGTGAAACATATTACTGGACTGCCCTATAATCCACAGGGCCAAGGCATCATTGAGAGAGCTCATCGTACTTTGAAACAATATTTGCAAAAACAGAAAGGGGGAATAGAGGCTATGACGCCAAAGATGGCTCTATCCCTTACAATATTTACTCTTAATTTTTTAAAATTGGATGATGCTGGAAGTTCACCAGCCGAAAGGCACGGACAATGGCCTCAATCACCCAATGAAATGGTCAAATGGAAAAATGTCCTTGATAATAAATGGTATGGCCCGGATCCTATCTTAATCAGATCCCGGGGAGCTATTTGTGTTTTTCCACAGGGTGAAGAAAATCCACTTTGGGTCCCGACGCGACTGACAAGGACCGTGAAAGAGCAAGATGAATCCCAAGATGATCCTGCTATTCCTGCTCCTGATGATTGAGACCGGGATAAGTATACCTTTGTGGGCCATAGATCATGGCCAGTACCTTTACCGGTACATTCCAATTCTTCCACCTTGCCTTTGTTTTATGCAACAGAATGTTTTCTGGATGCGCCTTGTGCACGACAAACACCTCAAGAGCCACGGGTGTATAATAGTACGAGTTTTCATTTAAATTATACACTATGCTTTGTGCATGATGTGGATAGACCTTTTACACCCTGTATATTTTTAAAGAAAAAGGTTATCTCTAATTGGGCAGACCCCATTATCCAAAATAAAGTGAGCTCTGAAGTGTTACTTAATGCTTTAACGCAAGTCGTCCAAGGAGAGCAATTAGGCTCAGGTGATGTTGGAAATAATATAACTTCACCTATAAACATCACCACTATTATGATAAAGGGAAAGGTGACTATTCCCAAAAGATCACGATGGCCTGTTGGCAATGCTACTGCTAAACGCAGCGTGCCCTGGTGTCATCCGGACCTCACATTTCCTATAGTTTTTTCACCTTGTCAATCAAAAATTTTTCCTCGAAAAGAAATAGCAAAGGGTTTTGCTTTGTCACCTCCTTTAGATTTTTCTGTAATGAATGATAAGGAAGATGCTACAGGAAAAGAAAATATTTGGCCATATTACCAATGGATTTTAAGTAATGAGGCAGGTGCTAGTACCAGTCTGTCAGCCTTTGCACTGCTGACTGGCACCTTTCATGAGATACTTAATGTTTCTGCCACACTTTCCAATACCTCTGCTCATTTAGATAATGTGACAACTAATAGAGTTATCAGAAATATGACTACCTCTCCAGTAGAAGTTTGTGTTAGTCCTCCATTTTTCTTTATATTGGCTGAATTTCAAAATGACACAGAATGGTTAGATTGTACAAATATCACTTGTTTTTTGACGCAATGCTGGAATGGAACCAAATCCTTAGCCTTAGTGGTACAGCTACCAATCTTGGTCCCTGTACCTGTTGAGGCAGATCCAGAGAAGTTCCCAATAATGAGTCTAATTAGACAGAAGAGAGATTTTGGAATCACAGCTGCCATTGTCACTGCCATTGTAGTGTCTGCAGCATCAGCAGTTACCGCAGGAATTGCTATGGCCAATCAAGTTAATAGTGCTGATACCATAAGTCAGATAGCAGAAAAACGTCTGAGGCATTGCTCACTCTGCAAAGGGTGGATTCCCATCTCGCCTCAGGATTAATGTTAGTGAATCAGAGAGTGGATATTTTACAGCATAACATGGAACAGATGATGGATGTCATTCAAATGAGTTGTGTGGCATCCACTCCGCATGTATGCATTACTCCCAATAGGTATATTAATAATTCTTTTATTAAAAGTACAGACCTATCGAATTATCTGAAGGGAAACTGGTCGCAGGAGCTGGACAGGCTGCAGAAGAGGCTGCAGATACAGATCCTGAACCTTAATGGAACCAGAGTGGAACCTGTGACCTTTGGAGACTTTACCTCTTGGCTTTCCTCTGCTTTCTCTTACTTTAAGGAATGGGTGGGAGTGATTTTGTTTGGTGCTGCCATATGCTGTGGACTGGCGCTCATGCTCTGGTTGGTATGCAAATTTAGAACACAACAAAAACGTGACAAGGTGATTATATCTCAGGCACTATTGGCTATTGAAAACGGCGCCTCCCCCAAAGTTTGGTTATCTATGCTCAAGAATTAGTCGGCATCTGAGTTCTCTGCCTTTGCGCATGAGAGAGACTCAACAATCATTGATCAGCCCTTGCACATTGATGCATACGACAGGGTGATCATGATTTCCCCACTAATTCATTTTTTGGCTGGCCTCTTTTGCAGAGTTCGCCCTAGGTCACTTAGCAGTTACTGTCACACAGCACTGGGGTATCCAGAGACGGGCAACTTTCCTCATGCACAGACCAACCTAAGGCACGGGGCCCGGTGGCGATAGGGTTACCCTACGACGGGAAAAGACTGTGACATTGGAGGAACGACCTAAAACAGGAGCCACAGCAGATGGACATAATTGCACAGGCCTAGTCCAGTCTCATTTTATTAAAACAGAAAGGGGGAGATGTGGGAAGCCACATGTGCCGTTGCAAAGTGGCACAGGCTTCTGCTGGCCACCATACATAGGCAGGAAAGTTTTTTGCCAAGATGAGGTTTTGAGAATTGACCAAAATTGACCAATCAGAAGAGAGAGAAAGTAACCAATCAGAAGAGAGAGAAAGTAACCAATCAGAAGAGAGAGAAAGTAACCAATCAGAAGAGAGAGAAAGTAACCAATCAGAAGAGAGAGAAAGTAACCAATCAGATAAGAGAGAAAGTAACCAATCAGATGTAAGAATGCAAATGAGGTTGTAAGTATCAACCAAACACAACACAATCCGGGTGTGAGACACGCCTCTCCTAGGCCTATATAAAGCAGCACCAGGGCTGGGCAAAAGGTCTTTCGCCTCTGCAATCAAGCTCTCCCAATAAACGCGTGTAGAAGGATCCTGTTGCAGCGTCGTTCTTGCTGGTCGAGTCGGACGCGCGCAAGAACTGATCATTGTTTATCCAGCATTATAAAACAATGTATCATCAGAGTAGACAATAAGCACATGACTCCTAAACTACTTCTGTCAGCAGAACAAATGAAAACTGAAAATGGGTAATTTAATATTACTTACATTCTGAGTTATTTTCACATATAACTACCTCATATATACATTCATATACACATACATGAACATATATACACACACACATACACATATGCAGATACATGTGCCAACACATACCTATACACAATACATACACACATGTATATGTATATGTACATATACACATACATAAGCACATATAAAAACAAATATCACTTACATAAGTAAATATACATAGAGACACACAAATTATGAATACATATGTGCACATATTCACAACAGTCTTCCATATTTCTGCATCCAAAGAATCAACAAAATACAGGATTAAATTGTTTTAAAACTGCATACCAAACACAGATAGACTTTACGAAACACAGATAGACTTTTTGTCATTATTTTCCACAAATTACAGTATAATAAATATTTACATAGGACTTAGATAGCATAAAGCATTATTAAAATGTAGGAGTGTCTCAAAAGGCAAAGGAAGATCGTGTCTACTTTGTATAAATGCTGCAGCATTTTGTATGAAGGACCTGAATGTCTTTCAACATTTCAGCAGACCTGTGTAGAGCTGGTCTGCTGAACCTGCAGTCTGAGGACCTGAAAGGAGGAGGCAGGCTAGAGGTCGGTGCTGTAGACAACCTTACTTCCATTTCTGTGTCCTTTTACACACGAATGTAACAAAGAAAGCAGTGATCCAAGGAAGCTTGGTAGAGTTCAGAAAAGGTGATCAGAAAAAACATGTAAACAAACACCAGTAAGCACATCCTAAATGCTAATAGAGCAGCCCTTTCCCAGAACTTGCTTAGGACAGACCAATTGAGACACAGTTGCCTGGCACTTACTATAGAGTGTATCTGGGAAAGCGTGAAAGCCAAGCAGACAGCCATATCCAGATTCAGGGCACACTGAGGACAGCACTCAGTATGTCCTTTCACGGAACTGGATTCTGCAGCTAAGCTCTGATACCCCACAAGAATGCTTAAAAATTCAGTGCCAATGTTTATCACGAGAGTCACGCAATCACTTCCAAAAACAATCCAGGGAACGAAATGAACCTGAGGT
Organism: Mus caroli; assembly: GCF_978045245.1. Classification (NCBI taxonomy): domain Eukaryota; kingdom Metazoa; phylum Chordata; class Mammalia; order Rodentia; family Muridae; genus Mus; species Mus caroli. The sequence goes on from NW_028227264.1 coordinate 72,987,374, forward strand.
AGAAGGCCCTCTGCCTTTCCTCCTGAGGCCTCTCTCAGAGGTCCCCCACGGCATTATTTATCGTGGCTCATTCTTTTGAACGTGTTCTGACAAACGTCCACATACTTGGCATCTGAGAGAGTTCCTGGAAACCAATTTCTCACCAATACTCAGGGATAACAATATGTATATGATTTTCTAAACTATGGCACCTACTCAGTAAATATTCAAAATAAGACAGAGAGAAAATAATTTCGGGGGCTGGAGAGATGGCTTAGCAGGTAAGGGCACTGACTACTCTTCAATCCCCAGCAACCACATAGTGGCTTACAACATCTGTAATGGGATCTGATGCCCTCTTCTGTTGTGTCTGAAGACAGCTACGGTGTGCTCATATACATAAAATAAATTTTTTTAAAAAGAAAACAATTACAAATAGCTTTCAACTAAGAATAACTATTTTTTAGAATTGATATAAATTCTGAAATCATAATAAATGTTCTCCAGGCAGTTCATCTTAACATTATGCATCTTTGGTAGGAGTGAACAGAACTACATTGTATTCTTCAATTCTTAAAAGCTACATTGTAGCCTGGAATGACATGCTGTCCCTGCTCTAAGAGTTGTTCTGCAGAAGATGTGCAGAAAGATACTGTGAGCTCTAAAACAGAGTCCTTATTGTAAGGAGGAGATTTATCAGTGCTACCTGCAGGCACAAGCTACCTGGATTAATAAGACCTGGGAAGTAAATTGACCATTCCAGAACACTGCCCTCAGCTGAGAGAGAGGGGAAGAAGGATGTGGAGGGGGAAAGGGAGGGGGAGGGATGGAGGAGGGGGAGAGGAAAACAGAGGCACAGAGAGAGACAGAGACAGAGTCTGATCCTACTCTGGACTCTGGCATTTACAGTAGGAGGTTTGGGTACAAGGCTATTTAGGTCTCAAACCCAGAACAAAGGGCTGAGGTGCCTGTTTAACACATCAAAGTGGACCTGCCTACCAAGTTTCTCCCAGCATCTCTCAGTCCCTACCTGCTACAAGGTCCCTCTGGCTGGTATTCCCTACCCCCTACCCTAAATTTCTCCAGTCCAGGGACTTGGCTGCCCTTCTCCCAGGTGCCTTCCTTATATAATCCAGACATTTTTGGTTACCGGGCCTTTGGTCTGCCCTTTACCTTCCCGGTCTCTTGGTCAGTCTCTTGGCCCACTCCAATCCTCTTCGTTGACAGCTCCTCTCTTCCTCTCCCTCCCTCTCTCCCCTTATAGGGCTCAGCTCAGTCTGGCTATGTTCACTCTGGACGCTCCCAGATGCCCCTGCCTCTGGCTATGCTCTCCTTTTTATCTACAATAAAACCTTCTCCTCCACCATACCTAGGAGCAGTCATGTCCTTCCTTTTTTATTTCTTTCTTTTTCTTTTTCTTTTTCTTTTTTTTTTTTTTACATCCAAAAACATGCATTGAACCATGTTTTCAGCTTTGCTTTACCTCTCAACCTCAAGCTACAGCCAAAGGCAAGGGCTTCTCAAAAATACCAACTTCTGCCCTTTTCTGTGAGCACAGGTAAAGTTCAGCAGAATACACAATGGAAAGATCAGAATTTAGAACTTGAAGTCAAACAAAGATGTACATGAATCATGGCACACTTGACATTCACTACATTGGTGAACCCCAGAAATTCTGGAATGTTCTGTGCCTTAGCCATAAAAATCCAGCTGTAAAAACTTTTGTCACACAAGGCAGTTTCTAACTTCTATTCATTCATTCATTCATTCATTCACTTATCAAGGCCAATGTATTTAGAATATATTCCTTCTCTTACAATTTGTACTTCAGTTACAGTAATAGACAACAATGAAGTTAACAAACAATAGATCATGTATATATGGTATAAATATACGTAGATGGTAGATCTATAATATATGATAAAGCTAGATTATATAGAGATAGATGATACAGATTAACAGATTATAAATAGGTGATAGATATAGATATAGATAGATATAAGTAGATGATACACACATACATAATGCATACATATGTACAAACATTTATCTATATCACAATGCATACAATGGTTTTGCAGAGAATAAGTAAAAGACCCTCGTAAGCAGACTTGTTGGAAGCCAGGCTAATCCAAGGCTTTCTCAGGGGCCCTGATGCAGAGGGAACATTAGTTTCGTGTCCTTGCCCAGGTGCAGATTTGGCAAGGTCTGGACTCTGGGTGGGGTCATGGCCTTGAAAGAATCAAGGTTGCAGTTTCTGGGAACTCAACTCTTCCCCCTGGGATGACTGCACAAGTCCTAAGGCAGCTGTGTCTGAGGTATCCTCTGTTCTCTTTGCCAACATTGCTTCATTAGCCTTCTGCTGACTCTGTCACATTTTCCCCCTGCAAATGGTATACAAGATGCTGTGCTTCTTAATAAACTTACTTGGCATAAGACAGCCTCTCCTCTATTCTTTACCTCATGACCTCCCAGTCCTTCCTCCCAGGAACCTGACACTGAAGAATGACCTGCGGTCCCAGGTCAAGAATCATCATGGCCAGCCGTCAGAGAAGAAAACATTTAAGCAAGCTTATAAAGTACTCTACCCTTGAAGCTTAAGAAAGAAATCATCCTCATCAAATAAGATGTCATGTTAAGAAAAATCTTAACATAGTCAAAGAACTAAAAGATGGACAGAAGATATTGAGGAAATGAATTTAAGCAAAGAATTAAGGCAGATAATATTGGAAAGATGGGGTGGGTCTGGTTATGAATGGGGATAGATTATAAATTAAAGAGATATGATAAAACATAAAAGCAAGAAATAGATGAGAAGTTTCAAAACTGCCATGTGGTGGAGGAAGCTACCTTTAAGCCAGGAAAGCAGATGATGATAATAATTTTTAAAAAGTAGACAAGACAGGGTATTGCCATGCAGCTTGTGGTGGTAGTAATTAAGAGCATGGGAAGTACTTGGATATAACATAGATTTTGAGGATTCGACTGATAGAACATTATAATGATGTCTTTGAGGAGAAAAATGAAAAGTCCCTAAGTCTGACCCATAAATTAAATTTTGTCTACTCATAGACACTTTCTGCCTGAGAAATATCTGCATGATGAATGTAATCTTAGCACCTATTAACAATGAAAGCAAATCATCATTCGAAAGAGATGGGTGTGCTTATTTGTTTTGACATAAATAGCTACATTCTTGACATCATAAGGCACAGGAAAGTATCTTCCTCGGTTTATAAGGAGATCAATATTTTAATTTTATAACCACTAATGTTGAGAATGTTGCTTTGTATGAATACATAATTATTTTTAAGTCATAAGAATCTGGTCAGACTCGTTTCAAAGGTTGTTGGGAGTTTTATCCTAATCCCAATACAAAACTCACTTGACAGCTTCTAAAAATGATGTTCTTCTAGTCAGAAGCTCAAATAACAATTGTAAAAATTCAAACCTACTACAAACTCCACACACATTAATTTGAGTCTTAAATGCTAAAGAACAGTAATAGAAAAATGCTGTCCATTATTTGTTTCTACAAGATCAGAAAACTTCTTACATACAAGCAAACACTGCAACTCTTTACATATAATGGTCTTAGATCTGAATCCGGGTGCCCCCTGGTTTATTAACATTGACTTTCATAACAGCAGGCACAGTGCAAAGTGCACACACCAGGTGTACATAGGCAAGATTTGAGTGAACCTACTCAGGGCGACACTGACACAAATATGAGAAGTCACTGTGCACCTGATATTGACTTAATTTCTTATCATCACACAAAGAAACTGTTACAGAGTGTAGGATATATCTGTTACAATGGTGTGATGAATTGTATATGCTTGATTCATGGAGGGGCACTGTTAAGAGGTGTGGCCTTGTTGGAGTAGGTGTGGCCTTGTTGGAGGAAATGTGACACTGTGAGTATGAATTTTGAGACCTTCCTCCTAACCACATGAGAGCCAATCTTCTCCTAGCAGCCTTCAGATGAACATATAGAACTCTCAGCTCCTCCAGCCCCATGCCTGCCTAGATGCTGCCATGCTCCCACTGTGACAATAATGGACTGAACCTCTGAATCTGTAAGCCAGCCCCAATTAAATGCTGTTCTTATGAGAGATGCCTTGGTCATGGTGTCTGTTCACAGCAGTAAAATGCTAAGACAATTGGGGAATCTGTGATAGGTGCTTAGGTGAGTCAAAACTCATTTAGCTGTGCATTTCAAATATGCACAATTTCTCATACATCAATTAGGCTTTGAAAAAAGTTTCAAACCAAACTACCACATCAATGATGCCTTTATGCTTAATATTATTTTTTGGTTACCTACTGTATTGCACAGACAGTTTGAAGTACATTTTTTTATTTTCTTCATTAGTGATCTCTGACTTGAATTTGAGCTCGTTGAATTAAGCCAAAAATAGATGTAATCTAATAGGTGTGCCTATTATACTATAGTCTTAAATGTGGTCTCTAATGATGGGTAAAAAATGTCTTCTTTTTAAAGGAAAAACATGTTATTTAAAAAGATGCAGTGTGAAGTCAGAGGGAAAATAAACTTCTAAACTATTTGTAGCTGCCCAAGCTAGAAGTGGATGCCTGTGTAATTCCCCCATGATGTAAAACCATAGAGTCCATATGTTATTCTCATTTTGCTTAATCAGTAGAAAGCATGACCAGAGATGAAAGGGACAAACTTATAACAGGTTTCAAAAGCTGGTAAGAATCTTGTATTGATCATGTCAGGAAAGTCCAGAGGAGCAACACTTATCAGCCCAATTCTTTTGGGAAGAAGAAACAGACATTGTTTTCCTGTATTGTTCATGGCTTTCATATGTCTTTATCTATTGTTCATAGCAGGGAAGGGCACCTATACATTTGGTACAACCGTAACACTAGCAGAGACTGCACAGAAGCTCTGGAGTTCCTGAAGCCTGAGATGGGTTTGGACAAAGCACTGATGGTGGTTTCTGGAAATAATGAACTTGCAGATCTTTGTTTCTGATGCCGCTGACAAGGGCTCCCACAGGACTCACTATGGCAGCTTCTTATCCCTCTCTTCTGTCTCTAGCCTGTATGGAAAGTCCAGCATATCAAGGTTTTGTCTCACTAAGGCTTTTCTGTTATCCCAGTGTCTTAGTTAGGGTCTTACTGCTGTGAACACACACCATGACTCTTATAAGGATGACATTTAATTGGTGCTGGCTTACAGGTTCAGAGGTTCAGTCCATTACCATCAAGGCAGGAGCATGGCAGCGTCCAGGCAGACATGGTGCAGGAGGAGCTGAGAGTTCTACATCTTCATCTGGAGTCCACTAGGGGAAGACTGACTTCCAGGCAGCTAGGACAAGGGTCTTAAAGCCCACACCTGCAATGACACTTCCTTAAACAAGGCCACACCTCCTAGTAGTGCCACTCCCTGGGCCAAGCATAGTCAACCTACCACAACTAGTAAACAAAAGTAAAGTGGGAAAAACGATTCAAACTTCTGTGCTTTTTTGTCCTTCCTGGCCTTATTTTCTTGGCTCTTCAGTAGATTTCTTTAGATTGTTGTTTAAATGATTTTTTGTGATGAGATGTCAGAAAAAAGAGGACTCATCTCAAGATAATCCATTACTTAACTTCAGGAGTCCTCCTCTCTCAGTCTTTGTAGGAAACTAGCTGTACCAGTTCTAGTCCTTTCTTGAAACTGCCTTATTTGTTGCTCACACTTGGAATATTGACTCTTTTGAAGGTTATACGTATATCATGTACCTGTAAGAGAATATACAAATTAAACAGCAAACTTCCTACTAAAGATGTCTACCCAGCACTGGGTACCTCAAGGAGCATCTATCTTGATGTCTTACTTCTCCTTCATTCCCAGCTCCTTGCCATACTCCTTGATCTTTTCCCTTCTTGGATTTCTTTTCTTTCACATTGAATGCCTTTAAAGGATAATTAAACTCTCTCTTCCCACCTCTAGGCCAATATTTAGATTTCCATAACTCATTAATGTCTCCAGTAACTAAAGTGGTGGTAAGTATTGGGTCTCACCCTTTGGAACCACATTACTGAGTTCCACTCTTTGTATTCTAGCTACATTTAATGTGTGACATTTATTGAAGCATATTTACAATGCATAGTTTGATTGGAAAATATTCTGAAACTGAAGTGTGTTCTCAGTTTCTCATCTCAGGACCCTGGGGTCTGATCAGGCTCAGTGTGATCTCTGTGCTCCGTTTTGCTGCCCTCGATGCTGACAGTGTGACAGTAAGACAGGTGAACACAGGTTCTTTTAATATGGTTTATGGGGACACAGTATTGATGTAGGTGGGGGGGACCTCATTTCACAGAACAATCATTTTTAAAAAAAGAAATTGTCTCCAAAATATTTTAAAATAAGGAGCCAGTTATTGCTGATATAGAGAAAGGGATGGCACTGCGGTTGTCTTCCATATTGAATAAGACACTAGAGAGTGTGCTTTGAGATCCTCTATGACCCACGACAAGGGAAAACTGCATCCTGCTGACTTTGACAAAAGACTCCATTTTAATTTTCCTCTGCTCAGAAGAAAACCTTACACAGTAGAGACCTCAAAGACATCACGATTGAAACCCACCTTTTGGAAGTATCTGAGAATGGTGTTCAGAACCGAGTCCTCAAATCAGCGAATCTAATGCAACACTGTGAAGGGGACTTCCCTTAAGGAAACGCACGGAAGATTTCCAATCCTACTCCAAATTAAGTTTTTCAGCAAGAAGAGGACTGCTTACATAACAGCAGGTGTGTGTGCTAATAGCATGATTTCGCTTTAATTAGCAGCACTTGCTGGCAAGATAATTACATACATTGTTTACTCTCAACTCTTTCTTTTAAAGGACCATTAGCATTTTTTTTAGATCTCCTTTCTTCCCAAACAACACTCTGAAAAGCTTTTAAGCCTTTTTGGTTTTCATTATGAAGAAAAAGTAGGCAAGTGCTTAGGCCAATGTCTACTGCCTATAAAGGCAGGTGCATACACAGAGCATTTGTGCATAGGACACACTCTCTCTGGATTTAAAAACAGAAAGTGGACTGACATTTCACAGTATAGAACTGAGCTTTAGAGTCTACAGTATGGGAATGTGGTCTGAGATTTGGAAAAATAGATATTTCCCAGAGGAAAATCACTTATCTATCTGTAATTCGCACAGTGCTCCATAGAGAGGGGGAGAAACGTGTACCAGCACACACAGCCTGAAATGAACAGATTGCTGCCTTTTGCACCAAGTTATAGCCCGCTGAATGTACACACCCGTCACAGTCCCAGAGTGGAACTGTTTGGAAAAGCGTCTTCAGAATCTACCATAAAATCATCTTTGAGTATAAGAAGATCTGCACATTTGCCAAGCTCAGAAAAACTAAAAAGTTTCTGTCACCAGGGAGAAGTAACTTTATTTTCTTGTTTGAAAATTAGGCCATGTGGTAGTTTGAGTAGGAAGGACCCCTGTAGACCCATGTGTTTGAATGGTTGGCCCATAAGGACTAGCACTATTAGGAGGCATGGCCATGTAGAAGTAGGTGTGGCCTTGTTGGAGAAAGTGCATTAGTGTGTATGCAGGCTTTAGAGTCTTATATATGCTCAAGCTATGCTCAGTGTGACAGACACAGTCCCCTTCTCTGCCTATGCATCAAGATGTAGAACTCTCAGCTCCTCCAGAATCATTTCTGCCTCCATACTGCCATGCTTCCTGCCATGCTGATAATAAACTAAACCTCTGAAGCTGTAAGCCAGCCCCAATTAAATGTTTTTGTTTTTGTTTTTTTAAATAAGAATTGCTGTGGTCATGGTGTCTCTTCACAGCAGTAAAACCCTAAGACAGGGATAATTGTTCCCAGTGCCTTGTAATAGGTGGTGGTAGGAGTGTGTTTCTCACAGAAGGAAATTCAACCAACTGGTTGAATTCTTCTGAGGACCTGGTAGGAAAACATCCTGGATTATAAACCTGCAATGGCATGTTTTAGTATTTCAAACTGACTTATGAGTATTCTGTGTTTGAAGGCTTTTGATTTTTCAGATGGGCAAGTAAAATCAAAAAAGCTGTGTCAATATGCCCTTTTATTTAATCAAATATCAGATTAAATTAGGGGATAAACAAAAAGATTGTCTACAGAGTATGCTTCTATGTACTAACAGCAATATTTGCCGGAAGAATATATAAATCAAGATTAGGATGAAAAGTTTAGTAATATTACACCTTGATTATTTCTTTTCAGAACTGTTAGGTGTAAAAGTAACTTTTATTCTGCTGTAATTGTCATCTCAGGGGCTTATTGCCTCTGTCTGCTAACCTAGGCCTAGTCCTGGAAGCTTCTACCCTTCATGCAATCTAATCTAGGCTTACAATGTTTTCAGCCTCTGAGACTTACTGCTAAATAAGCTCACCCTTTCTTGTTCTTTCTGATCTCTGGATGGGGCTGGAGAGATGGCTTAGTGGTTAAGAGCACCGATTGCTCTTCCAAAGGTCCTGAGTTCAAATCCCAGCAACCACATGGGAAAAAAAAAAAAACAAAGCTGATCTTTGGCTGGCTAACTCAACTCAACTGTTCTGGCTCAAAACTCCTTCCCAAGCTGATAGATTCAAACTGGATTCTCTCTTGGCCTCTGACTGAATTGCTCTGCTTGGCCTCATACTAATGTTGGCAATATGTTCTAAGCTTCTGGCTCATTCTCATTCTCTGGCTCATTCAGTCTTTACCTATGTCTAGACTGTTTCCTCTTCAATTTGTGTCTGTAAAACTCTCCCAGTAACTAACTCTGTCTCTCTCTCTCTCTCTCTCTCTCTCTCTCCCTCTCCCTCTCCCTCTCCCTCTCCCTCTCCCTCTCCCTCTCCCTCTCCACTGCTCTCTTAAATAATTTCACTTTCCTCTCTCTTCTGGTGAGAGTTGGGCATATCCTATTCTGTCAAATCTTTCTCTGTTCATCACTTTGTCTACCACTCAACTAGATATCACTTTCAAAAATGGTGCCTCCTTCTACAAACTAATTTTACAATATTTTGTAAAATATAACTTTACAAAATAACTTCATTGTTTGAGATTAAAGGTATATACTAAGAGTGTGTCTGTATTTTAGCATGAGGAATTAAAGGTATGTGCTAAGGACTGAGCCACACCACAACTAGAAGCAGGTATTTTCAGTAAATAAAACAATCTCAGGGTTCACAATGTGATCAAATATCCTACAACAGTTAGGTCTCAAACTCAAGACAAATGGCTAACAAGGGTGCCTGTTTAACATACCAAAGCAGACTCTGGCCACCAGTCCCTCAGTCCCTATCTGTTACACAATCATCCTGGCTAGCATACCCCACCCGCTACCCTCAACATCTCCAGCCAAGAAACTGGGCTGGGCTTCCCTTCTCCTAGTATCTTCTGATCCCTATATGACCTCTGCCATTTTGGACACATGGCCTCTTGGCTGCTAGTTCCTCTCCTTCCCTCTCTTCTTCTCCCACTCCTCCCCCTGAAATGCCTCAGTTCAATTGGGACCCTTCCAGGTGTCTCTGGCTGTTCTCTCACCCTCATATCTACAATAAACCCCTTCTCCTCAACCATACCTGGGCGCACTCACGTCCTTGGTTTTTATTTATCTGGTGCTGAAACCTGGGATTGGCATAAATGAGGTCCCTTTCAAGGAACTTGGCCTCTCCAAACCATGCTACTAATTTGACTTCTCTGAGTTATATGTGGATCGTTTGCTTCTACTGGCTTCTGCCACTCACCAAATTTGGCTCCAAATTCTAGAGTCCATCTTCCCAGATACTTCTCCTCTACGCTCCTCTAATGATCCTTTGTCTGTTCCTTAAGTGTCTCTCCAGCTCCTGGAGCCTTCTACATCTTCCAGGGGAACCTTCTCAAAGGACCATCCTTCTACACCCTTCTGGGGCACCCTCCCAGGGTACCTGCCCAGGTATTCACCTCATTTCTTTTGAATCTAGCCTGCTACACCTGTCTGGGTATTTCTCTATGCCTATGTGAACACATCTTTCTACCTAAGACACTTACTATTTCCCTTTTCCCAAAAGCCTCAGCTGCTCTCTCCTTCCCCACTCTACTGGATAAGTGTCACACCTGAGCTGCCTGCTTTGTCTACTGTTACTACAAAGGCCACACAAGTGTGCCAGAAAGCTCTTCTTGTCCTACTGGGTCCCCATCACATTGAAAAGGATATTTCTCTGGGATTTGGTACATTTCTCTAAGACAAGTCTCTCATTCTAGTTGGGGACACCTGGCTTGAAATTCTTGTCACCACAACACTTCCCTTTTTGCTCAGCTCCTCCCTGTGGTCCCATAGCTTTCCTAAGCCACCATAGCCTCTCTCGGATTCCCTAGCCTCCCACTAGGAGATTCCTGAAGTCCTGAAACTTTCCTAAGTCCTTCTGAGCCTCTGTCACCTTGTTCTGTCTCTCATCTCCCACCTGGAGTTCCCTCTCCTCCTTCCTGGAACTGCCTGCTCTCTCTCTTCCCTATGCTCTTGTTGCTTCTGGGATACTGATGACCCTGTTTCCTCTAAGCTCCATCCTACAGTCTCACAGCCTCTCTAAGCCTGTCTAGGCCAAAGAGGCAACCTCTCAGCCCCCTCTTGGAACTTATATGAACCTTCCCAATAGCACAGTTATTCATCTCTTGTTTTTAAAAATAGATCTATTTACTATATATGTAATTAGAATTCTACTCTTATATGGAAGACAGATGTTTTTAAACAGCAATCATATGACTTACCCGCCTCATGACTAATGTCCTCCTCAGGATGGAAAGAACCATTTGGCTGGCAGCCATCTTTACCAAGGTTATAGGATATTTGCCATGTGAATTCATCATCTTAAGATGATCACAAGATAGTTGTCCAGCATAGAAATGCCACAAGCTTGGATTTTATAACAATAAAAAGATGGCACTGTATGTCCACAAGTAGTCTTCTGACATATTATATTCACAGATTGTCTTTATGGTCAAGCATAAAATGATTCTTCATGATCTAAAGTCAATTGCCAGTGAGGGTCTGAGGTGGCTGCTTATAAGCACATTGGGAGAGGTAGTTTGCCCAATAGATGAAAATCTGATTTTACTATATTAGAAAAAAAGAAGCTGTGATTAACATTAAACATAAAACTCTTATCTCTTATGGGCAAAGAACCTTTTATACCACTGATATGGTACCATCAATTAAAAGTATTTAATGTGTTTATATTACATGAAGTCCTAAGTGTTATTAAATAGATGCAAATTTTAGACTCATGTAAATAAGTCTCTCTTTTTCTTTTTCTCTCTCACACACAAATACACATAAACACAAATACACACACACAGACACACACAAGGATTTACATATTAGAACTTGCCAGCTCCAACAGTACTTACAATTTATCAAGTGATTGAATTTTTCAATGCAAATACTACAATATTAACAATAAGATAAGATACTTTAGGTATAACTGGAAAGACATTTGAAAATTTGAGCATGTTTGGCATGATAACGAATTGATACACAGTTTTAAGGACAGCTATCTGGAAAAGTCCAAACACCGAGGATCCTAGTTTAACTCTAACTTGGTAAACCAAGCATCTCACTTTACTGAACATATGGTATGAATATGTGTTTCAAAACATAGCAGAAATAGAGAAAGAGCCTGCTAATGGTTGTCCCCTAATACTTTGAACTATGTACAAGGTAGATGGATTTGGTTTCTACGAGGGTTTACCAGTTCCTATGGCTGAATGATCTTACCAAGAATGGCAGAGGCAAAGTTTTAGCTTTAGTGTGTCTCTAACAGTGAATGGGATGGAAAGTAGGGATAATAAGTTAGTTATGTGGCCTCCTTTATGTCTAACTTGGAGATTAAAAAAAAAAGTCCTTTCACATTGTTTATATGCAAACATCAAAGCATTCTATGGCATAACTTATAATATGTACTAAACTATTGACAGCAATCCTCTATACAGATAGCATACAGATGCAAGTAAAACTACAAGGTTCATAACTTTGGAGTGCTCTAAAAAGAAGAACTAATATTTTATTCCATCCCTCACAAGATGAATAGAGGCTATAGATAGCACACTTTAATAATTAAAATTGAAATACCAACTTCATATATGCCTCTTCCTTGACATGTTCTAACAGGTCCAGAAACTATGTTTGTCCCTCATCAGTAAGGAAGTGTGAATGGGACAGGCATTTTTCATATATAGAGGATATTAAATTGATTCTTATATGAGCTAAATCTAACAGTAAAACAAGTTTACATAACACCTCCAGTAATGCTGGCTTTCACTAGTGCATATGTAACCCACTGTGTAGCACTGCTTCTCAGTCTAATTAAATATCGCCCAGCTGTGCACTATTCCCAAAAGAAATCTGAAAAAGGAATTGATATAGCTGTGCATGAGCCTATAATCTATCCATTTAGGGTTCGTCTTATCAAAATATCATTTCCACTGTTCTTTCAGATGCAAAGCTAAGCTGGATTTCCTTAAGCAGGACGGTTAATTAGTTTGAGACTCCCCAGTCAGTGTAGTTTATTTATGCTGCAAACATTTTTTTTCTAAAAACATAACAGAAAACAAGTATCTCTCTCGAGCTAAATTATAATTGAAGAGGACAACTATAAAAGTGTGGTGATAGGAATATGTCAGACATCACAATCAAAATATCATTGGATCTGTTTGGGGTGGTATTGTTGACATTGAAAACAGTTTTCAGCCGGGCGTGGTGGCGCACGCCTTTAATCCCAGCACTCGGGAGGCAGAGGCAGGCGGATTTCTGAGTTCGAGGCCAGCCTGGTCTACAAAGTGAGTGCCAGGACAGCCAGGGCTACACAGAGAAACCCTGTCTCGAAAAACCAAAAAAAAAAAAAAAAAAAGAAAACAGTTTTCTTGGGGCTGGAGAGATGGCTCAGCAGTTAAAAGCACTGGCTGCTCTTCCAGAGGTCTTGAGTTCAATTCCTAGCAACCACATGGTAGCTCACAACCATCTGTAACAGGACCCTATGCCCTCTTCTGTTGTATCTGAAGACAGTGACAGTGTACTCATATACATAAAATAAATAAAATCTTTTTATTATTATTATTTTCTTTTTTTTACACTCCAGATTTTATTCCCCTCCCAGTCCATCTCTTGACTATTCCACATCCCATACCTCCTTCCTACCCCCTGTCTCCATGAAGATGTGCCCTCACCACCCCACCAGACCTCTAAACTCCCTGGTGCCTCCAGTCTCATGAGGGTTAGGTGCATCTTCTCTGAGTAAACTCAGACAAGGCAGTCCTCTGCTTGTGATCCAGTGTCTGAGAGATCTTGCGGGGGGGCGGGGGGGGGGGTCCAGGTTAATTGAGACTGCTGGTCCTCCTACAGTGTCACACTCATCCTCAGCTTTTCCCTAATTCATCCACAGGGGTCAGCAGCTTCTGTCCATTGGTTGGATGCAAATATCTGCATCTGACTCTTTCAGCTGCTTGTTGGGTCTTTTAGAAGGCAGTCATGCTAGGTCCCTTTTTGTGAGTGCTCCATAGCCTCAGTAATAGTGTCAGGCCTTGGGGCCTCCCACTTTGTGCCTGTCACTGGACCTTCTTTTCCACAGGCTCTTCTCCATTTCCATTCCTGCAGTTCTTTCAGACAGGAACAATCATGGGTCAGAGTTTTGATTGTGGGATAGCAACCCCATCCTTCACTTGATGCCCTGTCTTTCTGCTGGAGGTGGGCTCTACAAGTTCCCTCTCTCCACTGCAGGGCATTTCATCTCTTGTCCCTCCCTTTGACTCTTGAGAATCTCTCACCTCCCAGGTCTCTAGTGCATTCTGGAGGGTCCCCCCAACCTCCTACCTCCCGAGGTTGCTTCTTTCTATTCTTTCTGCTGGCCCTCAAGGCTTCAGTCCTTTTCCCCCCACCCAATACCAGATCATGTTCCCCTCTCCCTCCACCGCCCCATCCCCTTTCCCTTCCAGATCTCTCACTCCCCCCCCCCTTGTGGTTGCTTTCTTCTCCCTCCTAAGTGGAACTGAGGTATTCTCACTTGGGCCATTCAGCCCAAAAAGAAACAGTTTTCTTACAAAGGTATAGACAGAAATTTCTAGAATTTTTTTAAACTAGCTAAGTTTCATGGAACAATTTAGTTATTTGATCTAAATAAGTTTTATTGTTTTATGTGTCTGGCACAACAAAAATGTTCTGTTCAAGTTTTAAAGCTGTAAGTACAAACAGAAGTATACAATTTAAATAGTTGTAACGTCTGAAACTAAAATCTCCCAGCATATAGGGAATCAAGTTGATTTTAGAGACACAGAGAAGAGTATATTTGTCATAAGCATGATATGCCAGAAATATAAACAGACTTGTATATCTTTCTACACTGTCAGAATTTGCTAAATAAAAACAGATTTACTAGGTGTTCATGGCAGCAATTTGTCAGATAATGCCGCCTTTCTTGGTAATCTGGCTAGTGCAGGTGCAGCTTACTTCTCTTCAATCTTAACTACTAATATCAGCTTTCATGTCACACACAACATAGAACTATCTCTGTACATGTGCATCTGCAGTTAACAGGATGGATACAACTTAAAGAGGCTAGAGAAGAATTCAAGAGTTGTTGCAGGGCTGATAGAAACGTCAACAGAGTCTGCGTTAACATGCTGACATACCCAGGACCAGCAACAGAGAAGAAGCTGTTGTAGAGATCAGACCACAGGAGAGAGAAGCTTCAGAGTTCATCTCAGAGGTGAAATGGAGAGCCAGGTAGGTCAGGAAGCTTAGATACAGGTCCAGATGAGCTGGCTCATGAAAGGGCAGAGGACCACATCAACAGGGTTGGTGGGCACTCCTAGCCAGGGGGATAGCTGGGAGTTTTGTTCCGGTGACTGGCTCTCTCTCTCTCTCTCTCTCTCTCTCTCTCTCTCTCTCTCACACACACACACACACACACACACACACACACACACACACACACAGAGAGTTTACAAGCTAGCTCTTTCCAGTTACAACAGTACACTATATCAGTTAACGACAAAAAGGCAACCAACACATTGGGAAAGGATCTTTACCAACCCTAAATCCAAAATATACAAAGAACTCAAGAAGTTAGACTCCAGAGAACCAAATAACCCTGAAATACCTTGGTATGACTCTAACTTAGGAAGTGAAAGATCTATATGCCAAGAATTTCAAGTCTCTGAAAAAAGAAATCAATGAAGATCTCAAAAGATGGAAAGATCTCCCATGCTCATGGATTGGCAGGATTAATATAGTAAAAATGGTGATCTTGCCGAAAGCAATCTACAGATTAAATGCAATCCCCATCAAAATTCCAACTCAATTCTTCACAGAGTTAGAAAGAGCAGTTGGCAAATTCATCTGGAATAATAAAAGAACTAGGATAGCAAAAACTATTCTCAACAACAAAAGAACCTCTGGTGGAATCACAATCCCCGACCTAAAACTGTACTACAGAGCAGTTGAGATAAAAAACTGCATGGTACTGGTACAGCGGCAGACAAGTAGATCAATAAAATAGAATTGAAGACCCAGAAATGAATCCACACACCTATGGTCACTTCATCTTTGACAAGGGAGCTAAAACCATGCAGTAGAAAGAAGACAGCCTTTTCAACAAATGGTGCTGGCACAACTGGTGGTTATCATGTAGAAGCATGCGAATTGATCTATTCTTATCTTCTTGCACAAAGCTCAAGTCTAAGTGGATCAAAGAACTCCATATAAAACCAGAGACACTGAAACTTATAGAAGAGAAAGTGGGGAAAAGACTTGAAGATATGGGCACAGGGGAAAAATTCCTAAACAGAACACTAATGGCTTGTACTGTAAGATCAAGAATTGACAAATGGGAACTCATAAAATTGCAAAGCTTCTGCAAGGCAAAAGACACCATCAATAAGACAAAAAAGGCCACCAACAGATTGGGAAAGGATTTTTACCAATCCTAAATCTGATAGGGATCTAATATCGAATATATACAAAGAGCTCAAGAAGCTGGACTCCAGAAAATAAAAAATGGTGTACAGAGCTAAACAAAGAATTCTGAACTGAGGAATGCCAAATGGCTGAGAACCACTTGAAAAAATGTTCAACATCCTTAATCATCAGGGAAATGCAAACCAAAACAACCTTGAGATTCAACCTCAAACCAGTCAGAATGGCTAAGATCAAAAATTCAGGTGACAACAGATGCTGGCGACCTCTCCTGGGCATATACCCAGAAGAAGTTCCAACTGGTAATAAGAACACATGCTCCACTATGTTCATAGCAGCCTTATTTATAATAGCAAGAAGCTAGAAAGAACACAGATGTCCCTCAACAGAGGAATGGATACAGAAAATGTGGCACATTTACACAATGGAGTACTACTCAGCTATTAAAAACAATGAATTTATGAAATTCTTGGGCAAATGGATGTATCTGGAGGATATCATCCTTAGTGAGGTAATCCAATCACAAAAGAAGTCATTAGATATGCATTCACTGATAAGTGGATATTAGCCCAGAAACATAGAATACCCAAGATACAATTTGCAAAACACAAGAAAATCAAGAAGAGGAATCAACGTGTGGATACTTCATTCCTCCTTAGATTAGGGAACAAAGTACCTATGAAAGGAGTTACAGAGACAAAGTTTGGAGCTAAGACAAAAGGATGGACTATCCAGAGACTACCCAACCCGGGGATCCATCCCATAATCAGCCACCAAACCCAGACACTATTGCATATGCCAGCAAGATTTTGCTGAAGGGACCCTGGTATAGCTGTCTCATATGAGGCTATTCCAGTGCCTGGCAAATATAGAAGTGGATGCTCACAGTTATCTATAGGATGAAACACAGGGCCCCCAATGGAGAAGCTAGAGAAAGCACCCAAGGAGCTGAAGGGGTCTGCAATCCTATAGAAAGAACAACAATATGAACTAACCAGTACCCCCAGAGCTCGTGTCTCTAGCTGCATATGTAGCAGAAGATGGCCTAGTCAGCCATCATTGGGAAGAGAGGCCCCTTGGTCTTGCAAACTTTATATGCCCCAGTACAGGGGAACACCAGGGCCAAATAGTGGGAATGGGTGGTGTTTTAGTCAGGGTTTCTATTCCTGCACAAACATCATGACCAAGAAGCAAGTTGGGGAGGAAAGGGTTTATTCGGCTTACACTTCCATACTGCTGTTCATCACCAAAGGAAGTCAGGACTGGAACTCAAGCAGGTCAGAAAGCAGGAGCTGATGCAGAGGCCATGGAGGAATGTTCTTTACTGGCTTGCCTCCCCTGGCTTGCTCAGCCTACTCTTTTATAGAACCCAAGACTACCAGCCCAGGGATGGTCCCACCCACAAGGGGCCTTTCCCCCTTGATCACTAATTGAGAAAATGTCTTACAGTTGGATCTCATGGAGGCATTTCCTCAAATGAAGCTCCTTTCTCTGTGATAACTCAGCTGTGTCAAGTTGACACAAAAATAGCCAGTACAATTGACCCCTTGTCAACTTGACACACAAACACATCACTAGTAAGCCTCAACCCTTACATTCTTATTCATCCCCAAGATCTAAATAACTTTAAAAGTCCCACAGTCTTTACATATTCTTAAATTTTCAATCTCTTTAAAATATCCATCTCTTTTAAAATCCAAAGTCTTTTTACAATTAAAACTCTCTTAACTGTGGGCTCCACTAAAACAGTTTCTTCCTTCAAGAAGGAAAATATCAGGGCACAGTCACAATCAAAGCAAAAATCAATCTCCAACTGTCCAATGTCTGGGATCCAACTCACGATCTTCTGGGCTCCTCCAAGGGCTTGGGTCACTTCTCCAGCCATGCCCTTTGTAGCACACACGTCGTCCTCTGGGCTCCAGATGCATGTACTCCACTGCTGCTGCTGCTCTTGGTGGTCATCTCATGGTACTGGCATCTCCAAAACACTGCATGACCCCTTCAGTCCTGGACCTTCAATTACAACTGAGGCTGCACCTTCACCAATGGCCTTCCATGGCCTCTCACAGTGCTGAGCCTCAGCTGCTCTGCATGACCCCTTCATGCCTTCAAAACCAGTACCACTTGGGTGACCCTTACACATTACCAAGTCCCGCTGCAGAAGGAGTACAACCTTGCCTATCTCTGGAACACAGCCTCTTTGTGCTTTCAGAAAACACTTCCCAGAAGATGTCACCTCAACGATGCTGGTCTCTTCTTAATCACCGCTAATTTCTTAGCTCCAGCTAACCAGCATCAATAGTCCCAGTAATGCAAAGTTTTTGCTTTAGTAGTTCTGGTATCTTGTTAATCACAGCTGATTCTTCAGCCCCAGCTAACCAGAACTACAAAATCTTCACAATCAAAACAGCAACGGCCCTGAAAAGAGTCTTTAATTTTCCCTCTGAAATTTCACAAACCAGACCTCCATCTTCTGCACTGTTCTCAACATTATCTTCCAAGCTCCTACACAACATCTGACAGAGCTCTTAACAACGAATGGATCTTCAAGCCCAAAGTTCCAAAGTCCTTCCACAGTCCTCCCCAAAACACGGTCAGGTTGTCACAGGAATACCCCACTCTGCTGGTACCAATTTGTTTTAGTCAGGGTTTCTATTCCTGCACAAACATCATGACCAAGAAGCAAGTTGGGGAGGAAAGGGTTTATTCGGCTTACACTTCCATACTGCTGTTCATCACCAAAGGAAGTCAGGACTGGAACTCAAGCAGGTCAGAAAGCAGGAGCTGATGAGGAATGTTCTTTACTGGCTTGCCTCCCCTGGCTTGCTCAGCCTACTCTTTTATAGAACCCAAGACTACCAGCCCAGGGATGGTCCCACCCACAAGGGGCCTTTCCCCCTTGATCACTAATTGAAAAAATGCCTTACAATTAGATCTCATGGAGGCATTTCCTCAACTGAAGCTCCTTTCTCTGTGATAACTCAGCTGTGTCAAGTTGACACAAAAATAGCCAGTACAGGTGGGTAGGGGAGCAGGGTGTGGGGAGGGTATAGGGAACTTTCGGGATAACATTTGAAATATAAACAAAGAAAATATCTAATAAAAAAAAGGAGTGTTTTTATGGGTAGTGCCATTCTAACACTAGGGGAGGGGAAGGGCGCCCCAGGCTGCTGCAGGAGGATGCAGCACAGAAACCAGCTGTCTGGAGAGGGGATGTGAGCTTCTCGTGGCAGGCGGGGGGTGGGAGGGAATGCAGAGGCAAACTGTCTGTACACAACACGGAAGTCTTGTCTGTACACAGTAATTCGAGGGTTACAACACTGAGGCACGGAGTGTATCTGGACTCAAGAGTTCCAGATCTCACAGAGTCCTGAGCATCATTGGCTCCCATGAGCTCTGGAAATAGCCCTGTGTTTGCAACAGCTCTTAAGCACTAAGAAGGTTATCACTATCGAACCAGTCACAGCACTAGAGACAGGTCAGGCTTCAGGAATTAGCGGAAGAGCCAAGGAGACATGCCAGCAAGGGCTGGGAAGGGATGAAGGACAGGTCTCACAAGGGAGACAAGGGTAAAAAGAAAAAAATAGAAAACAGCCTAGGGAAAGCAAGATTTTATCTTCTCATATGACCAAGTAGTATTTATGGAAATGCATACATATAAACCTTTATGAAATTTATTGATGTCCAAATGAGTTAACAGAAGCAATCAAAAATAGAATTAAAAAGAAAGCCGGAAAGAGATAAGCGTGAAGGAAGGGAAGAGAAAAGATAACACAGGAAAATGCAAAACACATCTTACAACAAAGCAAACTCGTGGTATGATTGAGCTTCGACAGAAAAATAAATTATACTGAACTTGAATAAAGATGATGTTTTTATTCAACAAATTGAACCTGAAGCAACGACTTTAAGTAAGACAGAAGTGCAAAAGTTTTCTGGCTCACAGGGTAAGATGTTAGTTAATGACAGATACCCTGGGAATCATATGTTGTCACATACACATCTACATTGTACATATCAGGTGTTTCAAAACAGATGGCCCAAATTTGAAGTCAAGGGGCAGTAATATTAATAACAATAAATTTTTAAAATAATATAAATAATGTAAATAAAATGATGTAATAAAATCAATCGATAACTACATTTCTTGCATAAGATTTCTGAGTCTATGCAAGGAATTTCAATCCCTCCTATGAAAAGTAGAAATAGAAATGACTCAGGTACATATAATCATTGTCTAAAATCATTAGCAGGTTTTTACACTCACAAATTCATGATTTTAATAAGGCAAATATAGGCGTGATCATGTGCCATAAGTGGTAGCTCATGGCATATGAAAGAAACCAAAGAGATGCCTTACGAACATGCAGTCTCTACAAGGGCAAGGTTTATTTCTGTATTAGTTAATAAAGGGTGTAGAACTGCTCTCCTCTGATGAGGCACAAGATACATGGGAGGATTTGGAGGAAGGAAGGGGATGGGAGAGTGTTGTAATTAAATCACCATCTCAAAAATAAATAATTTAGAAGGCAAAGATACCATCTGTAACAGTATGGAAGTGATATGGGTGTCGAGTGATGTCAGTCAGGCATAGGAATATCCACACAGCATGGTCTCACTTGTGGGTAGAATCTGAGACTTCTGGTTTCATAGACATCAAGAGCAGAGTAGGCAATGTCAAAGGCTGGGGAGAGTCAGATGTGTTGCAAGACAGGAAAAGGTGAGTCAACGGGGTGCCATATGATGGGACAAGGGTGTACTGTAAGCTCAGCGGTGTACTGTGTCCTCCAAAAGCTAGAAGAGAAAACTTTGTAAGCTTATGCAATAGAGAAATGATAAGCATACAGACAGGCATGTCTGGCTTGGTTTAAATACAACCCAGTGTATATAGGTATCAAAATATGTTAGCCCATTCATATAGTCAATATTCTTTTATTTAATTACTAATATAAGTTTAACTTTATATTTTTAATATATAAACTATCATAGGATTTCTCAAATTTGTAAGAGGTAGAATAGTAAGACTTTAAAGAGGAAAAAGAAGGTTACAGAAAATGGGGGTGTCTATTACTACAGTGTTAATCAAAGAAAAATTTTAAAAACACTTGGAGAAATGCAGAGTATACTATGGCAACATAAAAGACAGCTTCCTAAGCTTGGCAGTGGTGGCACATACCTTTAATCTCAGCACTTGGGAGGCAGAGGTGGATTTCTGAGTTCAAGGCCAGCCTGGTCCCCAGAATGAGTTCCAGGACAGCCAGGGCAATACAGATAAAAAAAAAAAAAAAAGACAATTTCCTTAGGCTTTTAACATGGATCCTTGGGCACTCTAGAGTTAACAGAGCCATCAAGATTATTTATTTTCTCAAAAGAGAAAAGAGAGAGGTCATACAGGGGACAGTCCCTGAGATGCTCATCCTGGGGCAGTGTGAGTCTCCCTCTGAGGTTGCTTTAGTCAGCAATTCTTCGAGTATGAACTCCAGAACTGAGTCATCAAATCTAGTCCACTCTTCTAAGCTGCTGCTAAATTTACCTTAATTTTCTTTACAGCTTTTACTTTGATTTCAAAATTCTAATTATCTACATTGCTATTTCTTGAACAATAAAACATTTTCCAACTACTTATTTAGCAAATAGCTATTGTTTATTTTTTATTTAATAGCTATGAAAAGACAAATGAGCTAATTGAAGTCTTCATGTTGCCATCTTAAATGTGTATTTGCTGTTATTATGTTTTAGTATAAATGCTGTATGCCATATTTTTGTTATAGTTTCAACTTTCTTCTATTCTTTTGACTGTATTTATATAGGGCAATTTAATTGCTGAGTTTTGTAAGCTTT
This sequence comes from Mus caroli, assembly GCF_978045245.1. Taxonomy (NCBI): domain Eukaryota; kingdom Metazoa; phylum Chordata; class Mammalia; order Rodentia; family Muridae; genus Mus; species Mus caroli. The sequence continues at coordinate 73,009,135 of NW_028227264.1, forward strand.
GAAAAATAACTTTTCCATTTTTCTATTAATATGGTCTATATACTAATCAATATTGAGTTAGGTATACTTTGTAATTCTCTACTAAGCTCTACCTATGTCATGTGTCTGAGTGTGGGACTCAAGTGTGCAAGAAATTCTCACCCTTGTGTGACAAATCTTCATGGTCCAACATTTGACTTACAATGGGACTTTGGTTATAACATTAGGAAACCAGTTAATGATATTAGATTTTTCTCTCTGTATACAAATAAGAATGGTCATATTCAAGTAGAGCTAAGTTGACCCTAGCCTGTGACATTTTCTTTCTGTTACTGCTTTGGATCAGCACAGCAGAGTGATGTGTGGGCACTTGTCACTTAGATGCTGTGGTAGTTTGAACATGCTTGGCCCACGGGAAGTGCTACTTGGAGGTATGGCCTTGTTAGAGGAAGTACATCACTGTGGGGTGGGCTTTGAGGGTTGCTAATGCTCAAGTTCCACCCCCTGTGGAAGAAAGTCTCTTCCTGGCTATAATTGAATCAAGATGAAGAAGTCTCAGATTCTTCTCCAGCACCATGTCTGCCTGGATGCTGTCAAGCTTCCTGCCATGATGATAATGGACTGAACCTCTGAAAGTATAGGCCAGCCCCAATTAAATGCTGTCCTTTATAAGAGTTGCCTTGGTTATGGTGTCTGTTCACGGCAGTAAAACCCTAAGACAGGAGTTTTGAAGAGGTGTTAAGTATAATAAGTGAAAGCCCAGAAGCAGGAGATCACTGGGGACAAACACACGTGGAAACACAGTGAAGAATTAAAATAGCATGACATGAAGAAATATAACTCACACATCATTTCAATGCCCTGATGAAGGTGAAGTTACATCCATAACAGATTTGTGGGATGGACAGATCCCCAACAGAACCTGCAGCTTTGTAGTTTACTGATGATAAAGTTGAATAAAATAATGTGCATTGAGTTTATATGAGAAGAAAACCATTAAACCTTGAAATTAAAGTTAAAGGTGAAGGCACATGAGTCTCTGGAAGAATTTATTGGTCTCGTTTGAGGAGTTTCATAGTTTCTTGGTTTCTACCAAGGTCTAGGATTTCAAGTTGCCATTCTGGCCACTATGTGTCCTGGGTCTACATTCAATTATCAGATGTGGGTATTCACTTATCTAACATTACTTTCTGCAAATGTTCTTTCTGGATTTTTGTTGCTTCTTTGTCAAATACACCTTGATTGCATTTATGGGGCTATGTTTCATCATCTTAATCAACTTGCCTATTATTTTATTAGTATCACATTGTCCTGATAGCTGGAACTTTATTGTAATAAAGTTCTCTCTGCAATCTCTTAATATTGGCCATTTATATTTTTCTATTCTTAGTCAGAAGAGATTAGGGGAGGGTATGGGAAGAAGAAGGGAGAGCAGAACAGAAGGGGGCAAATAAAAGAAGGAGGTGAGGAAGGTCCAGCAGGGGAGAAGGAAGAAACAAAGGGAAAAAGAGGAAGAGAGAGGAGGCAAAGGTGGGTAGGTGCCTTTAAGTCAGGCATAAATGACAGAATTGACATGTGAGAGAAATGCCAAGTTATCTTGGCAAGTTCTTGCGTGTCATCAGTGGTAGATTTTTTCAAACAGTTCAAGAGGCAAAAGAAGTGGCCACTTGTTTAAAATGGGAGAAAGGCCAAGAGGATGTCTTCTACATTTCCTGCAAATACTTGAATTTCTGTGGGAAATTCCATGATGTTGATGTACTGGTCTCATCAGGAAATCACGTTTTCCTCAATGTACACAACAGAACAATAAGCATTTATGCATAACATTTTCTCTTACCTAGAACTTCTACTCCAGGATTAATTTTTACAATAGAACAACCCAATATACAAATCAAGAGAATTAGAAGTCATTGATGGTGCCTATAATAATACATAAGTATATCTACTCCAGCACACTTCTGTAAGGAGACAGCGAATGTTATCTTCGTTGTTCTATTCAGTGAGTGTTGTGTATATTATTTGGGTTTTCATACTTATATCTCTGGCTATTAGATAAATTGTGCTATGTTAAATGCTGGTAATCTTCCTCATGTGGAAGGAGTTCTGTTATATCACATGTCTATTTAATTACTAAACATATTTTAGTCATAACTTGAAATCAAGACAATAAGACCAAGCATTTTCTCTATTTTATTTCCTATATATGTGTTACCTTAATAGTGCCTTCTATTTATAACTTTAGTTAGATCATTTTTCTTAAAACAATATTTTATTAGCATATAGTTTAATATGATAATTTTCTTTAAACATGTCTTATCTCAAATATGTGCTGTGTCTTACTATAAAATACCAGTATTTAAATGGCATTATTGTAGTTACTGTTCTGTTTGTGATGGAACATCATGACCAAGGCAAGTTATATTTAAGTGTTGAAAGTTTCAGGTGGTGAGTCCATGACCATCATGGCAGGAAAGACGGCAGCAGATAGGTAAGCATGGTGCTGGAGCAGTAGCCGAGAGTTCTGCAAGTTGTAGGCAGATAGCTAGATCAGGCCTAGTGTTGGCTTTTGAAACCCAGTGACATACCTTCTCCAACAAGGCCACACCCCTTATATTTATATATTCATCTATATATCAATCATCTGTCATTGTCTCTATCACTTATCTATCAATATCTATCTAGTACTATCTATTTGTCTATCCATGATCTATCAATAATATGTACTTAGTACTGTGATCAAGATCCTTTCCAAACAGTTCCACTAATCGGATACCAAATATTCAAACATATCAGCCTAAGAATGGGGCCATTCTTATTCAAACCATCATAGACATATTACATATCATACTATCTCCTATGAGAAGTAACTCTTTGTATTGTTTGGTTTTTTTTTCTGTGAATTATATAAAAGTGTGTCTGTCACTCAGTATCAGTGTTCGTCTAAGTGAACAGGGACCCATGACTGCTGTGGTCCTCCTCTGCTCTTTCAGACCTGGATTAGCTATTGCCTTCAGCTCCACTAAATGCCCTCCTTATGAGCACAATAGAAAGAAGAGATTAGGACCAAAAAATGTATTGATAAGGGAAGCTATGGATATTTAAGGATAGAATAAGGAAAGAAAAAAAAGGTATTTCTAAACTTTACTTAGAATTTTGTCAAAAGAGTCAGTCTTGGGGCAATGACAGATGCTGAGATATGCTGAGAGTCTTGCCATGATCTGAATTTCTTTTGTAGCACATCAGAAGTTAGAATAAAGTCCTAAAGAGAGTGGCACTATTAGGAGATGTAGCCTTGTGGGAGGAAGTGTGTCACTGTGTGGGCAGACTTTGAGGTCTCATATATGCTCTGCTTCCTGCAGATTAACTCTTGACTCTCCAGCACCATGGCTGACTGCAAGCTGCTGTGCTTCCCACCATGATCAAAGTCTCTGAACCTGTAAGCCAGTCCCAATTAAATGTTGTCCTTCATGAGAGTTGCAGTGGTCAGGGTGTCTCATCACAGCAATAGAAGCCCTAACTAAGACACTTACTTGAAACCTATCTATCATCTGTTCATTCTTTATTATCTATCATCTATTATCTATTATCTATGCCATTTATTATCTATCTATCATCACTCTGTCATCTACTTATAATTTGTGCAATCAAATTATTTACATATCATATATCTTTTATGTATATATATATTAATATATATACCAATCCTCTATCTTTGTCTATATTTCTTATCTATCAATTTCTATCTAATACTATCTATTTGTCTATCCATAATCTATCAATTATATGTACTTAGTACTGTTAGTCCTTATAGGAGCAACTTAATGTTTGTGGATTTTTTTATTGTTTTTTGTTTTTTGTTTCACGTGGCCTTTGTTAACACTTTTTCCTCCTGGGATGTGTTACAAGGCATAATACTGTCACTGAGATTATACAGTAATTACCTGAAATTTTTATATTTTATCAAAATTTCATATGGTGACCTACTCATGAAAATCTTGACATAGATCCTATTTCTTTATCATTTTTCCTTGCTTGTTGACTCTCCATTCATTTTTAGTGACATTGTTCTTCCTATTTCATTAGTATAGAGAACTTGCAGTATTTTCATCTGTAGTTAATAACAATAGAGCTTTCCTGAAACTTCCAGCACCACACAAAAGGCATCTAAGTTTATGACTATTTCTACATCTGATATATTCTCTGTGGCAAGAAATCCTATTAACCAGGTCATAGTCTACGACAAGCTTTCTTGGTTCCCTCAATCCTTCAAACATAAATCCATATAAAAATAGAAAGGTAGCAATTTCACAGTGCCCAAGCTTTAATCAGTTCATTCCCTATGCCGTGATGGAAGAATGGCGAAGTTGAACATTAGCCTTTATTTCTCCGGTAAGTGGCAGGTGAAATAGTGACGGATCTCAGAAGCGGAAAGCATTGGTTCACTTCCACCGCTCGCTCTGGATAGTTTCTCCGTGTATGGTCTGAGACTTACTTTATTCAGGAATATTTTCTACAGAAAAACTATGTGATATAAGAAATGGTGAGGCCATTAAACAGTGCACTCAACTACATGCATGCACCTTATATACATTAAAAGTCATGTGACATACATTATAGATTACACCTGAAACCCTTCAATAGGTATGCTTGCTGCTTCGGTTTCTCTGTTCCTGTGGAAAACATCATGGCCCACAGCAACTTGTGGAGGAAAGGCTTTGTTTTGGATGACGTGTCATAGCCCCTCATAGTGGGATGTCAAGTTGGGAACTCAAGGCAAGAATCTGGGGACAGAAACTGAAGCACGGAGACAATGGAAGAACACTGCTTGCTAGCTTGCTTTTCAAGACTTGATCAGCTTACTTTCTTATATATCCCAGGACCACGTGCTCAGAGATGACACCATCCACAACGGCCTGGGAAGTCACAGCTCAAACATGAATAAAGAAAATGACTCACATACATCCCCTACTGGCCAATCTTACATACTCAGCTTCTTAAGTTGAGGTAATCTCTTCCATGCTGACTCTAGTTGTGTCAAATTGACAAAAGCTAACCAGTATAGACATCTGTGTTATGATGCCCATCCCACTGTAGAAAGGCTTGGCAGTGGCATAAGGCTTTTTCAATCATTAATATTTAACTCAATGCATGGACTTCATAGTCTAAGCCTGAAAATCTAATCCTGTTCGTCAATTGCTTGCTACAGTTCAGAGCAAGTTATTAAGTGCATTCAGATTTTGTGGGGAAAAAGAAAAAAACAAAATTTTCTACTTTTACAAATCATGACTCTACTTCTTATAGACAAGCAACTACATCAAATTTTTATGAACATCAGTGTCTAATTATCCCTGAATGTGGGGTATGAACACACCCCATATGTTAGGCAGATTGTACCTGAGTATATGAACTAGATGCAAAACAGATTTGTAGCCAATGGTGTTTCCCATTAGATTCATGGGACACATGAACTTTAAAATGCAGAGTTTTTAAATGATGTATATAAAGTATATAAAGGAATACAAAATAATATTTTCACATAATATCTTAAGGTGGCTAGATCTCATTGTACTCATTGACGGATTTTCTCTTCTTTATTTTTTATATGATCTTTCCTTTGCTTCTTTCTTATAAGGGGTACAGTCATTAGATTTGGGGGATTCACTAATGACTTCATTTGAATTTAGTCACTTCTTTAAAGACACCAATTCCTGAAAGGCATAGTCAATAGCCCTGGGGGTTAGGAGTGCAGTCAATAAGCTTTATAGGAACGCAACATCCCAAATAACTTTATAATGAATTACTTAGCATAGAAAGCAGGTTCTTGTATGTCATTTTCATTAATTTCTAAAACATGAAAGAAATAATATGTCACCATACCCTGGAATTCTATTATTAAAGGAACTCTGAAATTCTTAGAAGTCTGAGCATTTCTGGAGAACTTAGACACATAGCTCCAACACGTAGTTTTCCTGAGTTAAGAAGTATTTGAAGGAAGAAACCAGTAAGGAAAAATTAATTCATTTATGATAGGTACCTAATTTCTTTCTGCTCTTTCAGAGCTCTAATTTTACAGATAAGAAGAAACAAAAGCATGGGAATTTCCTATGTAAATTTAGCTGTGGCATAATAAACAGCACAGGCCACTCAATTCCTTATTACCATCCTGTGAACATATTTCCCTGGGAGCTGTATAGGAAGCCATGAGCAGTCAAGGCCAGAATTTGGTTATCCTGAATCTAACTGACCAGAATGGGATTACTGTATTTTATACAATGGATTTCCTCTGTAGCATCATATTTCATCATTTGCTTTATCATCCATGTCTGTATGATTCTTTTTTTTTCCTTTTTTGAAATGATTTTTATTAGATATTTTTCTTTATTTACATTTCAAATGTTATCCCCTTTTCTGGCTTCCCCTCTGAAAACCCCATATCCCATTCCCCCTCCCCCTGCTCACCAACCCACCAACTCCTGCTTCCCTATCCTGGCATTCCCCTATACTGGGACGAAGGGCCTCTCCTCCCATTGATGCCTGACAAGGCCATCCTCTGTTACTCATGTGGCTGGAGCCATGGGTCCCTCTTTGTGTACTCCTTGGTTTGTGGTCTAGTCCCTTGGAACTCTTGGGGATCTGGTTGGTTGATATTGTTGTTCCTCCTATGAGGCTGCAAACCACTTCAGCTCCCTTGGTCCTTTCTCTAGATCCTTCATTGGGGACCCCATGCTCAGTCCAATTCTTAATCTATGGTGGTTCACACCAGCATGGCTATGTTCTGCACCTTAGGGTCCATGGGCAGCCTTCAGCCTCCGTCTGTCTGCTAACATTTTACACACAGAACTCTGAAGCCATTGTCATCTTTAGCTCCATCAAGCTTGTGTCTGGGAAACAACTCCTAGCCTGGTGTACAAATTCTTGACCAAACATTTTAGATATTTGCCTACAAGTGAGCTGTGATCGGTATAACTCTGTGCACCTCTCTGTTAACTTTGAGTGTAGGTGACCACATAAAAATATCTTACCAGATTTTAAAGGATCATATTCCCTTAACTTATACTTAAGTAATCATACTATAAAGCAGTTAGGAAGTATAATAGTGGGGATGTGATTTCCCCATTATCATTACCTTTAAGTACTACAATATTCTGAGGTTCACTGAAATCTCTGGGGGTAGGAGAGGAATGGGAGGAAAAGTTATGAAAATACACATTTTAATGATGACATTGCCTAACAATGCAGAGCTTTCTCACATGTCCCAGTAAATTGAGGGGACCCAGAGAGTACATCCAGAGCATCCTGTAATGAATGCTTCCTCGGGAAAGCATTGCCTAACTTAATGAATGGAGACTCTTCATTCTTAGACCAGGAAATTGTTTTTCTTCTCTTAACTCTATAGGATTATATGCTACCTGGCCACATGCCAGTATAGCTTTGAATTAAATTTCCTTTTTATTCCTTTTATGACAAAAAAAAAATACAATATTACATTCATTGTTGTTGTTTTTGTTTTCCAAGACAGGGTTTCTCTGTTTGGCCCTGGCTGTTCTGGAACTCACTCTGTAGACCAGGCTGGCCTTGATTTCAGAAATCCACCTGCCTCTGCCTCCCAAGTGCTGGGATTAAAGGTGTGCGCCACCACTGCCTGGCTACAATATTATTTTTAAATCCTGCTTTTCACTAGAACCAAATGAAAATGTATGCTTTAAATTTGAGTCTGGTTTACATCCTAATGTTCACATAGGGAAGACCAGCATAGTTAGACACATTTTCTGGGCTGGAAAGATGCTCAGTGGTTAAGAGTACATAGCGCTATTGCACAGGACCTAAGTTCAATTTCCATCACCCAATCATGGGAGCCTCTACTCACTGCCTTTAACTCCAGTCCCGGGCATCTGACCCCCCCCACACACACACACATAGCAGAAACCCATAGGCATGTGTGCATACTATGCACATCAAAGTAAAAGTAATATATCTCTGAAGTAAAAGAACACAGTGTCATACTGACATTCAAAGATGAATGAAGTAACAGCCAGAGTTTAGATTGAGTTTAGGGGCAGCTGGACTTTGATTTATGCTCTTTATATCAATACAGCTTTCTACACAGAATCAACTTCAAATATAAAAATAAAATAAAAGGATGGGTTTTGTCTGTTTGTCCTCTAATACGGAGTGATATGGATGACTTTTTGCTGACCTACTGCCAAAGTCCAATGAGATACTCTGCCAAGGCGTTACTTGATCCTATGAACTCTAAATTAACATTTAATGCACCTACGGCTCTGCATGGACTTTAGTTGTTGCTGTTTTCTCTGCTCAACCAAAGCCTACAGTGATGGTACATTTCCATAAGTGAATCTGCTTCTATCATTTATAATATGCACACAGAGGTATTTCATACACACCCTGATGAACGCTTGCCAGGGCACTCCCTAAGGCTTCCCTTTCTATGTTTCCTCATGAGATCAGAGATGAGCTTACAACCTAACAGTCTAATTAAAACATTAAAAATCATACACTCATTTATTTGACGTATGTGCAAGACTTTGGGGTTTAGACTAGAAAAGCAGTTGAACAGTGTAATCTGAACTTAAAGGGACATTCTAGTAGCAGCTTGGAAGACAGTAGTGCTGACAAGCTATGTGGTCTATGGAGGCCCAGCTCAAGAGATTTCAGAGAAGAATGATATTAGCAACTGGGCTAGAGACCTTTATATGGTATTTTGGCAAAGAATTTATCTGCTGTCTTTGTCCAAAAAAAAAAAAAAAAAAAGACTTGCCCAAATCCAACTTCTTCATGATTCCTATGTAGGCTAAAAAACAAATTAGACTGTATGATGTGTTTATGGTTAGAATGGGATAGTTATATCATATTAGATGGAATCATGACCTGGTTAAATATATATTGCATTTATGGTTATACCTAGGATGGTTATACATTTTATATACTATTATGACCTGGTTATTGTTCTCATTTGTATATTAAGCATGATATAAGGAGATGTGATCATGTGCCAAGTTGACAAGGGTGAATTCTTGATGGCTGATCTTGGTTGTCAACGTGACTACATCTGGAAATTAACTGAAACCCATGTTGCTGAGCATGCCTCTGAGGGATTTTTCTCATCAGATTATTTGAGATGGGAAGACTCACGCTAGATCTAGACCTCACCTTCTAGAGGCAGTTCCTGGAAAAGGACATTTGCTTTCGGCCTACTTGTCTGCCCTCTAGCTGGCAAGTTTGAATGTGACCAACATAAGCTAATGGCTTTTAAGATGATAGAGGATAAGAAAAAGAAATCAATACAATCTTTATCAGGGAGTACATTACAAGAATTTTGACTAAAATGCATGTAATATGTGTGTGTGTGGCATTTAAAGGCTATCATTTATCCATTAATCTTATGAAAAGAAAAACAGAAATAAATGTTCTTCTCAGTAACTATTTACTAAGTATTCTCCAAACAATAGCAGATGGGAATATATATTTATTTGGCTGGCTGGTTGGTTGGTTGTTTTTTTAAGACAGGGTTTCTCTATCTAACAAAGCCCTGACTGTTCTGGAACTCACTTTGTAGACCAGGCTGGCCTTGAACTTATAGTGATCTGCCTGCCTCTGCCTCCCGAGTGCTGGGATTAGAGGGGTGCGCCACCACACCTGGCAACAGACAAGATTGAGTAAAGCAGCTTCAGCTCCTCGGGTTCCACATCCCCACTGCTATGAGTCTCAGCTACGGTCACCCCCACTGACTTCTGGGAGCCTCCCCATCCCAGGTCTCGGGCACTTCCTCGAGATCCATTCCTCCAGCCATGCCTACTCACCCACTCCAGCCCTGCCAGCTGCAGATTTCCATTAATTCTCCTGGGTCTCTGTTCCCTCTCTCCCCATACCTGATCCTGAACTCCCCTACACCATTCCCCTACACCATCTGTTCTCCTACCTGGTACCCTTACTCCATCTGTCTCCTATGACTATTGTATTCCCCCTTCTAAGTGAGATTCAAGCATCCTCACTTAAGCCTCCTTCTTGCTTAACATCCTGTCATTTGTGGAGTGGAGTTTGGGTATCCTATACTTTATGGCTCATATCCACTTATAAGTGAGTACATACCATGCATGTCCTTTTGGGTTTGGATTACTTCACTCAGGATATTTTCTACTTCCATCCATTTGCCTGCAAAATTCATGATGTCTTTGTTTTTAATAGCTGAATAGTATTCCATTGTACAGATGTACCACATTTTTTGTATCCATTCTTCAGTTGAGGAACATCTAGGTTGTTTCCAGTTTCTGGCTATTATGAATAAAACTGCTATGAACATAGTTAAGCAAATGTCCCTGTGGTATAGTGGGACATCTTTTGGGTATAGGCCCAGGAGTGGTATAACTAGGTCTTGAGGTAGAACTAGTTCCAGTTTTCTGAGAAACCACCAAAATGATTTCCAAAGTGGTTGCACAAGTTTGCACTCCCAACAACAATGTAGGAGTGTTCCCTTTGCCCACAGTCTCACCAACATATGCTATCACTTGAGTTTTTGATCTTAGCCATTGTGACAGGTATAAGATGGAATCTCAGGGTCACTTTGATTTGCATTTCCCTGATGACTAAGAGGCCACCTTCTGTAGCTCCAGGAACCTCAGTGAATGGATAAGGACACCAACCCAACCACAAAACTTTCAACCCAAAATCTATTTGGTCTATAAGCAATGTAGGGACAAAGACTGAGCAGAGACCAACAGAATAGCCAACCAATAACTGCCCCAACTTGAGACCCATCCCATGGGCAAACAGAAATCCCTGATACTATTGATGATACTCTGTTATGCTTGCAGACAGGAGCCTAATATAACTGTCCTCTGAGAGGATCCACCCAGCAACTGACTGAACAGATGCAAGGTTCCACAGCCAAACATTAGACAGAACTCTGGGACTCTTATGGAAGAGTTGGGGGAAGGATTGAGAGCCCCAGAGGGAATAGGGACTCCACAGGAAGTCAACTACCATGAACCCTTGGTGGCTCTCAGAGACTGAACCACCAACCAAAGAACATTCATGAGCTGGACCTAGGTCCCCTGCACATATGTAACAGATGTGCAAGCTTGGTCTTCACGTGGGTCCACTAACAGCTGTCTCTAAATCTGTTGCCTGCCTGTGGATCCATCCCGTTCCCCTTACTTGGCTGCCTTGTCTGGTCTCAGTGGATGAGGATGTGCCTAGCAGTTTAGTCCTGCAGAGACATGATGGTTCTGGAGTGGGAGGATACGGGGGGAAAGGGAGTCTCCACCCTCTCACAGGAGAAGAGGAGATGGAGCTGTGGGGAGGGACTGTGTTAGGGGCAACTAGGAAAGGGAGGGAAATTATCAGGATGTAAAGTGAATAAATAAATAAATTAATGGGAAAAAATTAAATTAGAAAAAATCTTCAGTTCAAGCTTCAAAGTTTTGCAGTGTGGGGTATAGTTACCCATTTCTGACCATTAGCAATGGCTGCTCTTCTATCTGCTTAAAATATTGAGCTGCAGTTTGCTAATATTTGAAACACAAGGCTTAGGATGTATATAATAAAGGCAGGGCATGGTGTGACTTTGAGAAATGGATTTTGCCATCGAAAGCCAGGGTCAAGACAAAATCTGCTCAAGGGCAACTGATTTATAAAAAGATTACAATCATCAAGATAAATGGAGTGTCTTTTTCTGAAGAGTCCAATAGACTGGAGAATCCGCTGTTAATGTATCATTTATATCAAATAGAAAAAGGGAAAGAGAATTAACAAATTAAAGGGATGTTGAAATATTCATAGGGAAATTTTCAATGAATGAGAGGTTGCTCATTATGGAAGGAAGTTAATCTTACATGTGGAATATTACATTTACATTTAAGCACTTTCAATTGGGTACAAAAACTCACAGGATTAGTTACCTCTCCAATAGTTTAATAGATTGATAATGCCTTTCACTTGTGTCTTGTTAATACAGACATATTTCCACCCAGGAATGTAGGAACAATGTAAAATTGAACTCTAAGTTTAATTTTATGCAGATAAAGGAGATTAGCCTTTGATGGGTTTCAAGGAAAAGTCTGTCAATACATGCAAAAGAAGTGTTGATTTCTTCTGTGTTAAAATATTTAGCATACCTATGCACTTTAATGACGGTGTGTGACAGGCATGCCTGATGTTATTTTGTCCTTTCAGGGGGAATGCTATTAAGAGAACTTTGTACATAACTACCGTGATGCAGTGAGTATTTAAAAATCAAATGCAATATTGTCCTTTTAGTACATGTTTCTTTGAAACGGATCTGTAACACGTGGTCAGAGCTAAATTGTAGCTATAGTGGTTCCGTGGAGCCCAATGGGACCTGTTGCAAAATAATGCCTAGTATCTAAAGGTCACCATGGTCCTACATCCTAATTTAGGTGGTTATGTGACTCATTCTACCTCAGATTCTACTTAATTCGGTGTGGGAGATGCTATGATGTCAAGCACAGAGTCCTTTTCTGGAAGAACACTTAGAAGATCTTGGCACATGAACTGACTTCCAGCACCAGTAAGTAAAGGCACTGTTTTGCATCAGTATCATCCAGTAAAGTGAATAGAGACAGGACATGGGAGGCTGCAGAAGGCAGCTTGGCTCTGTGTGAAACCAGCGGTCCTCACCTCCCTTCTGCTCCTGTCTAACTCAGAAAGTAAAACACTTAAGAGAGTTTAAAGGAGAGATGTGGCCAACAATATACTGGCATATACTGGCACTGCTATTCAAGACATCCTGTATTAAAATGGCTTTAGTTAGATACAATTGAGATCTGAATGGCTATATCACCTGTCAACTATGTCTGTCTGTCTTTCTGTCTGTTTATTCTCTAACATCTCCCTGTCATAAATCATCTATCTATCCATCAACAATGTACTAGCTGTCCCAAATCTCTATCTATCCTCTCTCTAGCTCAACACACATGTGATGTATACAACAGACTGATTGATAAACTCAGAATTAAAACCTTCATCTAGGGACTATACCAGTAGATTAATATATTTTAAAAAAACAAACACACTATTCATATTCTCACAAATGTAAGCACAGAGGAGGTTATGGGGTTTTTAAATAATAATAATAATAAAAAGGTAGTGCTCATATTCCTGACAGTAACTGTCATATCTTGGTTGGTAACTCATGCACACATAGAGCACAGACATGACAATTAACTCAGTTGGTTGATTTATCAGCTGTGGGGGATATGGGGGTGAGTGATGCAAAAAATAGGCTCATAATTGCCTCAGAGCAAGAGCAAGATTCTAACCTGGTTCTGCCAGTCTGTCTGTGATGTTTCTAATTCCATACAGGAGTTACCCTGCCCTTAACAGAAGCCTGCATCCTCCCTCCCCAGGAAATCAATTTCTTTCACCATTTCCTGCTGACCTCCCACTTACACTGGCATAGGCATGTGTTCAGATGGCAGACTGTATAGAGGAAGCATTCTGATTGAAATGGAGTTAGTCAACTCTATATAAGAGAATTACTTCAATACAAGTGTAATCACTGACTTAAACCCATTGTTACAATGGCAGAAAAAAAATGGTAAAAGATATTTTTATATCCTGTTTCAAAATCAGAACACAGATTGAGAGTATTTACTTGCTAGCAGCTGAAGTGGGACTGTTAGATGTTTGTTTTTTCACATAGTTGAATTATCTTGGGAAACAAGTTTTACAGTCTAAATATCAACCTTCAATGTGAGCATTTAATCTAGATGTTTTGAAATATCTTATGAAATTCATAGATCCTAGTTTAACTCTTTATTTGATAACACAGTGTAATTGTGTCATTGGGTGACTGTACAAAGCTGTGGTTTATTAAGAACCATATTCTTAAAAAAAAACCATATTCTTTTAATAATAAGTATGTGAGACTACTTATAATTGTTGTCTTTCCCTCTTTTCCTTCTCTTGGGGTTTAAAGAGGGGAACTCTATGTTGGATCTTTGGCTCGGTCCTTAGAAGGGTCAAGTGTTAATTATTGATTGAAATAGTCTTCATTCCTGAAGTATGTAAAGCTATTTAATGTTAGAACTGAAGTAGTTACCATGCCATTGAGAATGCCATGGTAAGTCCACTCCTCCTATTTCAAATTCCTTCCATGAAAGCAGAGACTCTCTGTTCCTTAATGAAGCGAGTATGGCCAACTCTCATGAATCTCTGTCAGCCATTAACACTGTCATTTCTCATCTTTGATAATTGTTTATGCATGAGCTTGCAAAGCACTTAACAAAAATCAACTTTAATTTCTCAGATAAATCATGGCTACATCCAGTCCTGTCAAGTTTTAGGGGGAGGCAAGAAAAGTACAATTTAGAAAAATGACTTTGAAAACCTACAGTCAAGATACTACTGTATACTTCAAAATGCAAATGTTTATTGAGAACTCAGTACTGTTGATTCCCTGTCTAAAATAAACTCAGGATTATATCCTTTTAAAAGTAAATAAGAAGCCAGGTATGGTGGTGCACAAGTTTTGTCTCAGCTATTCACACTCAGAAACAGTCAGATCTCTCATCCCAGGCCACCTTGGTCTACATAGTAAAATTCAGGCAGCTTGATATGAAGAGACTCATCATTGATTGTCCCCTTCATACCTGCCCCTCAGAAAGTCCCTTTCATTTTTCATCTCCATCTCCTTTCCATGTACATCCATGAGAATTGCCACATGCTCTGGTCGAGTCAGCTTGACAAGCCGAGAGGCTTAGAAGCTACTCACTGACGCAGAAGAGTTTCTCAGAAACTCTCTCCTGGAGTCTGGCGTTCTCTCTAACCCATACATTAATTTTCCATTCCTGTGTTAGTCTAGTGCATGGATGCACGCGCTCTCTTTTAGGATTATCCTATTATAAGTGCCTTTTAAGATTGAATTGTGACATAGCTAAAGCCAGTGTTCCAACAGTCCTAGAACGTCCTTGAGCTAGACAGTGACATTCAGAATAGCCTCTGGTATTACACTATCACTTTAAATAAAAGCTAAGTCGCTCCCATATACAGGAATTTACAATGGTTTAGGAAGTAGATCGGGCTGTGGTTTTAGAGTATTGCATTATTCATGAGATGGTTAGCTAGAACGGAACTCCCTAGTTAGAACCATGACTTGGGTGTGAAAGCCCTTGCCCTAGGAGTGAAAAGATCTCACACCTGGCTTCTAAGACTATAGCTGACCTTAGATAGGGCTTAGTTATTTTATTGCCCAGTTCCTGCCAGTCTTTGCGTTTCATTCCTCTGTTCTGTGTAAGAGTCATTAAGCATCCGGTTACCTCACTTGTACCTTGTGGGTATGTCACCCAACTTCCTTATTGTCTTCTGTATAAAAACTCTGACTCTTGATTTGACAAATTACATTCAGATCCAACACAACCTCTCCTGTGTGCATCTGTCTGTCAATTCACTGACACTTTGCCCACCCGCGACTAGAGAACCGTTCCACGCAGACAAAGGGGCCCAGAGGGTCTGCGGCAGAGAATCATTTCTCACCTGTTGCCATGGTACCCTCCCCTCCAACCCTCTGTCAGTGGTATAAGTCCTCATTGTCCAACAGGACCTGTCGTTGCAAACTTAAAAGTTTGAAGGTATCCTCCTGTCGTTGGTACTCTCTCAGCTTCCACCTCTTTTGACATCGATAAGTAGGATGCAAATAAGACCACAGGAGGAAGATAATTGAAGATGATGAAATCACTTAATCATATATATGTGTATATATGTGTATGTGTGTATTATATGTCCTGTATATAGTCTACATATTATATATATTATAGACTATATATAATATGATTCAAACTAATCACACATGTATGTTATAATCACACACATATTCATCAGAAATATATGTGTATGATATAGTATATATATATATATATATATATATATATATATAAACATATATTTTAATACTACTCAAGAATATATTTAAATGGGATCCTGTCCAGGGGACATACTACAGAGAATTTTCTTTTTTTTTTTTTTTGTTTTTTGTTTTTTGTTTTTTGTTTTGTTTTCCGAGACAGGGTTTCTCTGTATAGACCTGGCTGTCCTGGAACTCACTTTGTAGACCAGGCTGGCCTCGAACTCAGAAATTTGCCTGCCTCTGCCTCCCAAGTGCTGGGATTGAAGGCGTGCACTACCATGCCAGGCTTGAGAATTTTCTTTCAAAAGCAATTTAAATTTGCAAATTATCGACAGGAGGCCTCTGCCTCAGGAGCAGGGAGCGCCATCTTGGTTCCGGGACTCCGCCGAACTTAGGAACTTAGTCTGCACAGGTGAGAGTGTGCACCACAGAGGCAGACAGCTTCTGGGACAGGCGGGAGTAACTGAGCTGCTGAGGCAGCACCATTTTCGGGCCGCAGATCTGGCACCCTCCCAGCCGGAGGACAGTGCTCCGTCCTGCACGGGAGCCCTGTGACTTAGGAGCAGGGAGTGCCATCTTGGTTCCGGGACTCCGCCGAACTTAGGAACTTAGTCTGCACAGGTGAGAGTGTGCACCACAGAGGCAGACAGCTTCTGGGACAGGCAGGAGCCACAGAGCCGATGAGGCAGCACCCTTTTCGGACCGCAGACATCCGGCACACTCCCAGCTGGAGGACAGTGGTCCCGCCCTGCACCCTCTGCCTCAGGAGCAGGGAGCACCATCTTGGTTCAGGGACTCCACCAAACTTAGGAACTTAGTCTGCACAGGTGAGAGTGTGCACCACAGAAGCTGACAGCTTCTGTGACCTGCCAAAGCAACACGGCATCTGGGAAAGGTCCCGTTTTGGGCCTTCTTCTTTGGCCAGGAGGAGGTCCAAACACCAGATATCTGTGCACCTTCCCTGTAAGAGGAGAGCTTGTCAGCAGAGAGTGCTCTAACCACTGAAACTCAGAGGAGAGAGCCTGTCTCCCAGGTCTGCTGATAGACAGTAATCAGAATCACCAGAAGAACAATCTCTAAACAGAGACAACTATAACAACTAACTCCAGAGATTACCAGATGGCAAAAGGTAAATGTAAGAATCTTACTAACAGAAACCAAGACCACTCACCATCATGAGAACCCAGCACTCCCACTTCGCCCAGTCCAGGGCACCCCAATAAACCTGAAAAGCTAGACCTGGATTTAAAAGCATATCTCATGATGATGGTAGAGGATATCAAGAAGGACTTTAATAACTCACTTAAAGAATTACAGGAGAACATTGCTAAAGAGTTACAAGACCTTAAAGAAAAACAGGATAACACAATCAAGCAGGTAGAAGTCCTTAAAGAAAAACAGGAAAGGACAACCAAACAGATAGAAGTCCTTAAAGAAAAACAGGAAAACACAGCCAAACAAGTGATGGAAATGAACAAAACAATACTAGACCTAAAAAGGGAAGTAGACACAATAAAAAAAACCAAAATGAGGCAACACTGGAGATAGAAACTCTAGGAAAGAAATCTGGAACCATAGATGCGAGCATCAGCAACAGAATACAAGAGATGGAAGAGAGAATCTCAGGTGCAGAAGATTCCATAGAGAACATCAGCACAACAATCAAAGAAAATGGAAAATGCAAAAAGATCCTAACTCAAAACATCCAGGAAATCCAGGACACAATGAGAAGACCAAACCTACGGATAATAGGAGTGGATGAGAATGAAGATTTTTCAACTCAAAGGACCAGCAAACATCTTCAACAAAATTATAGAAGAAAACTTCCCAAATCTAAAGAAAGAGATGCCCATGAACATACAAGAAGCCTACAGAATTCCAAATAGACTGGACCAGAAAAGAAATACCTCCCGACACATAATAATCAGAACAACAAATGCACTAAATAAAGATAGAATACTAAAAGCAGTAAGAGAAAAAGGCCAAGTAACACATAAAGGCAAGCCTATCAGAATTACACCAGATTTTTCACCACAGACTATGAAAGCCAGAAGATCCTGGACAGATGTTATACAGACACTAAAAGAACACAAATTCCAGCCCAGGCTACTATACCCAGCCAAACTCTCAATTACCATAGATGGAGAAACCAAAGTATTCCACATCAAAACCAAATTCACACATTATCTTTCCACGAATCCAGCCCTTCAAAGGATAATAACAGAAAAAAAACAATACAAGGACGGGAACCACACCCTAGAAAAAGCAAGAATGTAATCCCTCAACAAACCTAAAAGAAGACAGCCACAAGAAATGAATGCCAACTTTAACAACAAAAATAACAGGAAGGAACAATTACTTTTCCTTAATATCTCTTAATATCAATGGACTCAACTCCCCAATAAAAAGACATAGACTAACAGACTGGCTACACAAACAAGACCCAACATTTTGCTGCCTACAGAAAACTCATCTCAGAGAAAAAGATAGACACTACCTCAGAATGAAAGGCTGGAAAACAATTTTCCAAGCAAATGGTATGAAGAAACAAGCTGGAGTAGCCATTCTAATATCTGATAAGATTGACTTCCAACCCAAAGTCATCAAAAAAAGACAGAGAGGGGCACTTCATACTCATCAAAGGTAAACTCCTCCAAGAGGAACTATCAATTCTGAATTTCTATGCTCCAAATGAAAAGGCAGGCACATTCATTAAACAAACTTTAGTAAAGCTCAACGCACACATTACACCTCACACAATAATAGTGGAAGACTTCAACACACCACTTTCACCAATGGACAGATCATGGAAACAGAAACTAAACAGGGACACAGTGAAACTAACAGAAGTTATGAATCAAATGGATCTGGCATATATCTTCAGAACATTCTATCCTAAAACAAAAGGATATATCTTCTTCTCAGAACGTCATGGTACCTTCTCCAAAATTGACCACATAATTGGTCACAAAACAGGCCTCAACAGATACAAAAATATTGAAATTGTCCCATGCATCCTATCAGATCACCATGGACTAAGGCTGATATTCAATAACAAAATAAATAATAGAAAGCCAACACTCACGTGGAAACTGAACAACACTCTTCTCAATGATACCTTGGTCAAGGAAGGAATAAAGAAAGAAATTAAGGACTTTTTAGAGTTCAATTAAAATGAAGCCACAACATACCCAAACTTATGGGATGCAATGAAAGCATTTCTAAGAGGAAAACTCATAGATCTAAGTGCCTCCAAAAAGAAACTAGAGAGAGCACACATTAGCAGCTTCCCAACACACCTAAAACCACTAGAACAAAAGGAAGCAAATTCACCCAAGAGGAGTAGACAGCAAGAAATAATCAAACTCAGGGGTGATATCAACCAAGTGGAAACAAGAACTATTCAAAGAATCAACCAATCAAGGAGCTGGTTCTTTGAGAAAATCAACAAGATAGATAAAGCCTTAGACAGACTCACAAGAGGGCACAGGGAAAAACATTCTAATTAACAAAATCAGAAATGAAAAAGGAGACATAACAACAGATCCTGAAGAAATCCAAAACGCCATCAGATCCTTCTACAAAAGGCTATACTCAACAAAACTGGAGAACCTGGATGAAATGGAGAAGTTTCTAGACAGATACCAGGTACCAAAGTTGAATCAAGATCAGGTTAATGATCTAAACAGCCCTATATCCCCCAAAGAAATAGAAGCAGTCATTGATAGTCTCCCAACTAAAAAAAGCCCAGGACCAGACGGGTTTAGTGCAGAGTTCTATCAGACCTTCAAAGAAGATCTAATCCCAGTTCTTCACAAACTATTCCACAAAATAGAAACAGAAGGTACTCTACCCAACTCATTCTATGAAGCCACAATTACTCTGATACCTAAACCACAAAAAGACCCAACAAAGATAGAAAACTTCAGACCAATATCCCTTATGAATATTGATGCAAAAATCCTCAATAAAGTTCTTGCTAACCGAATCCAAGAACACATCAAAACAATCATCCATCCTGACCACGTAGGTTCCATCCCAGGGATGCAGGGATGGTTCAATATACGGAAATCCATCAACGTAATCCAGTATATAAACAAACTCAAAGACAAAAACCACATGGCCATCTCGTCAGATGCGGAAAAAGCATTTGACAAGATCCAACACCCATTCATGATAAAAGTCTTGGAAAGATCAGGAATTCAAGGCCCATACCTAAACATGATAAAGGCAATCTACAGCAAACCAGTAGCCAACATCAAAGTAAATGGTGAGAAGCTTGAAGCAATCCCTCTAAAATCAGGGACTAGACAAGGCTGTCCACTTTCTCCATACCTATTCAACATTGTACTTGAAGTCCTAGCCAGAGCAATTCGACAACAAAAGGAGATCAAAGGGATACAAATTGGAAAAGATGAAGTCAAAATATCACTTTTTGCAGATGATATGATAGTATATATAAGTGACCCTAAAAATTCAACCAGAGAACTCCTAAGCCTGATAAACAGCTTCGGTGAAGTAGCTGGATATAAAATTAACTCAAATAAATCAATGGCCTTTCTCTACACAAAGAATAAACAGGCTGAGAAAGAAATTAGGGAAACAACACCCTTCTCAATAGTCACAAATAATATAAAATATCTTGGCATGACTCTAACTAAGGAAGTGAAAGATCTGTATAATAAAAACTTCAAGTCTCTGAAGAAAGAAATTATAGAAGATCTCAGAAGATGGAAAGATCTCCCATGCTCATGGATTGGCAGGATCAACATTGTAAAAATGGCTATCTTGCCAAAAGCAATCTACAGATTCAATGCAATCCCCATCAAAATTCCAACTCAATTCTTCAACGAATTAGAAAGTGCAATCTGCAAATTCATCTGGAGCAACAAAAAACCTAGGATAGCAAAAACTCTTCTCAAGGATAAAAGAACCTCTGGTGGAATCACCATGCCGGACCTAAAGCTTTACTACAGAGCAATTGTGAAAAAAATTGCATGGTACTGGTATAGTGACAGACAAATAGACCAATGGAATAGAATTGAAGACCCAGAAATGAAGCCACACACCTATGGTCACTTGATCTTCGACAAGGGAGCTAAAACCATCCAGTGGAAGAAAGACAGCATTTTCAACAAATGGTGCTGGCACAACTGGTTGTTATCATGTAGAAAAATGCGAATTGATCCATTCCTATCTCCTTGTACTAAGGTCAAATCTAAGTGGATCAAGGAACTTCACATAAAACCAGAGACACTGAAACTTATAGAGGAGAAAGTGGGGAAAAGCCTTGAAGATATGGGCACAGGGGAAAAATTCTTGAATAGAACAGCAATGGCTTGTGCTGTAAGACCGAGAATTGACAAGTGGGACCTCATGAAACTGCAAAGCTTCTGCAAGGCAAACGACACCATCAATAAGACAAAAAAACCACCAACAGATTGGGAAAGGATCTTTACCTATCCTAAATCATATAAAGGACTAATATCCAATATATATAAAGAACTCAAGAAGGTGGACTCCAGAAAATCAAATAACCCCATTAAAAAATGGGGCTCAGAACTGAACAAAGAATTCTCACCTGAGGAATACCGAATGGCAGAGAAGCATCTGAAAAAATGTTCAACATCCTTAATCATCAGGGAAATGCAAATCAAAACAACCCTGAGATTCCAAGTCACACCAGTCAGAATGGCTAAGTTCAAAAATTCAGGTGACAGCAGATGCTGGCGAGGATGTGGAGAAAGAGGAACACTCCTTCATTGTTGGTGGGATTGCAAGCTGGTACAACCACTTTGGAAAGCAGTTTGGCGGTTCCTCAGAAAATTGGACATAGTACTACTGGAAGATCCCGCAATACCTCTCCTGGGCATAAATCCAACAGATGTTCCAACAGGTAAGAAGGACACATGCTCCACTATGTACATAGCAGCCTTATTTATAATAGCTAGAAGCGGGAAAGAACACAGATGCCCCTCAACAGAGGAATGGATACAGAAAGTGTGGTACATTTATACAATGGAGTACTACTCAGCTATTAAAAATGATGAATTTATGAAATTCCTAGCCAAATGGATGGACCTGGAGGGCATCATCTTGAGTGAGGTAACACAATCACAAAGGAACTCACACAATATGTATTCACTGATAAGTGGATATTAGCCCAAAACTTAGGATACCCAAGATATAAGATACAATTTGCGAAACACATGAAACTCAAGAAGAAAGAAGACCAAAGTGTGGACACTGTGCCCCTCCTTAGAATTGGGAACAAAACACCCATGGAAGGAGTTACAAAGACAAAGTTTGGAGCTGTGATGAAAGGATGGACCATCTAGAGACTGCCATATCCAGGGATCCATCCCATAATCAGCTTCCAAACGCTGACACCATTGCATACACTAGCAAGATTTTGCTGAAAAGACCCAGATATAGCTGTCTCTTGTGAGACTATGCCGGGGCCTGGCAAACACAGAAGTGGATGCCCACAGTCAGCTAGTGGATGGATCACAAGGCTCCCAATGGAGAAGCTAGAGAAAGTACCCAAGGAGTTAAAGGGATCTGCAACCCTATAGGTGGAACAACATTATGACCTAACCAGTACCCTGGAGCTCTTAACTCTAGCTGCATATGTATCAAAAGATGGCCTAGTCGGCCATCACTGGAAAGAGAGGCCCATTGGACTTGCAAACTTTATATGCCCCAGTACAGGGGAACTCCAGGGCCAAAAAGTGGGAGTGGGTGGGTAGGGGAGTGGAGGGGTGGGTATGGGGGACTTTTGGGATAGCATTGGAAATGTAAATGAGGAAAATACCTAATAAAAAATATTTTAAAATAAAGAAGAAGAAAGGAGCAAGGCCTTTGGCGTCCATGTTTAAAATGAAAGGCAGCCCTGTCACTCATGTCGCTTCCCTCACACCCAAGGACTCAAGAGTAAATGGACAGCTATTCCTCATGAGAGGCCTGGCTGGGCCTGGCATCTAATAAAAAAAGAAAAAAGAAAGAAAAGGAAAAAAGAAAGTTACAAAAAGCAGTTTGCTGAGAAAAGTTGTAACATGAAGTATAATGGAGCTAAGTCTGGTACTCAAGAAGATAAAAGGCCTGATGCTAAATGGGATACAGGGGATGATGACCTCAAGGCAAGACCCCACCCAGCTAAGCTTAAAACTTGTGAAAATGAATTAAAGAAATGTTTAAGCAGTAAAGGAAACCATCACCAACAAAAAGCTAATGCAGATGTATTTGAATGGGAGGATCAAGCTTGCCTCAGCAAGCAACAGAACTTGGCAGCTTCATCCACATGTTTCATGTTTCTGATTTTGGAGTCAATACTGGAAAGAAGTTGAGGAATCTCCCTCTTTAAGTAAGGAAAGCCACTGAGGCCAGGCATGTGTCAAAGGAATCACAGAGACATCATTGAATGAAACTGAGAAGATGAACCCTGAATGGCTTTGAAGACTCCAAAATGTTGGAGGTGACAGAATCCTGAGGTCCCTGCTAAGGATTGCTGCAGACCAGATGTGGAGCCAGCCCAAGAGAGAGAAGTGTGTTGCAGCCAACAAAGCTGAAAGGAGTTGGAGATCTGAAGAGCCCTTTGACATCAGACATGGAGATGCAGACTTTGGAGTTTGCCCAGCTTGTTTTCAGACTTGCTTTGCTCCAGTATTTCCTCACTGTGCTCCGTTTTCTCCCTTTTGGAATGATATATTCTGTGCCACTGTATGGTGGAAGTATGTGATCTGATCTTTAAGTTCTTGATTGTACAGGAGGTAACAGTTAAAAGAATCTTGAGTCTCAAACAAAACTTTGGACTTTGAAGCAATTTCGAGGACTATGAAGAACTATGGGGGCTTTTGAAATTGAACTGAATGCATTTTTGCTTTATGTGACTAATAGGCCTACAGGGACCAGGTTGTGATGTAGTGTTTTGAATAAGAATGCCTTCATGGGCTTAAATTTTTTTAATGTTTTGTCTCTCAGAGAGCAGAACACTTTGATAGGATTAGAAAGATGAGGAGGCATGGCCTTGTTAGAGGAAGTATGAAAGGAGGGTTGTGGGGGGATGAGACTTTGAGGTTTCAAGATCCAATACCAAGCCCACGCTCCCTTTCTCTTTCTTCTGCCTATGGGTCAAGACCCTCCCTTCCTTATATTGCTTTTGTTAAATATTTGGTACAGGGATGAGAATAAATAACATTCGGTTAAAAATGTTCTTTGGTGCTTAAGAAAGATATTTCCTAATTTGTGAAAGTGGAGAGAAGCTGAAGGACTTACATCTATTCTAACAGCACACCAAACTTGCCACAGTCTCCGACCCACAGAGACGAGCACAACAGGGACACCAAGACGGGTTCGCACAGCTTCCACAGCTTTCTTCTTACTTGCAGCTTTTTGCAGCTTTTTTTACTTAGGGCAAGGGCTATATTTATACAGTAGCGGCAGCTGACCTCATCTTGCTCCACACCACCAGACCACATCATCCAATCAGAATCACACAAGCTCCAGGCACGAGCTCAGGTCAGTCACAGATAGGCTGACAGATCCGGATCACGAGGAATAATCTAACTTGGCAGGCAGCTTATGCATGCAGTTTCACTGCGCAAGTTCAGGCAAGGCAGTAAACATGTGGGTTTCACAGGGCCTGGCAATGGGCCTGGGCGCCATCTTGGCCCATGTGGCGCACCCGATTCCCGCACAAACTGACAAAAAGAAGTTTTCTAAAATAGACCTAGGAAGCTTAAAATACTATAGTCAGGGGGAGAAGAGTATAGTTTAGGCTTGCTGAGCAGAACATGAAGACTGCCTTGGCCCAGGTATGTCTTATGCCAAAGTCCATTGTGAAGCCACGTAATGTAGAACTTTTGAAGTTCACCCATCGGTAAGAGGAACAAATCTATTCTGCATGGGAGTGAGAGGAAGCCTGATCCTCAGAGAGAGCATGCGGAAAGTGCAAACAAATCAACTTGCTTGCCCAAGAACATATCATGCTAATTCGTGATATGCTAATTAGTCACCAAAAGGGGCTGGCCTCTGCACAGAGACTCCTACAGGTTTGTTTGCGAAGGCCACCTTTCCTATACAAAATGCTCAATATTTTTAGAATAACATGTAAGAGCATCTTTTCAAAGCAGCACTGGAGACACTGCCATATCCAGGGATCCATCCCATAATCAGCTTCCAAACGCTGACACCATTGCATACACTAGCAAGATTTTGCTGAAAGGACCCAGATATAGCTGTCTCTTGTGAGACTATGCCGGGTCCTAGCAAACACAGAAGTGGATGCTCACAGTCAGCTATTGGATGGATCACAAGGCTCCCAATGGAGAAGCTAGAGAAAATACCCAAGGAGTTAAAGGGATCTGCAACCCTATAGGGGGAAGAACATGATGAACTACCCAGTACCCCGGAGCTCTTGTCTCTAGCTGCATATATATCGAAAGATGGCCTAGTCGGCCATCACTGGAAATTGAGGCCCATTGGACTTGTAAACTTTATATGCCCCAACACAGGGGAATGCCAGGGCCAAAAGAATGGGAATGGGTGGGTAGGTAAGTGGGTGGGGGCAGTATGGGGGACTTTTGGGATAGCATTGGAAATGTAATTGAGGAAAATACATAATAAAACAAAATTGTAAAACAAAAAAAATTTGCAAATTATCAAAGTACACACTTAAATATACTAAAGTCATGATAAAAATTTACCCTCAAAATATGGCAAATTTAGAAGCTTTTCCTGTATGCAAAAATATGGATAAAATTAAGACCAACAAGGAAGTAATTTGACTTCAGAATATTTTTTAAATTTTATAAATTTTTAGGTTGGAGTTGAAAATAAAAGTTTTATTTGATTCCTAGTATAAAAAGAATTGTTTCCCTACACATCAGTTATTTCTATATATTTGTAGAAATTTCATGATAGATGTATTTTGATTCCTTTCTACTGGCAGCAGCATCTTCACAGGGCAGAAAATCCTTTACATTTTTGACATTGTAATATAATTCTATTTCTCCTCTGCTTTTCCTTCCTCCAACCCCTCCTATGTATGCACCTCCCCTTCTCTCTTTTAAACTTATGCTCTTTTTCTTTAATTTTTGAAAGCATATAAAAACAAGAAAGCAAACTTTAAAAGGTGTGTGTGTGTGCATGTGTGTGTGCAAGTGTGTGTATGTGACCATGCAAGTGTTAGCACTTAGTATGTGCATGCCATGTACACATGGATATATGAAGAGGCCAGGAGAGTGTGTCTCTCCCTCGGGTGAGCGTTACAGATAACTATCAGCCACATGGTCTGGATACTGAGACCTGACTTTGGGTAATCCAGAAAATCTTTAAGGTGCTCTGAAGAGTTGAGCCATCATTATGGCCCCAAAATACATACTTAGTGGAAGAAAAAAATCTGCCTTAACTAGGGAGCTGTAATTATGTTTATTTTTCAATGTTTTATTATTTAAATGCATTTTATATATCAGTAATATTAATATTACTGAGTATGTTGACAATCAAATAATACCTAAAACATTTGTTCAACTTTTATATTCATATTCTTTCATACCCTAAGAATATCATTAATGAATATTTAATACTACCCATGCCTGAGGATCCTATATCTAATGTTGAATACTAAATTGTTTCAAAACATACAGAATATTCTTGGTTAACCATAGTAAAAGAACATAAAATAATAAAAATGAATCATTAAGAAATATATTGAAGCCGGGTGTAGTGGTGCACGCCTGCCTTTAATCCCAGCATTCGGGAGGCAGAGGCAGGTGGATTTCTGGTTCAAGGCCAGCCTGGTCTACAAAGTGAGTTCCAGGACAGCCAGGGCTATAGAGAAACCCTGTCTCGAAAAAACAAAAACAAAACAAAACAAAAAAAGAAAGAAAGAAAGGAATATAATCAAGTGGACTGTGTAGGATGAGCGAGAGGACTGCAGAATCTACACAGCTTCTGGGACAGACCCCCAGTTCAGGCTCCAGAAATCCGAGTACCTTCCCCACCAGAGGAGAGGTGACCACCTGGGAGGGTTCTGACCAATGGAGCAGGTGAGGGAGCCATCTTGTGTCCTGGGTCACTTGGAGACCAGTCTGTGCAGGTGAGCGCAGAGACTGCAGAGGCAACACATCTTCTGGAACAGGCCCTGTTTCTGGCCTTCATCTTCAGCCAGGAGGCAGGTCTGAACTCCAGACCTCTGGGCACCTTCCCTGAAAGAGGAGAGCTTGACAGAAAAAAGTACTCTGACCACTGAGACACAGAAGAAAGCTTGACTCCCAGGCTGCTGACAGAGGCTAACAGAATCAGAAGAGGAACAGCCTCCAGCCAGAAACAATAGATTATAATAGTAATACCAGAGATTACCAGATGGCGAAAGGCAAATGTAAGAATCTTACCAAAAGAAACCAAGACCGCTCACCATGATCAGAACCTAGCACTCCCACCTCAGCCAGTCTTGGATAACCCAAACACCCGAAAAGTAAGATTCAGATTCAAATTCATATCTCATGATGCTGGTAAAGGACCTTAAGACGGTCAATAATAACTCAATTAAAGAAATACAGAAGAACACTGCTAAACAGGTAGAAGTCCTTAAACAGGAAACTAAAAATCCCTTAAAGAATTACAGGAAAACACAACCAAACAGGTGAAGGAATTTAACAAAACCATCTAAGACCTGAAAAGGGAAGTAGAAACAATAAAGAGAACCCAAAGTAAGACAACTCTGGAGATAGAAACCCTAGAAAAGAAATCAGGAACCATAGATGTGAGAATCAGCAACAAAATACAAGAGATGGAAGAGAGAATCTCAGGTACAGAAAATTCCATAGAGAACATGGACACAACAATCAAAGAAAATACAAAATGCCAAAAGATCCTAAATGAAAACATCCAGGAAATACAGGACACAATGAGAAGACCAAATCTATGGATAGTAGGAGTAGATGAAAATGAAGATTTTCGCTCTCCGGTCAGAAAAGCACCTGGGTAGCTAGGGCGCAGGGTCGGCTGACACTCGCCAGCTACCCACAACACCCGCCAAAGGATCTTAAGACTTCTGGTGAGTGGAACACAACTTCTGCTCCAATCCAATTGCGCGGGACCTGAGACTGCTTTGGTTGGGGAGGCAGAAATCCGGCCTCAGTAGGGCCACAAGCCTCTCCGGTCAGAAAAGCACCGGGGTACCTAGAGCGCAGGGTCGGCTGACACCCGCCAGCTACCCACGACCCCCGCCACAAGATTTTGAGACTGCTGGTGAGTGGAACACAGCTTCTGCTCCAATCCAATTGCGCGAGGGACCTGAGACTGCATTAGTTAGGGAAGCAGAAAAACGGCCTGAGTAGGACCACAGGCCACTTCCGGCCGGACCAGCACCAGGGTAGCTAGAGCGCAGGGTCAGCTGACACCCGCCAGCTACCCACGACCCCCGCCACAGGATTTTGAGACTGCTGGTGAGTGGAACACAGCTTCTGCTCCAATCTTTAAACAGTGACAACAACAACAACTAACCCCAGAGATTACTAGATGGCGAAAGGTAAACGTAATAATCTTACTAACAGAAACCAAGACCAGTCACCACCATCAGAACCCAGCACTCCCACTTCGCCCAGTCCAGGGCACCCCAACACACAGGAAAAGCTAGACACGGATCTAAAAGCATATCTCATGACGATGGTAGAGGACTTCAAGAAGGAATTTAATAACACACTTAAAGAAATACAGAGTAACACTGGTAAACAGGTAGAAGACATTAAAGAGGAAGCACAAAAATCCCTTAAAGAATTGCAGGAGAACAATGATAAAGAGTTACAAATCCTTAAAGAAAAACAGGATAACATAATCAAACGGGTAGAAGTCCTTACAGAAAAACAGGAAAACACATCCAAACAGATGATGGAATTGTACAAAACCATACTAGACCTAAAAAGGGAAGTAGACACAATAAAGAAAACCCAAAATGAGGCAACACTGGAGATAGAAACCCTAGGAAAGAAATCTGGAACCATAGATACGAGCATCAGCAACAGAATACAAGAGATGGAAGAGAGAATCTCAGGTGCAGAAGATTCCATAGAGAACATCGGCACAACAATCAAGGAAAATATAAAATGCAAAAAGATCCTAACTCAAAACATCCAAGAAATACAGGACACAATGAGAAGACCAAACCTACGGATAATAGGAGTGGATGAGAATGAAGATTTTCAACTCAAAGGACCAGCAAACATCTTCAACAAAATTATAGAAGAAAACTTCCCAAATCTAAAGAAAGAGATGCCCATGAACATACAAGAAGCCTACAGAACTCCAAATAGACTGGACCAGAAAAGAAATACCTCCCGACACATAATAATCAGAACAACAAATGCTCTAAATAAAGACAGAATACTAAAAGCAGTAAGAGAAAAAGGCCAGGTAACATATAAAGGCAAGCCTATCAGAATTATACCAGATTTCTCACCAGAGACTATGAAAGCCAGAAGATCCTGGACGGATGTTATACAGACACTAAAAGAACACAAACTCCAGCCCAGGCTACTATACCCAGCCAAACTCTCAATTAACATAGATGGAGAAACCAAAGTATTCCACGACAAAACCAAATTCACACATTATCTCTCCACGAATCCAGCCCTTCAAAGGATAATAACAGAAAAAAACCAATACAAGGACAGGAACCACGCCCTAGAAACAACAAGAAGGTAATCCCTCAACAAACCTAAAAGAAGACAGCCACAAGAACAGAATGCCAACTTTAACAACAAAAATAACAGGAAACAACAATTACTTTTCCTTAATATCTCTTAATATCAATGGATTCAACTCCCTGATAAAAAGACATAGACTAACAAACTGGCTACACAAACAAGACCCAACATTTTGCTGCTTACAGGAAACTCATCTCAGAGAAAAAGATAGACACTACCTCAGAATGAAAGGCTGGAAAACAATTTTCCAAGCAAATGGTATGAAGAAACAAGCTGGAGTAGCCATTCTAATATCGAATAAAATCGACTTCCAACCCAAAGTTATCAAAAAAGACAAGGAGGGACACTTCATACTCATTAAAGGTAAAATCTTCCAAGAGGAACTATCAATTCTAAATATCTATGCTCCAAATGTAAGGGCAGCCAAATTCATTAAAGAAACTTTAGTAAATCTCAAAGCACACATTGCACCTCATACAATAATACTGGGAGACGTCAAAACACCACTTTCACCAATGGACAGATCATGGAAACAGAAACTAAACAGGGACACAGTGAAACTAACAGAAATTATGTTCCTAGACAGATACCAGGTACCAAAGTTGA
The DNA here is from genome assembly GCF_978045245.1 of Mus caroli. Lineage (NCBI taxonomy): Eukaryota > Metazoa > Chordata > Mammalia > Rodentia > Muridae > Mus > Mus caroli. The sequence continues at coordinate 73,039,309 of NW_028227264.1, forward strand.
ATCAAGATCAGGTTAATGATCTAAACAGCCCTATATCCCCCAAAGAAATAGAAGCAGTCATTGATAGTCTCCCAACTAAAAAAAGCCCAGGACCAGACGGGTTTAGTGCAGAGTTCTATCAGACCTTCAAAGAAGATCTAATCCCAGTTCTTCACAAACTATTCCACAAAATAGAAACAGAAGCTACTCTACCCAACTCATTCTATGAAGCCACAATTACTCTGATACCTAAACCACAAAAAGACCCAACAAAGATAGAAAACATCAGACCAATATCCCTTATGAATATTGATGCAAAAATCCTCAATAAAGTTCTTGCTAACCGAATCCAAGAACACATCAAAACAATCATCCATCCTGACCAAGTAGGTTTCATCCCAGGGATGCAGGGATGGTTCAATATACGGAAATCCATCAACGTAATCCAGTATATAAACAAACTCAAAGACAAAAACCACATGGCCATCTCGTTAGATGCGGAAAAAGCATTTGACAAGATCCAACACCCATTCGTGATAAAAGTCTTGGAAAGATCAGAAATTCAAGGCCCATACCTAAACATGATAAAAGCAATCTACAGCAAACCAGTAGCCAACATCAAAGTAAATGGTGAGAAGCTTGAAGCAATCCCTCTAAAATCAGGGACTAGACAAGGCTGTCCACTTTCTCCATACCTATTCAACATTGTACTTGAAGTCCTAGCCAGAGCAATTCGACAACAAAAGGAGATCAAAGGGATACAAATTGGAAAAGATGAAGTCAAAATATCACTTTTTGCAGATGATATGATAGTATATATAAGTGACCCTAAAAATTCCACCAGAGAACTCCTAAGCCTGATAAACAGCTTCGGTGAAGTAGCTGGATATAAAATTAACTCAAACAAATCAATGGCCTTTCTCTACACAAAGAATAAACAGGCTGAGAAAGAAATTAGGGAAACAACACCCTTCTCAATAGTCACAAATAATATAAAATATCTTGGCGTGACTCTAACTAAGGAAGTGAAAGATCTGTATAACAAAAACTTCAAGTCTCTGAAGAAAGAAATTATAGAAGATCTCAGAAGATGGAAAGATCTCCCATGCTCATGGATTGGCAGGATCAACATTGTAAAAATGGCTATCTTGCCAAAAGCAATCTACAGATTCAATGCAATCCCCATCAAAATTCCAACTCAATTCTTCAACGAATTAGAAAGTGCAATCTGCAAATTCATCTGGAATAACAAAAAACCTAGGATAGCAAAAACTCTTCTCAAGGATAAAAGAACCTCTGGTGGAATCACCATGCCGGACCTAAAGCTCTACTACAGAGCAATTGTGATAAAAACTGCATGGTACTGGTATAGTGACAGACAAATAGACCAATGGAATAGAATTGAAGACCCAGAAATGAACCCACACACCTATGGTCACTTGATCTTCGACAAGGGAGCTAAAAACATCCAGTGGAAGAAAGACAGCATTTTCAACAAATGGTGCTGGCACAACTGGTTGTTAACATGTAGAAGAATGCGAATTGATCCATTCCTATCTCCTTGTACTAAGGTCAAGTCTAAGTGGATCAAGGAACTTCACATAAAACCAGAGACACTGAAACTTATAGAGGAGAAAGTGGGGAAAAGCCTTGAAGATATGGGCACAGGGGAAAAATTCCTGAATAGAACAGTAATGGCTTGTGCTGTAAGATCGAGAATTGACAAGTGGGACCTCATGAAACTACAAAGCTTCTGCAAGGCTAAAGACACCATCAATAAGACAAACCACCAACAGATTGGGAAAGGATCTTCACCTATCCTAAATCAGATAAGGGACTAATATCCAATATATATAAAGAACTCAAGAAGGTGGACTCCAGAAAGTCAAATAACCCCATTAAAAAATGGGGCTCAGAACTGAACAAAGAATTCTCACCTGAGGAATACCGAATGGCAGAGAAGCACCTGAAAAAATGTTCAACATCCTTAATCATCAGGGAAATGCAAATCAAAACAACCCTGAGATTCCACCTCACACCAGTCAGAATGGCTAAGATCAAAAATTCAGGTGACAGCAGATGCTGGCGAGGATGTGGAGAAAGAGGAACACTCCTCCATTGTTGGTGGGATTGCAAGCTTGTACAACTACTCTGGAAATCAGTCTGGCAGTTCCTCAGAAAATTGGACATAGTACTACCGGAGGATCCAGCAATACCTCTCCTGGGCATATATCCAGAAGATGTCCCAACCAGTAAAAAGGACACATGCTCCACTATGTTCATAGCAGCCCTATTTATAATAGCCAGAAGCTGGAAAGAACCCAGATGTCCCTCAACAGAGGAATGGATACAGAAATTATGGTACATTTACACAATGGAGTACTACTCAGCTATTAAAAAGAATGAATTTATGAAATTCCTAGCCAAATGGATGGACCTGGAGGGCATCATCTTGAGTGAAGTAACACAATCACAAAAGAACTCACACAATATGTATTCACTGATAAGTGGATATTAGCCCAAAACTTAGGATACCCAAGATATAAGATACAATTTACTAAACGCATGAAACTCAAGAAGAATGAAGACCAAAGTGTGGACACTGTGCCCCGTCTTAGAATTGGGAACAAAACACCCAGGGAAGGAGTTACAGAGACAAAGTTCGTAGCTGTGATGAAAGGATGGACCATTTAGAGACTGCCATATCCAGGGATCCTTCCCATAAGCAGCTTCTAAAAGCTGACACCATTGCATACACTAGCAAGATTTTGCTGAAAGGACCCAAATATAGCTGTCTCTTGTGAGACGATGCCGGGGCCTAGCAAACACAGGAGTGGATGTTCACAATCAGCTATTGGATGTATCACAGGGCTCCCTATGCAGAAGCTAGAGAATGTACCCAAGGAGCTAAAGGGATCTGCAACCCTATTGTCGGAACAACATGTTGTACTAACCAGAACCCCAGAGCTCTTGTCTCTAGCTGCATATGTATCGAAAGATGGCCTAGTCGGCCATCATTGGAAAGAGAGGCCCATTGGACTTGCAAACTTTATATGCCCCAATATAGGGGAATGCCAGGGCCAAAAGAATGGGAATGGGTGGGTAGGGAAGTGGGGGGGGGCTATGGGGGACTTTTGGGATAGCATTGGAAATGTAACTGAGGAAAATATGTAATAAAAATATTAAAAATTAAAAAAAAAGAAAATGAAGATTTTCAACTTAAAGGGGAAGCAAATATATTCAACAAACTTATAGAAGAAAACTTCCCAAACCTAAAGAAAGAGATACCCATGAACATACAAGAAGCCTACTGAACTCCACATAGACTGGACCAGAAAAGAAATTCCTCTGGACACATAATAATCAGAACAACAAATGCACTAAATAAAGATAGAATATTAAAAGCAGTAAGGGGAAAAAGTCAAGTAACATATAAAGTCAGGCCCATCAGAATTGCACCAGACTTTTCACCAGAGACTATGAAAGCCAAAAGATCCTGGACAGATGTTATACAGACACTAAGAGAACACAAATGCCAGTACCAGGCTACTATACCCATCTAAACTTTCAATTACCATAGATTGAGAAACCAAAATATTCCACGACAAAACCAAATTCACACATTATCTTTCCACGAATCCAGCCCTTCAAAGGATAATAACAGAAGAAGAAAAAAAAATACAAGGACTGAAACCATGCCCTAGAAAAAGCAAGAAAGTAATCCTTCAACAAACCTAAAAGAAGACAGCCACAAGAACAGAATGCCAACTATAAAAACAAAAATAGGTGTCGGGACCCCGCCGAGAGTATTCTGCACAGGCCCCAGACATCCGGCCACTTTCCCGGCCAGAGGAAAGGGGTTCGCCCGGCCTGGGAGCGCTTTGCCTGAGCATCGGCTGCAGACAACTTGGTTCCAGGACTCCTCCGAGAGTATTCTGCACAGGTGAGAGTGTAAAATACAGAAGCTAACTGCTACTGGGACAGGCCAAAGCAACTCAGCTTCGGGACAGGTCCTGTTTTGGGCCTTCGTCTTCGGCCAAGAGGGAGGTCCTAAGACCAGATATCTGTGCACCTTTCCTGTAAGAGGAGAGCTTGCCTGCAGAGAGTGCTCTGACCACTGAAACTCAGAGGAGAGAGCTAGTCTCCCAGGTCTGCTGATAGAGGCTAACAGAATCACCTGAGGAACAAGCTCTAACCAGAGACAACTATAACAACTAGCTCCAGAGATTACCAGATGGCAAAAGGCAAACGTAAGAATCGTAACAGAAATCAAGACCACTCACCATCAACAGAACGCAGCACTCCCACCCCACCTAGTCCTGGGCACCCCAACACAACTGAAAAGCTAGACCCGGATTTAAAAGCATATCTCATGATGATGGTAGAGGACATCAAGAAGGACTTTAATAACTCACTTAAAGAAATACAAGAGAACACTGCTAAAGAGTTACAAGTCCTTAAAGAAAAACAGGAAAACACATCCAAACAGTTGATGGAAATGAACAAAACCATACTAGACCTAAAAAGGGAAGTAGACACAATAAAGAAAACCCAAAGTGAGGCAATGCTGGAGATAGAAACCCTAGGAAAGAAATCTGGAACCACAGATGCGAGCATCAGCAACAGAATACAAGAGATGGAAGGGAGAATCTCAGGTGCAGAAGATTCCATAGAGAACATCAGCACAACAATCAAAGAAAATGGAAAATGCAAAAAGATCCTAACTCAAAACATCCAGGAAATCCAGGACACAATGAGAAGACCAAACCTACGGATAATAGGAGTGGATGAGAATGAAGATTTTCAACTCAAAGGACCAGCAAACATCTTCAACAAAATTATAGAAGAAAACTTCCCAAATCTAAAGAAAGAGATGCCCATGAACATACAAGAAGCCTACAGAACTCCAAATAAACTGGACCAGAAAAGAAATTCCTCCCGACACATAATAATCAGAACAACAAATGCACAAAATAAAGATAGAATTTTAAAAGCAGTAAGGGAGAAAGGTCAAGTAACATATAAAGGCAGGCCTATCAGAATTACACCAGAATTTCACCAGAGACTATGAAAGCCAGAAGAGCCTGGACAGATGTTATACAGACACTAAGAGAACACAAATGCCAGCCCAGGCTACTGTACCCGGCCAAACATCTATTACCATAGATGGAGAAACCAAAGTATTCCACATCAAAACCAAATTCACACATTATCTTTCCACGAATCCAGCCCTTCAACGGATAATAAAAGAAAAAAACAAATACAAGGACAGAAACCATGCCCTAGAAAAAGCAAGAAAGTAATCCCTCAACAAACCAAAAAGAAGACAGCCACAAAAACAGAATGCCAACTCTAACAACAAAAATAAAAGGAAGCAACAATTACTTTTCCTTAATATCTCTTAATATCAATGGACTCAATTCCCCAATAAAAAGAGATAGACTAACAGACTGGCTACACAAACAGGACCCAACATTCTGCTGCTTACAGGAAACCCATCTCAGGGAAAAAGACAGACACTACGTCAGAGTGAAAGGCTGGAAAACAATTTTCCAAGCAAATGGTCTGAAGAAACAAGCTGGAGTAGCCATTCTAATATCGAGTAAAATCGACTTCCAACCCAAAGTTATCAAAAAAGACAAGGAGGGACACTTCATACTCATTAAAGGTAAAATCTTCCAAGAGGAACTATCAATTCTGAATATCTATGCTCCAAATGTAAGGGCAGCCATATTCATTAAAGACACTTTAGTAAAGCTCAAAGAACACATTGCACCTCACACAATAATAGTGGGAGACTTCAACACACCACTTTCATCAAAGAACAGATCGTGGAAACAGAAACTAAACAGGGACACAGTGAAACTAACAGAAGTTATGAGACAAATGGACTTAGCAGATATCTACAGAACATTTTATCCTAAAATGAAAGGATATACCTTCTTCTCAGCACATCATGGTACCTTCTCCAAAATTGACCATATAATTGGTCACAAAACAGGCCTCAACAGATACAACAGTATTGAAAGTGTCCCATGCATCCTATCAGACCACCATGGACTAAGGCTGATCTTCAATAACAACATAAATACTGGAAATCCAACATTCACGTGGAAACTGAACAACACTCTTCTCAATGATGCCTTGGTCAAGGAAGGAATAAAGAGAAAAATTAAAGACTTTTTAGAGTTTAATGAAAATGAAGCCACAACATACCCAAACCTATGGGACACAATGAAAGCATTTCTAAGATGGAAACTCATAGCTCTGAGTGCCTCCAAAAAGAAACTGGAGAGAGCACACACTAGCAGCTTGACAACACATATAAAATCTCTAGAAAAAAAGGAAGAAAATTCACCCAAGAGGAGTAGACGGCAGGAAATAATCAAACTCAGGGGTGAAATCAACCAAGTGGAAACAAGAAGAACTAATCAAAGAATTAACCAAACTAGGAGTTGGTTCTTTGAGAAAATCAACAAGATAGATAAACCCTTAGCTAGACTCACTAGAGGGCACAGGGACAACATCCTAATTAACAAAATCAGAAATGAAAAGGGAGACATAACCACAGATCCTGAAGAAATCCAAACACAATCAGATCCTTCTACAAAAGGCTATACTCAACAAAACTGGAAAACCTGGATGAAATGGACAAATTTCTAGACAGATACCAGGTACCAAAGTTAAATCAGGATCAAGTTAATGAGCTAAACAGTCCCATATCACCTAAAGAAATAGAAGCAGTCATTAATAGTCTCCCAGCCAAAAAAAGCCCAGGACCAGATGGGTTTAGTGCAGAGTTCTGCCAGACCTTCAAAGAAGATCTTATTCCAGTTCTGCACAAACTATTCCACAAAATAGAAGTAGAGGGAACTCTACCCAACTCATTCTATGAAGCCACAATTACTCTGATGCCTAAACCACAGAAAGATCCAACAAAGATAGAGAACTTCAGACCAATTTCCCTTATGAATATAGATGCAAAAATACTCAATAAAATTCTCACTAACTGAATCCAAGAACACATTAAAGCAATCATCCATCCTGACCAAGTAGGTTTCATTCCAGGGATGCAGGGATGGTTTAATATACAGAAATTCATCAACGTAATCCATTATATAAACAAACTCAAAGACAAAAACCACATGATCATTCTCATTGTTTCTAACTGGTTAATTTCAGCCCTAAGCTTGACTATTTCCTGCCTTCTACTTCTCCTGGGTGTGTTTGCTTCTTTCTGTTCTGGAGCTTTTAGGTGTGCTGTTAATTTGTTTGTATGGGATCTCTCCAATTTCTTTTTTTAAAAAGATTTATTTATTTTATGTATAGGAGTACACTGTAACTGTCTTCATGCACATCAGAAGAGGGCATTAGACCCTATTACAGATGATGGTTAGCCACCATGTGATAGCTGGGCATTGAACTCAAGACCTCTGGAAGAACAGTCAGTGCTTTTAACCACTGAGTCATCTCTCCAGCCCTCCAATTTCTTGATAAAGACACTTAGTGCTATGAATTTTCTTCTTAATTCCTAGGGAAATGGTTGGACCTGGATGGCATCATCCTGAGTGAGGTAACACAATCACAAAGGAACTCACACAATATGTATTCACTGATAAGTGGATATTAGCCCAAAACTTAGGATACCCAAGATATAAGATACAATTTGCTAAACGCATGAAACTCAAGAAGAATGAAGACCAAAGTGTGGACACTGTGCCCCTCCTTAGAATTGGGAACAAAACACCCATGGAAGGAGTTACAAAGACAAAGTTTGGAGCTGTGATGAAAGGATGGACCATCTAGAGACTGCCATATCCAGGGATCCATCCCATAATCAGCTTCCAAACGCTGACACCATTGCATACACTAGCAAGATTTTGCTGAAAAGACCCAGATATAGCTGTCTCTTGTGAGACTATGCCGGGGCCTGGCAAACACAGAAGTGGATGCCCACAGTCAGCTAGTGGATTGATTACAGGGCTCTCAATGGAGGAGCTAGAGAAAGTACCCAAGGAGCTAAAGGGATCTGCAACCCTATAGGTGGAACAACATTATGAACTAACCAGTACCCCGGAGCTCTTGTCTCTAGCTGCATATGCACTGGAAAGAGAGGCCCATTGGACTTGCAAACTTTATATGCCCCAGTACAGGGGAACGCTAGGGCCAAAAAAATGGGAATGGGTGGGTAGGGAAGTGGAGGGGAGGGTATGGGGGACTTTTGGGATAGCATTGGAAATGTAATTGAGGAAAATACGTAATAAAAAATATTAAAAATAAAAAAAAGAAACAAAGAGAATGATACAAAGAATCAGCACAATCAAGAGCTAGTTCTTTGAAAAAAAAATCAACAAGGTAAATAAACCCTCAGCCAAACTAACTAAAGGGCACAGAGACAGTATCCAGATTAACAAAATCAGATATGAAAAGGGAGAAATAACAACAGAAACTGAAATTCAAAAAAATCATCAGATCCATACTTATAACCTTGCACAAAGCTCCAAGTGGATCAAGGACCTCAACATAAAACCGAATACACTGAATCTAATAGAAGAGAAAGTTGGAAAGAACCTTGAACTCATTGGCACAGGGAGAAATTTCTAGAACAGAAAACCAATGGCTCAGGCTCTAAGATCAACAATTGATAAGTGGGACCTCATGAAACTGAAAAGCTTCTGTAAGGCAAAAGACACAGTCAATAATACAAAGCAACAAACCTACAGTTTGGAAAAAATATCCTCACCAACCCCACATCCTAAAGAGGGCTAATATTCAAAATATATAAAGAACTCAAGAAATTAACCTCTAAAACCCCCCAAATAACCCAATTTCAAAGTGGGGTGCAGAGCTCAACAGAGGTTTTACAACTGAAGAATCTCTAATGACTAAAAAAAAAAACCTTAAAGAAATGTTCAAAGTCTTGATAATTTTTTTAAATTTTCTCAGTTTCTGTTGTTTTGTCTATGTTTTCATTTCCTTTTTTAATATTTTTTATTTAATATGTATGAGTATATTACCTTCATGCTCACCAGAAGAGGGTATCAGATTCCATTACAGATGGTTGTGAGCCATCATGTGGTTGCTGGGCATTGAACTTGGGACCTCTAGAAGAGCAGTCAGTGCTTTTAACCACTGAGCCATCTCTCCAGCCCACCCCACCCCTTTCATTTCTGATTTTGTTAATTTGGAAACTGTCTTTAGGCATCAGAGAAATGCAAATCAAAATGGCCCCAAGATTTTACCTCACACTAACCAGAATGGCTAAAATCAAAAACTCAACTGACAGCACATGCTGGTGTGGATGTGGAGAAGAAGGAACACCCCTCCAATGCTGGTGGGATTGCAAACTGGTACAAGCACTCTGGGAAACAATCTGACACTTCCTCAGAACATGGAAAATAGATCTACCTGAAGACCCAGTGTCTTAGTCAGGGTTTCTATTCCTGCACAAACATCATGACCAAGAAGCAAGTTGGGGAGGAAAGGGTTTATTCAGCTTACACTTCCATACTGCTGTTCATCACCAAAGGAAGTCAGGACTGGAACTCAAGCAGGTCAGAAAGCAGGAGCTGATGCAGAAGCCATGGAGGGATGTTCTTTACTGGCTTGCCTCCTCTGGCTTGCTCAGACTACTCTCTTATAGAACCCAAGACTACCAGCCCAGGGATGATCCCACCCACAAGGGGCCTTTCCCCCTTGATCACTAATTGAGAAAATGCCTTACAGTTGGATCTCATGGAGGCATTTCCTCAACTGAAGCTCCTTTCTCTGTGATAACTCCAGCTGTGTCAAGTTGACACACAAAACCAGCCAGTACAATTGACCCCTTGTCAACTTGACACACAAACACATCACTAGTAAGCCTCAACCCTTACATTCTTATTCATCCCCAAGATCTAAATAACTTTAAAAGTCCCACAGTCTTTACATATTCTTAAAATTTCAATCTCTTTAAAATATCCATCTCTTTTAAAATCCAAAGTCTTTTTACAATTAAAACTCTCTTAACTGTGGGCTCCACTAAAACAGTTTCTTCCTTCAAGAGGGAAAATATCAGGGCACAGTCACAATCAAAGCAAAAATCAATCTCCAACCGTCCAACGTCTGGGATCCAACTCACGATCTTCTGGGCTCCTCCAAGGGCTTGGGTCACTTCTCCAGCCATGCCCTTTGTAGCACACACGTCGTCCTCTGGGCTCCAGATGCCTGTACTCCACTGCTGCTGCTGCTCTTGGTGGTCATCTCATGGTACTGGCATCTCCAAAACACTGCATGACCCCTTCAGTCCTGGGCCTGCAATTACAACTGGGGCTGCACCTTCACCAATGGCCTTCCATGGCCTCTCACAGTGCCGAGCCTGAGCTGCTGTGTGACCCCTTCATGCCTTCAAAACCAGTACCACCTGGGTGACCCTTACACATTACCAAGTCCCACTGCAGAAGGAGCACAACCTTGCCTATCTCTGGAACACAGCCTCTTTGTGCTTTCAGAAAACACTTCCCAGAAGATGTCACCTCAACGATGCTGGTCTCTTCTTAATCACCGCTAATTTCTTAGCTCCAGCTAACCAGCATCAATAGTCCCAGTAATGCAAAGTTTTTGCTTTAGTAGTTCTGGTATCTTGTTAATCACAGCTGATTCTTCAGTCCCAGCTAACCAGAACTACAAAATCTTCACAATAAAAACAGCAATGGCCCTGAAGAGAGTCTTTAATTTTCCCCCTGAAATTTCACAAACCAGGCCTCCATCTTCTGCACTGTTCTCAGCATTATCTTCCAAGCTCATACACAACATCTGACAGAGCTCTTAACAACGAATGGATCTTCAAGCCCAAAGTTCCAAAGTCCTTCCACAGTCCTCCCCAAAACATGGTCAGGTTGTCACAGGAATACCCCACTCTGCTGGTACCAATTTGTCTTAGTCAGGGTTTCTATTCCTGCACAAACATCATGACCAAGAAGCAAGTTGGGGAGGAAAGGGTTTATTCAGCTTACACTTCCATACTGCTGTTCATCACCAAAGGAAGTCAGGACTGGAACTCAAGCAGGTCAGAAAGCAGGAGCTGATGCAGAAGCCATGGAGGGATGTTCTTTACTGGCTTGCCTCCTCTGGCTTGCTCAGACTACTCTCTTATAGAACCCAAGACTACCAGCCCAGGGATGATCCCACCCACAAGGGGCCTTTCCCCCTTGATCACTAATTGAGAAAATGCCTTACAGTTGGATCTCATGGAGGCATTTCCTCAACTGAAGCTCCTTTCTCTGTGATAACTCCAGCTGTGTCAAGTTGACACACAAAACCAGCCAGTACACCCAGCTATACCACTCTTGAGCATATACCTAAAAGATGACCCACCATACCACAAGGACACATGCTCCACCATGTTCAGAGCAGCCTTATTTGCAATATCCAGAAGCTGGAAACAACCCAGATGTCCCTCAACCAAAAAAAAAATAGATACAAAAAATTGTGGTTCGTTTACACAATGGAATACTACTCAGCTATTAAAAATGAGGACATCATGAATTTTTCAGGCAAATACATGGAACTAGAAAATATCATCCTGAGTGAGGTAACCCAGACCGAAAAGGACATGCATAGTATGTACTCACTTATGAGTGGATATTAGCCAAAAAGTACTGAATACCTATGATACAACTCACAAACCATAAGAAGTGTAACAAATTGTAACTTGGGTATTCTAAGTTTCTGGGCTAATATCCACTTATCAATGAATGCATATCAAGTGACTTCTTTTGTGATTGGGTTACCTCACTCAGGATGATATCCTCCAGATACATTCATTTGCCCAAGAATTTCATAAATTCATTGTTTTTAATAGCTAAGTAGTACTCCATTGTGTAAATGTACCACATTTTCAGGTGGGTAGGGGAGCAGGGCAGGGGAAGGTATAGGGGACTTTCAGGATAACATTTGAAATGTAAATGAAGAAAATATCAAGAAAAGAAAAGAAAAGAAAAGAAAAGAAAAGAAAAGAAAAGAAAAGAAAAGAAAAGAAAAGAAAAGAAAAGAAAAGAAAAGAAAAGAAAAGAAAAGAAGTGTAACAATCAGAAAGGCCCAAGTGAGAAGCCTTCAATCCCGCTTAGAATGGGGATGGAAATAATCACAGGAGGTAGAAGGAGGGAGGGGACTGGGTGGGAGGGGGAGAGGGAGGGAGAAAGGGGAACAGGATCAGATATGGGAGGGGACAGGAGAGAAACCCAGAGGGCCAAGAGAATGAATGGAAATAAACAGCCTCGAGGGGTGGGAGGTCGGGGACCCTCTAGAAAGTACCAGAGACCCAGGAGGTGAGAGATTCTCAGGACTCATTTTGGGTGACCTTACACAAAAATGCCCAACATTGGGGAGAGGGAACTCAAAAAGTCCAACTCCAATAGATAGGGCCTCAAGCAGAGGGACAGGGTTACACTAACCCACAGTTAAAATATCTGATCCCAATTTTTCCTGTCTAAAAGAACTTCAGTGACAAAAATGGCGTAGAGACTGAGAGAAAGGCAGTTCAGTGACTGGCCCAACTTGGGATCCATTTCATGGGATAAGAAGACCAAGAACTGACACCATTACTGATGCTATGATGTGCTTACAGACAGGAGCCTAGCATGGCTGTCCTCTGAGAGGTTTTACAAGCAGTTGACTGAGACAGAGGCAGATATTTACATCCAACCATTGGATTGAAGTCTTGGTGACCCCTAAGTTTGAATTAGGGGAAGAATTGAAAAAGCTGAGAGGGGGGATGGCCCCATAGGAAGACTTGCAGTCTCAAGTAACCCAGACCCCAGGGAGCTCCCAGAGACTGAGCCACCAACCAGGAGCATACACAGGCTGATCTGAGGCCCCTGGTACATATATAGCAGATGTCTGCCTGGTCTGGCCACAGTGGGAGAAGATGCACTTAATCCTGAAGAGACTTGAGGCCCCAGGGAAGGGGAAGGCCTTAGGGGGGAAGCACCCTCTTGGGGCAAGGGGGGGTAGGAATGGAATGAGGAACTGTTCGTCGGGGAACCAAAGGGGGACAATGAGTGGACTGTAAATAAATAAAATTACTTTAAAGAAAAAGTAAGAAAGAGAAATGATACTTTAAAAAAAAAATCAGAAAAGGTCAACAACTTAAACTGCTAAAGCAAGTTCAGGCTAATTAGTTAACCAAATTTAATTATATGTAACTTTGCAAATGGCATTTATTGCTTAATCCTTTATTAAAGTCCATTTTACATTAAGCAAATTAAATGATAGAAGACATTGTGTTACAATACAGTATATAAAGTATGACTTGGTCTTTAAATTGAGGAACAACAGGATTAATTTCTTTACTATTTCAACTTTTACAGTTCATTTTTTTTTCTTTCTAGGGTGTTTAAATGTCTTTGTTCCATGGGGGGTCAGTGAATTTGAGATGGGTATCTGATGTAATAAAGATAACTATGGAGATAAAGTAGGCAGAGCCTTGCAAAACAGCTAATGGGAGTTAGTTTATGCCCCATGATTTGTTATATTACGTAAATAGGTAGAAGTGGAAATTGTATTCTTCTCTGGGTTTCCTGCAGAGTCATTTAGTTCAGGGTGTGATGAGAGAATAAGAGTTGGAAAATATTTTCCAATGAGGTAAAGAGTTGTCTGGGCAGTGAAGGGTATGAGTGGAATTATGTAGCAGACACTGGAGCACAGAGCCAAGGTAAACCCAGAATATTTGGCCACTCTTCGAATCAGGTGAGAAACAAGGTTGGCAAGTGCTTGCAGACTCCAGAATGTAAATGAGGGTTTCAGGATGAATTGGAAAGTCTGATGTTACTATGAATGTTCTTCATAGATTTTTAACATTGACTCTGAAATGATAAAGGCTGCTTAATATATTTTAAATGGAATATTATCTGTATATATTTTAAAATGGACCTACAATCTAGCCCCTTGGTCAGGAAGAGGAGACAGAGGAAAATGGTGTAATTATATTTTAAGTCAAAATAAAATTAATTTTAAAAATCAAAATACCAGGTAGTGATCCATACAATAAAAATGCTTCCGAGAGTGTAGACCAAAAGAAGCCTTAATACACTGGTGCTAGTAACATAGGCTAATGCAGTCCCCATGGAAATCAACATGGAGACTTCTCATACTAGTATGCAAGAGGGGCTGGAGAGAATACAGTATTTGAAACATGGATGTGGGAATGAGGACAGTGTTGGCAGTGTTGATGGTGAGGTGACAGGGAATATAACATAATATAATATAATATAATATTATATATAATATTATATATAATATATATGTTAATAAAGCATATATATTATATATACATATATGTGTGTATGTGTGTGTATATATATACATATATATACATATATATGTGTGTATATATATATATATGATAAAATGTTGACAGAGCCAATCATCATCAGTATCTATATATATATTATACAATGTTATATACATAATATATAATATATAATCTTAAATTGTAATATTTCCTTTCGGAAGCTGTCAAGGAGAAATTCCTTTTTTTCCTGCTCCTGGAAATTGACTCCATTCCCTTAATCCCATGTCACTCTGGCTTGGGGCTTTCTCCCCCCTCTTTAACTCACTCTGTGACTTGGCTAGACCATTGAGTAATCTGGAATTATCCCAATACCTAAATATCCATCTTTCAAAATCCCACTTTGCCATGTAGAATAGCATTTTGTTGGTATCTGTGACTCTGGGGTTAGGATATAGGCATCTTTAGCAGACCCTCTGCTACCTATGTCCAGGATTCTCTCAGTGACCCTAGTAAAAGCATATTCATTAGAGTGTTTGAGAGAGAAACCAAAAAGTAATAGGCAGGCTTGTAAATAGAACCTTGGGATGTGGAAGTGGATATGGAGATGTCTTACAGACAGACAGAAAAAGACAGATGGTGAGCCTGGGAGAGATAAATGGAGATATGCGAAATGTCGTAAGAGTAATGGCAGAAATAAAAACTGAAGAGGGGTTCAAGTAAAAGAACAAAACTGTAACTCTATGTCCCATTTGGTACAGACAAAAAGCAATACAAAGAGGACCATAGATTTTAATTTAAGTGTTGTTTTTTTAAATAAAATCCCAAATGTTCAATTTATCAAATGAAGACCCAGGAGCCAGATGCTGTGGTAAAATCCTGCTAGCTCAGAGAAGCAGAGAAAGCACCCAGCTGACCTTCCTTCTCAACTGATGTCCAAGAAATGAAAAACCCTTACACCTTTTCCACACTGTCTTAAATACTCTTCAACTCAAAGACCCTCCTTTCTCTTTCCTGGGTTTTCTTATGTTCACTCCCTGTCAACTGGTTGTTGTTCTGCCTCTTGACCTATGGGTGACTTTGTTTAATTCTGTTTACAGAAAACTCTTGAGTTAAAGTTGTGTGCTTGGACGGAGCCACACCACAACAACGTGTTTACAATAAACAGAAAGCTCTTGGGTTAAAGGTGTGTGCTAGGGATGAGCCACACCACAACAAGAAAAGGGTTTTCCAGTCCACAGTCTCAGGTTTCACAATGTGAGCAAATATCCTCCGACATGGAAGACCCAAAACTCTGCAGACGGTTGAGGAAGACAAGGAAAACACTTCAAGATATAGGAGTTTCTGAACAGGATTCTGCTTGCACAGGAAGCAATCCTAAGAGTTGATACATTGGGTTACCTGAACTTTGCAAACTCCTGCACAGTGAAGGAAATCATCAGCACAGAGAAGAGACAACCTACAGAATGAGTGAAAAATCATCTACCAGTATATGTCATGAAAATTTAATATGTAGAAATAATAATGAACTTGAGAAGTTAAACACCTCAAGCCACAAACAAGACAAACTATAAATGGGTTGATATATTAAATAGATGGTTCTTGAAAGAAGAAATAAAAATGGACAAAAGTATATTAAAAGTTGTTCAACTTTCCTTTCCCCGTTCACCAGGAAAACAAAGATTGTGATTGCCTTGATGGTTTTATTATATTTTGATTTGTTTTCTATTCTTTGGCAAATTCATGCACAGATGGAATGAAGTTTAGTCCTTTTAACCCTAATTTCCTGATGCATCCCCCCTCATTCTTCCACCAAAGCCACTCCTCCCAGGTCTCCTGCCTCCTCTCATGCCTTTTATGTACGCGTGTGACCCATTAAGTTTTGATAGAGTTGCCCAAGTGAGCATGGGTGGGAGGTTATTTACTGGTATGGGCATAGGATCATTGGCCACACTACTGAAGAAAGTGGTATCTTTGCCCCAGGGCATTATTAACAGTCAATAGTCCCTAAAGGAGTGATAAGATTTTATGAGTTCTGCACCTTCTCTTGATAAAATGTTGACAGGGCCAGTCAGCAGCAGTGTCTTACCATGAAGAACTAGTGGATAGCCACAAGCAATAATAGTTCTTACTGGACTTTTCTGACCAATGCTTTTAGAGAGGTATCTGTCACTGGGATTTTTCTTTAATTAACCTACAGCTCCCGGGTAGAACATAATCCTCCAACCCATGTGTATGTTGTCTGCATTCAAACGATGATGGTGGTGGTGGCGGTGGTGATGGTGATGATGATATTTTATAAACTCATAAAGTATCAGATTTTCTCATGTCATTTTCATGAATTCTTAGTATCTTAGTTGAAGGTCTATCACTGTGAAGAAACACAATGACCATGGCATCTCTTATAAAAGAAAGCATTTAGCTGCACCTTGCTTATAGAGGTTTATACCATTGCCATGGCAAGCAGACATGGTGCTGGACAAGAAGCTGAGATTTCGAGTACATTGAGCTCCATAGAGACAGCGCCAAGGCAAGAGAGAGCAGGACAGGCACTGGGCAACTCTGTGCCTCACGGAGGAAAATCAACTAAACATGGGCAAAGGAGATCCTAAGAAACCGAGAGGCAAACTGTCCTCATATGCATTCTTTTTGTGCAAACCTGCTGGGAAGAGCACAAGAAGAAGCACCCGGATGCTTCTGTCAACTTTTCAGAGTTCTCCTAGAAGTGCTCAGAGAGGTGGAAGACCGTGTCCGCTAAAGAAAAGGGGAAATTTGAAGATATGGTAAAGGCTGACAAGGCTCGTTATGAAAGAGAAATGAAAACCTAATCCCCCCAAAGGGAAAACCAAAAAGAAGTTCAAAGACCCCAATGCACCCAAGAGGCCTCCTTTGGCCTTCTTCTTGTTCTGTTCTGAGTACCGCCCCAAAATCAAAGGTGAGCATCCTGGCTTATCCATTGCAAAGAAATGGATATCCATGTTGCAAAGAAACTAGGAGAGATGTGTAACAATACTGCAGTGGATGACAAGCAGCCCTATGAGAAGAAGGCTGCCAAGCTGAAGGAGAAGTACGAGAAGGAAATTGTTGCCTAGAGAGCTAAAGGAAAACCTGATGCAGCGAAAAAGGGGGTGGTCAAGGCTGAAAAGAGCAAGAAAATGAAGGAAGAGGAAGATGAGGGTGAGGATGAGGAAGAGGGAGAAGAGGAAGAGGAAGATGAAGAAGAAGATGATGAATGAGTTGGTTCTAGTGCAGTTTTTTTCTTGTCTATAAAGCATTTAAACCCCCCTGTACACAACTCATTCCTTTTAAAGAAAAAAAATTGAAATGTAGGGTTGTGTAAGATTTGTTTTTAAACTGTACAGTTTCTTGTTTTGTATAGTTAATGCACTACCAAATGTGTTTTTAGATAGCCCTGTCCTGGTGGTATTTTCAATAGCCACTTACCTTGTTTGGTACAGCCTGGGGGTTGTAAATTGGCATGGAAATATAAAGCAGATTCTTGTTGGTGCACAGCACAAATTAGTTATATATAGGGACAGTAGTTTGGTTTTTGGTGTTTTGTTTGTTTGTTTGTTCTTTTGGTTTTATTTTTGGGTTTTATTTTTTTCATCTTCAGTTGTCTCTGATACAGCTTATACGAAGACAATTGTTGTTCTGTTAATGAATACCACTCTGTAACTGCAAAAAAAAATTGTGGCTGTTTTGTTGACATTCTGAATACTTCTAAGTAAATTCATTTTTTTTAATTTAAAACAAAATAAGCTGAGATTTCTACATCTGGATTCACAGGCATCAGGAAGAGAGAAAACCACTGGGCCTGGCTTTGGCTTTTTTGAAAACTCAAAGCCTACCTCTAACCCCACCCTGTGACACACTTCCTGCAACAGGGCCATACCTTCTAATCCTTTCAAATAGTGCCACTCCCTGGTGAACAATTCTTCAAATCTGTGAGCTATGGTGGGAGGGCATTCTCATTCAAACCCCTATACTTAGTTATTTCTTTCCCACTCCTTCTGTCCTGTCATCCTCCCCTCTTCAATTTCTCATCCATTATCTATCTTTGTAATACCTATGTTTCAGCACTTCTCCCTTCTTTTTTTAAATTTAATTTTATTTGTAATTCAATTTTTACACTCCATATTCCATTCCCTGCCCCTCCCCATCCACCCTCCAACTGTTCCACATCCCACCTCTCCTCCCCTCCCGACCCCATCTCCACATGGATGCCCTCACCCCCCCCACCCCACCTGACCTCTAAACTCCCTGGGGCCTCCAGTCTGTTGAGGGTTAGGTGCATCATCTCTGAATGAACAGAGACCTGGAAGTCCTCTACTGTATGTGTGTTGGGGGCCTCATATCAGCTGGTGTACACTGTGTTTGAAAGATCTTGGGGCCCAGATTAATTGAGACTACTGGTCCTTCTACAGAATCACCCTTCTCCTTGGCTTCTTTCAGCCTTCCCTAATTCAACAACAGGAGTCACTGCTTCTGTCCATTGGTTGGGTGTAAATAACTGCATCTGACTCATTCAGCTGCTTGTTGGGTCTTTCGGAGGGCAGTCATGATAAATCCCTTTTTGTGAGTGTTCCACAGGCAACCTCAGGAAATAGGAGGTTGGGGGGACCCCCAGAATGCACCAGAGACCTGGGAGATGAGATACTCCCAGGACTCATAGGGAGGAACCTCTGATGAAATGCCCAACAGTAGGGAGAGGAAACTTATAGAGCCCACCTCCAGCAGGAAGATAGAACATCAAGTGAGAGATGGGGTTGCCATCCCACAGTCACACCTCTGACCCATAATACTTTCTGTCTGAAAGAATTACAGGGATGGAAATGGAGAAGAGCCTGAGGAAAAGAAGGTCCAGTGACAGGCCCAAAGTAGGATCCAGCTCAAGAGGAGGCCTTTATCTTCCTTTCCACAATGCTCCCTTCCTGGTTTCCTTGCTTCTTCTACAGGTGCTCCAAGATAAACATGCAAATCTAAGCATTCAAAGCTAGGCTCCACATTTGAGAGCGAACACATTGCATTTGTCTTTCTGGGTCTGGGCTAACTCATTCCAAATGATTATTTCTAGCGCCTCCATTTTATCTAGGAATTCTGTAATTTAATCTTCCTTTACAACTAGATAATAATCCATTGTGCATACATATCACATTTTTATTATTCACACCTTGGTTGATAAACATTTATAGGTTCTCCCCATTTCCTATTGTAACTATTACAGTAATAAACATGGGTGAACAAGTATCTCTGCAGTAGAAATAGAGTCCTTTGGGTATATGTGTGGGAGTGGTATAGCTCAGTCATACTCTATTTCTATTTTTAGCTTTCTAAGGAACCACACCAATTTCCTTTGTGATTGAAGGAGCTCTAGCAGGGAGCTAGGTAGAAGAGGTCTAAAGGGAAAGGGAGGGAAGACAAATGAGGGAAAGCAAGAACAAAATATCACATTTTCTCTTATGTGCAGAATGTAAATTTTTACATGCAGGGGGTGGGGGGGGACTATTTCCAGGAAGGAACAAGAGTGGTGAAGGGACAACAAAGAGATGAAAAGAGTGAGATAAGACAGTATGTATCTATTAAGATATCATAATCACACTCATTTGTAGGCTTATGTCTTTTAAAACCTATTTTAATAAGGGTACTTAAATGGTATAACCTCCCTTCCAGCCCACCACCCATCAGAGGTAGTGAAAATGAAAGGTTAATAGGGCAAAAGAAGATGTGGACCCATTTAGAAATAGTTCTTTGGAGCTAATTCAATCTGCATTGTCAGGACCTCAGCAGTTCCGTTCACATGCATCAGCTCCATCCATTCACAAGCACTATTCATTCATCATCAATGGCAGCTTGATCCAGAGGAAACCAAGAGGCTTTGCTAATGGGCCTGAGTCCACTGAAGTGGAAAGAAGCCACCAGAACACCATCAGAAGTTTTCTGGTGGGAAGAGAGGGTTGTTGTTTTGGTTGGTTGGTTGGTTGGTTGTTGGTTGGTTGGTTGGTTGGTTGGTTGGTTGGTTGGTTGGTTGGTTTGCTGGTTGGCTGGTTGGTTGGTTGGTGGTTTGGTTTTCTTAATGAAGTCACAATGAATGATGATCAGCAAAAGAGTGGCAAAGCAAACCAATACCGCCCTACATGATAGCAACCATAACACATCAAATAATTAAAACCATCCATCCCAATTAAGGAATCCAGATGATGGTCTATTGTTATTATTATTAGATATTTTATTTACATTTCAAATGCTATCCCCTTTCCTAGTTTCCCCTCCTAAAATCCCCTATTCCCTCCCCTCTCCCCCTGCTCCCCAACCCACCCACTCCTGCTTCCTGGCTCTGGCATTCCCCTATACTGGGACATAGAATCGTCACAAGACCAAGGGCCTCTCCTCCCATTGATGGCCAACTAGGCTATTTTCTGCTACATATGCAGCTAGAAACACGAGTCCCACAATGTATTTTCTTTGATTGGTGGGTTAGTCCCAGGGAGCTCTGGGGGTACTGGTTAGTTCATATTGTTGTTCTTATATACACTCATTGATTTGTATGTTAACTAAAAATATAAAGGGGGAAAGAGTTATCCACAGATGTGGATGAAGAAGATGAAGGGCAGAGGAGTTGCCTCCTTCCCTGCCAGCGGTATATGTAGCAGCATAAATGTGTGTGGATTCAGGTGAACTCTAGAGTTTGTGGCAAAAACTCAGACCCCTCTTTGCTTCATTTTTTTCTCTCATGATGAGAATGCATGTGGTCATTGAGAATAAGGAATTAGCTGATACTACAAGAGATTTTTTGGAGCTTCTTTGGAAACTGGAAGATTGATAATTAAGGAGGGGGAATGAAATTATTTGGTGTTGTCCAGGCACATAGCTATATCATTACACAAAATGAGGCTATCAAAGTATCACCTGGGATCTGAAAGAACATGGACAATGAAGCTGAACAGGACCGAAACTTTCCAGATCATTATGATGGGAAGTTAATGGGTCTAGAATGGAAGATACTTACAAGTATGACTGATGGATGATAGACATCATCCTGATCATGAAACAGTAGAAAGGGACTGACAGGACAGTGAGCATAAATCAGAATGCTAATGTGAATTCAAAAGAACATGCAAAGAAGCAGTACACACAAGCTAACAGGACAGACAGACAGTTTCATGGAGTATTTCAAATTGGACAGCTTAGATGACACAAGACCTGCCATGTGGCTCTGGAACGCGCGGCTTTTTTGTTTAATTCGATATTTTCTTTATTTACATTTCAAATGCTATCCTGAAAGTTCCCTATACCCTCCCCCTGCCCTGTTCCCCTATCTACCCACTCCCACTTCTTGGCTCTGGCATTCCCCTGTACTAGGGCATATAAAGTTTACAAGACCAAGGGGCCTCTCTTCCCAATGATGGCCGACTATGCCATCTTCTGCTACATATGCAGCTAGAGACACAAGCTCTGGGGGTACTGGTTAATTCGTATTGTTGTTCCACGTGTAGGGTTGCAGACCCCCTTAGCTCCTTGGGTACTTTCTCTAGAACCTCCACTGGGGGCCCTGGGAACACGCAGCTTTAAGTGAGTTATAAAATAACTTTTCCAGAGATCAAGAAAGTAGATTTTTATATTGTTTCGTATTTCATCTGAACACAACAGTCACCAAGATAATAGGATCCCTGATAGGAAAGGAGAACAACCTACTTTGCGGGTGATGAGAGGACGGGAAAAATGAAGGAAGCAGTGAGGAGAGGCGAGAGGGGGTGTCTACAGCAATCTGTGACTTGGTGGCTGAAAAAGTACTGCCCAGAAAGTGGCTCCGGTTAAACCAATCCCTCATCTCCCAACACGCTTGTCAGTGCAAAAAGATTTATTTTAATTACACAAGAATGACTTTCAAAAAAAAAAAAAAAAAGCATTTAATTTTGATATGGGCAACAGCCTTTCCCGCACAATAAGTTCTACAAATTCGGAGGTGTTATATTTCAGAAACATTTTTCAAAACACCTAATAAAAATCATTAAGGGAAATAAGTATGAGGAGCATAAAGTTGCTTGAGAACGCGTCGTTACGATTTCTGTAACAAAGTCCCGCGTATGAAGGAGAGCAATGTTCAGTCTAACTATGGGACTGCCACCCACAAGATTGCGTTCTTAACCTTGCAGCTAACACAGATTAAGTTGTCAAGAATCCCTTCCATTCTAATTGATGGCAGGGGTGGGATTTATGACGCTCTGTTTTCTCTCATTGTAACAAGCTTTGTCCCAGGATTTCGGTGTTTAGGATCTTATGTCCTCATATGTTTCCCGGGAGATAACACCGAATGGTGTCGTTTTGACCTCTCCTGTATCCTATTACATCACTAACTCTTCATTATGACTGTTCCCTCTGCAGTGTACCTCAGCAGCCAATGACACAAGAAGTGAAAGGCAGGACACCATTCATAAAGGTTGAGCAGACACAGTCAGCCAGTGCAGTCCCTGTTCCCAGCACCTTTAATTATCTTAGCTTGGTTTATTGTCATTTAAACATAGTCGTTAAGCTGGAAACAAACCTCTGATATAAATTATGAATCAATTCATGCCGTGAGGAGATATGCTTTTATTATTTACAGAATTTCTCACCTAGAAAGTTACGTAATTTAACCTGTAAATTTCTAAAGGAATCAGGGCTTATTTCTCCCCATGCATATCTGACACTATTGGCTATTACTTAAGTTGAGAAAGATACTTTATTACCAGAAATTTAAAATTTTTGTGTACATATTATGTAATAAGCAACAAGGTTGCCAAAGACTCAAAGGACCTGGTGGGTCTTGTTGCAGTATACTTCAGATAGCAAGAAAACTACCAAAAAATGCACTGGACCTCAATGATAGAATTTACATAAAGATGTAAAACAATAGATATGCAATGGTTGTGAGTTTGTTTGACATTAAGACTGCATCCGGCAGCCACATGCTCTGTGGTGAGAGGCATTAATGTGCGCAAGGTTACGAAGCTAACCCAATTAAAGTCCCAAGAGCACATCAGAACTTGAGATTTGACTTCTTCCTGTCCAGTAACTATGCTCCCCATAGTTACTGCCAGCCACACTCCATCATTTCACAGTAAAAATGACTTAGACCACTGTTCACTCTAGTGGTCTAAGTGGTATGATGTCCTTTGTAAAGACACTGCTACTCTGAAGTCCGAGCCTCTGTGACACGGGAAATGTGCAGTTTAGTGATGAAAGAGTTAGGGTAAGAGGAAAAATAATTATAAATATGAATTCCTCTGATATCCTTTTGTCTTGAATATTGACTCGAAAGGGTTAAGCAGATGGTAAGGTTATTTTAACAAGTTAGATGGTCTTTCCTATAATAAAAATATCTTCAATCCTTCTCGTATTAATGAATTCTTTTAGTGAGCTCATAAATTTAAAACCATAGGCAAAGTTACCCTAGTCTTGTGAAAAAATTTCAAGGTTAGGTTAAGTCAGAATTCTATTTGATTTAAAATTTCTAAAAATGGATAGAAAATATGAATATTTAGTTTGTTATTCCCTAATCAGAAAAAAGAAAAGGAATGATAACATATTAATAAAATACTTGAAAACTTTAAATAGAATATTATATCCCCTTTCCAGTGCTACACATTAAAATGTTCCTTGGTTCCTTTATAGTGTGAAATATTTGGGTGTTATTTTCATATAATAATTAGTCTTAATCAGATATTAGTTTGAATTAGTGAAGGAAGAAACTAAAAATAGTCCATCTATTAAAAACTCAATAATTGTCCAAAATGGTGTTATATAAAAACAAATCTTTTTTTTCTCTTCTGAATCATTTACCTTTCAAAGTTTTCTGCAGGTCAAAAGAACATTGGTGGTTCAGTCTGAGGCAAGTGGTGCCTGAGAGACTTAACTTCTTTTACTGCATTGTTTTCTGTTGACCCTTATGTACTCAAGGTTAAGAGACGGTTTGTTGGTGATGTACTAGTAAATATTTTAGGCTCAACTTGTTCATCTCCTCTCCTCTCTCATATACATCTGTATGGATAATTGGCCAAGTTAAAGATGTTACAGAAACAAGCTGATGCCTGTATTTGTGACACATTTTATATCCCTGGCATTGCCTTTCAGCCCAAAGCCTTTCAGATTTCCTGGCCAATATCTTTTTTCTCCTACTATCTTCTTAACTTATCCAGACAGTGAGCTGACCAAGCAAGGCACTGGTATACTGTTTCCCTTGAGCCCTTCATCATACCCATACAGGCTTCATCTCTCTCCAGACACTCACTAAGCAAAGTAAAGGAATTTGTCTACCTGGCCCATGTTACTTTCTTACTTTCTAGCATCATGTCTGTTCAACAATCACTTTTCTTACTTGATAACTAATTTTCAGAGTTTTGCATACAATATATTTCTATCATATTCTTTCCCCTCCCCCAACTCCTCTGAGAAACTGCTACCTACCTACACCATTTCATATTCTTCCTCTCTCAAAAAAAAATCAAATCAAATAGTCATCCCCCACAAAACAAAACATGAAGTCTGCTCTGTGTTGGCCAACTATTCATGAGCAGGAAGCCTACCCCAGAGTGTGGTTGATATACCCAGGGCCACGCCATTAGAGAAAACTGACTTTCCCTCTTCCAGAAGCTATCACATGCAAATAGCTTCTTAACTAGAAGTGGAACTCTGTGCCCAGTTCCACCTTCTCTGAGTTGGTCCCTTGCCTGGCTTGAATTTGTGCAGGTCTTGTGTGTACTCTCCCAGTCTTCATAAATTCATATATGCATCATCCCTGTCTAAAAAATGCTGTTTCTTCCAAGTTATCCATGGCCTCTGGCTCCTACATTCTCCTCTTCCATGCAGATCTTTGAGCCTCAAGGGAGAGGTGTGTGATACAGATATGAAGGAGTGCTCTGAAGCTTCTGACTCTCTGCATGGTCCAGATGTGGGTCTCTGGTCTCTGTTTATTCCCATCTACTGAAAAAAGAAGCTTCTCTGATAATAGTTCAGTGATGCGCTGATCTATGGGTATAGCAGAAGGTGCTGTGTGTCATTTTATTGCTGGATCCATTTAGCAGAAAAATTGTAGCAGGTTTTGGCATAGGTCATGCTCTATGTTCTTGGCCTAATCTACAATGGAAGGAAGGTATGAGCTCCATCTCAGAGAATGGCCCTTAAATATAAGCAAAGAGTGGTTGGTTGCTCCAGTGGCACTTGTGACACTACTGCACCAGTGTATATAACTTGCAGGCATCTCCCTATAATAGCTTCCGTTATTTGTAGCTGGGAGATACTGGTGATTATTTTCTCCACCCGTAGCATGCAGAATATCTTCCAGCACTATGGATACTGCTCAATAGCAACGAAGCTTCCAGTTGAGCTCAATTTACCCTCATTCAGTGACATAAGTACATGGTATCTTCATAATAGGGCCTTACTATCAAGTTCTGGAAGGTAATCAATAGCATTGACAATAACTTATAAAGTTGGGGGGCAGGGTTATGGGACTCCTTTGGCCAAGGACTCAAAATATGAAACCATTCCTGGTACTGGTGTTTTATTTGAAAGCACATGATACATGATGTCTCATTAGAAGGTTGTCTACCACATTACCCCATTACATAGCAACTACATTTGCATATATATATATTACAAAGCTTCTACAATCCATATGACTTTTCTTTTTTTCAGCCAAATAATATTTATTACATACATATAGTTTTCCAAACCACTACAAATACTTAAGTTTCTGAAATCTTGAAAATTGTGTGCTCTAAATTACTAACTATACTATTCTATATCTATTCTAGATAAATGCATTCTATATTAGGCATATGTCTAGCAGATACAAAATGAAACAAGCACCAGTTTTGATATGAGAGACACAAATCCCCATTTTTTTCATCCCTTAGTATTGGGTAGTACAAAATGCTTGAAACAGTTAATCTCTCTAAGATGTATTTTTTCAGAGTTCTACATGATATATTGGACCAAAACCAGACTAATATATCTTCCTAGTGCTGATAATAGTAAATAAAATAAAATGATATCTGTGTGCTTATACATAGAACATGTATTGAAAACTACTGAATTAAAAATTATCTCCAGATTATGACATATATATATGTGTGTGTGTGTGTGTGTGTGTGTGTGTGCGCGCGCGCGCGCTCCCTGCCACAAAAACAGAAATAAAACATTGCTATGCAAGTGTAGTTAACACAGTCAGCAACAGTGTACTCAGTCAGTGGGGCTGTGACTTTTTCTAACATGGTAAGTGCCATCTTCTAGTTTTCATTTATCAGATTTGACTACATTTTTCCATTACTCTAAATGTAACTCACATCAACATAATCATGTATAACACATTGTGAATAATGAATAACATTATTATGATTACAACAGGATTTACATGGAATGTAAATGATCAATTTGGAAAGTAGAAAATCAGTACTTTTAAAACCACATAATCTATTTTGAAAAAAATGATGAGAAATAAAATTCAGTAAATATTTAACCTTTATTATATATTAATTTGAATATTTCTTTGAACATATTCAAAATATACCTTAAAATTTTTAGACAAATAATATCTAATAAAATGTGGATGTTTACTGAACTTGATACTGTCATATAGATGATACATATTTACGAATATGCCCCATTATGTAATTTAATTTTTTAATTACATTTATCCACACAATTACAACATGTTTATATGTATAAACTGGCTGCCATTATCAATTTTTCTCTCATGGAACATGAGATATTATTAAATATTTTCTCTGTTTTGCCAAAATTAATGCAGAATATTAATTATGTAAAATAAAATCTAGTTACTTAACAAAAGTTAAAATGGAAAATATAGTATTATTTTTTTAATCATGACGTAATAAAGATGAGATTTAAAATTTATTGACTTTTCTTTTGTTTGGTTTTGTTGTTTTAGTTTTTTTAGTTTTTTAATTACATATTTTCTTAATTTACATTTCAAATGCTATCCCAAAAGTCCCCTATACCCTCACCCCCACCCTGCTCGCCAACCCACCCACTCCCACTTCCTGGCCCTGGCATTCCCCTGTACTGAGGTCTATAATCTTCACAAGACCAAGGGCCTCTCCTCCCAATCATGGCCGACTAGGCCATCTGATACATATGCAGCTAGAGACACAAGCTCTGGGGGTACTGGTTAGTTCATATTGCTGTTCCTCCTATAGGGTTGCAGACCCCTTCAGCTCCTTGGATGCTTGCTCTAGCTTCTCACAAGAGACAGCTATATCAGGGTCCTGTCAGTAAAATCTTGCTGGCATATGCAATAGTGTCTGGAGAGTTCATCTTGAAAGATTTTACCTTTGATGAGTATGAAGTCCCCCTCCTTGTCTTTTTTGATAACTTTGGGTTGGAAGTCGATTTTATTCGATATCAGAATGGCTACTCCAGCTTGTTTCTTCAGACCGTTTGCTTGGAAAATTGTTTTCCAGCCTTTTACTCTGAGGTAGTGTCTGTCTTTGTCCCTGAAGTGGGTTTGTTGTATGCAGCAAAATGTTGGGTCCTGTTTATGTAGCCAGTCTGTTAGTCTATGTCTTTTTATTGGGGAATTGAGTCCATAGATAGTAAGAGATATTAAGGAAAAGTAATTGTTGCTTCCTGTTATTTTTGATGCTAGAGTTAGGATTCTGTTCTTGCGGCTATCTCCTGTTAGGTTTGTTGAAGGATTACTTTCTTGCTTTTGCTAGGGCATAATTTCCCTCCTTGTGTTGGAGTTTTCCCTTTATTATCCTTTGAAGGGCTGGATTCTTGGAAAGATATTGTGTGAATTTGGTTTTGTCATGGAATACTTTGGTTTCTCCATCTATGGTAATTGAGAGTTTTGCTGGGTATAGTAGCCTGGGCTGGCATTTGTGTTCTCTTAGGGTCTACATAACATCTGTCCAGGATCTTCTGGCTTTCATAGTCTCTGGTGAGAAGTCTGTAATTATAGAAGTCTGTAATTCTAATAGGTCTACCTTTATTTGTTACTTGACCTTTTTCCCTTACTGCTTTTAATATTCTATCTTTATTTAGTGCATTTGGTGTTCTGATTATTATGTGTCAGGAGGAATTTCTTTTCTGGTTCAGTCTATTTGGAGTTCTATAGGCTTCTTGTATGTTCATGGGCATCTCTTTCTTTAGGGGAGTTTTCTTCTATAATTTTGTTGAAGATATTTGCTGGCCCTTTAAGTTGAAAATCTTCATTCTCAACTACTCCTATTATCCTTAGGTTTGGTCTTCTCATTGTGTCCTGGATTTCCTGGATGTTTTGAGTTAGGATCTTTTTGCATTTTGCATTTTCTTTGATTGTTGTGTCCATGTTCTCTATGGAATCTTCTGCATCTGAGATTCTCTCTTCCATCTCTTGTATTCTGTTGCTGATGCTCGCATCTATGTTTCCTGATTTCTTTCCTAGGATTTCTATCTCCAGCGTTGCCTCACTGGGTTTTCTTTATAGTTTCTACTTCCACTTTTAGATCTTGGATGGTTTTGTTCAATTCCATCACCTGTTTGGTTGTGTTTTCCTGTAATTCTTTAAGGGATTTTTGAGTTTCCTCTTTAAGGACTTCTACCTGTTTAGCAGTGT
Organism: Mus caroli; assembly: GCF_978045245.1. NCBI lineage: Eukaryota > Metazoa > Chordata > Mammalia > Rodentia > Muridae > Mus > Mus caroli. The sequence goes on from NW_028227264.1 coordinate 73,068,156, forward strand.
TTTCCTGTAGTTCTTTGAGGGATTTTTGTGCTTCCTCTTAAAGGGCTTCTACCTGTTTAGCAGTGTTCTCCTGTATTTCTGTGAGTTATTAATGCCCTTCTTAAAATCCTCTACCAGCATCATGAGATAAGATTTTAAATCTGAATCTTGCTTTTTGGGTATGTTGGGGTTTTCAGGACTCACTGTGGTGAGCGTACTGGGTTCTGATGATGCTGAATGGTCTTGGTTTCTGTTAGTAAGATTCTTGCATTTGTCTTTCACCATCTAGTAATCTCTGGTGTTAGATGTTCTAGCTGTCTCTGGCTGGAGCTTGTTCCTCCTGTGATTCTGTTAACCCCTGTCAGCACTCCTAGAATTCCAACTTTCTCCTGAATTCCTGTGGTCAGAGCACTCTCTGCAGGCAAGCTCTCCTCTTCCAGGGAATGTGCACAGAGGTCTGGAGCTCAGATCTACCTCTTGGCTGAAGATGAAGGCCCAAAGGGACCCTGTCCAAGAAGCTCTGTTGTGTCTGTGGCCTGCCTGTATGGACTGGTCCCTGAGAGACCTAGGATACAAGATGGCTCTCTCCCCTGAGAACTGGGGTCAGAGCCCTCCCTGAAGTCCAACTCTCCTCAGTGATCCTAAGATCCTGGGTGTGCTAGGGCACTTGTGGCGTGTAGAGTCCTCTGGGGACCTTGGGACCTCCACTGAGTTTGTGCCCAAGGTGGCACAAGGCTGGCGCCGACCAGAAAGAACCCATGTGTGGGTTTCCTGCACCCATGTTCCTGCTGGCCCAAGCCCCTCCCAGTTGTTTTGGAACAGTGTAGACACTTCTCAGGATTCTGGTAGAATAGCAAGTTCTTCCAAAGCACCTACTTTCTCAACAAATGACTGAAAGCTCAAACTGAAACAGTCATTGTCTGCATTTACACAGGCATTCTTACTGCACGTAAGATCTGTCTTATGATGCCCAGTTAGTCCACAGCAAAGCCATTGCCTCTAAACCTAGACTTTTAACCTAGCTCTGACAAAAGTTGTGGCTGAGAGGGAGACATCCCATAAACTCTCTGAAAGACTATTTTACATTTCTCAGGATTCCTCTTTATACTAAGATATGACCTCCATTACTCATGTAACTACATATTCCAACGTAATGATCCCTAATAAATCCTAATGACCAGTGTGAATCTGGTATCTCAAGATAAAACTGCAAAAATGTACCACTGTCTTCCATGTGTCTTCTGGGCAACACATTGCAGCTTCCTGCCACCATAATGTATTTCTAATTTCAGGCTGTATTAGTAAGTTGGAACTGCTGTGATTCTGCAAACCAGCAAAGTAAGAAACCATAAGGTCAATCATGTAGGAAGGAACGTGCCATGCCCAGTCTTTAATAGAGTGTTTCTGTAACATAGGAACGCATCCGAATCCCTGATGGGCTCTTAATTCCGCAGTATCTGTTTCTAATGTCGTTGTGTTGATCTCTGAAACTTCTTAATGGAGAAAACAAACGAAAGATCTAGGAGTTTTTTTTTTTCTTAATGCCATAGGTATGTTAGTAATTCTGAAGCTCATAAATATGTGATAAACACAGTGAGAAGAACGCCAGAGAGAATCTGGGTGTTGCCTAGGCAACACAGATGGAGCTGAGGCGTTTCCGTTTCCGCTTCCGCTCTTTGCAGCCATCCTTCCTGTGTTCCGAGCACTTATCTCAGTACTCAAACTCTAAGTAACCACAATGCCACACAGAAACCATGCATGATCAACATAGGAGATCACCAGTAGACTGCCATCTCTGCTGATGATGCCCTGGCAGAAGACTATTTTTACTCGGTTATATTTTCTAGTGTTTCAACATCTCGATAAATTCACACCACAAAACTGCTGGTGACCCTCCTTCACTTGTTCATTTTTGCAGTTTGTCTTTTTTTATTTAATATATGAATTTAAAATCTTCTTGGACGTTCTTTAGCAGTTCTACATATTAACATCCCATGAATCTTCATATTTGAACATAGTATTTAGAATTGTGTTGTTTAATCACATCGGCAGACACTCTACTATTCCCGATTGTTTCCACGAGGGCCTGAGAACATACTATCTGTGATTTAAATTCTTTTAAATATCTCATGGCTTGTTTCAAGATGTACCTGATGGCTGTTGAATGATCCAGGCTAGGTTGGGGCGAGAAGGACTGTCTTACAAATACATTTGGATCTAGTCAGTTAACAGAACTTCAATTCTTCCATATTGTCTGTAATCTTGTGTCTATTATTTCTTTTTCTAAAAAGGAATTTGAGATCACTAACTATAAGTGTGACTAATAGATCAGTGCATACAAGTCTATCGGTTTCTAAATGTATTTTGTGGCTGTTTCTTTGCATTTAGAATTTTTATGTCTTGGTCAGTTGACTTTTTATCCCCATCCAATATTCCTCTTTCTACTTGATGATTCTTTGCTCTATCCTCTAATCTGTTCAATGTTAACGGAGCCATTCCAGTTTTTAAGCTAGTATTTTACTAACCCAGGTTCCCTGACCTTATTCTTTGCATATGTAGCAACTGCTGTAGACTGGATGGCATCCAGTCTTCTTTATTCACTTTGATGGCATTTTTTAAAGTACTGTGCTTTGTTACCCTACCTGAGGAAGTAGTACCCTCAGCCCCACCCCATGAAATAATGCCTTCCCCACACGAGGAAATACAGAATGGATAGTAGAGGAGGGTAGTTATAAATACCAACTAAAGCCACATAACCAGTTGTAGAAATGAGGATTATAAAGGAATATGAATGCTTCTGTCTTATTTTGCTAATGAATACATTTGTCTTTCTTCCAATTTCTTTAACATCAATTGGTATTTAAGTTGAGACACTGAAAGAATGTTTCCAAGGGACAGTGCCCCATTGTAAATTTACAAATGTGATTATACAAGGAATAGTTATATCATGTTAGGTGTATTCACGCCCTTGTTATTGTTTCATGTGGACATGAGATATTATTTGTGTCAGGTTGACAAGGGGTGGATTGTAGTGGCTATTCCTGGTTGTCAGCTTGACTATATCTGGAATGAACTACAATCCAGAATTGGAAGGCTCACCAGTGATCCTAATCTGGAGGCTGGGAGATAGAAGTTTCTAACTTGGATCTTGGCATAGAGATCTTAAGGCATAGTGGCTATGAATCCCAGAAGATTAAGACAGGGAGATCTTCAAGTTCAAGGTCATATGGGATTAAAGATGTGGTGGCACACACCTTTAATCTGAGCTACACCTTCTGCTGGAAACCTACATAAGGACATTGGAAGAAAAATTTACTCTCTCTCTCTCTCTTCTTCACCTGCTTGCCTTGTGAGACTAAGCAACTGCTAGATTCTTTGCCTTCCATTCACAACTGCTGCTGACCATTGTTGGGAGTTGGATTGCAGACTGTAAGGCGTCATAACAAATTCCCTTACTATATAGAGACTACCCATAAGTTCTGTGACTCCAGAGAACCCTGACTAATACAGACTGCATTTAAAGTAATTGTCAGAATACTTCCATGTAGGTTTATCACAGCATTCTTTGCTTTAGGCTAGCTCACTGTTCTTACTGGTTGTTGTTTTACTTCTTACTTTTTCATCTTGAGCATTCTTTAAATACTGTCTACTATTGTATACTAAGTCATATATTTCCACCAGCTATTTCTTTTGATCACTAGTAACTGAGTTTAAGGAATACAGACAGATTTCAGGCCCCATATCATGCTCTCAGCTCTTCCAGAGGATGTCTGAGACCACCCTGACTGCCTTGTTCCTGTTTTTAGGCCAGCTCTTCCACCTATAGAATCAGAGTTGGGCTCTGTCATGGAGATGAGGAACACAATGCCACTGTGCTTTGGAGCAAATCCCACATCTCAGTTAGAAACAGCACACTGCAAGAAAGCTCACTTTTCATTTGGGAGACCTCTAAAAGAACCAATCCTGTATTGCTCCCATCCACCAGAAAATCCACCCAAAAGATATCAGACAAGTGAAATAAGGGTCATAACTCAGCAGGAAGAAAGTTAAGCCCCCAAGACAATGGAGTGAGACCCTCAGAATCGAGCCATCCAGACTAGGATACAAACAAATGGGAAGAAACTGGCTATGGGAGGCCATGTGAAGTCAGGTCTTCAAGGCAGTCTAAATAAAATGTCTTTGGTGAAAACACAAAATAAAATTTGTAGTTGATATAAAATCTCTCTATAAATCCCCAAACTCTTGACTTTTGTAGGTTTTTTTTTTTTTAAAGAGCCCACATTTATTACTCTTTTTCTTTAACCTTCTAACCAACGAGAATTTATTGTGTTTGGACAGCACATGGAAAAATAAGTTCTAAAACACATCAAAAAACGTAATGAATCTTATGATGTGATGATAAGTATTAAAATCAAAGAGAAATGTCAAGGTTTAGGAGAAACAATTAGGATATGATTCACTGTGAAGCTAAAGCAATTGTTGACAAGAATTGGAGTTGTTTTTTTTTTTTAGAACATTAAATAAATCTACAAGTGTAGTTCCTGCTACACCTAATTTTTTTTTATATCAGTCATGTTATATTAGATTCTGTTCCAGTGCATTCTAGTGTAAAAATCTCCAAGTCAATTTAGGAACAAATTGCTAGATATAATATAAATATCACAAGCTTCTAGATACTATTAAACATTGAGAGAGAATAACTCTACAGGAGGCTCACTCGAGGGCAAAAGAGATCAGGTTTATAATCACTTTGATTCTGTTACCCAAGTAGGAGACTTGACACACAGCCTTCAGAGGCCACGACAGTCAAATTTCAGGGGAAAAAAAATGGAGCAAAGGCCAAGAAATGTCATGGTATAGAATTCAAGAATTTGAGGTTAAAAAAATAGAAAGAACAGCTAAGACTTTACACCCAAAAAAAAAAAAATAGAACAGTTAAAACCTTATACTATTCTTTAAGTTTCAAAAAGAAAACCCTAGATACCTCATTTGCCCTTTGTTTAGGAAAAAAATCTCAGAAGATAACTTCCAAACTGGAACTTAGATTAGGACAGGTAAGCTCAGACATCAGCCTTCACAGGTCAGTTCTGAGGGTGCACGTGAACAGAATCTTTGCAGAGAAAAGAGCTCCACTCCAAGGAGTTTCTCTTATTTTCCATGATTAATGACATGCCATCCTCTGATTTCTTTTCCCTATTCTTATTAAAGCACACAGGTCTGCATCAAAAATCAATCCTTTGCTATCACCTCTGTCTTTGATGTGGAATCTGAGGCAGTCACATCTCCTCTTTCACCCTGAAAAAACAGTGTTTTCTATACTACAGGCCCAAACTGCAGATCTCTGCCAAACATGCTCAATACAGGATTTCTACTGTGACCCAATTCTCATCTGTCAAATTTGGACCAGTAAAATTAAAGTTAAATGTTCTGCTAAACTAACTGGCTGTTCCTGTATTGCAGCTGTCTTTGTCACTGTTCGGTTGTTGTGAAAAGGCACCAGGACCAAGGTAACTCTTATAAAAGGTACCATTCCACTGGATCTGGCTTACAGTTTCAAAGTTTAGTCCATTAACATCATGGCAGGGAGCATGGCAGCAGGCAGGAATGGTGCTGATGGAGTAGCTGAGATCCTGATCCAAAAAGCAGGGGTCATGTTGGGGGCGGGGACTTGGCCTGGCATGGACTTTTGCAACCTCAAAGCCCATCCCTAATGGCACACTTCCTCTGAGAAGGCCACACCCACTCCAACAGGCTACACCTCCTAATCCTTCTAATCCTTTCAAACAGTTCCACTCCCTGGTGACTACAGATTCAAATATTTGAGCCTATGAAAGGCATTTCTATTCAAACCACCACAACAGCCATTTCTAGTTTGATGGATCCAAAATAGGTGCTAAAATTAGAGCCAATCTATGTTCCTGAAGCTATGAGACCAAACTGTCAAATGGTTTGAATCCTGAGAGTTACAGTCCCCGTGGGATGTTCTGCTTAGAGCTTATATTGAGTAGGCTGTGGAATGGGGGGAAAAAAATGAGGACTTTAAAAATAAAGCTGCTTAAGGTTATACACAATATTATCTACTGTACACATTCCCATTAGAATAAGTAAGCAGGGAAAACACCCCCAAAATATGGTAGGGATTAAGCTTAAATTGTATCTCTACCATGTGATGATCAGTCCATATCTTTGTGGCACCCTGAATCTTGAAGGTCAGAATATCTGATTCTTAACATTAGAAGTTTTCTGTTTGATTTTAAATTATCACTACATTAATGAAACTAGAAAGTCCCCCTTAGACACTTCTCGCTTAGCATTAATAGTGTTAATAGTCTAGAGGGCCGAGGAAACAAACTAATTATTCCATGTCAAAACATTAATTCTCAGTCCTGGCTGATAAGATCACCATCAACTCAGGAAAGAAAAGCAAACGCTTTCATTTTCATTTTTTATGTGAAAATTAGATCCAAAGACTATTTGCACACAATAAAGGTGGTTTGCAAGCTGAAGTCTTCTAATCGAGCCAGCAGTACTGATTCTGGCTAGGACTTTCAGTAAGATACATTTTTAACTTGTAACTAACTAACCTAGTGGCAGACCTCCAGGAAAGTCCTATGGCCATCACTTCTATAACCTTCCTAAATTAAATAGGACTTTTGTGCAGAGTGAAATGGTATGGGGGTACAAAGAAATCTTCTGGTAGACTCCAAGTATTCCACTTTGCTCTCAGTTTTGGAAATATTTTAAGACAGAACCATCCACCTATGCCATTCTTACTTCTGTCCAGTTAGTTAATAGGCTTTTATTGTTTTAAGTTATAGCTTTGGACAGATTCTCTATCAATAGGGAACCTCTATATCCAGTGTGAATAGCATAGACATTTCCATAAAGGCTAAGTGTGTGGTGCTAGCTCACACGTTAATCCCATGTGATGAATCAAGAAGTTATATGCGAATATTCAAGTTGAACTAGAAGATTGGCTGATTTGAACTTCAACTGAATGCTTTACTTACTCAATTCCCCTAAGTTATTCATGATTTCAGAGTACAACATGGCAAGCATTTGAAGCCCATAGTTTCAAATGCATTGTGTTTCATTTACAGAAATGGCTATGTTTCTCTGCATGACTTCCCTCTGCTCCAGCTCTTCAGTCACATGGAGCAAGGGTAGAGCAAGGGTAGCTCACGGCTGGGCACAACTGTGAACACACTTGTCCCCTTCTTTATTTCAGTTGTTCTTAAAAGATTCCCTGTATGTTCTTAGACCTCAGGATTTCCACTGTGTTGGTTTGTAATGATATACTAAAATGCAAGATCTTAGACTGCAAAATATTGATATGCTTGCAATTGTCTTTAATGTCTACCCAGACCCTACTCCTTCTAGGTAATTTCTCCTTATTGGCAGGCCAGTTGCTCTGCCAAATAACAACTTTTATAAAAATCAACACTTTTAATAATTATCTCATATTCAATAATGTCACATGTACCACTAGCTTTTTAAATCAAGCACAATAATTTGTTATCTTAATTGTGTGAGCTTGTGGTGAGAATGTAGCCAGTGGCAGTCTCAACTCTTAAATAATGAACGGCCTCATTATTAGAGAGAAAGGACCAATGAAAGCAAATCTCATGTTCCCAAGCACCAAGGATTTGGGTGGGCTTTTGGTCTGGAGTGGGGTTTGGATCTAAACAGCCCTTAAAAGTGTCACAACCTGACAACAGTAGACTCCCCAGCAGATTCGTTAGCAAATCTGTAAGAGTGGACTAATAGACTTGTTCTAGTGATTAAATGCAGGTCCTTCAGGGGAACATAGGGATGAAGTCCTTCCTATTTCTTTTTGTGAGGATCATGAGGTGAGGGCTTGCTCTAATGCATATTCCTACTGCAATTTGTTGCTTTACCACACAATCAAAAGCATCTCAGACCAAACCTCCCAAACCTGAGGTCCCACTGAACCGTCCCTAAATCTCAACTTTGGTTACTGTAATCAAAGCCATCAAGGTTATCCACTAAAAGCATTATAATTGTTAGAAAATCTTTACTGTTTCATTCCTTGTCTATATGATGAGGATAGTATACAATATATAGCAAATGCCTTATATTATATTACTATTTAATCTATATTAAATCATGTTATAAAGTAATGGAGAGATTATAGCATAGGATATACATTTTCAATGAGACAGCATTTAGATACAGTACTTAAAAGCAGTTTAGAATTGTATTTCATATCTGACAGTGCCTCAAAATATGAGCCACCCTTAAATGTTCCGATGTTCCTCATCACATATGGGAAATAGCTAATGACTTTTTAGCTCTATTAAGGACCAGATATTGAAAATAATGTATAATCTATACGTGCCACTATCTTCAGCTCTCAGTTTGATCTTTGTACAGCGATTCAAGTAACTTGGAAAAAGACAGAGTTCTAAGGTGCCAGAGAAGCCAAGTTCAGCCTCATTTATTTCTTTTCTTTTCTTTTCTTTTCTTTCCTTTTCTTTTTCTTTTTTTCTTTTTTCTTTTTTCTTTTTTTTTGAGACAGGGTTTCCCTGTATAGCCCTGGCTGTCCTGGAACTCACTCTGTAGACCAGGCTGGCCTCGAACTCAGAAATCCACCTGCCTCTGCCTCCCAAATGCTGGGATTAAAGGCAGGCACTGCCACTGCATGGCTTCAGCCTCATTTCTAAATTGTTATTTTACCTAGAAGACTAGCTGCTGATATGTAAGTCTTCACCCGGGAGCCAGTAGAACCTTGTCTCAGGCACTTACCAAGGCAGAGGATGCTTGTTCCAGTTTCTGCTGGGAAGCCTCCCTGGCTTGGACTAGAACCTCTCCACCTTCTAATTTATGAAAATACTTTATTCTAATCTAATGAAATAGTCTCTTTTCCATTATCCTTCATTATTCTCTCACTTACAAATTCATTACTCAGAGGAAAAAAGGCATTCTAGAAATAATTATCAAAAGGAATCTCATTGGCAAATGTAAAACCTAAAGTCACACAAAAGAACAAATAAAACTTACAGAATAAAATACCATGAGAGTCTATATTCCATACACAAAATACTATGCATGCTTGCCATAGTGAGCTCAAACCACTTGCCTTTTTTTATTTAACTTTTTTTATTAAATGATTTTATTTGTTTACATTCCAAAAGTTGTCCCCTCTCCCAGTCCCCCTCCCCAAGTTCTTCACCCCATCTCCACCCTGGCCTCTGAGCAGGTGCTCTCCCACCCCACCCCCACCAGCCTACCCACCCCACCAGCATCCCTCTTCCCTGGGAGAGAGATCAATTATCCACAGGTTTAAGTACATCCTTTCCTGCTGAGGCCACACAGGTCAGGCCACTGCTACACATGTACCTGGGGCCACAAACCAGCCCATGAATGCTCCTTGGTTTTTTGGCTTAGTCTCTGGGAGCTCTGAGAGGTCTGGCTTAGTTGACATTGTTGTTCTTCCTATGAGACCGCAATTTCCTTCAGCTCCTTCAGTCCTTCCTCTAACTTTTCCCATACTGGTCCTCGACCTCAATCCAATGGTTGGCTGTAAGTACCTGCATTTGTCTCAGTCAGTTGCAGGTAGAGCCTCTCAGAGGACAGTTATGCTAGGCTCCTGTCTGAAAGCACAACATGCCATCAGCCATAGTGTCAGGATTTAGTGTGCACACACAGGATGGATCTCAATTTGGGTCAGTCACTAGATGGCCTTTCTATCAGTCTTTGCTTCATTTTTGTCCCTGCATTTCCTTTAGACAGAAACAATTTGGGGTTAGATTTTTTGAAGATGGGTGGGTGGCCCCTTATCCCAACTGTGGGCCATGTCTATTTACCGGATGTGGTATCTTCAGCTTCCATCTCCCTACTGTTGGGTACTGTGGCTAATGTCATCCCCATTGAGTCCTGGTAGCCTCTTGCATCCCAAGTCTCTGGGACTTTCTAGAAGGTCCCCCTGTCCCCTTATCCCCACTGCTGCATATTTCAATTCATTCTCCTGGCCCTCTTGGCATCCCTTCCTGCCTCTCCCCATGACTGATTCTGTTCCTCCTTTTCCTTTCCCCTTCCCTCTCCCAGCCAGTTTCCTCCTCCCTCTGTGTCCCTTCTAAGTGAGTTTTGTTCCCCTTCTAAGTGAGTTTCTGGTATCCACACTTGGGCCTTCCTTCTTGTTAAGCTTCCTATGGTCTGTGAGTATAATAAGGCTGCTGTGAACATGGTGGAGCATGTGTCCTGGTGGTGTGGTGGGGTATATGCCCAGGAGTGGTATAGCTGGATCTTCAGATAGAGCTATTTCCAATTTTCTGAGGAATCCCCAGATTGATTTCCAGAGTGGTTGTACCAGTTCACAATCCCATCAGCAATGGAGGAGTGTTCTTCTTTCTCCACATTCTCACCAGCATCTGCTGTCACTTTTAACCTTAGCCATTCTGATGGGTGTGAGGTAGAATCACAGGGTCACTTGACTTGCATTTCCCTGATGACTAAGGATGTTGAACATTTCCTTAGGTGCTTCTCAGTCATTTGAGATTCCTCTGTTGAGAATTCTCTGTTACTTTGCCCATTTTTTCTTTTATTTTTGAGGTTATAATATAACTAAGTCATTTCCCCTTTCCCTTTCTCTCTGAAAGACTTCCTATTCACTTCCTTGTTTTCTTTTAAATTTGTGGCCTCTTTTTTCATTCATTGCTGTTGTTTGCATATATGTATATGATATATATTTGTATTATATGTGCATACATATATGATATATATGTGTATGTGTGAATGTGTATTTTATGTATATACATATATGATGTATATATGCATGTGTATTGTATTATATGTGTATACATACATGATGTATATGTGTATGTGTGAATGTTTTGTATGTGTATGTGTATACATATATGATGCATTAACGTGTATTGTATGTGTATGTGTATACATATATGATATATATGTGTGTGTATTACATATATAACATATATATTTGTGTGTGCCAGTCTGCCAGTGGTCCTGAATGACACCTACCCCATGTTTGCCTACATTATCTGCTCCTTCAGGATTATCCTGCATCCAATAAATAATCCCTTAGGAGTGTGATATACTTGTCAATCTCACCATATAGGATGACTGTGAAGGGCCACCCCAATGTGACTATTACCAAAGTTGGCTGAGGTCCCACTGAGCCTCCATCTCCACCTCACTTCCTCCCTTGCACAGTCCTCCCTTCATTTCCTCCAGACAGACGTTGATCTAAAGACAGCTGTTACTGGACCCTCAACATGCCCACCGCCAGCTCACAGTCAAATGCCCAGGGACTCCTCTTATCTAATGCTTGATGAACTAGCTCCCCTCTCTAAGCCAACCTTCTGCCAGTCAGCATTTATCATTGGGTATGTACTGGGTTCCCCGTGGGGTTCACTAAGGGACCAAGTCCCTGGAGTGCACATTAAGGGCAATGAAGTCTCATCTTCCTTCAGCTTCCAGTACTCCCTTATGTATCAAGCTGGCTTCATCTGTTTGATGCTCCTTTTAAAAATATCTGGGACTCTGAAGTCTGTTTCTCCATACAAAGACTGCAAGTGTCACATGACCTGACATTCCTCAGATGTTACTTTATTGGCAATTTATGGATGCTTTTGAAATAAACCATCCTGTGAATATGCAACAGAAATGCCTGGAACTTATAATGACTATCTTTCTTTTTAGATGTTTTGTTATATTTAAATGTGAGCCTTTTATGAATGCATAGCATATGCCTGGGGTTTGGACTCACTATTTAGTCACAAAAGTTGCCATGGCTAAGTCTTGCTGATTTCATAACCTGTTTCTTGTCAGCCACATGGCAAGAATTTATTGTAAGAGGGTATCAAGTTGGATTTTAATGGTACAACATGGAGAAAGCAAAGACACCATCTGTGACATATGGCACACATACGTGTCTGATATGAAGAACTCACTGTGTGGAGGCTGGTGGTCAGATGTTCTCTTCTCTCCTTGGGCACAGAAGAAGATCAAAGCAGTATGTGGGAGATTCAGAAATTACAGTCAGGAAGATATCAGGGACAAAGATGACTGCACTTAAACCATAGAGGTCGATGCTCTTTCAGAGGAGAGTCTGAAACAAACCATTTCTTCTTGAGTTTCGAAACTGAAATAAGTGTTGATGTTTGCGAAGAACGGGTGTTCATTATTGAGAAAGGGCATTTCTAGCATTTCCAAACAAAATTACTCATTGTTTTGAAGAGCTTTGTTAAGTATTTGTTGAGCTACTATTTTATTTTATGCTAGAATAGGAAACACATTTTCAGAACTTTAAAGTTCTAAATGCAGAAAAATTTAAACAGTGAAAGATTATGAGTTTCAGCTTACCACAGACCACATAACAGGAAATAATAAACAAATTATAAATAACAAATAAATAAAACTTAGAACAGAAATGGTGAAAATTGTGATATCTATTGCAAATTTTGTGGGAGGAATAAAATGTAGAAATTTTATATTAATGCTATATACATTAATTTGATATTATTTTAAAATATACTGTCATGATGTATGTAAATGTAATAAAAACCATTCCAAAAGGAAAAGGAAAGAATGAAAAATATTGCTATAAAAATTAAATACACAAAGCAGGATAAAAATAAGCATGAAATAAGATACATATCAAATAAGGACCCCTGACAGGAGACAGATCATCATAATGAACGATTATGAAGAATTCTGGAAATTAACTTTATGATTTTGCTTCATGAGTGTACCTGTTTTTTTACATTTTCACTCTGGATTTTTACATTTTTTAAATTGTATTTACATTATGGGTATGAGAGTTTTGCCCGAGTGTATGTGTATATGACACCTGCAGAAGACAGGGGTATCTTACCCTCTGGAACTGGAATTACAGGTGGTTGTGCTGCCATGTGGATGCTGAGAACTGAACACAGATCCCATGCAAGAGGAGCAAGTGCTCTCAAGTGCTGAGCCACCTCTACAGTCCCGCTTTCATCCTTAAGACATCCTTAAGACATGAAAATTGATGTCTTAGTCTCTTGGTGTTTATCACGATCCATGAAGATGGATTCATCTGTCACATACTGAGATTTTTAAGTTTTCAGCTCTTAAAAATAATTCCATTCAATATTTCTGTCGTTACAATCACACGCTAATATTCCAGGACAATAATATCACTATTGAAGTATTGGTTGCATACATCTTATATCAAATTAGGCTAAGCAACTTTGAAAAGAATTTCAGCAAAAACAAACCAAGGAGTGACCTTCCTGTGGCCACCCTGCAAGATTGCAAACTGTGTCGATGATTCTATTTGATTCCATTGCTCTAAGCTAGAACAGTACACCAGCACTGTATTCATGTGACGCCCGTTCTTATGTGTCACAGAGACTTTTAACAATTTCCCCAAAGACAAGTTTCAGACTCAGCGCTACACTTCTGTGACACTTTGATCAACTGTACCCATTTGGGTGTGTGCTATTTTACTTGGGATTTTTTTCACATTTAAGGGTTAATTTTTATGACTAAACTGAACCGAGTAGAACAGAAAGCAGACTGATGTTGGAGCGCCCTCTGCTGTTTGATGGAAGTTGAGCTACTATTCAAATGCAGATCCCACACAATAGGCAGTACCGCAGCACAAAATAACACTAACACCAGGTCGTGGTGGGTTACCAGAAACTTCTGTATCTTACACATTCCCATTGAGAGTGCATCATACAATTGCTTGGTTTTATATAGGGAGGCTGGTTTTCCAGAAGCTCTTTACCAAAAGAACAGAAATCTGTGCTTGTTCTCTCTAGCTCCTAATGTTTTAAAAGTTCCTAGCTAGAGATGTTGCCCAGAAGAAAATGTCTCTGTGGATATCGGCCACTGATTCTTTAACACCAAGAGGATTTTAGATCTAGAGAAGAGAAAGAGAATTCAATTCTTTCAGAGCATCCTTCCTCCTGTGAAACATTTGGTAAATTCCGTGTAACCAGGGTCTTAGCTGAGTACAGGAGGCTAAACTTTGCTAGTTTTCTTTCCGAGAAAATGAGACGATGAAAGAAATGTAGGAAGAAACCTACGTTGGAATGTGTGAAACAAATGCTTATTAATTTCGTGCATTTTAAATACGTTCATTTAGATGACGGAAGGGAGGGTTCCTGTTTGAAAAAACATTGCTGAACGCGCAAGCTACCAGATTAAATTTCAAGACTGAATATTTTTTTGATCAGCTGCCTGGATATTTCTTTTTAAATGTATGCCACTTACTACACCATAAAAGAGAGTTCAACTAAGTACAAAAACAAAACTACAAACGAAAAAAAAAAAATTGGGACTATCATGGCGATTCTACTTCACGTTTTCATTCTGTCAGCATATAAACTGGCTTCAGGTGGGAATCCATATGAATTCTTGGCTTCTGGAATATATCTTTGTATAACGGAGGAAGTTAATCTTCCATATAGCATGAAGTCCTACATAACCCTTTCCTGCCACAGTCTATTGAAAGGCTAGCAAAGCTTAGCCAAGGAAGACAGTCAGGGTACCATTCACAAGACCTTTCAAATCTTTCTTTTAGTGACATAGTTATTTCAGTTTCATTAAGGAGGCCCGTGGTAGGATGGAAGCCATAAATATGCTTGCTTCTGTGCACATTGAAGTATCTTTTTCTTATTTCAGTTTCTTAGACAACAGGAAGTAGACAGAAATATATCACTAAGTAGGGACATTATGACATCTGGGTCATAAAAAGCTTTCCTTTTTTGTTCTTCCTTTTATTGAAAAATAGGGGTTTTTTTTTCTCATATAGCAAATCCTGATATTGGTTTCCCCTCCCTCTCTACTCCTCCTAGTTCCTTCTCACTTCACCTCTGAACCAGATCAATCTCTTTCTGTCTCTCACTAGAAAACAAGCAGCCTTTTAAGGGATAATAATAAAATATAATAATACAAAACAAAACCTAACACATCAAAATAGAACAAAACAAACAAACAAACAGACGAAAAAGAGCCCAAGAAAAGGCACAGGAATTATACAGAGACACAGAAACCAACTTGTTCACACAGTAAGGAATCTGATAAAAACACTAAACCATAGTAGAGAGGTACATAGACAGACAGACAGACAGATAGATCATAGCATCATAGAGAAAGAGAGGGGGGGGGAATATGAATATCTATATATAGGTATATATAAAGGACTTGTGAGGTAAAAAGAGAGACAATACATACATAATAAAAATTAAAATAAGATAAAATTGAAGGAAAAAAAAAAAGCTCTGACATCATTATGAGACAAAGAACTTCCAAAGATGCTGAGTTTGTTTTGCCTCAGCCATCTGCGGTTGCACATGGCACCCACCCTTCGAGGGTAGTTGGTTTCCCCAGTGAGACTCCCTTGGAGGAAAGGTAAGGCTTCATTTGCAGGTAGATCTCCCTTGGAGGAAGCTTCTGGGTTAGAGATGGGCTGTGCCCACTTCTCCTTTCCGTTCTAGGACGCCCACCCTCTGTTGCAGACCTGAGAAATATCTTTGTATGCTACCACAGTCATTGTGGGTCCTTTGGTATACAGAAGGCCTTGTTTCCTTGATGTCCTCCATTCCCTCTGGCTCTTACACTCTTCTGTCTCCTCTTCCACAGGGTTTCCTGAGCCCCGGGAGGAGAGATTTGATGGAGACATCCCGCTTCCGGCTGACTCTTCTGAGGTCACTCCCTCTCTGCCTATTGTGTGCCTGTGGGTCTCTCTGTTTGTTCCCATCTGCTGCAAGAGGGAGCTTCCCTGATAGTGGCACTGATCTATGAGTATAGCAGAATGACATTAAGAGTCACTTTGTTGCTGCATTCCTTTAGTAGAACAGTAGCATTTGATTTTCTCCTAGGCCCCTGACTTGGGTTCTTGGTCACCCAAGCAACCTTGGGTGTGGACTCCACCTCGTGGAGTGGGCGGGCTTTCAATCAGATCAGTTATTGGTTAGTTGTTACCACAAGCCTCTGTGTTACTTTTTCCTTAGCATGTGAGCATACTTTCCATAGTACAGCGTGGTAGATAAAGGGTTTGTGTCTGACTTGCTGCTTCTGTTTCTTTTTTGATAGAATTCCTGGAGTAAAGAATCTAGCACATATAGACTCTAGAAAGGCACCATCTTGACTTCTCCATGTTCAACAACTTATGCAGGGGGTTGCCGTTGGCAATAGGGCCTTGCCATCAGTCTATAGAAAGCAAGCCTGTCTAACCAAATTATACTATACAGACCTCTCTTGTTTTGCTTTAAATTATTAATGAAAACCAAGATATGGGAAGCACAATTTATATTGTGTGGGGGGGAAATCATTAAAAGTAAAACCAAGAAAATATACCTGGGGGGAAAAAAACTTGTGAAGTTTAACTTAATTTAAAGCATGAGTCCCATGCACTTCTGGTGGCTTTTGCTGTGTTGTTCCTGTGTATGTTTTGTTGCCTGCCAAAGAGCCTCCAACACCTAAGCGTCGCTCGTGAGCACTAGTTGTAAGTGCAAGTGTCGAGAGGTAGGCATCATTTGGTTGGTTTCTTCACCAGCGTCTTTCTCTGGGTGTGTCAATTGGACACATGAAAGCGTGCAGAAGAGCTACTTCTCTAATGTTCTTAGAGTCATAAAGAGATCACAGTACTGTGTGTCTCAGTGGAAGCTGTCTACACAAAAACTTCGAGTCTACTTTAATAGTTTGGTCATCAAAGAGAAAAGGTCATTCGGGCTCCTGAAGATTTAGTATCTTGCTAACTTTCTAGTTGTACTGAACTCCTCTGTTACTCCTTAAATAATAAATCTCTATTTTTAATTTCAGATGGTCTTTAACTCCAGTACAGTCAATGCCACTCATGGAGTAAAGCAATGGCAAAATCATAATTCACAGTACATGAGTACCATAAAGGAGTTATTTTACATTTTAACAAGCATATTACCATACGTAAGATTGTGCCCTTCCACATGTAGTCAAAGCTGTTGTTAGGGTAGTAAGTTCTCAGCTAGAGAGCGACATGGTTTTGCATTAACTAAGTCACTTGTCTTTTTTTTTTTTTTTTAACACTGCAGCTGTCTTCAGACACACCAGAAGAGGGCATCGGATCCCATTACAGATGGTCATGAGCCACCATGTGGTTTCTAGGAATTGAACTCAGGACCTCTGGAAGAGCAATCACTGCTCCTCCGGCCCCTCACTTGTCATTTATAAATGTGCTCCTTTAAAGTGGAGCGGGGAGGGGAAGAACATTGCAGAGCAACGTTTCAGGTAGAGTCGTTAGGCTTCCCTCTCTTTATCCCTCTCCAACCTAATAGTCACTGGCACTGACCCAGCAGAGGCTTGGGAGTTTGTGTTTTTATGTTATGATACATTATAATCTAGTATTTATGCTAAATGTATCGGTCCTGTGCTCTCAACACAGGAAATCCATCAATTCTGCACAGTGGAGCGTGAGTAATATACTCATGGAAGCTCTAAGTGGCTAAGAGTTGGAGGCTCACAGAATAATGGGAGCCCTATGCTATATCTAGCCTTTAAAATCGCCCAGGTATGATCAAGTATAGTCGTTTCCAAAGGACTCTAGAAGTGACCTGACTCTAGTGACTTCCCACGTAGTCACAAGTTGCCTACTCCCTTAGAATAATGGCCATATGGCCTAACTCATTTCTTTCAGTTTTCTGTTTTGCTTTCAAATAAGTTCTTAAATAAAACACAGAAAACCAAATGGCATCTTTGGAACTGGAAAAAAAATGTTCTTCCTGGCAGGGAAATAAATGTTTCCAACTTCCTTTTTGTCTTATAGAGTCTTTTTGAAAATAAGTAATTTCACATGAGCGTCCAGATTTCTGGTCTCGGTTGGAAATCCAAACATGAGCTATACCGTTCTCCAGGTTCCCTTCTCCTAGCTTGATTCTCTCACCGTTTTTGTTTGTGGTTATAAAGAATAGCTGTAGAATGTTATGAAATTGCCATCTCCTGAGCTAGGACAACTGTGCCTGAAACAGGTCACGGCTTGAAACAGCTTAAGGCTTGCTCCTGTCCCTCCTGCGTACTCAGTCTTTGAGGTTAGGGAGAAGCTGCCTGGGATAACCCTGGATTTGCTACCTTCTCTCCTGAAAACAGGATGCTGTTCAATGCTTTATCCCAGTGAACTGTTTATCGCTAAAATATACAAACATATTACCAGATAATGGTAATTAAGACATGGCTGGGTTTCCTGTTCTGGTTTCAACCAACTAATGTCAAGGTTTGAGCTGCTCTATTTTCTTCTGGAGACTTTGAAGAGAAATCCACTTTTTTGTTTTTGTTTTTGTTTTTTGGGTTTTTTTTTTTTTGTCAAAATAGTTTCACTAGTTCTACCTCAAGACCCAGCTATACCATTCCTCAGCATATACCAAAGATGCTCCACTATCCCACAAAGACACTTGCTCAACTCTGTTCCTAGCAGCTTTATCCATAATCACCAAAAACTGGAAACAGCCTAGAGGTCCCTCAACTGAAAAATGGATAGAGAGAATGTAGTTCATTTACACAATAGAATACTTACTATTCAGCTATTAAAAACAAAGGCATCGTGAATTTTGCAGGAAAATGGATGGGATTTGAGAATATCATCCTGAGCGAGGTAACCCAGACCCAAAAGGACATGCATGCAATGTACTCACTTATAAGTTGATATTACAGGATATACGTGCTATAGAAAACAGACCCAAAGAAGGTAAACTAGAAGGAAGGACCAAATGAGGATGCTTGAATATCACTTAGGGAATAAAATAGTTGTAAGAGGCAAATGGAGGGAGGGGAGATGGGAAGGGGAATGAGGGACTCAGGATCAGGTATGGAGAAGGACAGTAGAGACAGCTAGTTGGATTGAAAATGAATGGAATTCATGGGGGTTAAAAGGGGGGGGTGCATCTCCAGGATGAGACAGAGACCTGGGATAAGAGAGGTGTACTGGACAACCTGACAACTTGACACAGGCTGAAGTTATCATAGAGAAAGGAGTTTCCGTTGTGCAAGTGCCTCCATGAGATCCAACTGTGGGGCATTTTCTCAGTTGGTGAGCAAGGCGGGAGGGCCCTTGTGGGTGGTACCATCCCTGGGCTGGTAGTCTTGGGTTCTATAAAAAAGCAAGCTGAGCAAGGCAGAGGAAGCAAGCCAGTAAGTAATATCCTTCCATGGCCTCTGCATCAGCTCCTGATTCCTGGCCTGCTTGAGTTCCAGTCCTGACTTCCTTTAGTTATGAACATCAATGGAGAAAGTGTAAGCTGAATAAACCCTTTCCTCCCCAACTTGCTTCTTGGCCATTATGTTTGTGCAAGAATAGAAACCCTGACAAAGACAGGAGGCACCCAAGAACCAATGGGGTTGACCTTAGTTGTGACTCACAACCATGGGGATATGAAACCTGAAAAAGCCACCTCCTGTGGCCAGACAGGAACCTGAGTGGAGCAATAGGGACACCAACAAAACTTTCAACCCAAAATTTATCCTGTCTACAAGAAATGTAGGGACGGGGTGGGGATGGAGCAGAGATTGAAGGAATGGCCAACCAATAATCAGTCCAACTTGAGACCCATCCCATGGACAAGCATCAATTCCTCGCACTATTAATGATACTCTGTTACGCTTGAAGACTGGAACCTAGCATGGCTGTTCTTTAAGGCTCCACCCAACAACTGACTCAGATAGATACATCCACGGCCAAACCGTGGATGGAGCTTGGGTACTCTTATACAAGAGTTGCGGGAAGAATTATAGCCCCCTAAGGAAATGGGAACTCCACAGGAAGACCAACAGAGTCAACTAAACAGGACCCCTGGGGCTCTCAGAGACCTAGTCTCTACCCCCTAAGCCCCGATAGCACGTTCACATATAGCAGATGCTCAGCTTGGTCTTCACGTGGGTCCTGAACAACTGGAGTAGGGGCTATCCCAAAAGCTGTTGCCTGTCTGTGGGATATGCTCTTCTAGCTGTGCTGCCTTGTCTGACCTAAGTGGGAGAGGCCCCACAGAGACTTGATGTGCCAGGGTGGGAATATACCCAGAGGGGGCGTCTACCCTCTCAAAGGAAAAAGGGAGGAGGGTGGAGTAGGCAGAAGGATTGTTGGAGGGGGTGACCAGCAGGAAGTGCAGTGAGCAGGATGTGAAGTGAATAAATAAAGTTTTTTAAAAAAAAATAATTTCATTCCTGTAATATAGAATAGAGGTTCCGACTCCCTTGGTGGCCTTGGCAGCTGCTCCCAGAGGGTGTCCTTCATCAGACTGCTGCCAAGTGGCTCCTTCTATAGTGTTCAGGATAGCATGCTTTCGTCTGGCTCTCGCAGCATGAATCCTATTCATTTCACAACCATCTGTTTTATGTGATTTAGTCATGCTTGGACAATCTTAACTGCCCTGAATACCATGACCTAACTGTGAGAGTAAAACCACCACTTCTACAGACCCAAGAATTACACAGGACATGCTGAAAAAGTCTTGGTGGCACTAGAATTCTGCATCTGACATGAACAAACACACAATTAAATTATGTTTAAATATGGTGATATCTATACATTTTACTAAGGAAATGTATTTCTTTACGTTTTGGCCAAAGGCTCGTCTATAAAATGTGGGCGGTATTTCTAGGTATAGTTCACATGCTTCTCTCTAGATCTTAAACAAGTTGCTTTTACCATTTTTACTCCCTACTATAGTAGGTTCTCACCGCCTACCACAATAGGTTTGCTTTTTATCCACGGTGGTGACACAAGGGTGGAGGTCATGACCTTCTGAAGAGTCTGGAAGACTGTGAGATTACTGTCTCCCAGACGCTCTGAAGGGGAAATCAGAATTGGCCTGCCAAGACTTGAATGGGAAAACATCCCTTGGAAAGGCTGTCTCAGTGATATTAGAAAACAGCATAGGCCCACCTGTGGCCTTGGTCCATTCTGATGCTGTACTAGAAACTCTGTCAGTGTTCTGTATTGTACTCTGTATCCTACATAAGTTCTTTCAACAGAGATCATAGGGACCGGTAACAACTGCCTTGCTGTGATGACTACATGAAAAATTGAAATAACCAGTATACACAGCTGTGAATCCTGAAGATGGTTTTTTTTTTTCTAAATGGCTAGTTAAACATTACACACACACACACACACACACACACACACACACATATGCACACAGGTATATGCAAATCCTTTAAGTAAACAAAAATTAACATTACAAGCATGCACCCCTTGATCTCTCTCGAATATCTCATTGCTTTTCTGATCTATTGTCTGGCTTGGAGAAAGGCATTGAATGGTCATTGTTTGGAAACAGAACCACAGATTGACGGGCGGACGCTTACTGTGAGTGTTGTGCAGCGTTGGTTAGAGGGAGGGCTACGACTGTGATGGGCTGAGAAAATCCATTACCTAGGCTCGCTCTACTTCTGGCAATATGGGGGCATCAATGGATAGTCTGCCGCTCTCAGAAAATACCATTTATAATCCTTATCTATTGAGGTGTTACAGGGATTAGTGGTTGTGAAACATTTTTAAATCCGAGTTTAAAGCTATTTTATGAGTATCGACGATCAGTGGAGAAGCTTACCGTCTAGTGTCCCAGGAAGGGATACGCATGGGCTCTTTGTTATTAAATAAATGTGCTGGATAATCCAGCTTAGAAAGATTGAAACAGTCTACTTGTTAGTGCAGATTTGCTTCTTGTAATGCTTATCAGTGTCGACTTTCAGACTCCTATCTGCACAGAAAAAGAGAAACTGAACAAAATATCTGATATTTGAGCCAAAGAGCTCCAAGCAGTGATTGGTAACTTTAAAGAATTTCATGGAAATTTTTAAGAAGAAATCTCATCCCTTTAATCTTAGGCGGTAAAGTCTCTCCATGTGGCAAGTTCATTTGGTATTCAGATTTAAATAAGCATTTAAATGTACGTACATCTCCTAACCCCACCTACGCCATTCATGCTACCATTGCTATTTTGATACAGTACAAACCAATTTAGGGGGAAAACATAATGCAGGAAAAGTACGGACTGAAAGAGGTTAGTATTTCTGATGTGCAGAGAAGTAATTATTTTTAACTTAGGATATCCAAAACTGGTATGGAATAAGTTATAGAAACATGAAACAATAAGAGGGTCTTGAGTAGTGGTTGGTTGACGGGAGGCACGTGGGTAGGGCGGGGTGGGCCAGAGCAGAAGGGTGGGACCGGGGGCAGAGCTGCTGGAGGGGACTGCTCCGCACCTGAGCAGTTAGCTCCAGCAAAGAAACATAGAGTCCATCTTCCACGAGAGAGAGAGACAGAGAGACAGAGAGACAGAGAGACAGAGACAGAGAGACATAGAGAGAGAGAGACAGACAGAGAGAGAGAGAGAGAGAGAGAGAGAGAGAGAGAGAGAGAGTCTCATGATGAACCACCAGAGCTGTGGGATATGACTCTAAACATGTGGTTGGAATAATTTCATTAATATCTGGCTATAAGAGATACTTTTTTTATTTGAAAAAGTATCCAACTTTATATTGTAAATAAAATATGTGAATATATTCAAAGGCATCGGAGAGATAGATAGATAGATAGATAGATAGATAGATAGATAGATAGATAGATAGAGATATATACATACATATATACATACATATATGTGTGTGTGTGTATGTGTGTATGATATATATGACTCACACTTTATCACGCCTCCGCTCCATCAATCAAGTGAGAATCAAAAATGTTCTCACTTGATTTTGAATGTACCACCCTAATTTCAATGGCAATCCCAGCGAGAGCACATGTTCTTACAGAAGACCCACGGTGAAACACAAGCCATTCAAGGACCAGACGCTGGGGATGTGACGGTGAGGTAGAAGACTGTGGGTTGCTTCCGCTGACCCCACTCAACCCGGGGCGATCGTACACTGTTCATCTCACTCCCACTTCCCTCTGTCTCAGACTCTTCCATGGTAAAGAGCATACAGATTAACTCCGCGTTGCAATTCGATAGACTTGTCTAAGTCCTGCAGTAATGAAGGACAGATGGGAAACGATGCTTTCCTCTCATCAGATAATAGGATGAGGGGAGAGCCGTGCCTGAGCTGTGCCAAGTACAAAACGGGCAGAGTAGTATTTAAATCCACCATCGCAGAAAGCTGGGAGTTCACATTTATCTGACTTTTACTTAAATCATTTATGAACAACAACACCAAAATAACCTTTTCCTTCCCTTTTATTCACACTTAATGCAATAGGAGAATCAGCTTTTTGCCAGTTTGGGGTAACTAGAACAGCAAAGGCCCTTTATCTGTGTATCTTCTGTCTGCCCATTCATGCAACATGCATCCATTCACACATACATCTATGCATAGAATTGCTATAATTTGCACCGTGAGTTCTCCTGGAAAGCCCATGTGTTGAAGGCATGACTGCCAATTAGCTTTTTATACTAACCAGGAGACAGCAACACATTAAGATAAGACTGGGTTGGGCAAGTTACATCATGTAATTGAAAGAGAATACTGGGACCCCCCAACTCCTTCCTGTTTCTTTCTCTCTCTTCTCTTTCGTCCTGATCATCATGTAAAGCACTGAGTTGCCACAGACTCTCACAGTGGTGTCCTGTGCTGCCCCAGGCTCCCAGAGTGATGCCCTTGCTGTCATAGGCTCCTGAATTAAGGCCCTGTGCTAACATGGACCCAAAACAGACACTGAAATCTCTGGGAACCCTGAGCCAAATAAGCCTTTTCTATTATCACGTTGACCTCTCTTGGTTTTTTTGGTGGTGGTGGTGGTGGTGGTTTTGGTTGGTTGGGGGTTTTTTGGGGTTTTTTGTTTTTGTTTGTTTGTTTGTTTGTTTTGTCACAACCCTGGGAATCTGACCAAAGCATCCTGATGCTAAATAGTGGGTCCTAACACGTTGGGCAAGTCTGCTACTGCAGCAGTGCTAGCACCTGCTCATCTAGGACAGGCCTAAAACTGCGTTTTATTGAGGTCAATAAGGAACTCCCCTGACACAGAACCTCATCAGGTTTCCAGTTGCAAGATCCTGTATTGATGTTGATTTTATCTGTGCAGTCCGTGTGTTTAGACTGAATTATTTGCACAGGAATTCGAGGTGAAAATAAATATATCGCTGCTTTAGTCAGAGTTACTATTCCTGTGATGAAACACCATAAGCAAAGCAACTCGTGGGGGAGAGGGCTTATTTGGCTGATGCTATAGTTCACCATCAAGAAAGTCAGGACAGGAGCTCAAGCAGGTCAGGAACCTGGAGGCAGGAGCTAGCGCAGAGCCCATGGAGGAGTGCTGCTTACTGGGTTGCTCCACATGGCTTGCTCAGCCTGCTTTCTTACAGAACCCAGGACCACCAGACCATGGATGGCACCATCCACAGTTTTTGGATGGTGCCATCCCCCATCAATCAAACTAAATTAAGAAAATGCCCAACAGGCTTGCTTACAGCCTCATCTTACAGAGGCATTTTCTTACTTGAAGTTCCCTCCTCTGACTTTAGGTTGTGTGGAGTTGACATAAGACTACCCAGCACACAAAAAACAAAACATAGGAGGAAGTGCACATTTGTGCCACAGAACAAAAACCACTCTAAGGCACTCTTTTTCACGCTTCTATATTCTGTATGTGGGGGGGGGAGGGGTTGTGCTGTGGTCCTCTCAATATATATTTCTTTATCAAAGGCAATGAGGGAGAAGCGCCTCCCTGTGGTATCTTGTGGATAAACACGGTCTCTTTTGTTCAATTCCAAATCTCTGCTCACTTTCCATTATCTGACAATAAGAATTCGTGAATATTTCCCTGATGATTAAGGATGTTGAACATTTTTTCAGGTGTTTCTCTGCCATTCGGTATTCCTCAGGCGAGAATTCTTTGTTCAGTTCTGAGCCCCATTTTTTAATGGGGTTATTTGACTTTCTGGAGTCCACCTTCTTGAGTTCTTTATATATATTGGATATTAGTCCCTTATCTGATTTAGGATAGGTGAAGATCCTTTCCCAATCTGTTGGTGGTTTTTTTGTCTTATTGATGGTGTCTTTAGCCTTGCAGAAGCTTTGTAGTTTCATGAGGTCCCACTTGTCAATTCTCGATCTTACAGCACAAGCCATTACTGTTCTATTTAGGAATTTTTCCCCTGTGCCCATATCTTCAAGGCTTTTCCCCATTTTCTCCTCTATAAGTTTCAGTGTCTCTGGTTTTAGGTGAAGTGCCTTGATCCACTTAGACTTGACCTTAGTACAAGGAGATAGGAATGGATCGATTCGCATTCTTCTACATGTTAACAACCAGTTGTGCCAGCACCATTTGTTGAAAATGCTGTCTTTCTTCCACTGGATGTTTTTAGCTCCCTTGTCGAAGATCAAGTGACCATAGGTGTGTGGGTTCATTTCTGGGTCTTCAATTCTATTCCATTGGTCTATTTGTCTGTCACTATACCAGTACCATGCAGTTTTTATCACAATTGCTCTGTAGTAGAGCTTTAGGTCCGGCATGGTGATTCCACCAGAGGTTCTTTTATCCTTGAGAAGAGTTTTTGCTATCCTAGGTTTTTTGTTATTCCAGATGAATTTGCAGATTGCACTTTCTAATTCGTTGAAGAATTGAGTTGGAATTTTGATGGGGATTGCATTGAATCTGTAGATTGCTTTTGGCAAGATAGCCATTTTTACAATGTTGATCCTGCCAATCCATGAGCATGGGAGATCTTTCCATCTTCTGAGATCTTCTATAATTTCTTTCTTCAGAGACTTGAAGTTTTTATTATACAGATCTTTCACTTCCTTAGTTAGAGTCACGCCAAGATATTTTATATTATTTGTGACTATTGAGAAGGGTGTTGTTTCCCTAATTTCTTTCTCAGCCTGTTTATTCTTTGTGTAGAGAAAGGCCGTTGATTTGTTTGAGTTAATTTTATATCCAGCTACTTCACCGAAGCTGTTTATCAGGCTTAGGAGTTCTCTGGTGGAATTTTTAGGGTCACTTATATATACTATCATATCATCTGCAAAAAGTGATATTTTGACTTCATCTTTTCCAATTTGTATCCCTTTGATCTCCTTTTGTTGTCGAATTGCTCTGGCTAGGACTTCAAGTACAATGTTGAATAGGTATGGAGAAAGTGGACAGCCTTGTCTAGTCCCTGATTTTAGAGGGATTGCTTCAAGCTTCTCACCATTTACTTTGATGTTGGCTACTGGTTTGCTGTAGATTGCTTTTATCATGTTTAGGTATGGGCCTTGAATTCCTGATCTTTCCAAGACTTTTATCATGAATGGGTGTTGGATCTTGTCAAACGCTTTTTCCGCATCTAACGAGATGACCATGTGGTTTTTGTCTTTGAGTTTGTTTATATACTGGATAGATTCCACCTCACACCAGTCAGAATGGCTAAGATCAAAAATTCAGGTGACAGCAGTTGCTGGCGAGGATGTGGATAAAGAGGAACACTCCTCCATTGTTGGTGGGATTGCAAGCTTGTACAACCACTCTGGAAATCAGTCTGGCGGTTCCTCAGAAAATTGGACATAGTACTACCGGAGGATCCAGCAATACCTCTCCTGGGCATATATCCAGAAGATGTCCCAACCGGTAAAAAGGACACATGTTCCACTATGTTCATAGCAGCCCTATTTATAATAGCCAGAAGCTGGAAAGAACCCAGATGTCCCTCAACAGAGGAATGGATACAGAAATTATGGTACATTTACACAATGGAGTACTACTCAGCTATTAAAAAGAATGAATTTATGAAATTCCTAGCCAAATGGATGGACCTGGAGGGCATCATCTTGAGTGAAGTAACACAATCACAAAAGAACTCACACAATATGTATTCACTGATAAGTGGATATTAGCCCAAAACTTAGGATACCCAAGATTTAAGATACAATTTGCTAAATGCATGAAACTCAAGAAGAATGAAGACCAAAGTGTGGACACTGTGCACCTTCTCAGAATTGGGAACAAAACACCCAGGGAAGGAGTTACAGAGACAAAGTTCGTAGCGGTGATGAAAGGATGGACCATTTAGAGACTGCCGTACCCAGGGATCCATCCCATAATCAACTTCTAAACGCTGACACCATTGCATACACTAGCAAGATTTTGCTGAAAGGACCCAAATATAGCTGTCTCTTGTGAGACGATGCTGGGGCCTAGCAAACACAGGAGTGGATGTTCACAGTCAGCTATTGGATGTATCACAGGGCTCCCAATGGAGAAGCTAGAGTAAGTACCCAAGGAGCTAAAGGGATCTGCAACCCTATTGTTGGAACAACATGATGTACTAACTAGAACCCCGGAGCTCTTGTCTCTAGCTGCATATGTATCGAAAGATGACCTAGTCAGCCATCAATGGAAAGAGAGGCCCATTGGACTTGCAAACTTTATATGCCCCAATATAGGGGAATGCCAGGGCCAAAAGAATGGGAATGGGTGGATAGGGAAGTGGGGGGGCGCTATGGGGGACTTTTGGGATAGCATTGGAAACGTAATTGAGGAAAATATGTAATAAAAATATTAAAAAAAAAAAAAGAATTCGTGAATATTCTTCCTCCCCCATTAGTTATCTTTTCTTTATACAGTACCTGAGATTCAGCAAGGTCAACCGTGAAGGACAGATTTACTTAGAAAAATTCTATCTGTGGCCGTGCAAAGTCCAAGTTCCTTAAGCAGTCTTTTTTTTTCCTTATGACACCACTTTTCTTTATTTTTTTAATTAGATATTTTCTTTATATACATTTCAAATTTCAAATGTTATCCCAAAAGTTCCCTATACCTTCCCTGCACCCTGCTCCCCTACTCACCCACTCCCGCTTCTTGGCCCTGGCATTCCCCTGTACTGGGTCATATAAAGTTTGCAAGACCAAGGGGCCTCTCTTCCCAGTGATGGCTGACTAGGCCATCTTCTGCTACATATGCAGCTAGAAACATGAGCTCTGGGGGTACTGGTTAGTTCATATTGTTGTTCCACCTATAGGGTTGCAGACTCCTTCAGCTCCTTGGGTGATTTCTCTAGCTTCTCCATTGGGTACCCTGTGTTCCATCTTATAGATGACTGTGAGCATCCACTGCTATATTTGCCAGGCACTGGCAGAGCCTCATACAAGACAGCTATACCAGGGTCCCTTTATCAAAATCTTGCTGGCATTGTGCAATAGTGTCTGGGTTTGGTGGCTGATTATGGGATGGACTCCTGCGTGGGGCAGTCTCTGGATGGTCCATCCTTTCGTCTTAGCCCCAAACTTTGTCTCTGTAACTCCTTCCATGGGTATTTTGTTCCCTATTCTAAGGAGGAATGAAGTATCCACACGTGGTACTTCACAAGGCAGCAGGAAGTTAGCGATCCTTAAATTCTTTTCTATTGATCTACACAAAAACTAATTAAGCCAATTTAACTATTACATGATTTTTTATCTTATGTAGACTTTGAAGAAATATCATCGCAGGCTGTCCCAAACTGTCCACTAACAGTATTATAAAAGTCAAAATCCTGAGTTGAATAAAACCAGTGGTTTCTCCAGTATGAATTTTCCTTTCTTTTCACGGGGCTCAGTTTCCCACGGTTCAAAATAATTTGATTCCTAGGAGAAATATAGCAGAGATAGGATTAGGGAGGAATTGGCTTGAGGATTGCACTGATTCCCAGTGAATAAGCTGCTGGTGAGTGTGTAATGATGGATTGCATTCTGCCTGAAGAAGAAGGCTCCCTTTCCCTCTGCTTACCCTTGAAAGCGTTGATAGGGCTCCAGGGTTTCAGCATCTGTACAAATTACTGGATGTCTTCCAACCAAAGAAAA
Source organism: Mus caroli (assembly GCF_978045245.1). Taxonomy (NCBI): domain Eukaryota; kingdom Metazoa; phylum Chordata; class Mammalia; order Rodentia; family Muridae; genus Mus; species Mus caroli. Next base: position 73,096,896 of record NW_028227264.1, read on the forward strand.
CCTGTCTCTGGCTTAAAGCTCAAACTGCATTTTCATAAAGAAAATAACACCCAGATCTGAGAGAGCACACCAACCATGAACTTAAGATGTTCCTTCCTTAACTGGCTCATAGGATGCTTAGTCACATGATCTCTGAGTCTTCACAAGTAATGAGTCCTACTTTATCATCCAGCTACACCGAAGCTTCTTTTTAGAGGAGAGAGGAAAAGATGATAGCAAACTTGTAAACTATGAAAATGACCATTTGTACTATTGATAAGAGAGTTAGTAGCTGGCCTGGCTTTACCTACGAGCAGCTCATTCATTTGGGATAATTTTTATGGGCTCTTGGCACAGTACTCCTTAAAAGAAAAATAAGCCAAAATACCTCTACCTGTTTTTCTGACCAGCACTGGTTGGTTGGTTGGTAGTTGGTTGGTTGGTAGTTAGTTGGTTGGTTGGTTGGTTGGTTGGTTGGTTGGTAGTTGGTTGGTTGGTTGGTAGTTGGTTGGTTGGTTGGTTGATAGTTGGTTGGTTTGGTTTGGTTTTGGATTTGCTTTGCTTTGCTTTGCTTTGTTTTTTGTTTTTTGTTTGTTTTGTTTTGTTTTGTTTTTGCTTAAATTTACAAGAATATTTTTGTGCAGAGTTGGGAATGCTTTGAGATCCCTTTTATACTCTAACAAGTTAGTCACAATTTCAAGAACGCTGGCAGAAGTCAGGAACCTGGGACAGAGCTCAAAGATACCGTGGGGACCCTGGGGCTCTGATTACCCTGTACTAAATCTTGTTGGTGTGATGGAGACTGTCTCCTGGATGCCAGACCCAACAAGTGTATGAAGCAGCTGAAGACCTCCAAGCCTATAAGCATTCTGTCTTTGAACCTTTGAGTTGGCTACTGTTTGTCTACACAATCATGTTTATCTCATACAACCATAGCTTCTGTCTGTCCCAAGACCCTACGACTCCTACAAAGATGTTTGCAACACAAACTTTACTTTTACTTTATTTTCTTTTACTATGGAACATGAGTTTAATCCCAGCACTCGGGAGGCAGAGGCAGGCGGATCTCTGTTTGAGGCCAGCCTTGTCTACAAAGCAAGTTCCAAGACAGACACAGGACTGTTACATAGAGAAACCCTGTCTCAATAAATAAATAAATAAATAAATAAATAAATAAATAAATAAATATAAATAAATAAAAATAGAAACCCTTCCTGTTTCTGCTCAGAAAATGCAAAAAGAAAAAAGTTTGAAAGACCCAGAGATGGGTAGATATCTACCAGGTGTCATTATGTCCTGGGAATATATTGTTAGCTGCCTGAGTCTCTGGTCTTCTGTTTTACATTACTCCTATTGTAATCAGTTATCATAGGACCTTTTTGTTTGCTTTGTCTTGTTTCTGTTTCCAGGATAGCATCTATGAACCCCAGGCTGGCCTCAAATGAAGCATCCCTCTGCCTGTGCCTCGGAAATATGTGAGAGGTGTACCACTATGCTCAGTTCAGTTGCTGCGTCTTTGAATTAAATGTGTCCTTTCCTCTGGTGTGTTATTCTTTCCTTAATCCCTTTGCTCTTTAGACATTTCTCTCAGGTGATCTCATGATTTTTTTCACACTTATCCTTCCTGTCCTGGCATTCTTCACATCTGGAGGTCAATTGTACCTTACAAAGTTCAAAATGAGATATTTTTATTATCGACACATCTACTTTGTCGAATATTTGAAAAGCACCTTAGTCACAGTCTTGCAATCAAACCCTGGCAAGCTTTAACAGCTATAATGCTGAATCACGGCTCTGTAGCCATGGTCTCTCTTCCCTGTCTTTTGCACCCATTTTGCACCTAGAGGCAGAAACTGTAAACAACTCAACTGTGGTGTCTACATAATACTATCTTCCCTTCAAGAGGACCTCCTTTTTCTTAACACAGTGTTAAGGTGTGTACAGCCTGGAAGCTGATTTTGATCTGGTAAAGCAAACATCCTAACTCTATGGCCACTGTCCTAGGATGGAACTTTAGCCTAGAGCCTGTCCCTGAGATTTGAATTTTATCTCACAGATGTCTTCAGCTTAGCTTGCAGGCCTCAGTTCCTTCTGTTGGGGCTGACATACAAGTTGATGTGCAGTGGTCTTCATTGAGAGTCCCTCATTTGGCCAGCATCATTAAGCCAGACTGGAGTGCCCATCAACATCATGCCAGCTTCCCTGTGTTTTGTTAGGTTCACATTCTCAGCATTCCTGTGTACCCAGTAAGGACATGATGTGTAGTTTCATCTCAGCTAGCCAATGCAAACTCTCTCCTTTTCCTGAGCATTTTGTAGCCTCCACTTATTACTTGTGTTCCAGACAGCTTTAATGTCTTTAACAAATATTGTTTTGTGTTATATTATAATTTGTTAAATGTTTCCAATGGGATTGAAAAACAAAAACCCAATTTTATCTGGAGGCAGAATTCATTGTTCTCTCTGATTTAAAATGGAAAGAAAATATTTAGATCATACCAAACAGGACAATAATATTCCATGGTGATTTTCAAGTGCTTTATGAATATTTATAAGAGAATTAAAATACTGTCACTTCTCCATTTATCTCTGGTCTTAGAATGTTTTTTTCTATTGTAATCCTCATTATCTACATTGATATTGTTAATTATGCAGTTAATCTGCACAATTATTTTAGATGGAACTTGGATTCTGGCAAAGTTCTGTGTAATGACATAAGGTTAAAAGTTACTGTTTGTATTTCTGCTAATGAATACTACCACACTCCTCTGGGTGTTTCTATCAGCCCTAGATCCTTAAAATCAATCTTGGATAATAGAAAAGTCACACTTAAATAAGCATGTGGAATCCAAAAGAACATGTTCCCTCTTCTCAGCTGTTCAATGGATTCTCACAGTCAGGCCTTATCTATGTCTTATATTAAGAGCCAATTACTTTTGCTTCTGCATCCTCCAGTAGATTTCTCAAAGTCCACCATGGTCAAGTGCCACAGGCTGAGTGCCTTATGTGCTCATTTACTTCACTTTAGAGGGCAGAAATTCCAGACCAAGTGGCAGTGAGGCTCTCTTTCATGGTCTTCCTTTCTTGGAGTTTGTATATAGCAGTGTTTCTTTTGTTATTCTTATTTTTAAAAAAAACTATTAGTTCTTTGGAAGATTTGTATAATGTGTTTTGATCTATTCCCCTCCTTCCTCCAACATCGCAGATCCACTCACCTTTCCTACTCAATCAACTTTGTGTTGTTCAAGGTAGATAGATAGATAGATAGATAGATAGATAGATAGATAGATAGATAGCTGTAATAGATATAGAGATATATGATGATGATGATGATGAAGATAGATGATAGATAGATAGATAGATAGATAGATAGATAGATAGATAGATAGATAGATAGATGATAGATATAGAGATATATGATGATGATGATGAAGATAGATAGATAGATAGATAGATAGATAGATAGATAGATAGATAGATAGATGATAGATAGATAGATAGATAGTAGATAGATAGATAGATAGATAGATAGATAGATAGATAGATAGATAGATGATAGATAGATAGATAGATAGATAGATAGATAGATGTAATAGATATAGAGATATATGATGATGATGAGATAGATAGATAGATAGATAGATAGATAGATGATAGATAGATATAGTAGATATAGAGATATATAATAGATAGATAGATAGATAGATAGATAGATAGATAGATAGATAGATAGATAGATAGATAGGATTACAAAGCAATGGGCTTCATTAGGACACCTTTGTAGATGCTTTGCTCTTCCTAATGGACCACTCCCCAACTCTCCCTCCTTCCTACTGCTTTATTCCTGGTGGTCCCAGCCATGACAGCTCTGCTTCTGCTTTCTTGTTCCTGTGTATTTCATTGCCCTCTTTTTCCTTCCCCTCCCATCTCTGAAGATCTCTTCTGAGGAAAGCAGGTAGGTGATCCTCAGATCTCCCTCTCTCTCCATATCCAAATCCCCCAGTTTCATGCCCAGATCAGTACCATACCACCAGCTTCCCTTCTCTTCCCCTTCCTCTCTGCCTCCATCTCCAGAGGATCATGCAGATCTTCTCCTACAGCCTTCCTCACTACCACATCCCTGTGTCTCAGACTTCATCTCTCTCAGGCATTCCCTAGGGACACAACAGTCATGCTGACAGGGAAGCAGATCTTTAGATCTTCATTCTCTCTCCTCTCCTCTGTGCCCAGTCCCATACCTCAACAGCTCTGTAGCAGACCAGCAGCTGTGGCTCTCCTCCATCTCTACTGTTGTTTTCAACAAAATCTGAATCTTTCAATTTTACCAATAAAGACTCAGGATCCAGATGCTGGGTATGAGCCTGCTACCTCAGAGAGTCAGACAAAGAACCCAGATGATTCTCCTCCTCGGCTGGTGCCTCAAAAAGAAAGGGAAGCTCTACTCCATGCTATCTCAGAAAAACTTTCAAACTGAATGTCCCTCCCCTCTATGTATCTATATCCATCTGCCTGATTCTTCTTACTCACTGTTTTTTTTTTTTATGTTTACTTCCTGTCAACAGGTTCCTTGCTCTCTCCCTCTTGATCTATGGTTGACGGTGACTGTATTTAATCCTGTTTACAATAATCAGAAAGCTCTTGGATTAAAGGTGTGTGCTAAGGCTGAGCCACACCACATCTAGAAAGAGATGTTTCCAGTAACAATCTCCAGGTTCACAGAGTGATCAAATATCCTGCAGTGCTCCAAGCCCATTCCCAGGGAACTAAACAGATCCTCGTAGCACACACTGCTATCCTCCCTCTTGTGGACACCCTCAGTGGCCTCCTCTAGCTCATCCCCATTCCTAAGTGTTAGCTACCAATACCTACCTACAAATGCATTTTACCTAGAACAACTAGTGACCACATGTGGTAGGGTCTCAGAAACATTTTCTACCAGGAAACACAACTGCCACACTCTAAGAACCAGAAAAGGCAACAGAAATCAAGCAACAAAACACCCATCCAACAAAATCAAGACCAGATATCAGCACCTAAATTCAAATCATCCTAAATGGAAATGCCTAGACACCAACATAAAAACTTAATCCATTCACAAAAGAACACACATGGTATGCACTCACTGATATATGGATATTAACCCAAAAGCTCAGAATACCCAAGATACAATTCACAGACCACGTGAAGCTCAAGAAGAAGGAAGACCAAAGTGTGGGTGCTTCGGTCCTTCTTAGAAGGGGTAACAAAATACTCATGAAAGGAAATATGGAGACAAAGTGTAGAGCAGAGACTGGAGTAACGGCCATGCAGAGACTGCCCCACCTGGGGATCCATCCCATATACAGCCACCAAATCCGGACACTGTTGTGAATGCCAAGAAGTGCATGCTGACAGGAGCCTGATATAGCTATCTCCTGAGAGTCTCTGTCAGAGCCTGACATAAACAGAGGCAGATGCTCACAGCCAACCATTGAACTGAGCATGGGGTCCCCAATGGAGGAGTTAGAGAAAGGACAGAAGGAGCTGAAGGGGTTTGCAAGGCCATAGGAAGATCAACAATATCAACCAACCAGCCCCCCACCCAGAGCTCCCAGGATCTAAACCACCAACCAAGGAGTACACATGGAGGAACCCATGGCTCCAGCCATATATGTAGCAGAGGGTGCCCTTGTTGGGCATCAATGGGAGAAGAGGCCCTTGGTCCCGTGAAGGCTCGATACTCCAGTGTAGAGGAATGTGAGGGCAGGGAGGCCAGAGTGGGTGGGTGGGTGGGGGCACACCATTATAGAAGCAGGAGAAGGGGAGATGGGATAGGGGGTTTCTGTGGGATGGAAAATGGGGAAAGGGGGTAACATTTGAAATGTACATAAATAAAATATCCAATTTTTAGAAAATCAATTCATAACAGCCAGCATCCTAATGTCCCCACTAGAGTCCAGCAACCCTACCAGAGTAGACCCTGAGAAATGCAGTATGACTGAAGCACCAGACAAGTACTTCAAAATAGCCTTTATGATATGTTAGAAGTCCTTAAGGAGGAAATGAATGAATCTGTTAAATCTATAAAAATATAAATTTATAATGGAAGGAATGAAGAGTTCAAGATTCACACGTAGAAATAGAATCAATCAAAATTCTAAGCTGCACATCTACTACATGATGTGTGGGGAAGCATAGGTCCAGCCTGTGTATATTCTTTGGTTGGTGGTTCAGTCTCTGACAGCACCAAGGATCCAGGTTAGTTGACTCTGTTGGCCTTCCTGTGGAGTTCTTAGCCCCTTAGAGGCCAAAATCCTTTCTCCAGTTCTTTCATAAGAGTCCCCAAGCGGTTGGGGAGAGAGAAATCCGGCCTACATAGGGCCACAAACCTCTTCCGGTCAGAAAAGCACCTGGGTAGCTAGGGCGCAGGGTCAGCTGACACTCGCCAGCTACCCACAGCACCCTCCACAGGATCTTAAGACTTCTGGTGAGTGGAACACAGCTTCTGCTCCAATCCAATTGCGCGCGGGACCTGAGACTGCATTAGTTAGGGAAGCAGAAACCGGCCAGAGTAGGGCCACAGGCCTCATCCGGCCGGATTAGCACCGGGGTAGCTAGAGCCCAGGGTCGGCTGACACCCGCTAGCTACCCACGACCCCCGCCACAGGATTTTGAGACTGCTGGTGAGTGGAACACAGCTTCTGCTCCAGTCCAATCACGCGGGACCTGAGACTGCTCTGGTTGGGGAGAGAGAAATCCGGCCTACATAGGGCCACAAACCTCTTCCGGTCAGAAAAGCACCTGGGTAGTGAGGGCGCAGGGTCGGCTGACACTCGCCAGCTACCCACAACACCCGCCACAGGATCTTAAGACTTCTGGTGAGTGGAACACAGCTTCTGCTCCAATCCAATTGCGCGGGACCTAAGACTACTCTGGTTGGGGAGAGAGAAATCCGGCCTACATAGGGCCACAAACCTCTTCCGGTCAGAAAAGCACCTGGGTAGTGAGGGCGCAGGGTCGGCTGACACTCGCCAGCTACCCACAACACCCGCCACAGGATCATAAGACTTCTGGAGAGTGGAACACAGCTTCTGCTCCAATCCAATTGCGCGCGGGACCTGAGACTGCATTAGTTAGGGAAGCAGAAAACCGGCCTGAGTAGGACCACAGGCCTCTTCCGGCTGGACCAGCACCGGGGTACTGCCAGCTACCCACGACCCCCGCCACAGGATTTTGAGACTGCTGGTGAGTGGAACACAGCCTCTGCTCCAATCTTTAAACAGTGACAACAACAACAACTAACCCCAGAGATTACCAGATGGCGAAAGGTAAACGTAATAATCTTACTAACAGAAACCAAGACCACTCACCATCATCAGAACCCAGCACTCCCACTTCGCCCAGTCCAGGGCACCCCAACACACCGGAAAAGCTAGACACGGATCTAAAAGCATATCTCCTGATGATGGTAGAGGACTTCAAGAAGGACTTTAATAACACACTTAAAGAAATACAAAGGAACACTGGTAAACAGGTAGAAGACAATAAAGAGGAAGCACAAAAATCCCTTAAAGAATTGCAGGAGAACACTGCTAAAGAGTTACAAATCCTTAAAGAAAAACAGGATAACCTAATCAAACAGGTAGAAGTCCTTAATGAAAAACAGGAAAACACATCCAAACAGATGATGGAAATGAACAAAATCATACTAGACCTAAAAAGGGAAGTAGACACAATAAAGAAAACCCAAAATGAGGCAACACTGGAGATAGAAACCCTAGGAAAGAAATCTGGAACCATAGATACCAGCATCAGCAACAGAATACAAGAGATGGAAGAGAGAATCTGAGGTGCAGAAGATTCCATAGAGAACATCGGCACAACAATCAAGGAAAATGTAAAATGCAAAAAGATCCTAACTCAAAACATCCAGGAAATCCAGGACACAATGAGAAGAAACAAACCTACGGATAATAGGACTGGATGAGAATGAAGATTTTCAACTCAAAGGACCAGCAAACATCTTCAACAAAATTATAGAAGAAAACTTCCCAAATCTAAAGAAAGAGATGCCCATGAACATACAAGAAGCCTACAGAACTCCAAATAGACTGGACCAGAAAAGAAATACCTCCCGACACATAATAATCAGAACAACAAATGCTCTAAATAAAGATAGAATACTAAAAGCAGTAAGAGAAAAAGGCCAAGTAACATATAAAGGCAAGCCTATCAGAATTACACCAGATTTTTCACCAGAGACTATGAAAGCCAGAAGATCCTGGACAGATGTTATACAGAAACTAAGAGAACACAAATTCCAGCCCAGGCTACTATACCCAGCCAAACTCTCAATTAACATAGATGGAGAAACCAAAGTATTCCACGACAAAACCAAATTCACACATTATCTCTCCACGAATCCAGCCCTTCAAAGGATAATGACAGAAAAAAACCAATACAAGGACAGGAACCACGCCCTAGAAACAACAAGAAGGTAATCCCTCAACAAACCTAAAAGAAGACAGCCACAAGAACAGAATGCCAACTTTAACAACAAAAATAACAGGAAACAACAATTACTTTTCCTTAATATCTCTTAATATCAATGGACTCAACTCCCCGATAAAAAGACATAGACTAACAAACTGGCTACACAAACAAGACCCAACATTTTGCTGCTTACAGGAAACTCATCTCAGAGAAAAAGATAGACACTACCTCAGAATGAAAGGCTGGAAAACAATTTTCCAAGCAAATGGTATGAAGAAACAAGCTGGAGTAGCCATTCTAATATCTGATAAGATTGACTTCCAACCCAAAGTCATTAAAAAAGACAGGGAGGGACACTTCATACTCATCAAAGGTAAAATCCTCCAAGAGGAACTATCAATCCTGAATATCTATGCTCCAATACAAAGGCAGCCACTTTCATTAAAGAAACTTTAGTAAATCTCAAAGCACACATTGCACCTCATACAATAATAGTGGGAGACTTCAACACACCACTTTCACCAATGGACAAATCATGGAAACAGAAACTAAACAGGGACACAGAGAAACTAAGAGAAATTATGAATCAAATGGATCTGGCAGATATCTACAGAACATTCTATCCTAAAACAAAAGGATATACCTTCTTCTCAGCACCTCATGGTACCTTCTCCAAAATTGACCACATAATAGGTCACAAAACGGGCCTCAACAGATACAAAAATATTGAAATTGTCCCATGCATCCTATCAGATCACCATGGACTAAGGCTGATCTTCAATAACAAAATAAATAATAGAAAGCCAACCTTCACGTGGAAACTGAACAACACTCTTCTCAATGATACCTTGGTCAAGGAAGGAATAAAGAAAGAAATTAAGGACTTTTTAGAGTTCAATGAAAATGAAGCCACAACATACCCAAACTTATGGGACGCAATGAAAGCATTTCTAAGAGGAAAACTCATGGCTCTGAGTGCCTCCAAAAGGAAACTAGAGAGAGCACACATTAGCAGCTTGACAACATACCTAAAAGCACTAGAACAAAAGGAAGCAAATTCACCCAAGAGGAGTAGAAGGCAGGAAATAATCAAACTCAGGGGCGAAATCAACCAAGTGGAAACAAGAAAAACTATTCAAAGAATCAACCAATCAAGGAGCTGGTTCTTTGAGAAAATCAACAAGATAGATAAACCCTTAGCCAGACTCACTAGAGGGCACAGGAAAAGCATCCTAATTAACAAAATCAGAAATGAAAAAGGAGACATAACAACAGATCCTGAAGACATCCAAAACACGATCAGATCCTTCTACCAAAGGCTATACTCAACAAAACTGGAGAACCTGGATGAAATGGAGAAGTTCCTAGACAGATACCAGGTACCAAAGTTGAATCAAGATCAGGTTAATGATCTAAACAGCCCTATATCCCCCAAAGAAATAGAAGCAGTCATTAATAGTCTCCCAACTAAAAAAAGCCCAGGACCAGATGGGTTTAGTGCAGAGTTCTATCAGACCTTCAAAGAAGATCTAATCCCAGTTCTTCACAAACTATTCCACAAAATAGAAACAGAAGGTACTCTACCCAACTCATTCTATGAAGCCACAATTACTCTGATACCTAAACCACAAAAAGACCCAACAAAGATAGAAAACTTCAGACCAATATCCCTTATGAATATTGATGCAAAAATCCTCAATAAAGTTCTTGCTAACCGAATCCAAGAACACATCAAAACAATCATCCATCCTGACCAAGTAGGTTTCATCCCAGGGATGCAGGGATGGTTCAATATATGGAAATCCATCAACATGATCCAGTATATAAACAAAATCAAAGACAAAAACCACATGGTCATCTCGTTAGATGCAGAAAAAGCATTTGACAAGATCCAACACCCATTCATGATAAAAGTCTTGGAAAGATCAGGAATTCAAGGCCCATACCTAAACATGATAAAAGCAATCTACAGCAAACCAGTAGCCAACATCAAAGTAAATGGTCAGAAGCTTGAAGCAATCCCTCTAAAATCAGGGACTAGACAAGGCTGTCCACTTTCTCCATACCTATTCAACATTGTACTTGAAGTACTAGCCAGAGCAATTCGACAACAAAAGGAGATCAAAGGGATACAAATTGGAAAAGATGAAGTCAAAATATCACTCTTTGCAGATGATATGATAGTATATATAAGTGACCCTAAAAATTCCACCAGAGAACTCCTAAGCCTGATAAACAGCTTCAGTGAAGTAGCTGGATATAAAATTAACTCAAACAAATCAATGGCCTTTCTCTACACAAAGAATAAACAGGCTGAGAAAGAAATTAGGGAAACAACACCCTTCTCAATAGTCACAAATAATATTAAATATCTTGGCGTGACTCTAACTAAGGAAGTGAAAGATCTGTATAATAAAAACTTCAAGTCTCTGAAGAAAGAAATTATAGAAGATCTCAGAAGATGGAAAGATCTCCCATGCTCATGGATTGGCAGGATCAACATTGCAAAAATGGCTATCTTGCCAAAAGCAATCTACAGATTCAATGCAATCCCCATCAAAATTCCAAATCAATTCTTCAACGAATTAGAAAGTGCAATCTGCAAATTCATCTGGAATAACAAAAAACCTAGGATAGCAAAAACTCTTCTCAAGGATAAAAGAACCTCTGGTGGAATCACCATGCCGGACCTAAAGCTCTACTACAGAGCAATTGTGATAAAAACTGCATGGTACTGGTATAGTGACAGACAAATAGACCAATGGAATAGAATTGAAGACCCAGAAATGAACCCACACACCTACGGTCACTTGATCTTCGACAAGGGAGCTAAAACCATCCAGTGGAAGAAAGACAGTATTTTCAACAAATGGTGCTGGCACAACTGGTTGTTAACATGTAGAAGAATGCGAATCGATCCATTCCTATCTCCTTGTACTAAGGTCAAGTCTAAGTGGATCAAGGAACTTCACATAAAACCAGAGACACTGAAACTTATAGAGGAGAAAGTGGGGAAAAGCCTTGAAGATATGGGCACAGGGGAAAAATTCCTGAATAGAACAGTAATGGCTTGTGCTGTAAGATCGAGAATTGACAAGTGGGACCTCATGAAACTACAAAGCTTCTGCAAGGCTAAAGACACCATCAATAAGACAAAAAAACCACCAACAGATTGGGAAAGGATCTTCACCTATCCTAAATCAGATAAGGGTCTAATATCCAATATATATAAAGAACTCAAGAAGGTGGACTCCAGAAAGTCAAATAATCCCATTAAAAAATGGGGCTCAGAACTGAACAAAGAATTCTCACCTGAGGAATACCGAATGGCAGAGAAGCACCTGAAAAAATGTTCAACATCCTTAATCATCAGGGAAATGCAAATCAAAACAACCCTGAGATTCCACCTCACACCAGTCAGAATGGCTAAGATCAAAAATTCAGGTGACAGCAGATGCTGGCGAGGATGTGGAGAAAGAGGAACACTCCTCCATTGTTGGTGGGATTGCAAGCTTGTACAACCACTCTGGAAATCAGTCTGGCGGTTCCTCAGAAAATTGGACATAGTACTACCGGAGGATCCAGCAATACCTCTCCTGGGCATATATCCAGAAGATGTCCCAACCGGTAAAAAGGACACATGCTCCACTATGTTCATAGCAGCCCTATTTATAATAGCCAGAAGCTGGAAAGAACCCAGATGTCCCTCAACAGAGGAATGAATACAGAAATTATGGTACATTTACACAATGGAGTACTACTCAGCTATTAAAAAGAATGAATTTATGAAATTCCTAGCCAAATGGATGGACCTGGAGGGCATCATCTTGAGTGAAGTAACACAATCACAAAAGAACTCACACAATATGTATTCACTGATAAGTGGATATTAGCCCAAAACTTAGGATACCCAAGATATAAGATACAATTTGCTAAACGCATGAAACAAAAGAAGAATGAAGACCAAAGTGTGGACACTGTGCACCTTCTTAGAATTGGGAACAAAACACCCAGGGAAGGAGTTACAGAGACAAAGTTCGTAGCTGTGATGAAAGGATGGACCATTTAGAGACTGCCGTACCCAGGGATCCATCCCATAATCAGCTTCTAAACGCTGACACCATTGCATACACTAGCAAGATTTTGCTGAAAGGACCCAAATATAGCTGTCTCTTGTGAGAGGATGCCGGGGCCTAGCAAACACAGGAGTGGATGTTCACAGTCAGCTATTGGATGTATCACAGGGCTCCCAATGGAGAAGCTAGAGAAAGTACCCAAGGAGCTAAAGGGATCTGCAACCCTATTGTTGGAACAACATGATGTACTAACCAGAACCCCGGAGCTCCTGTCTCTAGCTGCATATGTATCGAAAGATGGCCTAGTCGGCCATCACTGGAAAGAGAGGCCCATTGGACTTGCAAACTTTATATGCCCCAATATAGGGGAATGCCAGGGCCAACAGAATGGGAATGGGTGGGTAGGGAATTGGGGGGCGCTATGGGGGACTTTTGGGATAGCATTGGAAATGTAATTGAGGAAAATATGTAATAAAAATATTAAAAATTAAAAAAAAAAAGAGTCCCCAAGCTCCATCCACTGTTTGGTTGTAGATGTCTGTATCTGTCGAATCAGTTGCTGGGTGGAGCTTCTCAGAGGACAACATGCTCCTGTCTGCAGATGTGCAACTTGGACTTCATGTGGGTCCCAAACAACTGGAGCAGGGGCTATCCCAAAACCTGTTGCCTATACATGGGATATGTTCTAGCTAGGCTGCCTTGTCTGGTCTTAGGGGGAGAGGAAGTGCCTAGCCTTGCAGACTTGAAGTGGCAGTGTAGATGGGCTAGCCAGCGGGTCCCTTACATGCTTAGAGTAGAAGGGGAAGGGGGAGTATTCGAGAAGGGGATGACCAGGAGGAGGGTGGAGTGAGCAGGATGTAAAGTGAAACAGAAAAATTGACTTAAATTTTTAAAAATCCAAACTGAGGAAAAACTGAATTTTATGTTATTATTTTTTCTTATTCTTGATGATTTCATATATACATATAATAGAAGGTGATAATGTATGCACACTGCCCACCCCCTGCCTTTACACTCTTCCTGTGTGCCCTGCAGTAATCCCTCTCCACACTCCCTACCCTCTAATTCTTCTCTCTAATCACTCACAAGTCCAATTGGCACATCTCACACGTTCATGGTCTGAGGCCATCCACTGGGGCATGAGAAACCTATCAGTAGGCACATGTAAAAAAACAATTCCTCTTCCCCAGTGTCTTAATTAGGGTTTTACTGCTGTGAACAGACACCATGGCCAAGGCAACTCTAATAAAGACAACATTTAATTGTGGTTGGCTTACAGGTTCAGAGGGTCAGTCCATTATCATCAAGGCAGGAACATGGCAGCATCCAGACAGGCATGGTGCAGGAGGAGCTGAGAGGTCTACATCTTCATCTGAAGGCTGCTAGCAGAATACTCACTTCCAGGCAGCTAGGATGAGAGTCTTAATGCCCACATGCACAGTGACACACCCACTCCAACAAGGCCACATCTACTCCAACAAGGCTACACCTCCAAATAGTGCCACTCCTTGAGCCAAGCATATTCAAACCATGATACCCAATATCTATCAACTACTAAAACTCTACAATAAGGGGTGGGCCTAAAGCATCCCTGCCACATCTGTGCTACAATGGTCTCCATCTCAATCTTGTTCAGGTGAGACTCCATCACACATCCAGAAGACATTTCAGAGCATCTCTCCTCATCCTCCAGATCCCGCATCCTTTACCTCCACACTGTCTGTGGCCAACAGCACAAAGAAGTAATTGTGATACCTAAACTCAGCTTCCCTTCTGGCTGGACAACTCAAACCTGCCAACCACGGACAAGTAGAAAGACTTGCTGATTATCAGGAAGAAATAGCACTTACCACTTTTATTAATGATACCTTACAAAGATTTGGGACATTTCATCTGAAACCGCTATGTTTTCACAGAACAATAAGAGTTAAGTTCAATGCTACTAAAAGATAACCAAGAAACCAGACCAAAGGTATAACAAGCACGGAAAGAGTGTAGAGCTATGATAGTATGTTATGACTCATATACTAAGCTACCTAAGGAAGATTTCAAAGCATACATGGATATGAAAGATATGCTATAATATAATATAACATACTCTAACATGGTATTATATTATATGTTCTATAATTATAATTATATATTTTACATATTTATATGTTATATAAAACATTTTATATAATTTATAGATTATATTGTATATTTATAACTATATTATAATTATATAAATTATAAGGCAAAGGACACTGTCAATAGAACAAAACAGCAACCAACAGATTGGGAAAATATCTTCACCAATCCTACATCCGATAGAGGGCTAATATCCAATATATACAAAGAACTCAAGAAGTTAGACTCCAGAGAACCAAAGAACCCTATTAAAAATGGGGTACAGAGCTAAACAAAGAATTCTCAACTGAGGAATATCAAATGGATGAGAAGCACCTAAAGAAATGTTCAACATCCCTAGTCATCAGGGAAATGCAAATCAAAACAACCCTGAGATTCCACCTCACACCAGTCAGAATGGCTAAGATCAAAAACTCAGGTGACAGCAGATACTGGCAAGGATGTGGAGAAAGAGGAACACTCCTCCATTGCTGGTGGGATTGCAAGCTGGTACAACCACTCTGGAAATCAATTTGGTGATTCCTCAGCAAATTGGATATAGTACTACCTGAAGACCCAGCTATACCACTCCTGGGCATATATCCAAAAGATGCTCCAACTAGTAAGAAGGACACATGCTCCACTATGTTCATAGCAACCTTATTTATAATAGCCAGAAGCTGGAAAGAACCCAGATGCCCCTCAACAGGGGAATGGATACAGAAAATGTGGTACATCTACACAATGGAGTACTACTCAGCTATTAAAAACAATGACTTTATGAAATTCTTAGGCAAATGAATGGAACTAGAAAATATCATCCTGAGTGAGGTAAACCAGTCACAAAAGAGTACACATGGTATACACTCACTGATAAGTGGATGTTAGCCCAAAAGCTCGGAATACCCAAGATACAATTCACAGACCACGTAAAGCTCAAGAAAAAGGAAGACCACAGTGTGGGTGCTTTGGTCCTTCTTAGAAGGGTTAACAAAATACTCACGGGAGGAAATATGGAGACAAAATGTGGAGCAGAGACTGAAGGAAAGGCCATCCAGAGACTGCCCCACCTGGGGATCCATCCCATATACAATCACCAAACTCAGACAATATTGCAGATGCCAAGAAGTGCTTACTGACAGAAACCTGATATAGCTGTCTCCTGAGAGGCTCTGCCAGAGGTGGATGCTCACAGCCAACCATTGGAATGAGCACAGGGTCCCCAGTGGAGGAATTAGAGAAAGGGCTGAGGGAGCTGAAGTGTTCTGCAGCCCCATAGGAAGAACAACAATATCAACAAACCAGGCCCTCCAGACTAAACCACCAACCAAAGAGTCCACACCGACCCATGGCTCCAACCACATATGTAGCAGAGGATGGTCTTGTCAGGCATCATTGGGAGGATGAAGTCCTTGGTCCTGTGAAGGCTCGATGCCCCAGTGTAGGGGAATGCCAGGGTGGGGAGGTGGGAGTGGGTGGATGGGTGAAAAATAACCCTCATAGAAGCAGGGGGAGGAGCGATGGGATAAGGGGTTTCTGGGGGGAAACCAGGAAAGGGGATAACATTTGAAATGTAAATAAAGAAAATATCCAATAAAAAATAAAAGAAAATTATAATATAATATATTATGCAATATATTATGTTGTGTGTTATATATTATATAGTATGCAGTGTATAGTATACAATATTTAGTATAGTGTAATTTTTAGATTTTAGAAACACACTATGAGAAGGGAAAGATTTTCTGCAGTGGAATTAGATGGTCGTTGAGGCCACTAAGCAGAATATCATTCCACATGAGTACAGATCACAGGTAACTACTCAAACTCACACGGCAGGCAGGAGCTGGGATATAGCAAGGAGAGTGTGTCAGGTTCTGACGCCATATCATGTGGTCTCTGATAGATATAAGTGGACACTTCAGAGGAAATAAAGAGAAATAGATAAATATAGATAAATATCACACACACACACACACACACACACATATATATATGAGGAGAAATAGCCAAATTGGAAATTCAATCTAACGGTATAGAATTGTCATTGATATAATGTGCCCTCTCTCCTTCTCTCTCTCACTCTCTCGCTCTCTCGATCTCTGCTCTCCCTCAGAGGCTTGCCCTTGTATCTGCCTGAGAGCTGAAGGCTTCACAACTCCATGCTTTAGGACACTCAGATCCCTCACCATTTCTGGTTTCCTAGGGGCCTTTATAACTTGACACTGGAGTTCTGATCTTCAGAATAATGATCTGTTCATTGTGGGGAGAAAATCCATACAAACCTGTTTTAAAAGTTTGTTTAAAGTTATATCTTTAATCTTGTCTGAGACACTTCCCTTTCTTCTGTATTTTTCACATAAGGAACTCTCTATCACTGAGGATTCTCATGAGTTACAGATCCTTGTAGTTGGTGTGGACACCACACACATACAGAGAGAGAGAGAGAGAGAGAGAGAGAGAGAGAGAGAGATCTCACCCACTGACAGCTACCACACACATGCACACACACACACACACACACACACAGCACCTACTGACAGATACCACACACAAATATACACACACTTCACTCACTGACAGATAGCACACACATACACACAGACACACACATGCATACACACACACCTCACCTACTGACAGATACCACACACAAAGACACACAAACACTTCACTCACTGACAGATAACACACACATACAGAGAGAGAGAGACCTCACCCACTGACAGATATCACACACAAATACCCACACACACTTTACCCACTGACAGATAGCACACACACACACACACACACACACACACACACACATACCACCTCATCCCCAGATACCACACACAAACATGTACACACACATATCACAGACATATCCCCTCATACCTCACCCACAGACACACACCAAACATGCAAGCAACTAGAGAACAAAACTAAACTGAATTCCAATGTTAAAGGCAATTGTGCCTTTAGAATGATAGAAAGTCTTCTATAATTATATACAGTGAAACCAACGTTTAAGATGAGTATTTCTAACTACATTGTTGTTTGCACTTGATATAGGTGGTGTAGCCAACTTGGAATTACATGTGTGAAAAGCTCATGAGGGTAGCATAGTGGGTATTTGTGAATTATTTCTACATTGGAAATTAGACTTCTCTGTTAGTTAAATCAAATTTGTTTTCCCCTGGAAATTATATGTTGTTATCAACATTAAAACAACTTTCCAAATTCATTTTGGTTAGATAAAATCATTTCACTTTACTCTGGTTATTTTTCATCCTACATCCTGCTGTTGTCTAAAAGATTACTCAAACTTTTTTTTTACTTTTTAATCTACTATCTTAAGTTAGTTAATTACCGTATTGATATACTGCTATTTCTTATGGCCAGCTTTACTTCAGATGTAACAGATAAAATAATATTTTATCTTTACTTCCAGAAAGTGTTAAGCCTTTTCTGATGATTTTATATTTAAGGTTTTTTTTTTTAAATTGTAAGTCATATCCATATACACACTACATCTGGAAAATACTAGTATTTTCATAATGTGCCATGCATAACTTCTGTACATAGATACATTGGCTACATATTGCTAATATGAAAACTTACTATATTTACATAAGATTTTATTAAATTAAAGGGAGGGATTTTTAAATTATATTTGTGATAATTATTACGTTATTAATTATCTCTACAGCATTTTAGCAGTAATTGAATTTGTTTAGATATTAAGAAAAAGCCATTAATATAACAGTGCATGCCTTGAGAGCCAGACATGTTGGTTGATTTTTAGGTTAACATGGGCTAACAACTTATATTATGGCTAATCAGATGGCATTGATTATGTTGTAAGCTACTTTTCTTCTGCCTGAAGGTTGTGCTTCTTAGAAAACATTTGCTCTTATACTGAATAAATTTTGAAATTGTCTTATTAGGGAAATGGGAAACAGTAAATTCAATGATGTGCTTCTAATGGATTTATAATGCATTGATGTGATAATATTTCAAAATAGTTGGCTGAATTTCAAAATATGTTTTCCTTCGTATTAGTGGAGGAACAGAAGAAATTAAGGAAACTAATGCAGCAGTTCCTAGTTTGATGTTATCAAGTCTTACTAAATTGATTTCATGATTCTTCAGCGGCAGCTCAGCCCACACTTTCAAACGCAGAGCATCAACATGGGAGGTGCACGTGCAATGTTTTCTAGAATGAGTCAAACATTCTAGAATGAACAGAAAGCAGGGCCATCAGAAGAAAGGAATGAAGCCATGCTGTCAGCAATCATTAAAACCTGCCTGACATCATTTGAGTTCTGTGCTGTTTTATGTGCACATGTGTAGCAGAGGCACCTGTGAATGGACTTAGGTTGCAATATAAACAAATATTTTACTGATGGTTCCATCCAGAATGTTTTGAAGTTAACAGTCAATATGTTGTTAATAACCCCTTAAGCATTATATAAGGAACTTCTAGTCACTTCTGAAATTTTACTACTGGGAGTTTCTTCTGACAATGAAAAACATCAAGAAATTTTCCAATGGAATAATCAAGACACCATACAAGACCTTCCCCAGAAATGTTACAGCAGGAGCAGAAATCCTTGGGTATAAAAACTAAAATCCTCTTTGAAGTAGCTTAAATTAAGTTTTAAAATCACATTTTTTTAATTTATCAATTGAATTTTGAAAAGTTATTATAAGTTTTATGGCTGATAAAATCATGACCAGATTAAACCCGGAGTGTAACAAAACTACAGTGTAACCCTAGGACTCATAACCATATGGCTCACGTAGACTTAGGGAAAAGTGAAATGATCTTGTATAAACCCTAGCCACGGAGCCCCGTGAGGGAAGAGAGTTCCTAACCTGTGTGTTTCACTCTCGGGGAGCTCATGTTATTGTGCGAGCATGAGGAATTTACTCAGAAAAAAAAAATCCAAAGAATTTAACTATTTTTATTTTTTTTTAATTTTTAATATTTTTTATTACATATTTTCCTCAATTACATTTCCAATGCTATCCCAAAAGTCCCCCATACCCCCCACACACACTTCCCTACCCACCCATTCCCATTCTTTTGGGGCATATAAAGTTTGCGAGTCCAATGGGCCTCTCTTTCCAGTGATGGCCGACTAGGCCATCTTTCAATACATACGCAGCTACAGACATGAGCTCCGGGGTACTGGTTAGTTCATCATGTTGTTCCCCCTATAGGGTTGCAGATCCCTTTAACTCCTTGGGTACTTTCTCTAGCTTCTCGATTGGGAGCCCTGTGAACCATCCAATAGCTGACTGTGAGCATCCACTTCTGTGTTTGCTAGGCCCCGGCATAGTCTCACAAGAGACAGCTATATCTGGGTCCTTTCAGCAAAATCTTGCTAGTGTATGCAATGGTGTCAGCGTTTGGAAGCTGATTATGGGATGGATCCCTGGATATGGCAGTCTCTAGATGGTCCATCCTTTCATCACAGCTACAAACTTTGTCTGTGTAACTCCTTCCATGGGTGTTTTGTTTCCAATTCTAAGAAGGGGCATAGTGTCCACAATTTAGTCTTCATTCTTCTTGAGTTTCATGCGTTTAGCAAATTGTATCTTGTATCTTGGGTATCCTAAGTTTTGGGCTAATATCCACTTATCAGTGAATACATATTGTGTGAGTTCCTTTGTGATTGTGTTACCTCACTCAAGATGATGCCCTCCAGGTCCATCCATTTGACTAGGAATTTCATAAATTCATTCTTTTTAATACTTGAGTAGTACTCCATTGTGTAAATGTATCATACTTTCTGTATCCATTCCTCTGTTGAGGGGCATCTGGGTTCTTTCCAGCTTCTGGCTATTATAAATAAGGCTGCTATGAACATAGTGGAGCATGTGTTCTTCTTACCGGTTGGGACATCTTCTGGATATATACCCAGGAGAGGTATTGCTGGATCCTCCGGTAGTACTATGTCCAGTTTTCTGAGGAACCGCCAGACTGATTTCCAGAGTGGTTGTACAAGCTTGCAATCCCACCAACAATGGAGGAGTGTTCCTCTTTCTCCACATCCTCGCCAACACCTGCTGTCACCTGAATTTTTGATCTTAGCCATTCTGACTGGTGTGACTTGGAATCTCAGGGTTGTTTTGATTTGCATTTCCCTGATGATTAAGGATGTTGAACATTTTTTCAGGTGCTTCTCTGCCATTCGGTATTCCTCACATGAGAATTCTTTGTTCAGTTCTGAGCCCCATTTTTTAATGGGGTTATTTGATTTTCTGGAGTCCACCTCCTTGAGTTCTTTATATATATTGGATATTAGTCCCTTATCTGATTTAGGATAGGTAAAGGTCCTTTCCCAAATGTTGGTGGTTTTTTTTGTCTTATTGATGGTGTCTTTAGCCTTGCAGAAGCATTGCAGTTTCATGAGGTCCCACTTGTCAATTCTCGATCTTACAGCACAAGCCATTGCTGTACTATTCAAGAATTTTTCCCCTGTGCCCATATCTTCAAGGCTTTTCCCCACTTTCTCCTCTATAAGTTTCAGTGTCTCTGGTTTTATGTGAAGTTCCTTAATCCACTTAGACTTGACCTTAGTACAAGGAGATAGGAATGGATCGATTCGCACTCTTCTACATGATAACAACCAGTTGTGCCAGCACCATTTGTTGAAAATACTGTCTTTCTTCCACTGGAAGGTTTTAGCTCCCTTGTCGAAGATCAAGTGACCGTAGGTGTGTGGGTTCATTTCTAGGTCTTCAAATCTATTCCATTGGTCTACTTGTCTGTCACTATACCAGTACCACGCAGTTTTTATCACAATTGCTCTGTAGTAAAGCTTTAGGTCCGGCATGGTGATTCCACCAGAGGTTCTTTTATCCTTGAGAAGAGTTTTTGCTATCCTAGGTTTTTTGTTATTCCAGATGAATTTGCAGATTGCACTTTCTAATTCGTTGAAGAATTGAGTTGGAATTTTGATGGGGATTGCAGAGAATCTGTAGATTGATTTTGGCAAGATAGCCATTTTTACAATGTTGATCCTGCCAATCCATGAGCATGGGAGATCTTTCCATCTTCTGAGATCTTCTATAATTTCTTTCTTCAGAGACTTGAAGTTTTTATTATACGGATCTTTCACTTCCTTAGTTAGAGTCACGCCAAGATATTTTATATTATTTGTGACTATTGAGAAGGGTGTTGTTTCCCTGATTTCTTTCTCAGCCTGTTTATTCTTTGTGTAGAGAAAGGCCATTGATTTGTTTGAGTTAATTTTATATCCACTTACTTCACCGAAGCTGTTTATCAGGTTTAGGAGTTCTCTGGTGGAATTTTTAGGGTCACTTATATATACTACCATATCATCTGCAAAAAGTGATATTTTGATTTCATCTTTTCCAATTTGTATCCCTTTGATCTCCTTTTGTTTTCAAATTGCTCTGGCTAGGACTTCAATTACAATGTTGAATAGGTATGGAGAAAGTGGACAGCCTTGTCTAGTCCCTGATTTTAGAGGGATTGCTTCAAGCTTCTGACCATTTACTTTGATGTTGGCTACTGGTTTGCTGTAGATTGCTTTTATCATGTTTAGGTATGGGCCTTGAATTCCTGATCTTTCCAAGACTTTTATCATGAATGGGTGTTGGATCTTGTCAAATGCTTTTTCCGCATCTAACGAGATGACCATGTGGTTTTTGTCTTTGAGTTTGTTTATATACTGGATTACGTTGATGGATTTCCGTATATTGAACCATCCCTACATCCCTGGGATGAAACCTACTTGGTCAGGATGGATGATTGTTTTGATGTGTTCTTGGATTCGGTTAGCAAGAACTTTATTGAGGATTTTTGCATCAATATTCGTAAGGGATATTGGTCTGAAGTTTTCTATCTTTGTTGGGTCTTTTTGTGGTTTAGGTATCAGAGTAATTGTGGCTTCATAGAATGAGTTGGGTAGAGTACCTCCTGTTTCTATTTTGTGGAATAGTTTGTGAAGAACTGGGATTAGATCTTCTTTGAAGGTCTGATAGAACTCTGCACTAAACCCATCTGGTCCTGGGCTTTTTTTGTTTGGGAAACTATTAATGACTGCTTCTATTTCTTGGGGGATATAGGGCTGTTTAGATCATTAACCTGATCTTGATTCAACTTTGGTACCTGTTATCTGTCTAGAAACTTCTCCATTTCATCCAGGTTCTCCAGTTTTGTTGAGTATAGCTTTTGGTAGAAGGATCTGATGGTGTTTTGGATGTCTTCAGGATCTCTTGCTATGTTTCCTTTTTCATTTCTGATTTTGTTAATTAGAATGCTTTCCCTGTGCCCTCTAGTGAGTCTGGCTAAGGGTTTATCTATCTTGTTGATTTTCTCAAAGAACCAGCTCCTTGATTGGTTGATTCTTTGAATAGTTCTTCTTGTTTCCACTTGGTTGATTTCGCCCCTGAGTTTGATTATTTCCTGCTGTCTACTCCTCTTGGGTGAATTTGCTTCCTTTTGTTCTAGTGCTTTTAGGTATGTTGTCAAGCTGCTAATGTGTGCTCTCTCTATTTTCTTTTTGGAGGCACTCAGAGCTATGAGTTTTCCTCTTAGAAATGCTTTCATTGCGTCCCATAAGTTTGGGTATGTTGTGGCTTCATTTTCATTGAACTCTAAAAAGTCCTTAGTTTCTTTCTTTATTCCTTCCTTGACCAAGGTATCATTGAGAAGAGTGTTGTTCAGTTTCCATGTGAATATTGGCTTTCTATTATTTATTTTGTTATTGAAAATCAGCCTTAGTCCATGGTGATCTGATAGGATGCATGGGACAATTTCAATATTTTTGTATCTGTTGAGGCCTGTTTTGTGACCAATTATGTGGTCAATTTTGGAGAAGGTACCATGAGGTTCTGAGAAGAAGGTATATTCTTTTGTTTTAGGATAGAAAGTTCTGTAGATATCTGCCAGATCCATTTGATTCATAACTTCTGTTAGTTTCACTGTGTCCCTGTTTAGTTTCTGTTTCCATTATCTGTCCATTGGTGAAAGTGGTGTGTTGAAGTCTCCCACTATTATTGTATGAGGTGAAATGTGTGCTTTGAGCTTTACTAAAGTTTCTTTAATGAATGTGGCTGCCTTTGTATTTGGAGCATAGATATTCAGAATTGATAGTTCCTCTTGGAGGATTTTACCTTTGATGAGTATGAAGTGCCCCTCCCTGTCTTTTTTGATGACTTTGGGTTGGAAGTCAATCTTATCAGATATTAGAATGGTTACTCCAGCTTGTTTCTTCATACCATTTGCTTGGAAAATTGTTTTCCAGCCTTTCATTCTGAGGTAGTGTCTGTCTTTTTCTCTGAGATGAGTTTCCTGTAAGCAGCAAAATGTTGGGTCTTGTTTGTGTAGCCAGTTTGTTAGTCTATGTCTTTTTATCGGGGAGTTGAGTCCATTGATATTAAGAGATATTAAGGAAAAGTAATTGTTGCTTCCTGTTATTTTTGTTGTTAAAGTTGGCATTCTGTTCTTGTGGCTGTCTTCTTTTAGGTTTGTTGAGGGATTACCGTCTTGTTGTTTCTAGAGCGTGGTTCCCGTCCTTGTATTGGTTTTTTTCTGTTATTATCCTTTGAAGGGCTGGATTCGTGGAGAGATAATGTGTGAATTTGGTTTTGTCGTGGAATACTTTAGTTTCTCCATCTATGTTAATTGAGAGTTTGGCTGGGTATAGTAGCCTGGGCTGGAATTTGTGTTCTTTTAGTGTCTGTATAACATCTGTCCAGGATCTTCTGGCTTTCATAGTCTCTGGTGAAAAATCTGGTGTAATTCTGATAGGCTTGCCTTTATATGTTACTTGACCTTTTTCTCTTACTGCTTTTAGTATTCTATCTTTATTTAGTGCATTTGTTGTTCTGATTATTATGTGTCGGGAGGTATTTCTTTTCTGGTCCAGTATATTTGGAGTTCTGTAGGCTTCTTGTATGTTCATGGGCATCTCTTTCTTTAGATTTGGGAAGTTTTCTTCTATAATTTTGTTGAAGATGTTTGCTGGTCCTTTGAGTTGAAAATCTTCATTCTCATCCACTCCTATTATCCGTAGGTTCGTTTCTTCTCATTGTGTCCTGGATTTCCTGGATGTTTTGAGTTAGGATCTTTTTGCATTTTCCATTTTCTTTGATTGTTGTGCCGATGTTCTCTATGGAATCTTCTGCACCTGAGATTCTCTCTTCCATCTCTTGTATTCTGTTGCTGATGCTCGTATCTATGGTTCCAGATTTCTTTCCTAGGGTTTCTATCTCCAGTGTTGCCTCATTTTGGGTTTTCTTTATTGTGTCTACTTCCCTTTTTAGGTCTAGTATGGTTTTGTTCATTTCCATCATCTGTTTGGATGTGTTTTCCTGTTTTTCTTTAAGGACTTCTACCTGTTTGGTTGTCTTTTCCTGTTTTTCTTTAAGGACTTCTATCTGTTTGATTGTGTTATCCTGTTTTTCTTTAAGGACTTGTAACTCTTTAGCAATGTTCTCCTATAATTCTTTAAGTGAGTTATTAAAGTCCTTCTTGAAGTCCTCTACCATCATCATGAGATAGGCTTTTAAATCCAGGTCTAGCTTTTCGGGTGTGTTGGGGTGCCCTGCCTGGGCGAAGTGGGTGTGCTGGGTTCTGATGATGGTGAGTGGTCTTGGTTTCTGTTAGTAAGATTCTTACGTTTACCTTTCGCCATCTGGTAATCGCTGGAGTCGTTATAGTTGTCTCTGTTTAGAGATTGTTCTTCTGGTGATTCTGATTACCGTCTATCAGCAGACCTGGGAGACAGGCTCTCTCCTCTGAGTTTCAGTGGTTAGAGCACTCTCTGCTGACAAGCTCTCCTCTTACAGGGAAGGTGCACAGATATCTGGTGTTTGGACCTCCTCCTGGCCGAAGAAGAAGGCCCAAAACAGGACCATTCCCAGATGCTGTGTTGCTTTGGCAGGTCCCAGAAGCTGTCTGCCTCTGTGGTGCACTCTCATCTGTTCAGACTAAGTTCCTAAGTTCAGCGAAGTCCCGGAACCAAGATGGCGCTCCCTTCTCCTGAGGCAGAGGGCTCCCGTGCAGGGCGGGACCACTGTCCTCCGACTGGGAGGGTGCCGGATGTCTGCGGCCCCAAAAGGGTGCTGCCTCAGCGGCTCTGTGGCTCCCGCCTGTCCCAGAAGCTGTCTCGAATTTAACTATTTTTAAATGGTATGTTTTGTTTATAAAAACCAAAACTTTAAAAGTGAAATAAAGAATATGTCAATAAGTGAAAATATTTCTTCTTCATGCGTTGACAATAACAGTATTTTAAAATACCTATTTCCCTCCAAGCAATCTACAGATTCTCCATAGAGCCCAAGGAAACTCACTGGGACTTCCACTGAAGTATCAGTCCAGAAGTTCACAGGGACCCCAAAGGATGTCAAATGGCCTAACTTAACCTCAAACAAAATAGGCACAAAGCCGGACAACACAACGCTAACCTAGAATGCATTCATTGTGCTGCTCTAGTAATAAAAAATGTGTTGCTTTCTGCCAACACACACACAGAGGCCAGTGAAATAAGTGCAGGAACAGAGACAGCTGATCCTCACAAAGGAGTCAGGGGGAAGCAAGATTTGACAACACACACCTTTAATACCAACACTCCTGAGACAAAGGCAGGCAGATTTCTGAGTGTTTGAGCCAAACCTAGTCAGTATAGCAAGTTCCAGAATAGCCAGAGGTACATAATATAGAGACCCTGTCTCAAAAAAAAAAAACAAAAAAAAACTGGTTTAAGAATTCACACTAGAAGAAGAATGCTCTTCAGTAAACAGTATTATAAAAACTAAATATGCACATGCAGGAGAACGAAACCAGGCCCTCTTCTTACTGTACACAAATCTGTTCCAACTTGAGTGAAATGCAAGTAGAAGACCTCAAACTATAAACATATTCCATAAGAGCAAAGAGGAGGGATGCGGAGATGGAAGGAGTCTCGTGCGTGATTACATTTATTACATAAAAGAGAATCAAGGTGCTCCCAAAATTCAAACTTGACCTACCACAGCACCCAGCATTCGATGTTTGGCATAGGTCTGTCAAAGATGGAATTAATATGTTCATAGAAGCATTATTAACAATAGCCAACTCAGTTGTATCATTATAGAATGTTTTTCTTAAGTTTGAAATGAATAGCCCAGATTCAATAACATTGCAGTGAGATTCCTAAGGTAAGAACGGGGCAGCTGAAGAACACTGTCATTTTCTCTCCTGTGGGTAGGAGCCTCTAGGAGTGTTTCAACAAAGAGAAAAATATCAGCCCCGTTCCAGCTGCCACTGAGATAGAAGCTATCTCAGTATGTTTGGATCCCAGAAGAGGTCCTCAAAATATAACTTTTAACATTTTTCCCGAGGGAAGCAGAACTCTTCCGGCCAGACCAGCACCGGGGTAGCTAGAGCGCAGGGTCGGCTGACACCCGCCAGCTACCCACGACCCCCGCCACAGGATTTTGAAACTGCTGGTGAGTGGAACACAGCTTCTGCTCCAATCTTTAAACAGTGACAACGACAACAACTAACCCCAGAGATTACCAGATGGCAAAAGGTAAACGTAATAATCTTACTAACAGAAACCAAGACCAATCAGCATCATCAGAACCCAGCACTCCCACTTCGCCCAGTCCAGGGCACCCCAACACACCGGAAAAGCTAGACATGGATCTAAAAGCATATCTCATGATGATGGTAGAGGACTTCAAGAAGGACTTTAATAACACACTTAAAGAAATACAAAGGAACACAGGTAAACAGGTAGAAGACATTAAAGAGGAAGCACAAAAATCCCTTAAAGAATTGCAGGAGAACACTGCTAAAGAGTTACAAATCCTTAAAGAAAAACAGGAAAAGACAACCAAACAGGTAGAAGTCCTTAAAGAAAAACAGGAAAACACATCCAAACAGATGATGGAAATGAACAAAACCATACTAGACCTAAAAAGGGAAGTAGACACAATAAAGAAAACCCAAAATGAGGCAACACTGGAGATAGAAACCCTAGGAAAGAAATCTGGAACCATAGATACGAGCATCAGCAACAGAATACAAGAGATGGAAGAGAGAATCTCAGGTGCAGAAGATTCCATAGAGAACATCGGCACAACAATCAAGGAAAATGTAAAACGCAAAAACATCCTAATTCAAAACATCCAAGAAATACAGGACACAATGAGAAGACCAAACCTACGGATAATAGGAGTGGATGAGAATGAAGATTTTCAACTCAAAGGACCAACAAACATCTTCAACAAAATTATAGAAGAAAACTTCCCAAATCTAAAGAAAGAGATGCCCATGAACATACAAGAAGCCTACAGAACTCCAAATATACTGGACCAGAAAATGAATACCTCCCGACACATAATAATCGGAACAACAAATGCTCTAAATAAAGATAGAATACTAAAAGCAGTAAGAGAAAAAGGTCAAGTAACATATAAAGGCAAGCCTATCAGAATTACACCAGATTTTTCACCAGAGACTATGAAAGCCAGAAGATCCTAGACAGATGTTATACAGACACTAAAAGAACACAAATTCCAGCCCAGGCTACTATACCCAGCCAAACTCTCAATTAACATAGATGGAGAAACCAAAGTATTCCACGACAAAACCAAATTCACACATTATCTCTCCACGAATCCAGCCCTTCAAAGGATAATGACAGAAAAAAACCAATACAAGGACAGGAACCACGCCCTAGAAACAACAAGAAGGTAATCCCTCAACAAACCTAAAAGAAGACAGCCACAAGAACAGAATGCCAACTTTAACAACAAAAATAACAGGAAGCAACAATTACTTTTCCTTAATATCTCTTAATATCAATGGACTCAACTCCCCGATAAAAAGACATAGACTAACAAACTGGCTACACAAACAAGACCCAACATTTTGCTGCTTACAGGAAACTCATCTCAGAGAAAAAGACAGACACTGCCTCAGAATGAAAGGCTGGAAAACAATTTTCCAAGCAAATGGTATGAAGAAACAAGCTGGAGTAGCCATTCTAATATCTGATAAGATTGACTTCCAACCCAAAGTCATTAAAAAAGACAGGGAGGGACACTTCATACTCATCAAAGGTAAAATCCTCCAAGAGGAACTATCAATCCTGAATATCTATGCTCCAAATACAAAGGCAGCCACATTCATTAAAGAGACTTTAGTAAATCTCAAAGCACACATTGCACTTCATACAATGATAGTGGGAGACTTCAACACACCACTTTCACCAATGGACAGATAATGGAAACAGAAACTAAACAGGGACACAGTGAAACTAACAGAAATTATGAATCAAATGGATCTGGCAGATATCTACAGAACATTCTATCCTAAAACAAAAGGATATACCTTCTTCTCAGCACCTCATGGTACCTTCTCCAAAATTGACCACATAATTGGTCACAAAACAGGCCTCAACAGATACAAAAATATTGAAATTGTCCCATGCATCCTATCAGATCACCATGGACTAAGGCTGATCTTCAATAACAAAATAAATAATAGAAAGCCAACATTCAC
The DNA here is from genome assembly GCF_978045245.1 of Mus caroli. Classification (NCBI taxonomy): domain Eukaryota; kingdom Metazoa; phylum Chordata; class Mammalia; order Rodentia; family Muridae; genus Mus; species Mus caroli. Next base: position 73,126,049 of record NW_028227264.1, read on the forward strand.
ATGGAAACTGAACAACACTCTTCTCAATGATACCTTGGTCAAGGAAGGAATAAAGAAAGAAATTAAGGACTTTTTAGAGTTCAATGAAAATGAAGCCACAACATACCCAAACTTATGGGACGCAATGAAAGCATTTCTAAGAGGAAAACTCATAGCTCTGAGTGCCTCCAAAAGGAAACTAGAGAGAGCACACATTAGCAGCTTGACAACATACCTAAAAGCACTAGAACAAAAGGAAGCAAATTCACCCAAGAGGAGTAGACAGCAGGAAATAATCAAACTCAGGGGCGAAATCAACCAAGTGGAAACAAGAAGAACTATTCAACGAATCAACCAATCAAGGAGCTGGTTCTTTGAGAAAATCAACAAGATAGATAAACCCTTAGCCAGACTCACTAGAGGGCACAGGGAAAGCATCCTAATTAACAAAATCAGAAATGAAAAAGGAGACATAACAACAGATCCTGAAGACATCCAAAACACCATCAGATCCTTCTACCAAAGGCTATACTCAACAAAACTGGAGAACCTGGATGAAATGGAGAAGTTCCTAGACAGATACCAGGTACCAAAGTTGAATCAAGATCAGGTTAATGATCTAAACAGCCCTATATCCCCCAAAGAAATAGAAGCAGTCATTAATAGTCTCCCAACTAAAAAAAGCCCAGGACCAGATGGGTTTAGTGCAGAGTTCTATCAGACCTTCAAAGAAGATCTAATCCCAGTTCTTCACAAACTATTCCACAAAATAGAAACAGGAGGTACTCTACCCAACTCATTCTATGAAGCCACAATTACTCTGATACCTAAACCACAAAAAGACCCAACAAAGATAGAAAACTTCAGACCAATATCCCTTATGAATATTGATGCAAAAATCCTCAATAAAGTTCTTGCTAACCGAATCCAAGAACACATCAAAACAATCATCCATCCTGACCAAGTAGGTTTCATCCCAGGGATGCAGGGATGGTTCAATATACGGAAATCCATCAACGTAATCCAGTATATAAACAAACTCAAAGACAAAAACCACATGGTCATCTCGTTAGATGCGGAAAAAGCATTTGACAAGATCCAACACCCATTCATGATAAAAGTCTTGGAAAGATCAGGAATTCAAGGCCCATACCTAAACATGATAAAAGCAATCTACAGCAAACCAGTAGCCAACATCAAAGTAAATGGTCAGAAGCTTGAAGCAATCCCTCTAAAATCAGGGACTAGACAAGGCTGTCCACTTTCTCCATACCTATTCAACATTGTACTTGAAGTCTTAGCCAGAGCAATTGGACAACAAAAGGAGATCAAAGGGATACAAATTGGAAAAGATGAAGTCAAAATATCACTCTTTGCAGATGATATGATAGTATATATAAGTGACCCTAAAAATTCCACCAGAGAACTCCTAAGCCTGATAAACAGCTTCGGTGAAGTAGCTGGATATAAAATTAACTCAAACAAATCAATGGCCTTTCTCTACACAAAGAATAAACAGGCTGAGAAAGAAATTAGGGAAACAACACCCTTCTCAATAGTCACAAATAATATAAAATATCTTGGCGTGACTCTAACTAAGGAAGTGAAAGATCTGTATAATAAAAACTTCAAGTCTCAGAAGAAAGAAATTATAGAAGATCTCAGAAGATGGAAAGATCTCCCATGCTCATGGATTGGCAGGATCAACATTGTAAAAATGGCTATCTTGCCAAAAGCAATCTACAGATTCAATGCAATCCCCATCAAAATTCCAAATCAATTCTTCAACGAAATAGAAAGTGCAATCTGCAAATTCATCTGGAATAACAAAAAACCTAGGATAGCAAAAAATCTTCTCAAAAATAAAAGAACCTCTGGTGGAATCACCATGCCGGACCTAAAGCTCTACTACAGAGCAATTGTGATAAAACTGCATGGTACTGGTATAGTGACAGACAAATAGACCAATGGAATAGAATTGAAGACCCAGAAATGAACCCACACACCTACGGTCACTTGATCTTCGACAAGGGAGCTAAAACCATCCAGTGGAAGAAAGACAGTATTTTCAACAAATGGTGCTGGCACAACTGGTTGTTAACATGTAGAAGAATGCGAATCGATCCATTCCTATCTCCTTGTACTAAGGTCAAGTCTAAGTGGATCAAGGAACTTCACATAAAACCAGAGACACTGAAACTTATAGAGGAGAAAATGGGGAAAAGCCTTGAAGATATGGGCACAGGGGAAAAATTCCTGAATAGAACAGTAATGGCTTGTGCTTTAAGATCGAGAATTGACAAGTGGGACCTCATGAAACTACAAAGCTTCTGCAAGGCAGAATAATAAATAAAATAATAAAAACCATCAATAAGACAAAAAAACCACCAACAGATTAGGAAAGGATCTTCACCTATCCTAAATCAGATAAGGGACTAATATCCAATATATATAAAGAACTCAAGAAGGTGGATTCCGGAAAATCAAATAACCCTATTAAAAATGGGGTACAGAGCTAAACAAAGAATTCTCAACTGAGGAATACTGAGAAGCACCTGAAAAAATGTTCAATATCTTTAATCATCAAGAAAATGCAAATCAAAACAACCCTGAGATTCCACCTCACACCAGTCAGAATGGCTAAGATCAAAAATTCAGGTGACAGCAGATGCTGGCAAGGATGTGGAGAAAGAGGAACACTCCTCCATTGTTGGTGGGATTGCAAGCTTGTACAACCACTCTGGAAATCAGTCTGGCGGTTCCTCAGAAAATTGGACATAGTACTACCGGAGGATCCAGCAATACCTCTCCTGGGCATATATCCAGAAGATGTCCCAACCGGTAAAAAAGGACACATGCTCCACTATGTTCATAGCAGCCCTATTTATAATAGCCAGAAGCTGGAAAGAATCTAGATGTCCCTCAGCAGAGGAATGGATACAGAAATTATGATACATTTACACAATGGAGTACTACTCAGCTATTAAAAAGAATGAATTTATGAAATTCCTAGCCAAATGGATGGACCTGGAGGGCATCATCTTGAGTGAGGTAACACAATCACAAAAGAACTCACACAATATGTATTCACTGATAAGTGGATATTAGCCCAAAACTTAGGATACCCAAGATATAAGATACAATTTACTAAACGCATGAAACTCAAGAAGAATGAAGACCAAAGTGTGGACACTGTGCCCCTTCTTAGAATTGGGAACAAAACACCCATGGAAGGAGTTACAGAGACAAAGTTCGTAGCTGTGATGAAAGGATGGACCATTTAGAGACTGCCGTATCCAGGGATCCATCCCATAATCAGCTTCTAAACGCTGACACCATTGCATACACTAGCAAGATTTTGCTGAAAGGACCCAGATATAGCTGTCTCTTGTGAGACGATGCCGGGGCCTAGCAAACACAGGAGTGGATGCTCACAGTCAGCTATTGGATGTATCACAGGGCTCCCAATGGAGAAGCTAGAGAAAGTACCCAAGGAGCTAAAGGGATCTGCAACCCTATTGTTGGAACAACATGATGTACTAACCAGTACCCCGGAGCTCTTGTCTCTAGCTGCATATGTATCGAAAGATTGCCTAGTCGGCCATCACTGGAAAGAGAGGCCCATTGGACTTGCAAACTTTATATGCCCCAATATAGGGGAATGCCAGGGCCAACAGAATGGGAATGGGTGGGTAGGGAAGTGGGGGGCGCTATGGGGGACTTTTGGGATAGCATTGGAAATGTAATTGAGGAAAATATGTAATAAAAATATTAAAAATTTAAAAAAAAACATTTTTCCCCAAGCTTAAATTTTTTTCTTTTTGTTCACAGTCAGCTATTGGATGTATCACAGGGCTCCCAATGGAGAAGCTAGAGAAAGTACCCAAGGAGCTAAAGGGATCTGCAACCCTATTGTTGGAACAACATGATGTACTAACCAGAACCCTGGAGCTTTTGTCTCTAGCTGCATATGTATCGAAAGATGGCCTAGTCGGCCATCAATGGAAAGAGAGGCCCATTGGACTTGCAAACTTTATATGCCCCAATATAGGGGAATGCCAGGGCCAAAAGAATGGGAATGGGTGGGTAGGGAATTGGGGGGCGCTATGGGGGACTTTTGGGATAGTATTGGAAATGTAATTGAGGAAAATATGTAATAAAAATATATTAAAAAAATTTTTTCTTTTTTTATTGGATATTTTCTTCATTTACATTTCAAATGTTATCCCAAAAGTCCCCTATCCCCTACCCCCTGCCCTGCTCCCCTACCCACTCACTCCCACTTCTTGGCCCTGGCTTTCCCCTGTACTGGGGCATATAAAGTTTGCTAGTTCAAGGGTCCTCTCTTCCCAGTGATGGCCAACTAGGCCATCTTCTGCTACATATGCAGCTAGACACGAGTTCTGGGTGTACTGATTAGTTCATATTGTTGTTCCACCTATAGGGTTGCAGACCCCTTCAGCTCCTTGGGTACTTTCTCTAGCTCCTCTATTGGGGGCCCTGTGTTCCATCTTATAGATGACTATAAGCATCCACTTCTGTATTTGTCAGGCACTGGCAAAGCCTCACAGGAGACAGCTATATCAGGATCCTTTCAGCAAAATCTTGCTGGTGTATACAATAGTATCTGCATTCGGTGGCTGATTATGGGATGGACCTCACGGTGGGGCAGTCTCTGGATGGTCCATCCTTTTGCCTTAGCTCTAAACTTTGTCTCTGCAACTCCTTCCAAGGATATTTTATTCCCTATTCTAGGGAGGAATGAAGTATCCACGAGTCGGTCTTCCTTCTTGATTTTCTTGTGTTTTGGAAGTTGTATCTTGTGTGTTATAGGTTTCTGGGCTAATATCCACTTATCAGTGAGTGCATATCAAGTGACTTCTTTTGTGATTGGGTTACCTCACTCAGGATGATATCCTCCAGATCCATCCATTTGCCCAAGAATTTCATAAATCCATTGTTTTTAATAGCTGAGTAGTACTCCATTGTGTAAATGTGCCACATGTTCTGTATCCATTCCTCTGTTGAGGGACATCTTGTCCCAAGCTTGAATTTTTAAATGATCTCTTCCCATTTCTGAAGTTGGAATTATTTCTAGGAGAAAAGAAAATATATAAGTAATGCTAACAAATCGCATGACGTTTAGACGTGAGGAAGGAGGGTTGTAAAAGACTAGGTGTAGGAAGTTTGTAAGTCTTTGTGCTCACAGGACAGCACTTAGGGAAAACAGCCATGGTAAACGCACAAGGCTGTCTCTTCGAAAGAAAAGATGTATAACCTGCTTTCCACCCAGAAGGCTGGGAATGGATGTGGCTAACACCTGGTGACCCCTGCACTATGTGTACGGCCACCAGGTCACACTGTCTCCTCTAGAGCCTTATTTGAGCTTTTTCTTTCCCTTGAGCCTATTTCTACAGCTCATCTATAGGACTTATCTTTACGGAAGACGCCACTTGTACTTTACAAGAATCTCTATGTAGTTGAAGTGGAAACTTCTAGTTCTTTGGAAAGTCAGTTATGTCAAATGATGCTTTGCTGGGGCGCACAGGTGAAAGGATGTCTTGCTAAAGCAAACACGTGAAAGACTGTTTTCCCGAAGCAGACACAGGTGAAAGGGTGTTTGGATATGGCAGACATGTGAAAGGACACTTGATGAAGGAGTATAAATATGACCCCACAGAGAGTGGCGAAGGAGCACTGAGCATTGGTTTGGTTTGCTCCACCTCATTATTCTTTGATAACAACATACATGTATTGGTTCTCTTCACATAGCATCATTGAGTTCAACTTGTGAAAACTCTGGTCATTGGGAAAAACCTGCCCAAGAACTGCTCGTGACATTCCTGTAGCAGCTTGCTGCCTCTGCAGCCTGGTCTCAGGCTGGCTGGTGAGCCTGGTGGTTTCCTCAGGACTAAACTATAGCTGCTGATTCGTGCCTGGTGTCTACCTACCTAGAGAACTGGTCTGCAGCTGCTGAGTCCTATTTGGTGTTTGCTACAGGACTGAACTGCTGTCAGAGAAGATCAAGCTTGCCCCCAAAGAACTATTGCTGAACAGGTCCACTTCCCCCACATCCTAAACTTGTCTCCTCCACTCCCTCTGCTGGGCGGTGAGCTAGAGGAGGGGTGGAACCCTTATTAAAAGCAGGTTGCAAAAAAAAGAAAAAATTATGCCTACATGTAGGCAAAATAAAGTCTTAAGCTTTATTTTGAACACAGGATTGAGTTAATTATCACCAGGAAGCTTTTTTGCAAAATTGTGCTGTGCTTAAACATGTCTAAAATAAACTACCTATCATCAAACTCTTGACGTTTGAGCCAACACAGGCTACTGAGTCAGGTTGAATGAAAGTTCCTTCTTGCTGTCCCTGAGTGGACACTCTGCTGGCTGCAGTGGAAACAGAGACGCCACAATTAGGGACTATGAGGTTTAGTGTGTAGAAAGGGTCTAGTTTCTTGTAGACATAGGAGAGTTCCAGTTCCACACACTTCCTCTGATCCTGCAAAACGAAGAAGCTCATTGCCCTGATCTTAGGCATTACAACCAAACAGCTGAAGATTCATCTTTAGAGGAAGAGAGCTTCCCCTTTGGCATCCAGTTTGGAGGTTTCAGACCATGGTTACCTGGGCCCACTGCCTTAGAACCCTTGGATAGGTAGTATGTCGTGGAAGGGAGCATGGTAGAGGAAGGAGCTCAGCTCATGGCAACAAACAATAAAGACCCAAGGTGCCAGTCTCACTCTCAAGATCATGGCACACACACACACACGCACATACACACATACACACATATATACACACATACACACACACATACACAGGTACACACACATATACATACATACACACACATGTACAAATATACATACATACATATACACATGTACACTCACATACAAACACATACACACATACACACATGTACACACATACACACACACACATACACACATGCACACACACATGCACACACACAATAGCAGAGCTTCCATTTTTCTCTCTAGCACATGCTCCCAAGTAACAGGGCCCACTGGTCTTATAACACAACCTGAAAATTAAGAACAAAAATAGATTTTTCATAAGGTAACTATATCAGATGTTGTGTTAAAAAGCATAAAATTTGTATTGCAAAAAAAAAAATTTGTGCTGCATGTGATGAGAGTTGAAATTGAATGTAATTCTTCTCCAAGCCTTCAATATTCCCTGAAGATCCAAAATAGTTAAGTCTGATATTTTCTGCTATATTTAACATGTGATTATAAAACGGATTCTGAAACTACCTAATGAACACCTCTATTTTTTATTAAATAGAATTTTAAACTAAGAGTAATCGGAGGACTCACAGACCCATGAATACGGACATACACACATACGCACACACTTAGAAGTCTACTTATATATCTTAAATAAGTAGACTAGAGAAAATAAATATGGGAAAAGAAATTTTTAAATTACCACCCATAATATGATAATGCAAGAAACATTATGTCTGATATGTACATTTTGAATGTCTATTATAAATAATCTAATTTTATTAAATGATATTAAACCTTGCATTCCACTGGATGCATGTCAGGTCTAAGTATAATCTGCAGACTCCATTTCAAGAGAGATATACTTTCTCAATTCACAGTCTTTCAGCTACTAGGTATTACTCTTAGCAAGTTAGTTAGGTTTCCACTGTTCCCATTTTTTAAGTTGGAGGTTCTGAGATGGATTTTATACCATGGTAGAATTATTTATACTACTTTTGCACATAATTAAGTATTATATGTGTGTAATGTGTACAACACATAACTATTTGCATGTACAATTAAGTAGTAAATAAAGTTAAAGGTATGCATAGTATTTGGGGCATGGCAAATACTAACTGTTCAATCAATAGATACTGATGATTGCTATTTTAAATTCATTTACTGAATGCCCTCTCCTTAAATTCCATCCCTCTGCCAAAGCATAAATGGTAAATAGTTTGTTTTTGCTCAATGTTCTTGTAATGTAAACATTATCCTATACATTACTAGTCAGACAGTCATCCTATTTCAACATACTGTGAAAAACAATTACTATAAACAAATGGTCAGTGTCCTGTGGAAATTCATTTCCTTCCATCCATCAGCAACAATAGCAGGTCTATTACAACTTCCCTGATAGAACCACTGCTCACTGCTCCTCTCCCCTGCTCATAATTTCTTCTACAGAAAATTGAGGGTCATCTGACAGAGTGCATGTATGGGTCACCAACAAACTATCTTAAGGAATCAACCTAAATGGGAGAAAGGGTGACTTCGGGCCACCATTTCTGGGCTCTGGCCCACACATTACTTAGAGTTTGCATGACATGCTGGGGTGTATTGTGAAGAAGCACCCATTTCATGACCATGGAGAAAAGAGAGTCATGTAAAGCGTCATGGTCCCAATGCTACTTCTAAGGGCTTGTCACTACCTTCTGCCTGATCTCTTCCAAGAGTTGTAACCCTTCCCAGTGACACCACAGACTGGGAGCCAAGCCTTTAATGCATGGGCCTTATTATACTCTTCCTTTTCTATATAAATAATCTATCTCTGGTCACTCAGGGAGATCACCAGTTTAGGGACTGAATACCAATCAGAACAATTTTTCAACCTCGGCCACGTGTTTGAGCTTCATAACTGTTGCCTTAGCATAGAGGAAACTTACAGGAAAATAAAAAACAGTAACCACCTAGTTAAAAAAGGTTTTGATCGTTATTGAGAAAGAGAAGGCAAGAGAACGCAAACTACAGAACACCTTAGGAGTCTTGAATTCATCTATAAAGAATCACTATTGTGCTTCAAGTCAGCTTCTACTGCCATTCTCCATGGCTCATCTTCCTGAGTCAGACACCAGGAAATGATAGGAACAGGTTGGGACACACAAAGTTTACTTCTGTTATGTCTTCAGCTTAGCTCTAATCTCAACTTTCTTCCCTCAGATACGTGATGACAAGAAAGGGTACTGAGAACTTGGCCTTGCTTGCTCTTCAATGCCAGTTCACACTTCCTAAGTAAATAGAATCAACATCAAGAATTTATTACAACAACTTTAGAAGCCTAAGTAGAGTGGCTCATGCCTGTTATACAAGCCCTTGACAGAGTGAGGCAGGAGCATAACCAACTCACAGCTGAAAGAGTGAGATTTAAGCCCTTGAGAGTGTGAGGCAGGAGCATGACCAACTCACAGCTAAAAGAGTGAGATTTAGGCTAGCCTGAGGTACAAAGTAAGACCCTGTTTCAATCTGGCTCCTCTAAACAAACAGGAAAACATGCAAATAAAACTAGAAAGATGGGCTGGAGAGATGGCTCAGAGGTTAAGAGCACTGACTCTTCTTCCTGAGGTCCTAAGTTCAATTCCCAGCAACCACATAGTGGCTCACAACCATCTTTAATGGGATCCAGTGCCCTCTTCTGGTGTGTCTGAAGACAGCTACAGTGTACTCATAGACATAAGATAAATAAAACCTTTTTAAAAAACTAGAAAGATAACCCATAATTTTTCTAGGCAGATAAATAGTAAACACACTTTCACAAGCCTGCAAAAGCAGATTGTAAAATTCTTAGCAATTTAGAAAACTCAATGAATAGTCATTCTTAAATTAATTACTGCTTCATACTCAGTAATACAATACAATGAAAGTATACTTCTAGGTAAGATTATAATTGGTATTAGCATAGGTTTCAATGTCAGGGTTAGAGTGAACAATGAATGCCCCTTACCTTAAAAAAAAAAAAAACCAAGATTGTTCTCTTGAATGATCTCTTTCTTTCGATCATGTCTAGGCATATATCTTATGCGAGCGCTCTTCTTATAAGGCAGGAATAATTATGTTGTTCTTAGGAGAAGGTAACAAAATTGTCACAAAATAAGATCTCAATGGAAGATTGAAATGTGGCTCTTTCTCCTTTGCTCTGGGAGGCAGGTTTTTATAGATAGGGCTATATAAGATGAAACTGGTCCTTTAGACAGAGTGATGTGAACAAATGTAAATAAATGACCCATCGGGGAGAGGCTGCTGTACAAACGACATAAATCAACTGAGTTTCCCAAGGACGGTTTTCCCTGCAAAGGCTTTGCATTTTTAAGCTTGCAGGAAAGAAATTGTGAAAGGAAAGTGAGTTAACAAAATTATCATCCATAGTTTACACAAAACACCTCCAATCAAAGAATCAGGCTTAGTCATCCAAACCTAAGCCATATTATATTATCAATAAGCCACGATTAATAAACATTATGTGGTATCTGACAACTAGTATATTGTATGAAGAGTGAAGGGACTGTAGCCAGCCCAAACAAGGCAAACATGGCTCTGGCAGGCCCTGCCCTTCTCTCCTGTTCTCTCTGCCATGCTAAAAACCATTAGGTTTCCTTCCTAACACTAACCACCAAGGCCTGTTCCCTTATTTAGCCACTTCCTCCTCCGAGGATATCCATCAAGGTCCAGCTATCAAAGTGTTGAAGTCCAGCAATCAAAAGTCCCCTTTGGCTCACCTAATTAACATGCCCAATTAAAATTAATGACCCCATCCTAACACAGGATTTCCCCTTTTACCTTTATAGACTGTCATTTTCCTACAGGTCACACTGTCCCCTCTCTATCCAGAGACAGTCTTGTCCCCCAGGACAAATACCTCTTTCATCTCTCCCTTGTTCCCTTCCTCTTCTACCTCATCCTCTATCTCCTGTCTTTACCTCATATTCCGGACTCGTTGTCCCTGTGTGCTGAGAACTTGGTCTTGGGGTGTTTTGAGCCAACACAAGGTTCCCTACAAGTAGTGCCATAAGAACACACATTTTGAAATAAAATGTCTATTAAATTTTCTTCTTGTTTTTCAGTACCATAAATAATATATGCATCCCCATAAAAATCGTCCCTATTGCTGTTTGAAGGCCCTCAAAACAAGTTCAATGTGTTATTAAAGATATAACATATCATGGTGGAACTTCAGAATCTCTCTGAGTTCATGACCCAGAGATGTGACTCTGTAGTGACACATAGCACTTAGAGATGCAGGGATGACTTTGATCCATGGTACTCTTCTGACAGGTGACGCTTAGTGGCACATTACAGCACCTACTGACATACAGCATTACACCAAGGATGCATTGCAATATGACTTCACCATTCGTGTCCTGGATGACAGATTGCAAGCTCACCAGGGATGGAGGAATCCAAAAGCAAATTTCAAAGCCATGCCTCGATCCTATTCGAAGATAAAATCCAATTCTTTCCTTATCAGTTTTAGATTGCAATAAGTATCTACGATAGCTACAATCTCTGTCAACCCAAACTCATAAATAATACATTTTTCTTGTGTTGTGGGTGTTCCTATGAAACATAGCTCACTTTGGAAGAAATAATCTTGCAGTAAAAGTAGATGAGAGAGATGACGCATGTGAACGCAGTTTGAGGATTTTACAAGCAGGAGATATGAGGGCAGGTTCAGAATTATCCTGAGGAAGAAATGACAAACTGAAGGGATTTACTTTAAAGTAAGTCATGAAACTGCCAGGGTCTGAAGCCTATAAATTCAACCTTACCTTCTGAGATAGAAAGGCAGAATAGCACAGGACAAGCTAGTTCAATGTGAATAATTCTGTGTGTTTAGAGCTATATAAAGGTTGTTAATTCTGCTTTAGACTCACAGATGCCAGCACAGGCTGGAACCTATGCCAAAAAAAATCAGTAAGCATGACCCGTTCAGCCAAACACTGCATGTTGTGACTAATACAGGTCCCTCATGTTGTGACTAATATAGGTTCTAGATTTGAGATACGTCTTGCATGGTGATGCTTGGGCAAGGTGTGATTGCCAACCTTACAATTCAACCACAGTCTGTTCTATGCATCCTTGGCATGGGATTCTAGGGGGTCATAGGATTCCAAGTTGTGGAGGGGGTATGGGATTCTAGGTGTGTGTGTATGTGTGTGTGTGTGTGTGTGTCTGTGTCTGTGTCTGTGTCTGTGTGTGTGTCTGTGTACACTATATCTATTTGTGTGGGTGTACATAGGTGTCTGTATATGCTGAAACCAGATGTTTACTATAGCAGGTGACTTTATTGTTTTTGTTCTATTGTTTGAAACAGGCTCTCTAACTGAACATAGCACCCATAACATTGACAAGGCTAACTAGGCAATGAGCTCCAAGGATGCCTCTGTTTCCTCCCTCCCCTTCATCCCAGTTCTGGGGTTACAAATGTCTTCCACAGTGTTTGGATTCCACATGGATGCTGGGATTCAAACTCAGGTTCTCCTGCTTACACTGTAAGCATTTTACTGACTGAGTCATCTCCCTGGCCTCTTTTGGTTTTGATTTTCCTTCATTTTGATCTTTTTGGTAGTAGCCCTGAGGTCAAGCTTGTGCATCCTAGGCTAGCTCTCTCCCAGTGAGCTACTCTTCACCCTGCCTACAAGAGCCAATACTAACAAAAGTATTTCATTAGCCCGGTGGAGACCCTGAAAGTGATAAAGAAAATACTTTCTACTTAGCATTTTATAAGTAAGAAATTTGTTAGACCTCAAGAAGTTTAATACATCTGGTTCAGCTACCTTTCACAAGTTTCCTATTAGGCACTGAACCCTGAGGAATTAGAAAAGGTTGGCCTGTCCCAACCCAAAGTCTGAAAAGCTATCTGTGTCACCTCACACATGACTTCTCTCCTACCTTTTGGCTAAAATTGGAAACTTACTTACTCTACTGCATTCAACATCAATTAACACCTACTTTTGGGAATCTGTAACCCCAGGTAAGGGGGATGAATTCCTTGGCTATTGGCCATATTTACACCTTCTCATTAGGGCCTCTTGCTTTGGTGACCCTGGGGTGATATAAAAACAGAATTTCAATCTTCAATATGGTTCTGTCGAAATAAGACAGAACTTAGAACCATCTGAAGTTGAGCTGTCTATTATATAGTAGCACTGGATTTGGGGAGTCTGAGGTCAAGAAATAACTGGGAAAGGCATAGGAACGAGTCATTTCTCTGTCACCCACCATATGAGCACATCGTGTTATTTAAAGCACAGACAGCTTTTCGGTTGTGTAGTCTGAGCACTAGCGAGCATGATTTGGGTCCCTACTCAAGGAGTTATTCTCCAGCTTGTGTTTAGCCTGCTGCCAACATTCCTGACGCCTTGATAGCATCATGCTCTGTTTCCCAAATTCACCACATTCTCAGTTATTTTGATAATTAGAAAATGTGAGTTGATATATTTATTTCACTTTTCTTAGAATTTTCTTGAAGTAGTTTACTGATGCAAGGAAAACATTCCTAAATCGTGCGAACTTCCTACACGCCAAGGCTTTGACCATCTAATGGACTTCTCTCTCTCAGTCTCTATCTCTGGTTCTCTCTGTCTCTGTCTCTGTCTCTCTGTCTCTCTGTCTCTCTGTCTCTCTCTCTCTGTCTCTCTCTCTCTGTCTCTCTCTCTCTTTCTCTCCCTCTCCCTCTCCCTCTCTCCCTCTCCCTCCCTCTCCCTCTCCCTCTCCCTCTCCCTCTCCCTCTCCCTCTCCCTCTCCCTCTCCCTCTCCCTCTCTCTATACTTACTTTTTTTTCTCTATTGGATAAAAGTGAGATGAACCTATATTCCCTGTTACCCTGAAGTATGGAGAAGTGCAAACCAACTCCACCCATGAATCACAGTTTGCTGACACCTAGTTTGTGGCCACAATGTTGAAAACAGTCAAGTTACACCTGTCAAGTCTCAACAACAAGGCTGCCTAAATATACGCTGACCACAGACAGTAAAAATAGACATGCAGAGCAGACCAGGCAGGGATCCATATGGGATACCATAAGGATTCAACTTTACCCAAAAATCTATAGGCAACTAAGGAATGCTGGAAGATAAATTAGTCTTCCCCACAGAAGAGCCCTCCAATTGGCCATCCACCACCAAATGGTCATCCCTAAAAACACATATATGAATAATATTCTATAGACTGAGACATTGTCTTTACGAATATATGTATATATGTGTGCAGAGGTTTGAATAGGTAAGACCCTGATACACCCATGTGTTTGTGGCCTATGCTTGGGCCATAGGGAGGAGCACTACTAGGAGATGTGGCCTTGTTGGAGTAGATTTGGTCTTATTAAAGGAAGTATGTCACTGTGGGGGTAGGCTTTAAGATCTCCTATGCTCAAGCTATGCCCAGTGTAGCACATAGTCTCTGTCTTCTGCCTTCAGATCAAGATGTAGAACTCTTAGCTCTTCTTCAGCACCATGTCTGCCTGCATGCTACTAGGCTTCCCTACATGAAGATAATGGGCTAAACCTCTGAAACTGTGAGACAGTCTCAATTAAATGTTTTACTTTATAAGAGTTGCTATGGTCATGGTATCTCTTCACATCAATAAAACCCTAAGACAATGGGTATACATATATGCATGTAATAACAATTAATGAAAAAAAAAAAAACATGGACTTGAAAGAGACCAAGGAATAGTACATAAGATAGCTTGGAGAGAGGAAAGAAAGGGGAAAGTGATATAATTACATTATACTATCAAAAATAAAAAATATGGCATAGTTTTACATAATAAATCTTAATGATTGGATATTACATTGCCTAAAATATTTTAAGCCAGATATCAGAAATCTATGCCCACAAGCCAACATTTTACAATAATTTTTATGAATGAAATTTTATCAGTGCACAGCCATGCCAGTCATTGACATTTTATAATCGTGCTATAGTTGCCAAGCTGAGTGGTTGTAGAAAAGATCATATGGCAGAGAAATTCTAAAATACTTACCACATGGCTTCTTGTTGAGGATGTAACCTATTGTATAGCCGGTTTGGGGACTTTGTGGTGAAGGTGTACTTTGTGACAGTTTACAGGTCTTTCGTTGTTATTTGTTTGACTTTCTCCCTAATGTTCTACTCATAATTTAAAATGAATGTTCATTATAATTTTTTGCCTCATCATTCCTGTTAGTTTTGCTTCACTTGTATCTGTTATATTATTGTGTGTGAGTATATATTCAAATACATTGGCTTCTTCATCTGCAGTGATTTCCAGAATCCACTCAAGGCAGTTTAGAAGGCTAGGTACATAATTATCATGGCATGAACTTATAACCCAACACTTGGGAGGCAAAGATGGGAGGCCCATGAGTCCATGTCACCCTCAGCTACATACTAGGACCCTGTTTCACAACAAACACAAAGCCAAATTCAAACATGATGAGTAGACGTGCATAAAACGGCCAGGGCAGCCAGTTGATGGCTTTACACTGCAAGCTCAAACCCCCACAGGAACTATGGTAGCCCCGCTGAGAGGAAGCATGTAACCGCTGAAGGGGCCTGGTGGCCATCTACTAGTGCTCCATCAGGACTGCTCTAAAGCCCCCTCTCTCATCTTCCAACAAGCACCTTCTTAACTCCTCATCCTATAAACTACCCCGAAGCGAAGGGTTGGGGAGACAGATTTGAAATGCATTCCCAGCATCAGCTCCCCTGGCTTCCTGCCTGGGTGAACAGATAATGAAACTTCGACAGTGGGCGAAATCACAATGCACAAAGCACAAAGCACAAAGCTGACTTCTCGGCTCCGTGTACCACGTCAGAACCTCTATAAAGCTCACTAAGAAGCAGCTTAACAATGGAGGGCTTCTCTGGCCCATGAGCCTATTTGTGTCCTGCAGCGAGATCATGACTCTGCTGATCACAGGACACCATTTGCTTTTCAGAAGCATGCCACTAGGTGTCCTGGGAATCTTTCATTATTAACATAGTGATGAGAAAAGGGGTTGTATTCAAGTCTCTGAAGATGCGACTGGGAAGACTTTCTTTGGCTCTTTGCAAGCTACTAAAGTTAAACTTAATTATTATGGAAATTGAATCGCTTGTGTTCTAATATATTAACAATGGATTTTTAATTTTTTTTTTTTAGTGTTCCTCTGGAACACTGCTCTGAGAAACTTAAAGATGTTATCTACATCCAAACAATTCTATGATGTGAAGCTCAGCCTCACTTGATTGTCACCTCTGAATGTCTTTGCCACGAATTTAACAGCTGTGTCAAATTTCACACAATCATTTTATTTTCTAGACCTTCCTAATTCTGAAAGTAATGGGGATTTTGTTTGTTTATTTGTTTGTTTGTTTTTATTCTTTTTCCTAACACAGTCATCTTTTGCAGTACAGGGATCAGCAATTAAACACGTGTGCTATACAACGTCATGCTGATGCACTGTAAAATTTTTCAAAAGAACACAGGGGTTATCTTCATTTAAACTAATGGCGATGACATATCTAATTCCCCATTGCCAGGTGGCAATTGCCCTTGACCGTTCTCATTTCTCATCTGGCATGCCAAATACCAACGGGTCCTGTGTGTGCCATCTGTTTAAAGCACAGATATATCTAGATGGGTAAAAATTTTGTCAAAGATATGTTAAGATGACATTTGCTGTTAAAAGATTTAAACCTTTAATAGCTAGAATATAAAATGAATAATTTAAAATGTACTGCCTGGGAATGATTTAACAACCTACTATGAGAAAGTTCATTTTTAAAGCTAACTCTGGACCTGAAGAGATGGCTCAGTGGTTAAGAGCACTGACTGATCTTCCAGAGGTCCTGAGTTCAATTCCCAGCAACCACATGGTGGCTCACAACCATCTGTCATGGGATCTGATGCCCTCTCCTGATGTGTCTGAAGACAGCTACAGTGTACTCATATACATAAAATGAATAAATAATTCCTTTTAAAAATTTAACTCTAAAAAAAGAGCTCTTAATAGAGTTTTGTCAGACACTTCATGAATAGAACAAATATATGAATGCATAGGTATATAAATATGTTATATTAATAGTTTATATTAATTAATATAAATTAATTAATGTGATATATGATTTTATTATATTTATAATATATAATGTATAATAATATTATAGTTATATATGCTGATTAGTATGATATGTTAATGTTATAGATAATATATATTTAACAACTCTTTTTGTTTTGTTTGTTTGTTTCTTTGTTTCTCAAGACAGGATTTCTCTGTGTAGCTCTGGGTACACAGTCCTGGAACTCAACTCTGTAGACCAGGCTAGGCTCAATCTCAGAGATCAATCTGTCTCTGCCTCCTGAGTGCTGGGATTAAAGTGCCGTTACCACTTGACTAAATATCTGAATCTTAAGATAGATAAATAGATAGATAGATAGATAGATAGATAGATAGATAGATAGATAGATAGATATTTTCTTCATTTATATTTCAAATGCTATCCCGAAAGTCCCCTATACCCTCCGCCCACCCTGCTCCCCAACCCACCCACTCCCACTTCCTGGCGCTGGCATTCCTCTGTACTGGGGTATATGATCTTCGCAAGACCAAGGGCCTCTCCTTCCATTGATGGCCGCCTAGGACATTCTCGGCTACATATGCAACTAGAAACACAGTTCTGCAGGGTACTGGTTAGCTCATATTGTTGATCCTCCTATAGGGTTGCTGACCCCTTTAGCTCCTTGGGTATTTTCTCTAGCTCCTTCTTTAGTGGCCCTGTGTTCCATCCAATAGATAACTGTGAGCATCCACTTCTGTATTTGCCAGGCACTGGCATAGCCCTACAAGAGATAGCTATGTCAGGGTCCTGTCAGCAAAATCTTGCTGGCATATGCACTAGTGTCTGGTTTTGGTGGTTGTATATGGGATAATAGTATGCTTTAGTGTTGCCCGCCGCTTTTGTGTGTCCCCCTGGTAAGAACACGCTCAGGGCAACCGGAATCCTCTGCAGTACAAACTTTATTGCTTACCCCATCAGGAGCCAGTGGAGAAAGGAGACAGAGAGAGAGCGAGAGATGGTGGAGCCCCCTCCCTTTTATGGAGGACTGTCCTCCGCCTCGGACGTGTCACTCCCTGATTGGCTGCAGCCCATCAGCCAGAGTTGTCATCACGGGAAAGGCAGAGCACATGGGGTGGGAAACTACCCCAGCGCATGTGCAGATGGTTTGTTTACTACTTAGAACACAGGTGTCAGTGCCATCTTATAATGGCGAATGTGAGGACGGCTCCTTACATCTCCCCCTTTTCTTTTATTTAAGAGCAATAGGCCACCCATAATAATGAGAGTGGAGATAGAGGTCAAATCCCCAGTGTGCAGGTAAAGGAGCCGTACACAAAACCTCCTCCCAGGCTCATCACCCGGAGGGGTCCTGGTCTGGTCCCGTGTCGTTTTTCCTGGGGGAAGGACACTTGGACACTCAACCTTCTTGAAAGATGACATGTCTCCCTAGAATAGGCTCATAAATGCCACAGAGCCCTTCTACTGCAGTGCTTAGCCGTGCAACTCTCTCGGGCTGCTGAAGCACACTCACTCTATCCCGTGCAATGAGACTAGCCTCGTGGGGTGCAAGAGCTGAGTGGCCAGCGACCTATTGCTTAAGCATAGATAACCATATATCAGGGGAAGCACCATGTTCTAGTGCTGCAAGCGCCTGGGAAATAACCACCATGTCTCTCCTAATTTGGGCCTTAAGCTTACAGACCAATCAAAGAAGCAACACTAATCCACAGCAAAGAACAGCTCCAAATAATTCCACCCCCACCCATTCTTTAAAGAAGGAAAATGTTGAAAAGATAGTCCTTAGGTCAGGGACAGGTCCAAGTGCATGGGGCAAGTCTTAATTTTCAAAGGGTCTGTTCAAATTTAGCCGTCCAATTCTGTATCTCCCAACGCTGCTTTCCCTTTGTTGTTGTCGCACTGGACATCACCAAGACGAGGGACATCAGTATTCCCTTGGTCAGTCTGGATTTTTCGGGTGAGTCTTTCTGGTATGGGTTGTCTTCATTCTGTGGAAAAACACAAACAGCTCCCCTGGATCTTATCAAAATAGGATCCGGGCCTTTCCATTTGTTATTTAAAACATCTTTCCATTTAACCATCTCTTTGGGCCTATCTGGCTCTGAACAATGTCGTTCAGCCGTGGTATGGCCATGAGAATCAAGATTTTAAAAATTGAGTGTAAAAGTGCTGTAGACACAGACACTCTTGGTACTCGGGGTAGAGCCTCCTCTTTCTGTTTTATTAGATGGAAGTCCAGTCAGGTGGGTCACGTCCATCTGACGGCAGAACTGTTGGAATTTTTGAGATGTATAAGCTGGTCCATTATCAGTCTTAAGGAGTTTGGGTTTTCCCCAAGCACTCCATGCCTCAAGGCAATGTTGAATCACATGTGAGGCCTTTTCTCCGGTTAAAGGAGAGGCAAACATGATGCCAGAGCATGTGTCAATGGACACATGGAGATATTGAAGTTTTCCAAAGGAAGAAACATGTGTAACATCCATTTGCCAGACCTGTAGAGGTCGAATACCGCGTGGGTTAATTCCCACCTGAGGAACTGGCAAGAACTCATAGCAGCTTTGACATTGAGTAACAATGTCACGGGCTTCTTTTCTCGTCAAGGAGAAACGGCGGCGTAATGTTTCAGCCGTCACATGAAAATTGTTATGAAAATTTTTTGCAGCCTCTATCGGGGATGTTAGGGCAGCAGCCACCACTTTAGTGGCTTTATCTGCCAGATCATTCCCCAGAGCCATGGGGCCAGGTAGGCCTGAATGGGCTCTAACATGAGTAATATAAACAGGAAATCTTCTAGATAACAAAACTAATTGTATCTGCTGAAAAATATTGGCAACTTTACTGGAAGGCTTAATCACTCCAGCCACTTCTAAAAAATTGAGGGGTTCTAAAAAGGTTTTTAAAACTTCTAAAACCACTAAACATTCTACCACTTGAGGTGAATTTTCATTATATTGTTTGGATACTACTTCACCATTAGCCACATAGGCACCTATGCCAGTTTTTGATCCATCAGTATATACCACAACCCCATTTTTAAGTGGGTTTCTTACTGTTATTTGTGGAAACACAACAGATTGATTTTGGGCGAACTGTAAAATTGGATGTTTTGGATAATGGTTATCTATTTGTCCTGAAAAGGAGGTAACTAAAACTGCCCAATCATTAGATGTGGCTGCCAAGGTCTGAACCTGTGCAGCGGTATAAGGTACAATTAAAAGATAGAGATTTCGTCCAAAATGGGTGATCGCTGCTTTTAGGCCTTTAAGGGCGAGCTGTGCAATTGCATCAGGATACCAATTTATTATTTTAGCTGGAGATACATTTGGATGGATCCACAACAATGGCCCATTCTGCCACAAAACTGCGGTTGGCAATTGTGCTGTCTTAAAGACACATAAACTAAAAGGCTGCGAATCCTCAATACGTTGTAATTGTGCATTCTGTAAGGCATCTTCCACCTTTTGTAAGGCCTGGCTAGCAGCTAGAGTAAGAGCCCTAGGGGAGGAGATATGAGAATCTCCTTCTAAAATATCAAACAAAGGCCTTAACTCAGCGGAAGGAATCTTCAAAAAAGGTCTGAGCCAGTTAATATCCCCTAACAGCTTCTGAAAATCATTTAAGGTATGGAGGTGATCTCTTCTTATCTCTACCTTTTGGGGCACAATTTTATTTGGGGACACCACAGAGCCCAAAAATTGTCCTGTATCAGAAATTTGGACCTTTTCTGTGGCTATCTGTAAACCCCACTGACTTAAAGTCTTAAGTAGAAAAGGATATGCCTTTTGTAGTATGGTAAGGTTTTTATGGCATAGAAGGATGTCATCCATGTAAAGAAGCAAAATTAAAGAGGGGAATTGTTCCCTCACTGGCAAAAGAGCTTCTTGCACATAAAGTTGGCACATTGTAGGACTATTGGACATTCCCTGTGGTAAGACCTTCCATTGATACCTCTTATCAGGTTCCATGTGATTAATAGAGGGGATGGTAAAGGCAAATCTGGGCCTATCCCTTGGACACAAAGGTATAGAAAAGAAACAATCTTTAATATCTATAATAATTAAATTCCAGCCACGTGGTAAGGCGGAAAGTACAGGGAGACCTCTCTGTACGGGGCCAAATAAGTTCATTTGCTCATTAATGGCTCTGAGGTCATGGAGCAGTCTCCACTTTCCTGACTTTTTCTTAATTACAAAAATTGGAGTATTCCAAGGTGAGGTAGATGGTTCAATATGGCCCAGTTTTAATTGTTCATTTCCTAACCCTTTTCCCTCTTTATAACCCATCTTTGCCATGATATTTCTTACTTTAACCGAACACCCTCCCGACGGGGCATTCTCATTGGATAAAACAAGGCCCAAATACTGCATAATATCCCTCCCCCAGAGGTTAACCGGGAGTGGGAGCACATAAGGTATGAATTTTCCTCGCTGCCCCTCGGAAGATTCCCATGTCAAGGCAACAGAGCTTATAGTGGGACATGATTGATATCCTAGGCCCTGTAATGAATGAGATGACTCTGTGGTGGGCCATGCTTTGGGCCACCAATGTGTAGAGATTATACTTTTATCTGCTCCGGTATCAAGGATGCCTTCAAACTCTTTTCCGCTGATCTTAAGGCGGGGCTTAGGTCTATCATTCAAAGATACAGCCAAATAGGCAGAATCATTTTCAGAGGAGCCCATTTTCTTTGTCTCAGGTCCTGCAGATTTCTCCCTGGTATTATCAGGGAGGAGTAGCAGCTGAGCTATCCTATCTCCTTTACTAATAGAAAAAACGCCCTTAGGGCTTGAACACAGGACCTGTATTTCAGGGGAATGTTGACAATCCATAACTCCAGGGTGGACTACTAAGCCCTGCAAGGTGAGTGAACCCCGGCCGAGAATAAGGCCCATGGTTCCAGGGGGCAAAGATGGTATAGGCTCCACCGGCACCGGCTGAATACTCATTTGAGGCATTAGTAGGAAATCGGAGGTGGCGCGCAGGTCCACCCTTGTGGGTCTTCCTGGGTCGCCTCTCTGACTGCTTCCTGGGTCCTGACAAACCGGTTCCCATATCTTTGAGGGCCCTGGGACCGAGGGCCCGATAGCCCGTTTTTTTGACACATCAGCTGATTGATTATCAGGTGGGGGAAGGAATCTGCCCTTTATATCCCTCACAGAGCGACACTGGTCGGCTCTATGATAGCCCTTGCCACACTTAGAGCAAAGAGTGAGGGTCCCCCTTTTTTTGTCTGGAGCTCTACAATCTTTCTTAAAATGCCCAGGCCTCCCACAGTTAAAACATGTCCTCCAATCATTTCTGCCTATGAAGCGTTTTTGGGATTGGAGGATGGCAGCCGCTAAGCCTGCATTGGTGAGAGGTCCCCCGAGCTCTCGACAAACCCTGAGCCAATCCTGTAAGCCTTTATTCTTTCTTGGTGCTATGGCCGTTCGACACTCCTGTGTGGCTTGCTCATAAATGAGCTGTTCTATCAGAGGTGCGGCTTGCTCTGAATCTCCAAAAATACGCTCTGCTGCCTCTGTCATTCTGGCCACAAAGTCTGAGAAGGACTCCTGGGGTCCCTGGATGATCTTGGTTAATTGTCCAGTGGCTTCACCTGTTCGGGAGAGTGCCTTCCAGGCCTTAATAGCCGCGGAGGAAATTTGGGCATAAGCTCCCCAGTGATAATTTGTTTGATCAGCGGTATAAGCTCCCTGACCCGTTAACAGGTCAAAGGTCCAATCTCTCTGCTCTGGAGTCAAAGCGGCAGCATTTGCTCGGGCCTGAGTTTGTGCAGCCTCTTGCCATAGTGCTCTCCATTCCATATATTTGCCCATACTGGGGAGAGCGGCTTTTGCAATCATTTGCCAGTCGGCAGGAGTTAGTGCCATGCCAGCAAGCCTGTCTAACTGCACCAAGGTAAAATTAGCATTGGCTCCATATTTACGGACCGATTCGGCAAGCTCTTTAATCTGTGTATAGTCTACCGGAGCGTGAACACGCCCACCCTCGGCTCCTTCAAAGACCGGAAATGCCTGTTGTATCTTCCTTTGTGCCTCTCTTGAAATGAAGGAGTCCGCGCACTGCCTCTTTGCACAGGGCTGACGCGCTACGCAGGGCGGAGGCTCCGCATAGGGCGGAGATGCACTATGACCTTGAAGCCGACTGCCCTGAGGCCGAGCAGCAAGCTGGCCTTTGCCAGTCGCTTTTGGCTTTTTTCTTGACCTATAAGCTCGCATTTCTCTCTCATAACAAGCTGCTTCCTCCTCCAAGTCTGTTTCCTCAGAAGGGCTAATTTCTTCATCTGATTCACAGCTATTAAGAACTGGCTCCTTAAACTCATCTCTTTTCTCCTCTTTCCTTCCAATCTCTCCCCAGGTATTTTTCCCTGACATTAACTTTTCTTTTTTCCTTTGTTTTCTCTCCTCTTTCCTTCTAATCTCTCCCCACTTTACTTCTGATAGACTGTCTTGAATTTCGTCCAGAATTCTCCACCCTGCCTTAACCACTTGTTGACATGTGAAAAGAAATAAAAGGGCTTTTAACACTAGAGAAAGTTCAAGACTAGACATACCTTGTAAAGCTGTAACACGCGTCCCATCCCAGCAGTTCTGGTTCTGCTCCGTTCCCCAGCTGAAGAGTTCTGAACCCATGCCGGATCCTTCTCAACAGTCTGTTTTGTGGGAACACTTCATTAACCGCTCCTTCCCCGTGATGCAGTAGTTCCCGGGTTTCAGCACCATTTGTTGCCCGCCGCTTTTGTGTGTCCCCCTGGTAAGAACACGCTCAGGACAACCGGAATCCTCTGCAGTACAAACTTTATTGCTTACCCCATCAGGAGCCAGTGGAGAAAGGAGACAGAGAGAGAGCGAGAGATGGTGGAGCCCCCTCCCTTTTATGGAGGACTGTCCTCCGCCTCGGACGTGTCACTCCCTGATTGGCTGCAGCCCATCAGCCAGAGTTGTCATCACGGGAAAGGCAGAGCACATGGGGTGGGAAACTACCCCAGCGCATGTGCAGATGGTTTGTTTACTACTTAGAACACAGGTGTCAGTGCCATCTTATAATGGCGAATGTGAGGACGGCTCCTTACACTTTAGTACCAGAAAGGACAAGGACAACAACATTGATGTCTTGATGACTGAGATTCACTGTTTTCACTTTGTTATCCTTCAAAGGAAAATGTTTTAAGAGAAATAGCACAAGTTTTAAGTTAGTGTAAAAAAATCACGTTGGAGCTTGTAATGGAAACATACGAAACTACAGATACCTCACAAACATCAGAATAACAAGTAAAGGAAGAGAGGTAGCATAAAGGGTGTCTTACTGATGGTGAGGCAAAGAAAAACAAGAATATAAGTCAGATTGGACACATTTGAAATGAATGACTTAAAGTCAAACATTAGTAACTCCATCAAGTATTGTTTTGTGGTTTTAAAAGAAGGAATTATGTGCTTCACTGGAGTCCCTTCAAGGACACTGAGAAGATGTTAAAGAGGTGTGCCACACAGACCTTAGGCCAGTGGGCACAACCATGACAAACACACCTGCTTTGTAGTAACAATGACTATATTCCATTGTTTTTTTTCTGGTATAGCCTCAAAATATTAAGGGCAAAAAATTTAAAAGCAGGTAAACTTACTGAAATATTATCTCTGTGTTGGGGGAAGAGAGAGAGAGAGAGAGAGAGAGAGAGAATACATTGAGTGATAATCAAAATATAGATATTACAATTTATGGGGTTAGCTAACATCACAGTTAGAGGCAGATTTATTAAATGTTAAAGTACACATTTCAAAGAAGTAAAGATCATTATGTGCCCTTGCAGAACCCACGTTTTCCCCTGATGTGGAAAAACAAAAGGAAACTGTCAAACAAACAAACAAAGCAAATGACAGGCAAGTTTGTGATCATCTCCACAGAGGACATAGCAACACAGAACAATAACAGAAAGAGTTAGGAATTCAAACTAAATGATTCTCAGAGCCAGGTTCACAGTCAATTGCCATCAGGATAGAGGAAAGTAAATGAGGAAAAGGTCTCCAGGCATACCAGGAAGACCAGACACCCACCCTGGGATGGATGGAGCTTGCTTGGAGGGCTCAGTGAACACACAGACCCTGGCATTTGTATAGGGTTCGAGTAGAGAAATTCTTAGTCCAGAGGTTTGAGAGATGGCTCAGAGGGAAAAATGCTTGCTGTACAAACATGAGACCCAAGTTTGGATCCCTGGCACGTACCTGTAACCCCAGAATTTGTGGTCAAACGCACTAAGTTCTTACTTAAGATCACTTACCAGCCAGTCTAGTCAATTGCTGAGGTACAGATTCATTGATAAACTCTATCCACAACAACAACAACAACAAAGGTAGAAAGCAATAAACAAAGACAGTAGGTTTCTGCCTCTGTTCTACACATGCTCATTCATGGAAGACATGGAGAGAGGGAGAGAAAGAAAAAGAAAATCCCAGCTGATAAATGAGAAGAAAACTCTAAATCTGATAGAGCTTTGTAGGTTACTTAGGAAGGCCTTCCACTCACTCGGTGGAATGAAGGCCATGAAGGCCATGGAGAGTTCCCATGAGAGGGCTACCATGATGTTTTAAAGAGACAATGCTGGTAATTGTGTTGACAGTAGTCTGGTGGAAGAAGAGGTCCCAGAGTGAAGCCAAAGACAGGAACCCAGAGTCATCATGGAGCGTTGATTTGACTAGTGAGAGAACAGAGATATAAAAGCAGTCAGACCTGATTGATCTCCAGATGTAATTTTAGTGGTCCAGTTGGCACAGTGTGCAAAAGGACAAAGAGAGCAAGAGAGGTCAGCTCAAGTGCAAGACCAAGTTTGAACAAGCAGAAAGAAGGGTGTGCTGTATGCTGCTCAGATGGACAAGACAGTGGGAGCCATGGCCAGTTCAGTATGCAATATTTATTGTGAGACCGCTGTAGGGCAACACATATTAGACAGCAGTGAGGTGCTGAATACAGATCTCTGAAGTGCACACAAAGAACACAAAATGGAGATAGAATTGTGGTGGCTGTTCCAGAGTTATACAGATTCACAAGAAAGAAACTGTGGGATTAGACACAATGACCGGGACTCAACTTTTTCTTTTTTTTTTTTTGTTTTTTTGTGTTTTTTTTTGTTTTGTTTTGTTTTGTTTTGTTTTCTTCGAAATCTTTTTTTTTAATATTTTTATTACATATTTTCCTCAATTACGTTTCCAATGCTATCCCAAAAGTCCCCCATAGCGCCCCCCACTTCCCTACCCACCCATTCCCATTCTTTTGGCCCTGGCATTCCCCTAAATTGGGGCATATAAAGTTTGCAAGTCCAATGGGCCTCTCTTTCCATTGATGGCTGACTAGGCCATCTTTCGATACATATGCAGCTAGAGACAAGAGCTCCGGGGTTCTGGTTAGTACATCATGTTGTTCCAACAATAGGGTTGCAGATCCCTTTAGCTCCTTGGGTACCTTCTCTAGCTTCTCCATTGGGAGCCCTGTGATACATCCAATAGCTGACTGTGAACATCCACTCCTGTGTTTGCTAGGCCCCAGCATCGTCTCACAAGAGACAGCTATATTTGGGTCCTTTCAGCAAAATCTTGCTAGTGTATGCAATGGTGTCAGCGTTTAGAAGTTGATTATGGGATGGATCCCTGGATACGGCAGTCTCTAAATGGTCCATCCTTTCATCACCGCTACAATCTTTGTCTCTGTAACTCCTTCCCTGGGTGTTTTGTTCCCAATTCTAAGAAGGTGTACAGTGTCCACACTTTGGTCTTCATTCTTCTTGAGTTTCATGCGTTTAGCAAATTGTATCTTAAATCTTGGGTATCCTAAGTTTTGGGCTAATATCCACTTATCAGTGAATACATATTGTGTGAGTTCTTTTGTGATTGTGTTACTTCACTCAAGATGATGCCCTCCAGGTCCATCCATTTGGCTAGGAATTTCATAAATTCATTCTTTTTAATAGCTGAGTAGTACTCCATTGTGTAAATGTACCATAATTTCTGTATCCATTCCTCTGTTGAGGGACATCTGGGTTCTTTCCAGCTTCTGGCTATTATAAATAGGGCTGCTATGAACATAGTGGAACATGTGTCCTTTTTACCGGTTGGGACATCTTCTGGATATATGCCCAGGAGAGGTATTGCTGGATCCTCCGGTAGTACTATGTCCAATTTTCTGAGGAACCGCCAGACTGATTTCCAGAGTGGTTGTACAAGCTTGCAATCCCACCAACAATGGAGGAGTGTTCCTCTTTCTCCACATCCTCGCCAGCAACTGCTGTCACCTGGATTTTTGATCTTAGCCATTCTGACTGGTGTGAGGTGGAATCTCAGGGTTGTTTTGATTTGCATTTCCCTGATGATTAAGGATGTTGAACATTTTTTCAGGTGTTTCTCTGCCATTCGGTATTCCTCAGGTGAGAATTCTTTGTTCAGTTCTGAGCCCCATTTTTTAATGGGGTTATTTGATTTTCTGGAGTCCACCTTCTTGAGTTCTTTATATATATTGGATATTAGTCCCCTATCTGATTTAGGATAGGTGAAGATCCTTTCCCAAACTGTTGGTGGTTTTTTTGTCTTATTTATGGTGTCTTTAGCCTTGCAGAAGCTTTGTAGTTTCATGAGGTCCCACTTGTCAATTCTCGATCTTACAGCACAAGCCATTACTGTTCGATTCAGGAATTTTTCCCCTGTGCCCATATCTTCAAGGCTTTTCCCCACTTTCTCCTCTATAAGTTTCAGTGTCTCTGGTTTTATGTGAAGTTCCTTGATCCACTTAGACTTGACCTTAGTACAAGGAGATAGGAATGGATCGATTCGCATTCTTCTACATGTTAACAACCAGTTGTGCCAGCACCATTTGTTGAAAATGCTGTCTTTCTTCCAAAGGATGTTTTTAGCTCCCTTGTCGAAGATCAAGTGACCATAGGTGTGTGGGTTCATTTCTGGGTCTTCAATTCTATTCCATTGGTCTATTTGTCTGTCACTATACCAGTACCATGCAGTTTTTATCACAATTGCTCTGTAGTAGAGCTTTAGGTCCGGCATGGTGATTCCACCAGAGGTTCTTTTATCCTTGAGAAGAGTTTTTGCTATCCTAGGTTTTTTGTTATTCCAGATGAATTTGCAGATTGCACTTTCTAATTCGTTGAAGAATTGATTTGGAATTTTGATGGGGATTGCATTGAATCTGTAGATTGCTTTTGGCAAGATAGCCATTTTTACAATGTTGATCCTGCCAATCCATGAGCATGGGAGATCTTTCCATCTTCTGAGATCTTCTATAATTTCTTTCTTCAGAGACTTGAAGTTTTTATTATACAGATCTTTCACTTCCTTAGTTAGAGTCACGCCAAGATATTTTATATTATTTGTGACTATTGAGAAGGGTGTTGTTTCCCTAATTTCTTTCTCAGCCTGTTTATTCTTTGTGTAGAGAAAGGCCATTGATTTGTTTGAGTTAATTTTATATCCAGCTACTTCACCGAAGCTGTTTATCAGGCTTAGGAGTTCTCTGGTGGAATTTTTAGGGTCACTTATATATACTATCATATCATCTGCAAAAAGTGATATTTTGACTTCATCTTTTCCAATTTGTATCCCTTTGATCTCCTTTTGTTGTCGAATTGCTCTGGCTAGGACTTCAAGTACAATGTTGAATAGGTATGGAGAAAGTGGACAGCCTTGTCTAGTCCCTGATTTTAGAGGGATTGCTTCAAGCTTCTCACCATTTACTTTGATGTTGGCTACTGGTTTGCTGTAGATTGCTTTTATCATGTTTAGGTATGGGCCTTGAATTCCTGATCTTTACAAGACTTTTATCATGAATGGGTGTTGGATCTTGTCAAATGCTTTTTCCGCATCTAAGGAGATGACCATGTGGTTTTTGTCTTTGAGTTTGTTTATATACTGGATTACGTTGATGGATTTCCGTATATTGAACCATCCCTGCATCCCTGGGATGAAACCTACTTGGTCAGGATGGATGATTGTTTTGATGTGTTCTTGGATTCGGTTAGCAAGAACTTTATTGAGGATTTTTGCATCAATATTCATAAGGGATATTGGTCTGAAGTTTTCTATCTTTGTTGGGTCTTTTTGTGGTTTAGGTATCAGAGTAATTGTGGCTTCATAGAATGAGTTGGGTAGAGTACCTTCTGTTTCTATTTTGTGGAATAGTTTGTGAAGAACTGGGATTAGATCTTCTTTGAAGGTCTGATAGAACTCTGCACTAAACCCATCTGGTCCTGGGCTTTTTTTGGTTGGGAGACTATTAATGACTGCTTCTATTTCTTTGGGGGATATAGGGCTGTTTAGATCATTAACCTGATCTTGATTCAACTTTGGTACCTGGTATCTGTCTAGGAACTTCTCCATTTCATCCAGGTTCTCCAGTTTTGTTGAGTATAGCCTTTGGTAGAAGGATCTGATGGTGTTTTGGATGTCTTCAGGATCTGTTGTTATGTCTCCTTTTTCATTTCTGATTTTGTTAATTAGGATGCTTTCCCTGTGCCCTCTAGTGAGTCTGGCTAAGGGTTTATCTATCTTGTTGATTTTCTCAAAGAACCAGCTCCTTGATTGGTTGATTCTTTGAATAGTTTTTCTTGTTTCCACTTGGTTGATTTCACCCCTGAACCATCCCTGCCTCTTTTTAGGTCTAGTATGGTTTTGTTCATTTCCATCATCTGATTGGATGTGTTTTCCTGTTTCTCTTTAAGGACTTCTACCAGTTTGGTTGTGTTTTCCTGTTTTTCTTTAAGGACTTGTAACTCTTTAGCCATGTTCTCCTGTAGTTCTTTAAAGTCCTTCTTGATGTCCTCTACCATCATCATGAGATATGCTTTTAAATCCAGGTCTAGTTTTTCAGGTGTGTTGGGGTGCCCTGGACTGGGCGAAGTGGGAGTGCTGGGTCCTGATGATGGTGAGTGGTCTTGGTTTCTGTTAGTAAGATTCTTACCTTTACCTCTCGCCATCTGGTAATCTCTGGAGTTGTTATAGTTGTCTCTGTTCAGAGGTTGTTCTTCTGGGGATTCTGAGTATCCTCTGTCAGCAGACCTGGGAGACAGGCTCTCTCCTCTGAGTTTCAGTGGTTAGAGCACTCCCTGCTGACAAGCTTTCCTCTTAAAGGGAAGGTGTACAGATATCTGGGGTTTGGACCTCCTCCTGGCTGAAGAAGAAGGCGGAAAACAGGACCTTTCCCAGATGCTGTGTTGCTTTGGCAGGTCACAGAAGCTGTAGGCTTCTGTGGTACACACTCTCAGCTGTGCAGACTAAGTTCCTAAGTTCAGTGGAGTCCTGGATCCAAGATGTGCTCCCTGCTCCTGAGGCAGAGGGCTCCTGAGGCAGAGGGCTCCTGTGCAGGGCAGACCACTGTCTTCCATCTAGGAGGGTGCCGGATGTCTGTGGCCCCAAAAGGGTGCTGCCTCAGCGGCTCTGTGGCTCCCGCCTGTCCCAGAAGCTGTCTGCCTCTGTGGTCCTCAGTCTTACCTGTACAGACTAAGTTAGGCGGAGTCCCGGAGCCAAGATGGCGCTCCCTGCAGGGCAGGTCACTGTCCTCCGACTGGGAGGGTGCCGGATGTCTGCGGCCCCTAAAGGGTGCTGCCTCAGCAGCTCTGTGGCTCCCGCCTGTCCCAGAAGCCGTCTGCCCCCGTGGTCCCCACTCTGACCTGTACAGACTAAGCTCGGCGGAGTCCCGGAGCCAAGATGGCCCTCCCTGCAGGGCAGGTCACTGTCCTCCGACTGGGAGGGTGCCGGAAGTCTGCGGCCCCAAAAGGGTGCTGCATCAGCGGCTCTGTGGCTCCTGCCTGTCCCAGAAGCTGTCTGCCTCTGTGGTCCCCACTCTGACCTGTACAGACTAAGTTCGGAGGAGTCCTGGAGCCAAGATGGCGCTCCCTGCAGGGCAGGTCACTGTCCTCTGACTGGGAGGGTGCCGGATGTCTGCGGCCCCAAAAGGGTGCTGCCTCAGCGGCTCTGTGGCTCCCGCCTGTCCCAGAAGCTGTCTGCCTCTGTGGTCCTCACTCTAACCTGTAGACTAAGTTCGGTGGAGTCCCGGAGCCAAGATGGCGCTCTCTGCAGGGCAGGTCTCTGTCCTCCGGCTGGGAGGGTGCCGGAAGTCTGCGGCCCCAAAAGGGTGCTGCCTCAGCGGCTCTGTGTCTCCCGCCTGTCCCAGAAGCTGTCTGCCTCTGTGGTCCCCACTCTGACCTGTACAGACTAAGTTCGGCGGAGTCCCGGAGCCAAGCTCCGACTGGGAGGGTGCCGGATGTCTGCGGCCCCAAAAGGGTGCTGCCTCAGCGGCTCTGTGGCTCCCGCCTGTCCCAGAAGCTGTCTGCCTCTGTGGTCCCCACTCTGACCTGTACAGACTAAGTTCGGCGGAGTCCCGGAGCCAAGATGGCGCTCCCTGCAGGGCAGATCACTGTCCTCCGACTGGGAGGGTGCAGGATGTCTGCGGCCCCAAAAGGGTGCTGCCTCAGCGGCTCTGTGGCTCCTGCCTGTCCCAGAAGCTGTCTGCCTCTGTGGTCCTCACTCTAACCTGTAGACTAAGTTCGGCGGAGTCCCGGAGCCAAGATGGCGCTCTCTGCAGGGCAGGTCTCTGTCCTCCGGCTCGGGACTCAACTTTTTCAGATTCTTTTATCCCACGTTGTATAAATACTCTCCCCATTTCCTTCCCAGTCTAATGTAATTTAATTCCCTGTCAATGAATAGTCTTTTGCATAATTAAAGCAATACTAAGTATGTTATAAATTATGTTAAATATCCATAGTTCCAATTACTGATGCTAATAGGCATTTGGTAGGCATTAAACTGCACTTAATATAAGTAAGTTTACAACCTCCCTTCAAGTAGATTTCCCTCTTCTTCACATTAAAAATCTTATCATATTTAGTATTCATTATATATCAATATTATAATATATATAACATATAATAATATATAATATTATATACCCTACTATTTCAGCTATGTACCCTCTCTTCATCTTCTTTCTAAGCCCTCTCTTTTACTCCCCTCTCTTGGGCTCTTTTATATGTAAGTACACTTTAGCTGTCTTCAGACACTCCAGAAGAGGGAGCCAGATCTCATTACGGATGGTTGTGAGCCATCATGTGGTTGCCAGGAATTGAACTCAGGACCTTCGGAAGAGCAGTCAGTGCTCTTAACCACTGACCCATCTCTCCAGCCCCTCTCTTGGGCTCTTTTGCCCTCACTCTTTGTCTTCATCTCTTGCTCTCTTGTGCTTTGTCTTCTCAATATAATATATTATACTATATAATGTTATCCATCATATTATATTATATATTACATGTTATATATAACAATATTATATCTAATATTATATTATACACTATGTATATCATATATACTTTAATATTATATTCTATATGTTATGTAACATAGTATATATAATACAACATATGATATATGATTTATGGTATATAATATATAGTATGTAATATATAATATATCATATATGATATATGATGAGTATATATGGTTAATATATGGTGTATAATATATAATATGTAATATAATATATAATGTGTAATATGTAATGTGCAATGTGTACTATATATAATATATGATATATGATATAATACATAATATAAAATATAATTTATAATGTATAGGGTAGTTAGGTAATTATATTGACAGATAGATAGATAGATAGATAGATAGATAGATAGATAGATAGATAACTTATTATATAGCAATGCTTTCAATTTCATTCTTTATGCAATATCTGGAATTGATGTAGCTAAGATAACAGTTAACCCTTTAAACTGCTTGCTCTGAGACATTTAACTATGGCAGTAAAAACCAATTTCCCATGTGACAAAAACATTGCACCAAATAAATTAAGTAGCAAGAATAACTTTATTCGTGAATGCAGCCACAAGAGTCAAGCCATTAAAATAAAGAAACCCCTGGATTAAGTTCTACTAAACACCAAAGACACAAGAGTTATTGAGCACTGGTGTGAGCTAGTCAGAATGCTAGATATTAGACGGGAAAGTGTAGATTTCCCTATGCTCTTTGTGCCAATTAGTTCCTATAACTTGTGTGTTCGTTGGGTCGGATTCTGCCTCCCAAAGAGATTAGAAGATAAGGGTCCTGCTTTTTCAGTTAACCGCATTTCAAAGAAATAACAGGCCATTTGTAAAGCACCCTTAATGTGTAAAGCTGACACGTTGTAAGATAAGACTTCTATCTCAAGGCTAAGAAAGAACTTCTCAATTGAAGGTCTTTGTATAAATTAAGTGAGACGTGAAGTCAAGGTTTGAATTCACAAAGACATCTGTGTGGGTTTTAGTCATTTGAGAAATGTGTTGAGACAATCTTTGTCCCAGGCTATGCTGAAGTTCGTTTTATTATATATAAGTATAATAATATATTATATATAAGTATAATAATATATACTTTCAACTAAAGAAAGGAATTGGTTATTGAAAGCACTATAAATTTATATAAAGATGAATTGTGTTCTCAGATAACTTAGCAATATTTTAAACTTCAGAATGAAATATATTCTTAAAACCAATAGTCTAGTCGTTTTAAAAGACAAATGGTCACAAACATACTTTAACTAAGCTGTAAATAGCTGATATCTTTTTGGTACATTTTAAAGAATTTTACTGCAGTTTATCAGAAACCTCTATGTTATAAATCCAGATCTTTTTAAAGTCTTTAAACTTTATTTATGATTTAATGAATCAAGGGAATAATACATAAATTTTAGAGTATGATTAAAACTACTCAAACAAAACAAGTTTGTATATAGAAATCAAAATTACCACCTGGATATTTATAATGAAGAATGTATCAATCTACTAATACAATATTTCACATTATAATAGGTAAATGTGTTAGAACTATGCCTTGACTCTTAAAGCTAATGTCTACTCTGTCGTTGACAGATTAAACCATTGTTTCTGTTCTTCCTTCTTTTAAGGGTGGCACCACGGAGTTCCAAGTGAGTATTTTCGTAAAGCGAACATGCTTACTGCTTAAGAAAATGCACTGAAGTCAAGTGTCTGCATATTGGCACTGTAGCATTGGCAAGGATTTTAAAAATTGCTCAAAAAGTACATTCATGTATCTTTGAAATATGTTTTAAAACTAGAAGGGCACAGAAATGCCAGGGTAAATGTGATAGCCAACTCTGGAGAAACATGATAACTCACAGAGTCTGTTCCTAAGACTCAACTCTCTGGGCTTAGGCATTGCAGGCACTTGCTTTGGCTATGCAGCTGATTGTATTTAGTACAGAAGGAGACATGCAATGCCTCCTCAACCTTCCATTTTAATAATGCGAGGGTAGACTACCCTCCCTGCAGACAGGTAGTCTCGGGGAAAATCTTCATGCCTCCTGTGACTCTTCAGAACTACATGGAAGCTGGGCAGTGGTGGCACACTTGGGAAGCAGAGGCAGGTGGATTTCTGAGTTCGAGGCCAGCCTGGTTTACAGAGTGAGTTCCAGGACAGCCAGGGCTACACAGAGAAACCCTGGGAGTATCACTTAGCCAAATGCTTAGATGCAGGGGAGGACTGCTGATTCTGGAGAACACCTTCAAGAGTAAACATCTTTTAAACTAAAGTAACCCAGAGAGCAGGTAAGTCCTGCTGAGAGACAGCTCTTTGACCTTCCAAAGACCAAAGATGTATAACACGCTAAATATTCTATAATCATATTTTTCCTTTTTATTGGATATTTTGTTTATTTACATTTGAAATGTTATCCCCTTTCCCAGGTTCCCCTCCAGAAACTCCCTATCCCATCTCCCCTCCCCCTGCTTCTATGAGAGTGCTCCCCCACTCACCCACCCACTCCTGCCTAGCATTCTCCTATGCTGGGGCATTGAGCCCTCCCAGGACCACAGGCCTCTCCTCCTATTGATGTCCAACAAGGCCATCCTCAGCTGCATATGCAGCTGAAGTCATGGGTCCTTCCATGTATTCTCTTTGGTTGGTGGTTTAGTCCCTGGGAGCTCTGGGGCATCTGGTTGGTTGATATTGTTGTTCTTCCTATGGGTTGCAAACCCCTTCTATAATCATATTTATGTTTTAAATTTTTCTTTAAAAGTTTCATACATATATACAATGAAATATAACCAACCCCTATCATCCTCTCCATGCAACTGGGTCTCCCCCATGAGACTGTCTTTATACCCATTCCTTTAGCCAGTCTCTGTCCTGACACCAGAGAATCCCAAACCAGCCCTGTCTGTTTTAGTGAAATGCATTGTGAAATATTAAGATCATAGAAATGATGGCAGTTTTGTAGAAGCAGGTCTGTCTTTGAAACATAAAGTTAATCATGAATAATCCAATTTAATCTGGTGTAAAGAAAAGCAAAATTTAAGAAAAGGCAAAAGTATCCATGTTCTCAGATTGAACTATCCTCACTGACAGCAGCCACCCATGAAGCCAAGAAGTGTGGCACCATTGAGTCCTGCTGCACATAAAAGCACTGTAGGAGGAAAGAGCAATCAAATAGGAGATGGAAGACCTGTTCCAAGACAAAGTTAAAAACACTAGTTGGTACGGAAATCATTTCATCTTCTTGTATGCCACAATTGTCTACTATATTTTCATATATTTGAAATTCACGCATTCTCAGTGATTCGAAATGTCTCTTTCAAAATCTAAGCCCCACCAAGTGCCTCTCCCCAGTTTTTAATGTATTTTATTTTTATTAGTTACCTGTTTAAGCAACAAAACGTCATTATAATCACGAAAACAATGCAAGTCTACTGTGTGAGTGTGGGAGGTCAGCGCGGATTTCACATATCCACGGGTTGTGTTCTCCTTCCAAATTAACACTCGGATTACATCATCCAAGTACCGACGGATAAAAGACTGCATTGTGCCATGATTACATTAACGTTACATTTTACAGGAAAATTTAAATTTAATGATGTGAGACTTCCCATCTAACATGAAAATAACAACCCACTGCTTCCAACTATGTTCAGACGACTCTTGTTGATTTGGAGCTGATTTTGTTTATTTGGTGGTCAATCTATTTGTGTGTGTGTGTGTGTGTGTGTGTGTGTGTGTGGTAAATGGCTTTTTAAAGATATAAACTCAAGTGTTTTCTTCCTCATGAACAGTTCTTCCCCATACATTAAGTATCATGTTTCCTTAGCAATATACTTTATCATATGCTGTGGCCTTTCACTTATGGTTCTGGATAGTCCATTATGAAGGGAAACAAGGGAAGAAACTCAAGCAGGAATCTGGAAGCAGGAGCTGAAACACAGGCCATGGAAGAATACTGGTTTTCTAGCTTTCTCAATATAGTTCACTCAGTTTGTTTGTTTGTTTGTTTGTTTGTTTGTCTTTAATACGGCTCAGGTGCTGCCTAAGGATAGCCAATGCCCTAGTGGACTGGACCCTCCCACATCAATCATTAATCAAGAAAACAACCCACAGACTGGCCTACAGACCACTCTGATAAAGGCATTTTTTTTCAACTGAGGTCCCCTCTTCCCAAATGTCTTAGTTAGGATTTCCATCGTTAATAAGAGACACCATGACCAAGGCAACTCTTATAAAGGACATTTATTTGGGACTGGCTTACAGGCTCAGAGGTTCAGTCCATTAATGTCATGTCAGGAAGCAGAGCAGCGTGCAACCAGGCATGGAACTGGAGAAGGAGCTGAGAGTTCTACATATTGATCAGAAGGCATCCGGGAGAAGATTCTTTTCTGCAGGCAGCCAGAAGAAGGATCTCTTCCACATTGAGCAGAGCTTCAAAGCCCACGCCCACAGAGATAAACTTCCTCCAATAAGGCGACATCCATTCCAACAAGGCCACACCTCCTAATGCTGCCACTTCCCATGGGCCAAACATATTCAATCCACCACACAAAAAGACTCTAGTTTCTGTAACACTGACAAAAAAAAACCTAAACAGCACATTTAACTTCTTCCTTTTCCCATTTCTTATAACAATAATTGCTTCCCCTTGTTAATTAAGTTAGATAACAACATCAGTATAAAATTAAATAGTAATAAATAGAATGACCTTCTTGTCTTCAGTATATTAAATATTTTAATTTTCTCGATCAGAATATGAAAAGGTAGCTAATCTTTTACTGAGGAAAATAAATCATGCCGAAAACCCTTTTTTTTCCTTCTTCTTACAATGTTTAATATGATCAGATATTAAATTCTATCAGATACTTTTCCACATCCAAAGGAGTAAGTGAATTTTTTTCCTTTTAGAATTTTTTTTTTAACTTTTTTTTTTCTTTTTATTTTTTTATTTTTTTTTAATATTTTTATTACATATTTTCCTCAATTACATTTCCAATACTATCCCAAAAGTCCCCCATAGCGCCCCCCACTTCCCTACCCACCCATTCCCATTCTTTTGGCCCTGGCATTCCCCTCTATTGGGGCATATAAAGTTTGCAAGTCCAATGGGCCTCTCTTTCCATTGATGGCCGACTAGGCCATCTTTCGATACATATGCAGCTAGAGACAAGAGCTCCAGGGTTCTGGTTAGTACATCATGTTGTTCCAACAATAGGGTTGCAGATCCCTTTAGCTCCTTGGGTACTTTCTCTAGCTTCTCCATTGGGAGCCCTGTGATACATCCAATAGCTGACTGTGAACATCCACTCCTGTGTTTGCTAGGCCCCAGCATCGTCTCACAAGAGACAGCTATATTTGGGTCCTTTCAGCAAGATCTTACTAGTGTATGCAATGGTGTCAGCGTTTAGAAGCTGATTATGGGACGGATCCCTGGATACAGCAGTCTCTAAATGGTCCATCCTTTCATCACAGCTACGAACTTTGTCTCTGTAACTCCTTCCCTGGGTGTTTTGTTCCCAATTCTAAGAAGGTGCACAATGTCCACACTTTGGTCTTCATTCTTCTTGAGTTTCATGCGTTTATCAAATTGTATCTTATATCTTGGGTATCCTAAGTTTTGGGCTAATATCCACTTATCAATGAATACATATTGTGTGAGATCTTTTGTGATTGTGTTACTTCACTCAAGACGATGCCCTCCAGGTCCATCCATTTGGCTAGG
Source organism: Mus caroli (assembly GCF_978045245.1). Classification (NCBI taxonomy): domain Eukaryota; kingdom Metazoa; phylum Chordata; class Mammalia; order Rodentia; family Muridae; genus Mus; species Mus caroli. The sequence continues at coordinate 73,163,892 of NW_028227264.1, forward strand.
AATTTCATAAATTCATTCTTTTTAATAGCTGAGTAGTACTCCATTGTGTAAATGTACCAAAATTTCTGTATCCATTCCTCTGTTGAGGGACATCTGGGTTCTTTCCAGCTTCTGGCTATTATAAATAGGGCTGCTATGAACATAGTGGAGCATGTGTCCTTTTTACCGGTTGGGACATCTTCTGGATATATGCCCAGGAGAGGTATTGCTGGATCCTCCGGTAGTACTATGTCCAATTTTCTGAGGAACCGCCAGACTGATTTCCAGAGTGGTTGTACAAGCTTGCAATCCCACCAACAATGGAGGAGTGTTCCACTTTCTCCACATCCTCGCCAGCATCTGCTGTCACCTGAATTTTTGATCTTAGCCATTCTGACTGGTGTGAGGTGGAATCTCAGGGTTGTTTTGATTTGCATTTCCCTGATGATTAAGGATGTTGAACATTTTTTCAGGTGCTTCTCTGCCATTCGGTATTCCTCAGGTGAGAATTCTTTGTTCAGTTCTGAGCCCCATTTTTTAATGGGGTTATTTGATTTTCTGGAGTCCACCTTCTTGAGTTCTTTATATATATTGGATATTAGTCCCTTATCTGATTTAGGATAGGTGAAGATCCTTTCCCAATCTGTTGGTGGTTTTTTTGTCTTATTGATGGTGTCTTTAGCCTTGCAGAAGCTTTGTAGTTTCATGAGGTCCCACTTGTCAATTCTCGATCTTACAGCACAAGCCATTACTGTTCGATTCAGGAATTTTTCCCCTGTGCCCATATCTTCAAGGCTTTTCCCCACTTTCTCCTCTATAAGTTTCAGTGTCTCTGGTTTTATGTGAAGTTCCTTGATCCACTTAGACTTGACCTTAGTACAAGGAGATAGGAATGGATCGATTCGCATTCTTCTACATGTTAACAACCAGTTGTGCCAGCACCATTTGTTGAAAATGCTGTCTTTCTTCCACTGGATGTTTTTAGCTCCCTTGTCGAAGATCAAGTGACCATAGGTGTGTGGGTTCATTTCTGGGTCTTCAATTCTATTCCATTGGTCTATTTGTCTGTCACTATACCAGTACCATGCAGTTTTTATCACAATTGCTCTGTAGTAGAGCTTTAGGTCCGGCATGGTGATTCCACCAGAGGTTCTTTTATCCTTGAGAAGAGTTTTTGCTATCCTAGGTTTTTTGTTATTCCAGATGAATTTGCAGATTGCACTTTCTAATTCGTTGAAGAATTGATTTGGAATTTTGATGGGGATTGCATTGAATCTGTAGATTGCTTTTGGCAAGATAGCCATTTTTGCAATGTTGATCCTGCCAATCCATGAGCATGGGAGATCTTTCCATCTTCTGAGATCTTCTATAATTTCTTTCTTCAGAGACTCGAAGTTTTGAGTAGATAGGGAGAGAGTGGACAGCCTTGTCTAGTCCCTGATTTTAGAGGGATTGCTTCAAGCTTCTCACCATTTACTTTGATGTTGGCTACTGGTTTGCTGTAGTTTGCTTTTATCATGTTTAGGTATGGGCCTTAAATTCCTGATCTTTACAAGACTTTTATCATGAATGGGTGTTGGATCTTGTCAAATGCTTTTTCCGCATCTAACGAGATGATCATGTGGTTTTTGTCTTTGAGTTTGTTTATATACTGGATTACGTTGATGGATTTCCGTATAATGAACCATCCCTGCATCCCTGGGATGAAACCTACTTGGTCAGGATGGATGATTGTTTTGATGTGTTCTTGGATTCGGTTAGCAAGAACTTTATTGAGGATTTTTGCATCAATATTCATAAGGGATATTGGTCTGAAGTTTTCTATCTTTGTTGGGTCTTTTTGTGGTTTAGGTATCAGAGTAATTGTGGCTTCATAGAATGAGTTGGGTACCTTCTGTTTCTATTTTGTGGAATAGTTTGTGAAGAACTGGGATTAGATCTTCTTTGAAGGTCTGATAGAACTCTGCACTAAACCCATCTGGTCCTGGGCTTTATTTAGTTGGGAGACTATTAATGACTGCTTCTATTTCTTTGGGGGATATAGGGCTGTTTAGATCATTAACCTGATCTTGATTCAGCTTTGGTACCTGGTATCTGTCTAGGAACTTCTCCATTTCATCCAGGTTCTCCAGTTTTGTTGAGTATAGCCTTTGGTAGAAGGATCTGATGGTGTTTTGGATGTCTTCAGGATCTGTTGTTATGTCTCCTTTTTCATTTCTGATTTTGTTAATTAGGATGCTTTCCCTGTGCCCTCTAGTGAGTCTGGCTAAGGGTTTATCTATCTTGTTGATTTTCTCAAAGAACCAGCTCCTTGATTGGTTGATTCTTTGAATAGTTTTTCTTGTTTCCACTTGGTTGATTTCACCCCTGAGTTTGATTATTTCCTGCCGTCTACTCCTCTTGGGTGAATTTGCTTCCTTTTGTTCTAGTGCTTTTAGGTGTGTTGTCAAGCTGCTAATGTGTGCTCTCTCTAGTTTCCTTTTGGAGGCACTCAGAGCTATGAGTTTTCCTCTTAAAAATGCTTTCATTGCGTCCCATAAGTTTGGGTATGTTGTGGCTTCATTTTCATTGAACTCTAAAAAGTCCTTAATTTCTTTCTTTATTCCTTCCTTGACCAAGGTATCATTGAGAAGAGTGTTGTTCAGTTTCCACGTGAAGGTTGGCTTTCTATTATTTATTTTGTTATTGAAGATCAGCCTTAGTCCATGGTGATCTGATAGGATGCATGGGACAATTTCAATATTTTTATATCTGTTGAGGCCTGTTTTGTGACCAATTACGTGGTCAATTTTGGAGAAGGTACCATGAGGTGCTGAGAAGAAGGTATATCCTTTTGTTTTAGGATAGAATGTTCTGTAGATATCTGCCAGATCCATTTGATTCATAATTTCTGTTAGTTTCACTGTGTCCCTGTTTAGTTTCTGTTTCCATGATCTGTCCATTGGTGAAAGTGGTGTGTTGAAGTCTCCCACTATTATTGTATGAGGTGCAATGTGTGCTTTGAGCTTTACTAAAGTTTCTTTAATGAATGTGGCTGCCTTTGTATTTGGAGCATAGATATTCAGGATTGATAGTTCCTCTTGGAGGATTTTACCTTTGATGAGTATGAAGTGTCCCTCCCTGTCTTTTTTAATGACTTTGGGTTGGAAGTCAATCTTATCAGATATTAGAATGGCTACTCCAGCTTGTTTCTTCATGCCATTTGCTTGGAAAATTGTTTTCCAGCCTTTCATTCTGAGGTAGTGTCTATCCTTTTCTCTGAGATGAGTTTCCTGTAAGCAGCAAAATGTTGGGTCTTGCTCGTGTAGCCAGTTTGTTAGTCTATGTCTTTTTATCGGGGAGTTGAGTCCATTGATATTAAGAGATATTAAGGAAAAGTAATTGTTGTTACCTGTTATTTTTGATGTTAAAGTTGGCATTTTGTTCTTGTGGCTGTCTTCTTTTAGGTTTGTTGAGGGATTACCTTCTTGTTGTTTCTAGGGCGTGGTTCCTGTCCTTGTATTGGTTTTTTTCTGTTATTATCCTTTGAAGGGCTGGATTCGTGGAGAGATAATGTGTGAATTTGGTTTTGTCGTGGAATACTTTGGTTTCTCCATCTATGTTAATTGAGAGTTTGGCTGGGTATAGTAGCCTGGGCTGGAATTTGTGTTCTTTTAGTGTCTGTATAACATCTGTCCAGGATCTTCTGGCTTTCATAGTCTCTGGTGAAAAGTCTGGTGTAATTCTGATAGGCTTGCCTTTATATGTTACTTGGCCTTTTTCTCTTACTGCTTTTAGTATTCTATCTTTATTTAGTGCATTTGTTGTTCTGATTATTATGTGTCGGGAGGTATTTCTTTTCTGGTCCAGTCTATTTGGAGTTCTGTAGGCTTCTTGTATGTTCATGGGCATCTCTTTCTTTAGATTTGGGAAGTTTTCTTCTATAATTTTGTTGAAGATGTTTGCTGGTCCTTTGAGTTGAAAATCTTCATTCTCATCCACTCCTATTATCCGTAGGTTTGGTCTTCTCATTATGTCCTGTATTTCTTGGATGTTTTGAGTTAGGATCTTTTTGCATTTTCCATTTTCCTTGATTGTTGTGCCCATGTTCTCTATGGAATCTTCTGCACCTGAGATTCTCTCTTCCATCTCTTGTATTCTGTTGCTGATGCTTGCATCTATGGTTCCAGATTTCTTTCCTAGGGTTTCTATCTCCAGTGTTGCCTCATTTTGGGTTTTCTTTATTGTGTCTACTTCCCTTTTTAGGTCTAGTATGGTTTTGCTCATTTCCATCATCTGTTTGGATGTGTTTTCCTGTTTTTCTGTAAGGACTTCTACCTGTTTGATTATGTTATCATGTTTTTCTTTAAGGATTTGTAACTCTTTAGCAGTGTTCTCCTGCAATTCTTTAAGGGATTTTTGTGCTTCCTCTTTATTGTCTTCTGCCTTTTTATCAGTGTTCTCCTGCATTTCTTTAAGTGTGTTATTAAAGTCCTTCTTGAAGTCCTCTATCATCATCAGGAGATATGCTTTTAAATCCGTGTCTAGCTTTTCCGGTGTGTTGGGGTGCCCTGGACTGGGCGAAGTGGGGGTGCTGGGTTCTGATGATGGTGAGTGGTCTTGGTTCCTGTTAGTAAGATTATTACGTTTACCTTTCGCCATCTGGTAATCTCTGGGGTTAGTTGTTATCGTTGTCACTATTTAAAGATTGGAGCAGAAGCTGTGTTCCACTCACCAGCAGTCTCTAAATCCTGCGGCGGGGGTCGTGGGTAGCTGACGGTACCCCGGTGCTGGTCCAGCCGGAAGAGGCCTGTGGTCCTACTCAGGCCGTTTATCTGCTTCCCTAACTAATGCAGTCTCTGGTCCCGCGTGCAATTGGATTGGAGCAGAAGCTGTGTTCCACTCTCCAGAAGTCTTAAGATCCTGTGGTGGGTGTTGTGGGTAGCTGGTGAGTGTCAGCTGACCCTGCGCCCCAGCTGCCCAGGTGCTTTTCTGACCGGAAGAGGGTTGTGGCCCTATGTAGGCCGGATTTCTCTCTCCCCAACCAGAGCAGTCTCAGGTCCCGCGTGATTGGACTGGAGCAGAAGCTGTGTTCCACTCACCAGCAGTCCCAAAATCCTGCGGCGGGGGTCTTGGGTAGCTGGCGGGTGTCAGGCAACCCTGCTCTCCCGCTACCCTGGCGCTGATCCGGCCGGGTGAGGCCTGTGGCCCTACTCAGGCCGGTTTCTGCTTCCCTAACTAATGCAGTCTCAGGTCCCGCGCAATTGGATTGGAGCAGAAGCTGTGTTCCACTCACCAGCAGTCCCAAAATCCTGCGGCGGGGGTCGTGGGTAGCTGGCGGGTGTCAGGCAACCCTGCGCTCCCGCTACCCCGGCGCTGATCCAGCCGGATGAGGCCTGTGGTCCTACTCCCCTTTTAGAATTTTTAATATAACATATTTCCTAATATCAAACTATATTTGCACATATGACCTCTGCTTTCGTTTTTTTTTAATTTGGAGTTTATTTTTCTACTTGATAATTTGTTGTTTTACACTGACTTTCATCAATGAAGGAGTTTATATTTTGGCGAATTGATTGATTTTTCAAGGTTAATAATCTGTGTGTGTGTGTGTGTGTGTGTGAGAGAGAGAGAGAGAGAGAGAGAGAGAGAGAGAGAGAGAGAGAGCACATAGGGAAGGTGGGAGTATATCTCTGTCTTGTCAGGCAATCTCCACTGGATTAGACAACTAGGTAAAGTACAATAATTATTTTACATAATTTTCTTCCTGAATAAAATTTTGAAAACTTAAGATTATGCATTTCTTTAGATGATACTCAAATCCAACTGTACCAGCATCTGAAATATTCAAAGTATGCATACAGGCTCTACAGATACATTCAGTTAACTAAATTACCTCTAACTCAATAATTTACTAACTTAGCAAATGCTTACATTTTGGTTGTAGGAATCCAATCTAAGTTCTTGTGCTTGCAAGGTAAATGTTTGACCACTGAGGTTCCCCAACCTCCAAGCAGATCAAATTCTTCCCAACATTTAGTAATTCCTCATTAAACAAGATGGTAGTAGAGATGCAATCCAGGCAATGTCCCCAGATAAGCCATCATGAAATCAAGTCTTAGAGATTCTCCAAAGCCATTGCTATATACAAATTCCTTGTGTAAATTCTGCGGTGACAGACAGCATGCTGCTCTTATATAATAATTTTTATATAGAGAACTATATATAAAATATCACACCCAAAAGTTAATGAGACTTTCAAAGTCTGTACCACTTAATGAACTTTCATAGAGTTGGTAGGGTTTTTAAAATTTATTTTATTTATTTACATTCCAAATGTTGCCCCCCTTTCCAGTTCCCTCATCCCAGAGTTCTTCACCCCCTCCCCTTTGCCTCTGAGAAGGTGCTCCCCTACCCATCCACCCACCCCCTCACCCCTCACCCCTCACCTCTCCCCCGTATCCTTCTTCCCTGGGGCATCAAGTCTCTACAGGATGCCAAAATGCCCAATAGTGGAGAGATGGATCCTGAAGAGACCACATCCAGTAGATAGACAGGGGCCCTAGTGGAGGGATGGGGTCACCAAACTACTTTCAAAATTTTTGACCCAGAATTTTTCCTGTCTAAAAGAAATGCAGAGACAAAACTGCAGTATGAAACATTGTCAGTATTACTGATGCCACCCTCTGTTTGCAGATCAGAAGCCTAACATGGCTGTCCTTGGAGAAGCTCTTACCAATAAGATATTTTAAACTGTGTTTAAAATGTAAAGCATTTCTGGACAAAGAAGTGACAGCGTACTCAAAAGAACAAAAATACCTACACTCTTTCCATCATCACACGATGTAACATTTCAGGTGTAACATTTCATCTTTGTTTTGAATAGAGTTGCTGGGTCGGAAAGCTTTCATTTAATACTCCCAGCCTGACACCTGACTACTGTGTTATCTCACAAGTCCACTAGGTTTCTAAATACCAAAGGACACAATATGGAGGCATTGCAGCTACCAATGATGCGAGTAACCACAGCAGTAGGCTCTCAGATTTTTACCATCAGTCAACCATCAAACTGAATCTGGGGCTGAACAAGATGTGTCTTCACATCTTGTCTGGCACACCTGATACTTCAGACATTGAAATCCTAAGTTCTTTTTTATCTCAACATAAGGACCCTCCTTACTTTGAAAAAAAAAGTAAGGAGAATAAAGAGGAAAAAATTAAAGAGTTAGGAGGAGGTATTTAAATTGAAGAGAGGAAGAGAAAAAGAGATAGGATTCACTGTCATCTTTGGAGTAAGGACCTCCAGGAGAAGCAAAAACCCATTCTGCCTAGTTGATTTTTATATTTGCTTAATTATACTCTTAATTGTATATACTTAAGTAATGACCTTTGGTAAGGAACACAGGAAATTTGGTTTGTTTTGTCAACATTCTTAGCAGCAATTTTCCAGATCCACACTTTTCAGATTTTCCTTTTAGATGATTTAATTCGTTCACACTATCTTCCTTTATTTGTCTATGCAGTCATCCAAAAGCCTTCTGGTCAACCTGACTGCTCTTTGTACTTTGTTCTTGTGCTGAACAAAGGGCAGTGAGGAAATGTTGGAAATCCTTAACAAATGATTAAGTGAAAATATCTACCCACTAAATAAAAAGATGAGAATTAATTTTGCAATCATCTAACCTTTTCAAGAAGTCACTGAAAAATATGTCTCAGACCTTTGTCCCCTGTCTGAATTATGACAAATATTCAATTATATTTTTCCTTTTGGGGTGTTAATGGCTTGTGAAATTGGGAAATGAGTTACTTTAACCAAATACATAAAAACTTCCCTCCCGTTTTGACTTTGTGAATGATGGACAGCTTTTCCTTTATTTGGGGAAATGTAGTATGCTCTTTATAAGGACCAGAGGCTTCAAAACAAGCAAAATAAAATTCAATTATGACTTTCACTAATTATTTAGAAGAACTAAGATTTAAAAATTAATTAGACAATATCAAGGAAGACATTTCTTTTCATCCCCCTAAAAAACACAAAGTCACAATACTAAAAATCAGACAGAACTGGATATGATATAACCTTTCTTATGGCAAAACAAACCTTTCATGTGTGTATACACACATGCACACATGTGCACATGCATGTACCTATACACTACGTGAACATAAACCACACATATGCACAATATTAAAGACTGGAGGATATAAGATCTGCTTGCATAAAATCTGTTATGCTTAAGGAGAAAGATCACTGCTGACCCTTCAACTGGACTCATAGATCAAATTAACCCAGGAGTTTTCCTGGTTTTAAAGAAACCAAGAAAATGTAGCAATAGTTTTTAAAGTATAAAGTATTGCTGTTCAGGTAGTGCAGTAGTAGATGGATAAAATAATAATAGTAATGATAATGATGATGATGTGATGATTAATTTTGGTTGTTGACTTGAACAGACTGTGGGAAGCCTAGGAGGAGCATGTCCAACCTTTAGACATTAAAATGGACATAGTCATCTACAAACTTCACACTCAAGAACTACACAACCAAACCACACAAAAAAAATTACAAAAAAAACCCTCATAATATTTTAAGTAGGTTTGTGATTTTATGATGAACCACATTCACAGCTATGTTTTCCTGTGGGTGACACAATGGACATGCCTAGCAGGACATTGTTGAGTCACACATCTAGGTAAATCTGAGAAGGCATATAACTGGATTTTAACTTTATACTAAATTACCACTACCTGATACATAACTGGATGTTAATGTTTTATTCGGAACTCCTGACTCCCAAATTGTATTTATTTTGCATAAAGGGTAAGGTGAGAATGGTCTCCAAGGATGAAGTCATGGTCACTCAGAGAGTGACTGGAGAGGAGTTCTGATTTGCCCCTCTTACCACTCTTATTCTGCCTTCAGTCAGATCACTGGGACAGAGTGTAGTGCCCTTGACCAGTCACTGACATTCACAGAACTGATCATCTGGAAATGCTATTTTTATTTTTCTGATTTTAAGTAGTGCTACTTCAGTAACTTACCTACCAGACACAACTTCCCAAGCCCTTGAGGGAAAGTGGGGGGAAATACAAGAATGAAAGGGTAAGAGAGAGGGAGGGAGAGAGAGAGAAAGAGGAGAAGGAGGAGGAAGGGATAAGGAAGGGAGGGAGGAAAGTAGAAAGGAAAGAAGAAGGGATGGAGGGAAAGAGGAAGGTGAGAGGGGGAGCAAAAGAGGAAAGAAGGATGGAAGGAAGGAGGGAGAGGAAAGGAGAAATAAGGAGGAAGACAGGGTAAGAAAGGAGGAATGGAGGAGGGAAGAAGGGAGGGAAGAAAAAAGAAAGGAAGGGAGGGAGGAAGGGAGGGAGGAAGGAAGGAAGGAAGGAAGGAAGGAAGGAAGGAAGGAAGGAAGGAAGGAAGGAAGGAAGGAAGGAAGGAAGGAAGGAAGGAACCCTTGCTGTCATAGCCTGAAGAACCCTGAAGTTCTCCACATTCTTTTATGTTCTCATCAGGTTTCAACTTTAACTGCTTCAAAGGACAGTCATAAATCAATGTATTCCTTTTAGACATAATAGTTTTGTACCTATATAATGTTTAGCTCTTTTTACAATTTCCTGGCAAATCATTTGTCAACTTGTTAGAATTGGCTACTAATGTTGTAAGTGACAGTGTTATTCTCAGAGCTGAGAAGTTGGCTCAGTGGTAAAGAGCATCTGTTGCACTTGCAGAGGATCTTGGGTAAGTTCCCAGCATCCACATGGTGACTCACAACCATCTGTAATGTGAATTCCAGGGGATACAATACCATGTTCTAACCTCTGCATACCTCAGTCACACATGTGGTGCACATGTATACATGCAAGCAAGACATTTAGACACATAAAACAAACAATATCATTTTTTAATATTTTTATTTGGTATTTTCCTCATTTACATTTCCAATGCTATCCCAAATGTCCCCCATACACTCCCCCACCCACCCACCCACTCCCACTTTTTGGGCCTGGCGTTCCCCTGTACTGGGGCATATAAAGATTGCAAGTCCATTGGGCCACTCTTTCCAGTGATGGCCGACTAGGCCATCTTTTGATACTTATACAGCTAGAGTCAAGAGCTCCAGGGTACTGGTTAGTTCATAATGTTGTTCCACCTATAGGGTTGCAGATCCCTTTAGCTCCTTGGATATTTTCTCTAGCTCCTACATTGGGGGCCCTGTGTTCCATCCAATAGCTGACTGTGAGCATCCACTTCTGTGTTTGCTAGGCCCCGGCATAGTCTCACAAGAGACAACTATATCTGGGTCCTTTCAGCAAGATCTTTCTAGTGTATGCAATGGTGTCAGCATTTGGAAGCTGATTATGGGATGGATCCCCAGATATGGAAATCTCTAGATGGTCCATCCTTTCGTCACAGCTCCAAATTTTGTCTCTGTAACTCCTTCCATGGGTGTTTTGTTCCCAATTCTAAAAGAAGGGGCAAAGTGTCCACACTTTGGTCTTCTTTCTTCTTGAGTTTCATGCGTTTAGCAAATTGTATCTTATATATTGGGTATCCTAAGTTTCTGGGCTAATATCTACTTATCAGTGAGTACATGTTGTGGGAGTTCCTTTGTGATTGGGTTACCTCACTCAGGATGATACCCTCCAGGTCCATCCATTTGCCTAGGAATTTCATAAATTCATCATTTTCAATAGTTGAGTAGTACACCATTGTATAAATGTACCACATTTTCTGTATCCATTCCTCTGTTGAGGGGCATCTGGGTTCTTTCCAGCTTCTAGTTATTATAAATAAGGCTGCTATGTACATAGTGGAGCATGTGTCCTTCTTACCTGTTGGAACATCTGTTGGATATATGCCCAGGAGAGGTATTGCGGGATCCTCCAGTAGTACTATGTCCAATTTTCTGAGGAACCGCCAGACTGATTTCCAGAGTGGTTGTACAAGCTTGCAATCCCACCAACAATAGAGGAGTGTTCCTCTTTCTCCACATCCTTGCCAGCATCTGCTGTCACCTGAATTTTTGATCTTAGCCATTCTGACTGGTGTGAGGTGGAATCTCAGGGTTGTTTTGATTTGCATTTCCCTGATGATTAAGGATGTTGAACATTTTTTCAGGTGCTTCTCTGCCATTCAGTATTCCTCAGGTGAGAATTCTTTGTTCATCTCTGAGCCCCATTTTTAATGGGGTTATTTGACTTTCTGGAGTCCACCTTCTTGAGTTCTTTATATATATTGGATATTAGTCCCCTATCTGATTTAGGAGAGGTGAAGATCCTTTACCAATCTGTTGGTGGCCTTTTTGTCTTACTGATGGTGTCTTTTGCCTTGCAGAAGCTTTGCAACTTTATGAGGTCCCATTTATCGATTCTCGATCTTACAGCACAAGCCATTGCTGTTCTATTCAGGAATTTTTCCCCTGTACCCATATCTTCGAGGCTTTTCCCTACTTTCTCCTCTATAAGTTTCAGTGTCTCTGGTTTTATGTGGAGTTCCATAATCCACTTAGATTTGACCTTAGTACAAGGAGATAGGAATGGATCAATTCGAATTCTTCTAAATGATAACCGCCAGTTGTGCCAGCACCATTTGCTGAAAATGCTGTCTTTTTTCCCACCATCTTGTCAAATGCTTTTTCCGCATCTAACGAGATGATCATGTGGTTTTTGTTGGTGGGATTAAAAACTGGATGGTTTTAGCTCCCTTGTCAAAGATCAAGTGACTATAGGTGTGTGGGTTCATCTCTGGGTCTTCAATTCTGTTCCATTAGTCTACTTGTCTGTTGCTATACCAGTACCATGCAGTTTTTATCACAATTGCTCTGTACTACAGCTTTAGGTCAGCCATGGTGGTTCAACCAGAGGTTCTTTTATCCTTAAGAAGAGTTTTTGCTATCCTGGGTTTTTTGTTATTCCAGATGAATCTGCCGATTGCCCTTTCTAATTCGTTGAAGAATTGAGTTGGAATTGTGATGGGGATTGCATTGAATCTGTAGATTGCTTTTGGCAAGATAGCCATTTTTACTATATTGATCCTGCCAATCCATGAGCATAGGAGATCTTTCCATCTTCTGAGATCTTCTTTAATATCTTTCTTCAGAGACTTGAAGTTCTTATCATACAGATCTTTCACTTCCTTAGTTAGAGTCACGCCAAGGTATTTTATATTATTTGTGACTATTGAGAAGGGTGTTGTTTCCCTAATTTCTTTCTCAGCCTGTTTATCCTTTGTGTACAGAAATGCCATTGACTTGTTTGAATTAATTTTATATCCAGCTACTTCATTGAAGCTGTTTATCAGGCTTAGGAGTTCTCTGGTGGAATTTTTAGGGTCACTTATATATACTATCATATCATCTGCAAAAAGTGATATTTTGACTTCTTCCTTTCCAATTTGTATCCCCTTGATCTCCTTTTGTTGTCTAATTGCTCTGGCTAGGACTTCAAGTACAATGTTGAGTAGATAGGGAGAGAGTGGACAGCCTTGTCTAGTCCCTGATTTTAGAGGGATTGCTTCAAGCTTCTCACCATTTACTTTGATGTTGGCTACTGGTTTGCTGTAGTTTGCTTTTATCATGTTTAGGTATGGGCCTTAAATTCCTGATCTTTACAAGACTTTTATCATGAATGGGTGTTGGATCTTGTCAAATGCTTTTTCCGCATCTAACGAGATGATCATGTGGTTTTTGTCTTTGAGTTTGTTTATATACTGGATTACGTTGATGGATTTCCGTATAATGAACCATCCCTGCATCCCTGGGATGAAACCTACTTGGTCAGGATGGATGATTGTTTTGATGTGTTCTTGGATTCGGTTAGCAAGAACTTTATTGAGGATTTTTGCATCAATATTCATAAGGGATATTGGTCTGAAGTTTTCTATCTTTGTTGGGTCTTTTTGTGGTTTAGGTATCAGAGTAATTGTGGCTTCATAGAATGAGTTGGGTAGAGTACCTTCTGTTTCTATTTTGTGGAATAGTTTGTGAAGAACTGGGATTAGATCTTCTTTGAAGGTCTGATAGAACTCTGCACTAAACCCATCTGGTCCTGGGATTTTTTTGGTTGGGAGACTATTAATGACTGCCTCTATTTCTTTGGGGGATATAGGGCTGTTTAGATCATTAACCTGATCTTGATTCAACTTTGGTACCTGGTATCTGTCTAGGAACTTGTCCATTTCATCCAGGTTCTCCAGTTTTGTTGAGTATAGCCTTTTGTAGAAGGATCTGATGGTGTTTTGGATGTCTTCAGGATCTGTTGTTATGTCTCCTTTTTCATTTCTGATTTTGTTAATTAGAATGCTTTCCCTGTGCCCTCTAGTGATTCTGGCTAAGGGTTTGTCTATCTTGTTGATTTTCTCAAAGAACCAGCTACTCGATTGGTTGATTCTTTGAATAGTTCTTCTTGTTTCCACTTGGTTGATTTCGCCCCTGAGTTTGATTATTTCCTGCCGTCTACTCCTCTTGGGTGAATTTGCTTCCTTTTGTTCTAGAGCTTTTAGGTGTGTTGTCAAGCTGCTAGTGTGTTCTCTCTCTAGTTTCCTTTTGGAGGCACTCAGAGCTATGAGTTTTCCTCTTAGAAATGCTTTCATTGTGTCCCATAAGTTTGGGTATGTTGTGGCTTCATTTTCATTAAACTCCAAAAAGTCCTTAATTTCTTTTATTCCTTCCTTGACCAAGGTATCATTGAGAAGAGTGTTGTTCAGTTTCCATGTGAATGTTGGCTTTCTATTATTTATTTTGTTATTGAAAATCAGCCTTAGTCCATGATGATCTGATAGGATGCATGGGACAATTTCAATATTTTTGTATATGTTGAGGCTTGTTTTGTGACCAATTATGTGGTCAGTTTTGGAAAAGGTACCCTGAGGTGCTGAGAAGAAGGTATATCGTTTTGTTTTAGGATAAAATGTTCTGTAGATATCTGCCAGATCCATTTGTTTCATAACTCCTGTTAGTTTCACTGTGTCCCTGTTTAGTTTCTGTTTCCATGATCTGTCCATTGGTGAAAGTGGTGTGTTGAAGTCTCCCACTATTATTGTGTGAGGTGCAATGTGTGCTTTGAGCTTTACTAAAGTTTCTTTAATGAATGTGGCTGCCTTTGTATTTGGAGCATAGATATTCAGAATTGATAGTTCCTCTTGGAGGATTTTAACTTTGATGAGTATGAAGTGCCCTCCCTGTCTTTTTTGATGACTTTGGGTTGGAAGTCAATCTTATCAGATATTAGAATGGCTACTCCAGCTTGTTTCTTCATACCATTTGCTTGGAAAATTGTTTTCCAGCCTTTCATTCTGAGGTAGTGTCTGTCTTTTTCTCTGAGATGAGTTTCCAGTAAGCAGCAAAATGTTGGGTCCTGTTTGTGTAGCCAGTCTGTTAGTCTATGTCTTTTTATTGGGGAGTTGAGTCTATTGATAGTAAGAGATATTAAGGAAAAGTAATTGTTGCTTCCTATTATTTTTGTTGTTAAAGTTGGCATTCTGTTCTTGTGCCTGTCTTCTTTTAGGTTTGTTGAGGGATTATCTTCTTGCTTTTTTTAGGGCGTGATTTCCGTCCTTGTATTAGTTTTTTTTTTTTTCTGTTATTATCCTTTGAAGGGCTGGATTCGTGGAAAGAATGTGTGAATTTGGTTTTGTCATGGAATACTTTGGTTTCTCCATCTATGGTAATTGAGAGTTTGGCTGGGTATAGTAGTCTGGACTGGCATTTATGTTCTCTTAGTGTCTGTATAACATCTGTCCAGGCTCTTCTGGCTTTCATAGTCTCTGGTGAAAAATCTGGTGTAATTCTGATAGGCTTGCCTTTATATGTTACTTGACCTTTTTCCCTCACTGCTTTTAATATTCTGTCTTTATTTAGTGCATTTGTTTTTCTAATTATTATGTGTCAGGAGGAATTTCTTTTCTGGTCCAGTCTATCTGGAGTTCTCTAAGCTTCTTGTATGTTCATGGGCATCTCTTTCTTTAGGTTTGGGAAGTTTTCCTCTATAATTTTGTTGAAGATATTTGCAGGTCCTTTGAGTTGAAAATCTTCATTCTCATCTACTCCTATTATCCTTAGGTTTGGTCTTCTCATTGTGTCCTGGATTCCCTGGATGTTTTGAGTTAGGATCTTTTTGCATTTTCCATTTTCTTTGATTGTTGTGCTAATGTTCTCTATGGAATCTTCTGCACCTGAGATTCTCTCTTCCATCTCTTGTATTCTATTGCTGATGCTCGCATCTATGGTTCCAGATTTCTTTCCTAGGGTTTCTATCTCCAGTGTTGCCTCACTTTGGGTTTTCTTTATTGTGTCTACTTGCCTTTTAGGTCTTGGATGGTTTTATTCAATTCCATCACCTGTTTGGTTGTGTTTTCCTGCAATTCTTTAAGGGATTTTTGTACTTCCTCTTTAATGTCTTCTACCTGTTTAGCAGTGTTCTCCTGTATTTCTTTAAGTGAGTTATTAAAGTTCTACTTGATGTCCTCTACCATCATCATGAGATATGCTTTTAAATCCGGGTCTAGCTTTTCGGGTGTGTTGGGATGCCCTGGACTGGGCGAAGTGGGAGTGCTGGGTTCTGATGATGGTGAGTGGTCTTGATTTCTGTTAGTAAGATTCTTAAGCTTACCTTTCACCACCTGGTAATCTCTAGAGTTAGTTGTTATAGTTGTCTCTGTTTAGAGATTGTTCCTCTGGTGATTCTGTTACCCTCTATCAGCAGACGTGGGAGACTAGCTCTCTCCTCTGAGTTTCAGTGGTCAGAGCACTCTCTGCAGGCAAGCTCTCCTCTTACAGGGAAGGTGCACAGATATCTGGCGTTCGGACCTCCCTCCTGGCCGAAGATGAAGGCCCAAAACAGGACCTTTCCCAGAAACTGTGTTGCTTTGGCCTGTCACAGAAGCTGTTAGCTTCTGTAGTCCACACTCTCACCTGTGCAGACTACTTTCGGCGGAGTCTCGGAACTAAGATGTCTTCCGCTGATGCTGAGGCACAGCCCTCCAGGGCTGGGCGGACACCTATCCTCTGGCCGGGAAGGTGGCCGGATGTCTGGAGCCCGAAAAGGGGGCTGCCTCAGAAGCTCTGTGGCTCCTGCCTGTCCCAGAAGCTGTTAGCTTCTGTAGAGCACACTCTCACCTGTGCAGACTACTTTCTGTGGAGTCCCGGAACCCTCTCTTCTGTTTTTAATAGCCATTGACTCCCGTTTGTGCTGCCTACATACTCTTGGAGGAGGGTCCATCCACTGCAGTATGGTCAACCTACCATTCATCATACCCTTAAACGTACAAGTGTTAGAATTTTGTTATTATATTTATGTGTGCGTATGTATGAATATATATAAACAATTAGGTTTATTGTGACATTTTCATTCCTGTATAAAATGTACTTCAAGCATGTTCACCCTGTATTCTCTCACATCCCTCTTTAGCTTCCCCATGCCCATAATTTTCTCTTGAGGTATTCTTCTTCATTCATGCCTCTACTTCCCAAGATTTCACATATAACAGAAAATATGATGCTTATCATTCTGAGTCTGGTTCATTTCATTACTGTATTGATCTGTAGATCCATAAAGTTCTACAAATGAACTGTTGTTGTTGTTGTTGTTGTTGTTGTTGTTACAGGGTCTCTCTGTGATGCTTTGGCCTGAAACTTATTGCATAGGTAGGGGTGGCCTCGAACATAGAGATCTGCCTGCCTCTACATCACTTCCTATGTATTGGTATTACCAATGTAACCCACCACACCTGTCTAATTTTGCTTTTCTTTGTTTTTTTTTTTATTATTATATGTAAGTACACTGTAGCTGTCTTCAGACACTCCAGAAGAGGGAGTCAGATCTCGTTACAGATGGTTGTGAGCCACCATGTGGGTGCTGGGATTTGAACTCCAGACCTTCGGAAGAGCAGTCGGGTGCTCTTACCCACTGAGCCATCTCACCAGCCCTAATTTTGCTTTTCTTAATAGATGCTTTATTATACTCCCATATGCTTATGAATATGTAGATAAGATTTTTTTTAATAAAAATAATTGAATATGCAACTGGAGTAATATAGAAACATATCTTAATGAAGAAGGGTAGAAAACACCCAGGTGTGTCAAAATCTGGAAAATGTACACATAGGTATCGTAGAGATCTGATAAGAGGATCAGAATTAAGGGTCACAAAGACTTCAGATGTTAAGAATTTCACTGCTTAGAAATCCTATGGACCTAGTCCAGTGCACACAGAAAGGATCATACAAATGAGCTGATAATGTCTATTAGGCATTTTTATTAAGTTGTCAGTAGCTATTGTTTATGAGATGATAAATTATAGCCCTGTGAATTTTAAAAAATGGTTTTTGTAAAATATGGTAATTTATCTCATGAAGTGTCACAGTCTGCAGAACTCACCATGTTCTACCATTCTTGTTCTGCAAAGAATGTCTTGAGGGCAGCCATTTTCAGATCATTTTAATTACATTTAGGGGAATTTTAATTTGATTAAGAGTTATGGAAATTAATTCAGTACCCTTTGAAGAAAAATGAAAGACTCAATAGAGCTGTAATTAAATACAAAATCAAAGAGGAAAGCAATATGCAAGCAAGCTAGGTCCTGCTACCGGCTCCAGACTCATCTGTCAGCTTGCAGATCTACTGCAAAGCTGGTTAGAAGAGACGGTTTCATAAAAATGGTACTCCCGTCTTTTTAACAAGTAAGATGAAGAGTGGAGGAAATAGACTGATAGACATGATTGTCCTGACACCACAAGAAATAGAGACAATTGAGCACAGAGAAAGCCATGCTCAGATACATAGGCAGGAGTTAACCTCACAAAGGCTATTTATTTGAAGGTAACAGTAGTAACTCATATAAAATAGTTCTTAGGTGATTTATAGATAGGAATTTCATCATCACTCTCGAAAAGAGTTTTGGTCAGCAATTTTTTTTCCTGGAAAGAAAATACTTACTTAAAGGTTTATATCTTCGTCTGTTTCTAGCTGAGTCAATTACATAAATGAGAATTATGTAGCCAGAGGACCTGGCTTATCCCTTTTCTAGGCAGTGAAATGCTATTCATTATTTAGGAATGGGCAGCATGGCAGATCTGGGGAGGCCCTGGGGATAGTTTCCCTGCCTTCATACTCTATAGGAACACAATGAAGGTTGTGATTTCAACTTGCGAGACCTCTCTCCGTTTTTTGGTGCTTAACTGTATTATCCAGCCACTTATTGGGCAATCATTTACCATCCACATATCTCCTCTGGAATACAATGTCAGTTTTAGGGTGTCAAATTATCAAGTGTGTTTTGCAACTGATCTTCTTTCTTCAGGATTCCACTTTTCTTAATGGGATCACACCCTTGTGCTTTCTGACCACTGCTATCCACAAATCTCCTTGGTGTGAGCATGTTCTGGCCAGCATGATGTTGGTAATCACACGTCTCCAACTAACCACTGAAAGTGTTCTGTGTTGCCTGTGACTGTTCTCTTTTGGATGACTCCCAGAACTATAGTCTCCCTTCTTTAGCTTCATTTAGATTGGAAGATCTGAGCGATGTTTCTTATGATGTATACTTTGGAAGTTTGGTCTTTTTTTTTTTTTCTGAATTTGTGATCAATGATGATTTCACCAGCGGTTTGTGTCCTGGGTCTGGCATAATGGCCTAATTTTTCGTTTTAGGATCAAGTAGTATCTCTCTTAATCTTATCTATAACTTCAGGTGATCTTCATAGTCAGAGTTTTGTGTCATTATTTTAGAACTTTGCTTGGGCATTATATAACTCTTAATATTGTACATTACATTGATATATATATATGGGATATATGATATATTATATTGTATGGCTCCTTTAATCAGTCTTTAAACCACACACAAGCTTCAGGAAAGAGAAAGCAAATTCTATTGGCATTGTATTGGTGTGCGTTGGGATGTGACTTAGCACAGGATCCCATCATAACACTGACTTAAAGATGAAACTCTAATCTGCCCCGTTGGCTATGTGGGGTTGATTACATTTGATTTCTTTCCATCTGATCAAGATGATGGGTGAAGAAAGCCCTCATTGTTCTGTTTAGCTTGATACAATGACACAATGAGGGCAATGAGCTGCGTGTATGAATTTTCTCCTCTTTGTTGTATTCTGCTTATCTTTCAAAAATTGCAAATATTACATTGTAGCATCATATGTAACTGTAACGTAACTGTTGTTTCTTTTACACAGGAGTCGATGATATCCATATGGAACTGAGTTACTGAAATGGCTCTTTTCAGGTTCATATTTCTTAGAGTGTGCATCGTTGGTCCTCCACTGATGACTTGTCAGCCAGTCTCATTGGGTATCATGACTTCAGCTTTTAAATGCGACCATCACTTATTCTTAGAGTGCACACATTCTATAGACTTACTTCTATGTTACAGTCCCAAGTTAGTAAAGAAATATTTCTATAAAGATAAGCATGTTATCAACTTCACATATTTCATCAGGGACTGAAAACCAAGAAGATTAGTTCATTTCAAATTAGTTCATTAAGTGACATTTTATAAAAGTGTTTGGATATATTCATTATTTATGATAACTTTTACTCTTTAAAAAAAATACCGTAGAAATGAGATTCATTGGTCATGTCTACATATTTCTACAAAGCTCCAAATAGCTCTTCCCAACTATTATTAGAATAATATTTCAAAACTAGCCATGTCATTGAGACAGTGACGGCATCTTTCAGTATCATCTTCCACTGACTGATACGTGTTTTTCTATGAAATGTGACAGACACTTGCCCACACATCAGTAAGACTTTGAAGTGAGTGTGCACTAGTGAGAAGGGAGAAAAGCCTTTGTCTCACACTGCAGTGCCGTACCAACAGTCACATGTAACTTGGAGTCTGTGTTCTATCCCAAGGCGTTGTGTGAAGATCGCTGACAGAGGTCTGCCACAGTCATTTTGCCTGGGACCCTAGCGTACCATCTGTATTGTGGCTTTTCCAGAATGTTGGCTTATGAAAAACCATGTCCTTAGCTGCCAGTTCTAACCAAATCTCACTCCCTAAATGCTTATTTCATTCATCTGCATTGATCTTCAATCTGTTGCTAAACACTCTGGATTCCTGGTTGAACTTGCCAGCCCAGGTTCCTGCCAACAAGTCCATTTAGAAACAAGACAGGCTCCGCCCCTTTCCACCCACCCACTCACACACCTCCTCCGATGGGGATCCTGTCCGAAGCATTCAGAGGTGTCCTGGATTTGGTGATTTTGCTAAGCTTCACATTGTTCCCTTCCTATAAGTCTTATTGCCTTAAGCAAAAATATAAAATTCAAGCTCAAGGCATTTTTAACAAACAGAGAGGAAACTTCAAGCGAATGAGAGGACCCTGCCTGGGGAGGCTATAATTGGAGAGGTCTACGCAACGATTTAGTGATGTTTGCTCACTCAAGCATTCTCTATGCACGGCCCTCTAGTTTTTGATATCTCTGGCTTATTGTCTGAGAACTTTGTGACATTTTATCTTCAAAGACTCAAGTAAGAGAGGCACGTATTCTGCCTCGGTTTTCACTTAAGCATTTGTGCTGACAGTTTAAGTTTAACTACACAGACTTATCAAGATTTCCTTCACACCCTCCCCACACCTTTTTTTTTTTTTTTAACTCTAAGACTTGGTTCTCTCTACAGAATTTAGGCTATCCTTATTAATAACTTATCACCTTTAATTTATCTCTTTTTTATACATGTATGGCCAACGTTTTTACTTAAGAGTTTAGGAATTTTCCCCCTTTTTCTTTTTCTTTTCTTTTCTCTTTTCTTTTTTTTCTTTTTGTTTTTTTTTTTTTTTGTTTTGTTTTTTTTGTTTTTTGAGACAGGGTTTCTCTGTATAACCCTGGCTGTTCTGGAACTCACTCAGTAGACCAGGCTGGCCTCAAACTCAGAAACTTGCTGCCTCTGCCTCCCAAGTGCTGGGATTAAAGGTGTGCACCACCACACCCAGCTTCCCCTCATCTTTCTAACTAACATACTTAAATTATACACGTCGATGGTGCTCTCTGTGCTATTTCATATTTCAGTACATGAGCACATGAAACACTAACAGAATCAAGCCTCAAGATCTGTCTTTAACATTTAAAAGAATTTTAAGGGAATTGAAAATGAAATAGAATGGTGTTTGCTAGACTAAAAGAAATCTGTATTTCCAGCGGCTTCTGGCAATCTAAGAAATTGATTCTGACATCTTCTGCTTATCTTATAGTGTTTCTGTGAAATATGAAATGTGAAGCTTCCTATACTGCTAAGCTTCTTCTAAGCTACAATCTTTTAGATATTTTATCCACAATACTTCACTGAATCTGTGATATGCAATGCAGCCATATTGCTTCCTGTTCACTTTTCTGGGTACAGATTATTCAGTGGCTTGTCATTTGGCAAGTAATTCATCTTGCACTAAAAATATCAACCTCCTTAACACAAACATATTCGCAAATGTGGTCCCTTCTGTGTCCTCAGGTACCACAGTCAACGTCTGTGGGATGATACAAAACTGCACAGCGTGAAGTTTTGCTAACATTACTACAAGCTGTGTGCCATCCAGACATCTGCTTGATATTCATCCCTGCAGATGGGTCCAGCTTTGTAATGTTGTGACCTAATGTTGCCATCTGCAAAGTTCGTGCTCAAAACTCTACAAGGTAGACTTATTTTAATCACAACAAAACATCATAATGTTTTAAATAAGCTTATGATTTTTGAGGGAGGATGGGGAAGATTCATTGTGATGACTAATCTTGTTTGTCACCTTGATATATGTGGAACCCTCAACTGAGGGGTTGCCTCCATCAGACTAGCCCGTGGCCAAACATGTGGGGCATTTTCATGACTGCTAATTGATGTAGTAGCCCTACCCACTTTGCCAAGTACCATCCCAAGGCAGGTAATATGAGCCATGAATTGCAGAAGAATGATACCTCAGACTCGAATACCATACAAAAGTAAAAAGAATTTATTCTGCAGAAATCCAACATGCATGGGATCTACCATTCACCAAAAATGGCGACCTGGAGGTGAGCTCTAAGGCTCAATTTACAGCCGATTAGGGGAATTCCAGGGAGGGGTAGGTGTCCTTTATCCTGATTGGTTGACTCTATCTCTAGGAGTATGGGAGTCTCTAGGATTGGCTAGGGCTTTGGGGACTTTCCAGAACCATTTAGGGGTTGGGGTGGCAGCTAAAAACTGTTGCTGACTTCGCTGTTTTTGCCTCAGGCCAGGCAGTGGGGCAGTTCCTGATTGGCCGCCTGCAGGCAGTGATTTTTCCAGGAACTGGCTTGATCAATCCTAGGAAACAGAAACTTAGTCCTAGTCTCCTGAGTTGCCAGTTTGGATCCCATCATGGAGTCAGCCTGGCTGGGTCCTCTGGTTAAGTGCTCCATTTCTCTGTCCCTCTGTCCCGATTCCTTTCTGACTCATAGTGTTCAATTCAATTATTCCTATTATAATCAAGGGTATGTTGGATAATGATGATTTTTGACTGAAATACTTAGAATACATTCACTTTGTTACCTCATAGAAACCACATTTTATTGCCATAAACACTTTTCTAACTAAACTAATACACACTTTTTCTTAATGCATTTTTTTCTTGAGATAATTTCCCTCTGTTGTTCAGGCTGGGGTTGAATTTATGATGGTCTTGCCTTCATCTCTAAGTGCTGGGATTATTAATGTATCTACCACTGTGCCCAGGTCAATAATAATCCCTTCTTATATTCAATATAACTAAAAGTGAAATGTCATTATTTGGCCAACTGTATCTACAAGCTGTTAAAAACAATGTCATGTTTTTCATTTCCTCCTACTGGATTGCCCCATCCAGCCTTAATATGGCATGAGGTGCCTAGTCTTACTGCAACTTAATATGCCATCTTTGGTTGATATCCACAGGAGGTCTGCCCTTTTCCAAAGAGAAACAGAGGAAGAGCAGATGGGGTTGAAGGGGGGGGGGGGAGGCGGGCTTGGAGGAGAGGTGGGAGGGGAAACTGTGATCTAAGTGTACTATATAAGAAAAGGATACATTTTTAAATTTTTTAAAATAATGTCATTTTCACATTAAAGGATGTGAAATTATCAATGTTGTTTAGATGAAATGGGTGAGCTAACGTCATACGCCATGATATGACCAAAGAAACAAGCTCTGTCCAGTTCAGACGCTGCTGCCTTGTGAACAGGTTTTCACAGGCTTTAAACTCCTCTGACAGCAGTGACTTGTCAGAGTCAGTTCAGTGGCTGTGGTTTCTAAATTTAGAGAAAGTGGTAACTACACTTGAACTGTGTGAAAATTGCCTGCTGATCAATAACACGAAAGCCTGAATTATTAGTTCATTAAACAACAGTGCTATCCCTTGCCTCAGAAAACTGTTTTGTGAATCCAGGCTTCTCAACCACAGCTTTCTAAGTATATTCTCTTATCCAGAGCGAGTGCTGCCTGGAAAGTCCTTAGAAACATGCATTGAGAGACTCCATATCTACTACATCAGCAGGGAAACAGGGGTGAGGGTAAGCAAGCAGCACATCAGCCGCGTCCCGGTGCTGCCTGCCATACATCTGTTTGTACACATGCAAGGACCCAGTCCCACAGCCACTGGCCTCATGGGTAATCCTGTTTGCACATCTATAGTGTCTAGTGCCACCATGTGTTGGAGTGCCCACATCTGTTCACACACCTGCCATTTTCCAACATCACCCCATGGGACCATAGGCACGCCTGCTCTCACATCGAGCATGTCTCATCTCTGCCACCTGGTGGCACAGGCATACACATCTGCATTCCTGCCACAGCTCAGAACTGCCATGTGGCAGTGTGGGCACACTCGTTCATGTGCTTGCTGTGTCTGAGGGGCCACGAGGCGTGTGCTTACCTGTTTGTACACCCGTGTCCTGCACCACACTGTGGCAGTGTAGGTCTACCTGTTCACATGTCCGCTTTAAATCACAGCAGCAACATCTGGCAGTGCAGATGTTTGCACTTTTAATGTCCCAGAGCAGCAAGGGCACACCTGAGAGTGCCTGTCAGTTCCCAGCACTGCTAAGCTTCTGTGTGGCCACACCCATTCACAGTTATTATGTCCCAGCGCTGCTACATAAGTAGGGCATGCCTCCTTGTAAGCCAGTCGGGTCTCAGCACTGCTATGTGGTAGTTTGAGCATGCACCTGACATGAAACAGGGCCTGCACCTGGCAATGTGGGCATATCTGTTTACACGTCCACGGCATCCCAGCCTCTCTGGGAAGCTTCAAAGCATCTAGTCATTCCTGCTGTATACCAGGGTCACCACTTAGCACCACTTGGAGCCTTGTCTTGGCTTCATTCTTCTCTCAGCCCCCCCCACCACCACCACCACCTCCTTTTCATTTCCAACCCCCGTTTCAGGTGAAACCAGCTCGGCCATAAGCCTCTGGACGGCTACACATACCTGTGTGCCTGCCCACTGTGCCCCAGCTTTATCATGTGGCTCCGTGGACATGCTTGTGTCCATGCCCCTGCCACATCCCAGAACCAAGTGTGGCTGCACCGGCAGGACTGCTTTTGCTCCTGCTGAGTCCCTACCCCACCAAGCGGCATGATAGACAACCCTATTCCTATGTCTGCACGTGCTAGCACTGCCACATCGACGGTATACCTGATTATCCTTGCCATTTCCCAGCTCTGCCTAATGGCTATGCAGCCCTGCCTGTCCATGTGTGTGGGGCCCCAGCATCACCATGTAGGATAGACATGCCTGTTTGGAGGCCTGCCATTTCCCAACACTGATACCTGGTGGATTGAGCATGCGTGGTCACAGCAGCTGTGCACCAGGACCTCCACCTAGGGGTGCAAGCATGCCTGTTCATGCACTTGGCACATCCTGGCATCAACACATGGTGGCACGGGTAGTCCTGTTCACACATCTATCAAGTCCCAGTGCTGCCACATTAAAGCATGAGTGTGTGTTTATCTGTCTGCCAGGTCCAAGTGATGCACCTGTCACTTAGATGCACCTGTTTACATGCCAACCACCTCCTAGCTCTGCCACGAGGTGCCTGGGCACACCTGTTCAAGCACCTGCCATTTTCCAGCAAGGCCATGTGGTCCAAGCAAATCAATGTGTATACCTGCTGTGTCTCAGCAATGTCATCTGATGGTGTGGGCATGTCTGCCTATAGGCCTTCCATGTCTGGAGGCAGCCACCTGTTCTGGAGGCAAGAGCATGCCTGTTCCTGCCTCAGCGGTGTCCCAGAACTGTCATGCAGTGACTCAAAAAGCCCTGTGTATAATCACCATTGCTGCCGAGTTCCAGCAGTGACACATAGCACCATGGGCACATTTCTGTATGCCTGCCATGTCTCAGTGCCACCACATGGTGGTGTGGAAGTGCCTGTGTGTGCCTGCCAGGTCCCAGGGCTTGGCAGCACAGACATTCCGGTCTGTGCACACGTCCTGTCTCAGTGCTGATGGGTGGCAGCAAAGGCACACCTGTTCGTTTCTGCTGTAGCCCAGCACAGCCACCTGACACCTGTTCTCCCTTGTCATCTCCCAGCAATGCTACATGATGTAATCAAGCCTTTTTACATACCTGACATATCCTAGCTATGCCTTGTGGCAGTGAGTGTACCCTGCTCATGCCTGCTGTGTTCTGGCACTGCCACATGGGCATGTGTCCCTGTGTAGGGGGAGGAGCTGATACTAAACTCAGGTTTCCTAATTAGCTCTTGATTTGGTCAATAAAGAAGGTGAGAGTCACCTGCTTGGGCGAAGGGGAAAGGTGAGATTTCCTGGTCCCAAGAGGAAGAGAAGGGACACAGGGAAAGAGAGGGCTTTTTGGCAGGTTTTGGCATGGGAGGCACGCTACAACCACATAAGATCTTGGGTGGCTGGAAACGGTGACCTCTACCGCAGGTGGTTGGCTAAAATAGGTTAGCTAATAAGAGTCCAACAAATGTGCGATCTGGCTAGTTTTAAAATAATGGAGCTGTCTAGTGGTTTTCTTCCAAGGGGCTAAGGTGGGCAGGAGAAAGAGAAGAGCTGGGGCGGTAGCTGGTGGCTTGGCGAAGCTAGCCAAAAGGGAAGTGGTGGAGTGCAGATAGCAGTTCCTGGATTTCCCTGGGTGGGAGATAGTTGTGATCAAGTTGGAGCAAGGGGAACCCAGAGACATCAGAGCATGGGCCACACATGGAGCATGGAGGTAGCGGGTTTTTTGTTTATTTTCTTGTTTGTTTGTTTCCATTTTTTTCCTTCCCGATCCAGCCCTGCTCACTCTGGCCCAAAGATTTATTTATTTATTATAAGCACACTGTATCTGTCTTCAGACATACCAGAAGAGGGCATCAGATCTCATTGTGAGCCACCATGTGGTTGCTGGGATTTGAACTCAGGACCTCTGGAAGAGCAGTCAGTGCTCTTAACCACTGAGCCATCTCTCCAGCCTGCATGTTTTTAAAATTACACACAACATCCCTGTGACTGCATCTGGCAATGGGAGCGTGCCTGTTCATACATCTGTCGTGTCACAGGGCCAACACAGGCCAGATAGGAAGACCTGATCATACATCATTCTGAGTCACAGTGCTACCTCGTGGTGGTGACATGAGCCTCTTGGCTCATCTGCAATATACAAGCAATGCCACGTGGTGGGTACAGGCATGCCAGTTAGTGTGCTTGGTGTGTCCCTGGGAGACTGCGTGGTATGGTGCTATAGGCATGACTATTGACTAACCCGCTATATACCAGTGCCGCCACATGGACACGTGTCACACCTGTTCAAGTCCTGCTGAGCGCCAGTGCTGCCATGTAGTGGCACTGCCACACCTATTCACACATATGCCATCTCCCAGGGCAGTGAAGGCTTGCCTGTTTGCACACCTGCCATGTTACAGCACAGGCACCTGGTGGCATGGGCCCGCCTATTCACACACATGCTGTGGCCCAGCCTCACGACATGGAAGCATAGGAAGAGCCGTTCACATGCTGGTCGTATCCAAACACCATGGTATGCAGCCTGGGTGCCACCCTGAGTCCACTGCTCCCCCTTGGGAGAACTGGCCCCATTGCTGGAAGTGAGGAAGCTTAGCTGCGAAGGGTGTAACGTGGAGCCAGCAGTGAGTGCGCAGGCAAAGAATACACATACCTGGGAACAGCTTCAGAGAACTGGTTTGGTTTAATGGTGAAGAGAAAGAGGTATGTATGTATGCTTCTGGGAAGGTAGACAGAGTCTCTGGGGCAAGGACAGTACAGCCATGTACAATTGACCAGGACAGTGGTGTTGGAAGATGTTTCATCTGCATACTCAAGGGTTGGGCATCCAAGGGGAAAACCTTCGAAGGTCAAACAAGTGAAGCCTGGTAACTGCCGGGATAGTAAATTCTTACTAGGGTTGATGGTTGGGGAGCCGGCTTTCTGGCACCAAATTGGGAGAGGGGAGAGAGCCAGTACCTGCCATCCTCATCTGAGGTATCTGAAGTTAAAGTTCTCCTTGACCTTTCCCCCTACTAACCCTGGGCCATTATGATCCCACACCTGGGGACTCCTGTTCCTACACCAGTTTCCCAGTGCCACCACCTGGTAGCCTTGGCATACCTGCCATGACCCAAGTGATGGCCATATGGTGGCCTGTGCGTGCCTGTTTTGCAAGCATGTCATGACCCCCATGTTGCCATTTGGCCAGGCAGCATAGGCACACCTGTTTACATACCTGTTGTGCCCCAGTGTCCTGTGACAATGCAGGCATGGACGTTTGAGCCTGCCATATCACGTTGCTGCCATGTGGTGGCGCAGTTGTGCCTGTTTACACAGTTGCGGTGTTCCAGGCTGCCACGTTTGTCCGTGCGCCTGCAGTGTGCCAGCACTGAAATGTGGCATATCTGCTGAATCCTAGTGTGGGCGTTGTGATGGGCACAGGCGTGTCTGTTTTTGTGCCTGTCACGTCAGCGCCACCATATTAACGTACAAGGATACCTGTTTGCGTGCCTCACCAACACGTGGTGGAATGCATGCAGGACCGTTTGCAAGTCTGGGTTCCGGCACTGGGTACTGGCAGGGTTTGGCAGGATGGCATGCTTTTTTGTACACCTGCTGTATCCCAGTGCCACCACACGGTGGGGCAGGCATGCTATATGCACACCTGCCGTGTCCCATTATTGTCCTGTAGTAGCCTGGACATGCCTGGTCTCATTTGCTATGTCCTAGCCTCATACTGTGGAAGCAGGGGGAGGGGGTATGACTGTTTGCACTCCCACAGCTTAGCAGTACTAGTACATACATACACCTGTTTGCATACCTGTGATGCCCCAGAACTGCCATGTGGCTGCCTAACACACCTGATCACAAGACTGCCGGGTCCCAACACTGCCGCACAGTGGCACAGATACACCTACTTACATACCTTCCCTGTCTGGTGCCAGGTGGGTAGGATGGACATCCCTGTTTGCATGTCTGCTGTGTGCCAGCACCTCACCGGGCACGGCAGCAAGGGTGTGCCTGTTCGTGCACCTGCTGTGTCCCGTCATTGCTTTGTGGCAGTGCAAATGCTTGTCCTGTTGCTACCTCAAAGCACCACCATGTGCTCGCACATGAACACCTGTTGACATGCCTGTCCTAGCCCAGCAGAGGCTCATGGTTGCAATAGGCATGCTCACTTGCACACCTCCTGTGTCCGGTACTGCCATGTCCCAGGGTTGCCATGTGGTGGTGTGGGTAACCCTGTTCACACTTGTTGTGCCTGTTGTGTCCCAACCCCAAATCGTGGTGTCGTGAGCAGACCTGGTGACATGTCTGTCAAATTGCAGGCTGACAGCATGGTGGGATAGGTATGTCTGTTTGCATGCCCATGGTGTTTCAGCACCAGCACCTTGTGGGGCAAGGATTCCTGTTTGCACTTGGGCCATGTCCCAGCCTTGGAGGCAGAAGCATGAGTGTGCCTGTTCACACCCACACAATATCCCAGCACTGCACAGACAGCTTGATATGGTATGCCTATTCACATGACTGCCATGTCTCACCCAGCACAGAGGGTTTGGGCATATCTGGTCACAGCGCCACTACGTTTTGGCAAGAGCAGACCTGTTTACACACCTGCTTTGTCCAAACTTGGCACATGACAGGGGTGGGCATGCCTGTCTGCGTGGCTGCCACATCCAAGCGATGCCATGTGGTGACATGAGCACAGGTTTGCACACCTGCTGCGTTCCAGCATGACTACACAGCAGCAAGGGCAAGCCTATCAGTGCACCTCTGTGTCCCAGCAACACCACTCGGCTTGCAAGTCTGCCATGTTAACTCCACAATGTGTAGTGTGGGCACACATACTTGTGTGCCTATTGTTTCACAATGCATGCTTCACCTGGCAACAGAGGCATGCCTGTCTGCACTCCTGCTGTGTCCCACCAGAGCTTTGTGGTGGTTCCACCATGCCTGTTTATGCCTGCCATGTCCCAATGCCACCACACATAGCACAGGTGTACTTGCTGGTTTTGTGTGTCAACTTGACACAAGCTAGAGTTATCACAGAGAAAGGAGCTTCCCTTGAAAAAATGTGTCCATGAGATCCAGCTGTAAGGCATTTTCTCAATTTGTGAGCAAGGGTGGGAAGACCCATTGTGGGTGGTGACATCCCTAGACTGATAGTCTTGGGTTCTATAAGAAAGCAAACTGAGCAAGCCAGGGGAAGCAAGCCAGTAATTAACATCCCTCCATGGTCTCTGCATCAGCTCCTGCTTCCTGACCTTCTTGAGTTCCTGTCCTGACTTCCTTTGGTGAAGAACAGCAATGTGGAAGTGTAAGCTGAATAAACCATTTCCTCCCTAACTTTCTTCTTGGTCATGATATTTTGTGCAGGAATAGAAACTATGACTAAGACAATAGAGATGCCTCTAGTGTTGTCCTGGTAACACCATGTGTCAGTGGGGTACACCCATTCATGCACCTGGCATGTTCCAGCACCACCACCTGCCACGTCCCAGTGTCCCCAAATGTCAGTGTCCCCAAATGTCAGTGCCCCCAAATGTCAGTGCCCCCAAATGCCAGTGCCCCCAAATGCCAGTGCCCCCAAATGCCAGTGCCCCCAAGTGCCAGTGCCCCCAAATGCCAGTGCCCCCAAATGCCAGTGCCCCCAAATGCCAGTGCCCCCAAATGTCAGTGCCGTGGGCATGCATGTTCACACCTGTCATGTCTGAACATCAAAACATGGCAGAGCACACAGGCCCATTCACACATCTGCTGAGTTCCACCCACCACGTCCAAGAAACCCCATGGGTTGGCAATAACACACTTTTTGTGCATGTCTGACATGTCCTGGCACTACCAAGTGGCAGGGCGGGCACACCCGTTCATGTGACTGCTGTATCCCAGTGATGACACACTGGGGAGTGGGCACACCTGTTGGCACACCTGCCGAGTTCAACGCTGCCACATGGTAGCACAGGCACACCTGTCCATGAACTTGATATGTCCTAGTACCACTAACCAGGGGCACAGACACGCCTGTTTGCATGTGTACTGTGTCCTAACTCCACCACGTGGGAAGCGTGGACGTGCTTGTTCATGACTGCCATGTTCCAGTGCCACCATGCAGGATCAAGGCATGACTGTTTGCCTGCCTCCATGTCCCAGTACTACCAAAGGACTCCTAGTCACACATCTGCTGTGTTGCAGGACCGCCAGGTGGCTGCATGGGTGTGCCTCGTCATCCCTACCTCGTCCTGGCACTGCCAAGTGGCAACCCAGCATGCCTATCCACACCGCTGCTGTGTCCGGTCCCAGCATGTGGCAGGGCAAGTAGGCATTTCCATATGTCTGCCATGTTCCAGCATTATTGAGTCAGCACAGGCACGTCAGTTGATGAGCCTGCTGTGTTCCAGCAGCAGTGCCTGGAATGTGCGTGTTTGCATGACTGTCGTATTCTAGCGCTTCCACGAAAAGGAATGGGCATGGGTGTTCATCTCCGTTCTGAGTCACATCGACTCAGACTGGCTGCACACTCATGTGTGCATGCCTGTCATGTCCCTGGGCTGCCATATGGTGGCACAGGCATACCTGTTGTCACCTGCTGTGTCTGAGCACAACGACTTCCTAGTGCAGACGTGCATGTTTTTACACCTGGGGTGTCCAGGTGCTACCTCACAATGGTGTGACACACATGTTCACATATCCCTGCTGTGTCCCAGCACTGACACATGATGCTGTAGGCAGGTCTGTTCTCCCATCTGCCAAGTTCCGGTGCTACCATGTAGCTGTACACGTATGCCTGTTTGCCCACAAGCCATGTCCAAGCACATCTCCTTTCTCACCTGCTGTGTCCCAATGCCATGGGGTGCTGCCACATGCGTGCCAGTTCATATACCTGCCATGTCCTGGAGGCAAAGGCATGCCTGTTTTTGTGCCTGGCATATGTCATCACCACCAAGTCATGACTTGAGTGCATAGCTCACCCCTGCTTTATCATAGCACTGCCATGTGGGGTACAAGCAGGATTCTTTGCATGTTTTCCGTGCCCCAGCACCTCTGTGTGGCAACACTGCATGCCTGTCCACACATTCTCGCCCCCACTTCACCATGTAAGGGCACAAATAGGGTCACTCATATATCAACCAAGTCCCAGTACTGACACAGGTGGTGCCCATGAAATCTCCCAGCATTACCAAATGGTTGTGCTAGCACTCCTGTTTCTACACACACACCTCTCATGTCCCATCTCTGGCACCTGCTGTCATGGCCTTACCTTTTCATACTCATGGCGTGTTGCAGTGTGGAAGCATGAACATAGCTGTTTGCACCCCTACCATGGCCCAGCAATGAATTACACAGCCCGGGTGTAACTGTTTGCAAACACCTTGTGTCTAGCACTGCCACCTTCTGGCCGTGGCACACCTGTTCATGCATCTGCCATATCCCAGGACCACCACATGGCAGCCTGGGCTCACCTTTTCGCCTCCACTTGGTGGCATGGCCATACATGTGCACATGCTAGCCTGTAACATTGCCACCGTCACCACCACTTGTCCACATGCCTGCCATGTCTCATCACCACAAATTGGAAGTATGGCATGCCTATTCGAGCACCTGGTGTGTCACATGACCA
This sequence comes from Mus caroli, assembly GCF_978045245.1. Classification (NCBI taxonomy): domain Eukaryota; kingdom Metazoa; phylum Chordata; class Mammalia; order Rodentia; family Muridae; genus Mus; species Mus caroli. The sequence goes on from NW_028227264.1 coordinate 73,195,906, forward strand.
TCATGTGGCAGTGAGGCCATGCCTGTTTGCATACCTGCTATGTCCCAGGAAGGTGCCACATGGAGGCAAAGCCACTCCTGTTTGCATAACTGCCAGGTCAGCACCACCTCCAACAGTATGAAGATGCATGGACCAAGTATAGTGGTTCACACCTTTAATCTCAACTCTTGGGGGACAGAGGCAAGAGGATCTCTCTGAGTTCAAGGCCATCCTGGTCTACAAAATAAGTCCAGGACATCCAGGGCCGTGTTACACAGAGAAACAAACAAACAAACAAACACCAACAACCTGTCTCGAAAAAGCAACCAAGTGAAGAAAAGAAAGAAAGGAAGGAGGGAGGGAGGGAGGGAGGGGCTGGAGAGATGGCTCAGAGGTTAAGAGCACTGACTGTTCTTCTAGAGGTCCTGAGTTTAATTCCCAGCAACCACATGGTGGTTCACAACCATATATAATGGGTTCTGATGTCCTCTTCTGGTGTGGCTGAAGACAGCTACAGTGTACTCATATACATAAAATAAATATTTTGGAAGGAAGGAAGGAAGGAAGGAAGGAAGGAAGGAAGGAAGGAAGGAAGGAAGGAAGGAAGGAAGGGAGAAGTGGAGATGCCTATTTGCTTATCTGTTTTGCAAGCCTTTAGTGTCACATGGAGACACAGGCCTGGCTGTTTAAGCCTGCCATGTCCCAGGATTACCAACTGGTAGTATGACCTACCTGTCCATATGCCTGCTATTTCCCAGAGCCAACACACGATGGCACAAACAGAACTGTTTGCAAGTCTGCCAAAGTTCCACCATGCCACATAGCAGTGCGACATGCTAGTCTGTGATGTGGCCATGTATATTTGCACACCTGCCATATCCCAGAACTTCCATGTGGTGGCACCAGCATGCCTCTTCTTGCTTGTTGTGTCCCAGGCCCGTGATGTGAACTGTGAGTGTGCTTGTTTGCACCCTACAGTATCCCAGCACCACAATATGCAGCCTGGGCACACCATTTGCACATTTGCCACATAGCAACCTTGACACACCTAATCACAAGCCTGCCATGTCCTGCCCCTGCCATGTGGCAGCAGAGTCACACCTATTACACACTTTGTATGTACCAGTGTTAGCAGGTGGTGGCCGGTGCATGCCTGCTGTGACACCTGTCACGGCAGCACTACTACCTTGTGGCACAGGCATGCTTGTTAGAGTGCCTCTCTCATCACAGCTTTACGGCAGCACAAGCACGCCTGTTTGCACGTGATGTGGAACAGTAAAGACATGTGGTGACATGGACATGCGTGTTTGTATGTCTGCCATATTCAAAAACTGCCATAGAGTTGTAGGTCTAGATTTTTCAAAACCTACTTTAATAAGGGTTTTTAAACTCTTCAACCTTCCTTCTAACCCCTCAGCCAAAGGTAGAAGAGGAAGATGGTTAATAGAACAAGGGAGATGTTGTTGCAGGATTTTCCCTATCCAATCACATTAGGGCAGTGGGAAGCTTGTGATTGGACAGGAGAAGGGAGGCAGATCAAGGAGTTGAGACAGAGAGAGGTCTGAGGAGGAAAGGGAGAACCAGAATGGAGGCTGACATAGTGTTATCAAAAGGTTAGAATAATTGTGTTAAAGCTTTATCATTATCATTTGGCTCTGAAATTATTATATTGGCAACTTGTAAATTGTGTTATTTTTGATACATAAATTTAATTGGCTAATTAAGCATTAAGAGTCTTGATTCTACCGGTAATTAGGTGTTGAGATGACTAACCAGGGGTGCATGGGGAGTTGTGTGAAAGCAAGAGAAAAATGCAGGGGTGGGGGGCATCTGACAGATGGCCTGGTGGGAGCCATGTGGCCTAGCAGGGCTGGCGAGTTGGCGAGTGAGAGACAGGGCAAGTGAGATAACCTGGCACAGGAGCTAGCTCTAGTTATTTCCCGCAACAGGATGTGGACCTGTTTAGAAGTAGGGCAGTATCAGTCTCCTTTGTCAGGATATCAGCAGTCCAACCAGAAATACCAAACACAAATCAGTACCCGTGGCTCGATCCAGAAGAAACAAAACACAGGGTTCCACCAAATCAGCTTAAGTCCACAGAAGCACCAAGAAGCACCAAGAAGCAGCTGGAATACCATAAGACGTTCTTTTCTCCCTATGATGCCATGACAAGTGCAGATCATCGAAGACCAGGAAGGCATTGCTAGGTGAACCAAGGCAAGAGCATCACCAGCAAAGACTAGCAAAGCATTGTTAGGTGAACCAAGGCAAGAGTGCTCTCTCACTCTCTGTGAGGTTATATTTATATTCTTTCTTTCCTTTTCTTTCCTTTTCTTTTCTTTCCTTTTCTTTTCTTTTCTTTTTTTTCTCGAGACAGGGTTTCTCTGTGTAGCCCTGGCTGTCCTGGAACTCACTTTGTAGACCAGGCTGGCCTCAAACACAGAAATCTGCCTGCCTCTGCCTCCTGAGTGCTATTCTTTCTAAACATCTCACGCCCTCTCAAGTGTCCACCCCAGCAATCATGTACCCTTTCACAAGACAGCTTCCAGAAAAACACCAAGTGTCTGTTTTCAACAAAATAACCTCTCACATGTCTGCTTCAACAAGCCATCCTCTCACAAGACAGTTTCTGGAAAAGCATCAGATGGCACAACTGAGTCACCAAAGAAACCAGAGATGTCTTCTTCACATGTGGTACATGCATGTCTGCTTGCCATTAACCTCGCCACCACACCACATCACCATATCATGGGGATGACTGTCCGTGTGTCTGTCATGTCCCACATAGTGGCACAAAAATACCTGTTCATGTCTACCATGTCTGAGCACCACCACATTCTGATGTGGGCATGCCCAATATGACACACAGGCGCCACCACATGGTATCATGGTATACCTGTTCATGTACTTCCTGGGTCCCAGTGTCAAGATATGGTGACGTGGATGCCTGTTCTCACACATACCAAGGTCCAGCACTGCCACATGCCTGCACGGGTGTACCTGTTTGCACACCAGCCTTGTCCAAGTTATGCAATGTGTCACTGTGGGCGTGGTTCTTTCCTCGCCTGTCATGTCCCGGTGATGACCAGTGGTGGCCGGTGGGTTCCTGTTTGCATGTCTGCTGTGTCCCAACAATAAAACATCTGCCATGTTCTGTGCTGCTGCGTGGTAACACGGACAAACCTGTTTACATGACTGCATGTCCCATCACTGCCAAACCCGCCATATCACAGTGTCGTCACCTGGCAGTCTTAGAACTGTTTACACCCATGACTTCTCCCAACAGTGCCACGTGATGGTTCAGCATGCCTGTTTATACGATAGCTGTGTCGTAGCACTGACACACAGGGCTGCATACACAAGGCCTATTCAAACATCTACTGAGTTCTAGGGTCACCGTGTGGTGTACAGCACACCTCTTCACACCTGTGGAATCCCCCAGCACCACCAAGAAGCACAGCTGACACACCTGTTTGCACACATACTAGCTCTGGCACCTGCCACAGTAGGCACGTCTGTTCACATCCACGCCATGTCCCAGCCTCAAAAATGTGGAAGTGTGGACAAAGGTGTCTGCATTCCTGCTGAATCCCAGGAATACAATACCTGACCTGGGTATGCCTGTTTGCACACCTGTCATGTTCCAGCACTGCCACCTGGACATGCCTGTTCACACATCTGCCATGTCCTGGGACTACGACATGGCAGCCTGAGCTCCTCTGTTTGCATGCATGTTGTAACCCAGTATTGCTATGTGGTGGCATCCACAACCCATGTGTGCTGGCCCTATAACATCACTGCCGTGTGACAACGTGAGCCTGCTTTCTTCACATGTCTGCCATATCCCATCACCGCATCCCATCACCACAAAGAGGTGGCACGGCATGTCTGATCACACACCTACCACATTCCCGCAGCATCACATGGTCATGCCCGTTTGCACAACTGCTATGTCCCAGACGGATCCTCCAGATGGCAGCATGTTCGTGCAACATGCTTGCACAATGTGTTCGTGCAACAGCCATGTTCCAGTGCTGGCACATGGCTGTTTGCCTGACTACTCTGTCCAAGAAATACTGCTTAGCATCAAAAACACACACGCCTGCTGTGTGGCAGCATTCAACATTGTGGATCAAGTGTTTCCATTCACGTTCCTTCTGTGCCCCAGCAATGCCATGTTGTAATGCAGCCATGCCTGTTGGCCAGCCTGCTGTGTCTGTGCCTGGTCACAGCATGAGGACGCCTGCTTGCATACCTGATCTGTCATACAGCAGGACTGCCACAATGGTGACACAAGTGGTCCTGCTCATGCCTGTCAAAATCCAAGTACCAATGTGTGATGGTATGAACAGGTTTGCTTACGTGTCTGCTGTGTTTCAGCAGTGCTGCCTGGTGGTGCGAGCATGCCGGCCATCTCTCATCATTCCAAGTGGGGCACAGGCATACATCTTCACATGCCTGCCATCACGTGTCTGCCATATCCCAGAGATGGCATGTCATGGAACAGGCATATCTGTTTACCTGCCTACCGTGTCCAGTGTTGCCATTTGGCAGCATGAGTACATTTGTACACATGTGTACAAGTGTGTGTCCCAGGACCTGGCAGGGCATGCATGCTTGTTTGTATGCTTGCCGTGTCCTGTCACTGCTTTGTAGCGGCACAGACATGCTTATTTGCATATGCTATGCCACAGCACTGCCTCATAGCCACAGGGACGGATGTGTTTGGTTTTCTGCCATATCCAACCATGTGGTAGGTACATGCCTGTTTACATACATCCCCTATCCCAGTGGTGACATGTGGTGGCATGTATGTTAACTGTTTACACAAGTGCCAAATACACAGCCACCATGCAATGTCACAGAACATGTCTGGGAACCTGAAGAGGCCCTAGTGCCAGCACGTGGTGGCACAGGTCTGTGTGCACGTCCACCATGTGGTGCGTGGGAGTGTCAGGTCTGTGCCACACGGTGGCGCCAGTATGTCCGAGTGTGTGCCTACTGTGTCCCAGTGCCACCACCCAGTGGCACTGGCTTGCGTGTTTGCACACCTGCCGTGCCTCTATCACTACTTCCGGGTGGCCCAGACACACCTGTTCACAGCTACCTTGTCACAGTGCTGCCAGCACAGCAGCACAGGCTCATATGTTTGCACGCTTGCTGTGTCTCAGCACTGCCACAAATGGCTGTTTGTGTGGCTGTCCTATCCCAGCCATGCCATGTCACTTGCTTATCATGTCCCAGCATTGCCTGCTTGCACCTTTGTGGCAGTTTGTGCATGTTTGTTCATGTCTGCTGTGGTCCAGTACCACCATGTGGCAGTGCAGGCACACTTGGGTGCTCCTGTTGTGTCCCAGTGTGGCCACCTGGCTTTGCAAACGTGCTTGTGCACACAGCTACTGTGCCCCAGTGCCAAATTGTGGTGGCGTGGGCAAAGCTGTTCAAGCATCTGTTGAATTCCACGTGGTGACACTAGACTACTTGGTGGTACTCCTGTGTGTCCCAAACTATCTGGCAATACAGGCATACCTGTTTGGGCACCTGCAGTGCCCCCATACTACCTTGAGCATGCCTGTTTACAAGCCTGCTATGTCCCAGAGCCACCACATGGAGGCATAGGCTCACCTGTCTCTGCACCCGATGGGTTCTATCACTGCTACCTGGTGGTGCAGGCATGCCTGCTCATGCCCACAGTACACCTGCCATAGGACAGAGCTCACTTTTGAGTATGCCTCCCGTGTCTTACAGCTGTTGTGTGTCCTGACTCACCTGTTTGTACACGTGCTGTGCCCAGCACAGGCACCTGGTGGTGTGTTCACACATGTCCCGTGTCCCGGCCTCACAATGCAGAAGCTCAGGCATTCCTATTCGCACACCTGTTTTATCCCAGTGCCACCAGGTGCTGACTGGGTACACCTGTTTACACACCTGCCATGTTCCAGAACTAAGACATGGCAGCCTCGGCTTGACAGCTCACATACATGCAGATGTATGTCAATATGTGACAGTCTAGGTTTGCTTGTTCACGCATGTGCCACTTACCCAATACCAAAACATGGAGGTGTGGACATACCTGCCAATATCCCTGCTGTGTTCCAGCACTACCACTTAGCAGTGTACACATGTCTGTTCCCTTGTCTACCATGTCCCAGAGTAATCTCCCGGCAGAATGTGTATGCCTGGTGACACATGTGGCATGGCCTAGATCAATCATATGGCAGCTTGGGCACACATGTCCATACACATGCCATGTCCTGGTGCCATCACTTATTAGTGTTCATGTGCCTGATCTCTCGCATGCCATGACCTAGAGGTGCCAGGTGTCTGTGTGGGCACACCTGCTTGCACACATGCCTTTACCAAGGACATCATGTGGCACAGCATGGGCACATCTACTCACACCTGTCATGTCCCGATGCCACCTCCTGGCAGCACGGACACGCCTGTTTCCACACCTGTAGTGTCCTAGCATCAATACACGGTGGTATGGGCGGGCCTATCTGTAAGTCAGCCAAGTCTCAGTGCCACCATGTGTTGGCACAGTCACATCTAGTCACACCTTGTTGTATCCCAGTGCCAGTACCTTGTGGCACAGGTGCCCCGTGCACGAGGCACACATACTGCATCCCAATGCTGCATTGTGGAAGCAGAGGCAAAACCATCCACATACTTGCTACATCCTGCACCAACATATGTGGCCTGGGTGTGCCAGTTCTCACACACTATTTCCCAGGGCCTCTATGGAGTGGCTTTGGCATGCCTGTTTGCACACTGGCCAAAGTCCCAGTGCAACCAATATACACATGCTGTTTCTCAGAGCCACCACTTGGTGGCACAGGCATGGCTGTTTGTGCACCTACCATGCCCCAGTACTGCCGTGTGCTGCCTGGGAGTGCCTGTTTTCATGACTGCCATGAACAGGGCCGCAGTGTGTCAGTGTGTGTCCCTGACTGTCAGCTCAGCCTCTGTGCCTTCTGTGTTCCAGCTATTTCCCATCACCTACATGTTGCAGGATGGGCAGGCCTGCTTGTACTCTATGAAGTCCCAGCACTGTAACACGGTAGTGTGACCACACTTGTTTGCTCCTGTGCCATCTCCCAGTGCAGTCAGAGAGCAGTGATGGCTCACCTTTTGCACACCTGCTGTATCCCCAGCATAGGTATCTGGTGGCATGGGTGTGCCTGTTCATACCCATGCCAAGTCCCAGTCTCACAGTGTGGAAGTGTGGGCAGGTCCGTTTGCACCCCTGATGTATCCCAGAACCACCATGTGTTGCCTGGGTATGCCCGTGGACAGTCCTGCTATGTCCTAGGATGACCACATGGCATGGCACTTGGGCTCACCAGTTCATATGTGTGCTAAGTCCCAGCACCATTCTGTGGCAGTGTGGGCACATGTGAACGCATGTGCCATTTCCCAGCACTGTCTCAGGGTGATGGGTGTGGGCACACATGTTCAAATGCAAGCCGCATCCCAGCAATGTCCCCTGATGGTATTGGCATGCATTTCCACACATAAGCAGTATCTCTAAACCAACATGTGGCAACCTGGGCACACCTATCCAGAGGTGTGCAGTGTCAAAAGGTCGTGCTGTGATGGTATAGGCACCCCTGTTCACATCCAGGTCATGTGTCCCAGGACCATCACATAATTGGGTGGGCACAACTATTGACACACATGCTTGTCATAGCTCCATCATGTGGCAACTTGGACATACCTATTTGTACTCATGTCATGTCCCAACACCATCACATGGGTGACATGGGCACACCTATTTACACACATGGGTGGCTCAGGGCCATTGTGTGTTAGCATGGTCACACCCGTTCCCATACATGCTGTACTCCAGCACTATCAAGTAGTGGCATGCATACACATGCCCATTCTGCCACAGGAAAGCATGGGGTCACAGCTTGCATGTGAATAGATTTATCCATGCATGACAGCCTGGGCATGGCATTCATTAATAGGTATGCTCATACACATGGGATGGCACAACATGTATGTGAACAGACAGGTCTGTGTCATTATTAGGTGGTGCAAGGACATGGCCTGCATGAGAACATGTGAGCTCATGCCTCAGTAAGATGGCGCTGGAACTTGGCTCATGTAGAAACACAAGCATACACCTTCCCAGTTTCCTCGTGTTCCATGTCCTAGTGCCTGTTTGGGCACCTGCAGTGCCCCCGTACTGCCATGTGCTGATGCATGCATGCCTGTTTACAAGCCTGCTATGTCCCAGAGCCACCACATGGAGGCATGGGCTCACCTGTCTCTGCACCTGATGGGTCCTATCACTGCTACCTGGTGGTGCGGGCATGCCTTGCTCATGCCCACAGTACACCTGCCATAGGACAGAGCTCACTCTTGTGTGTGCCTCCTGTGTCCTTCAGCTGCTGTGTGCTGGGCCCTGACTCACCTGTTTTCACACCTGCTGTGCCCAGCCCAGGCACCTGGTGGTGTGTTCACACTTGTCCCATGTCCCAGCCTCACAATTCGGAAGCATGTGCCTATGCTCCCATACGTGCCCTGTCCAAGTGTCGTAATGTGATGGCACGGGACCACCTGCCCTAAATATGCCATATTCCAGTACTACCACATGGCCTATTCTTATGCTGCCACATGCTGACACTGGATGCATATCACACAAGTGCCACATTCCAGTGACAACAGATAGTATTGTGGACTGCCTGTTCCATGCATGCCATAGTCCAGTGCTATCACGTGGTTGCATGTGCCCTCCTCATTCATGTACACACTCTGCCCCAAACCCTCATGTGGTATGAACATGCTTGTCCACCTGTATACCCTGTCCCAGGACCATCATGCAGTGGTGTGGGCACATCTGTTCTCGCACATACCCTGTCAGAGTGCTGTCCCATGGGCACATGTTCACAATGTGCCACGTCTCGGGGCCATCCCGTGGCAGCCAGGGTAAGCCTTTTCAAACAGAAGCCATGTTTCCACACCATCTGGTAACTTAGGTACTCCTGTTCCCACACATATATGCCTTGTTCTGGTGCTGGCATTTAGTGGTGTGGGCATGCCTGTTTCCCAGGACCACTGAGTAGAAGTGTGGGCAAGCCTACTCCTGCATGTGCTGTGTGCCAGCACCACCAGGTGGCTGTATTCTGCACACACCATGACCCGAGGCCACCACATGATAATGTGGTCATGCCTGCCTCTGCCATGCTGTGTTCTCCAGCACCATCAAATCTGTCACGTCCCATCATGATACTGTGGTGGTGTAGCTATCCATGTCCACACATCAGCTGTGTCCCATTACCGACCCACAGCAGTGTAAGCACATGTGTCAGTAAGTGATTCTTGTCCAAGCTCTTGGTCATGTGGCAGCATGGGTACGTGTGTTCACACAAAAGCCATGTCCCAGAACTGTTGTGTCATGGTGTGGGTATGCCTATTCACGTTCAAGTATGTACCAATCCTGTGTGCCCCCACCTTCCCATGCTGCACGACCAGCAGTGTGAGCACATATGATCATACCCGAGATACATCTGAGCATCAAATCCTGGCTGTGTTTCCATGCTGGTTCACATGTGTGTCATGTCCCAATACTGTCCTGTGGCAGTGGGGGTTGGGGGGTACACCTGTTTGCACACAACTCCTGTCTCAGCTGCATGCCCTGGTGGCATTGACTCATGTGTTCTCACATGAGCTGTACCCTAGCACCATGCTATGGTGGCATAGACGTATCTGTTCACACGTATTTTGTGCCCAAGTCTGTCCTGTGGGCATGAACACACATGTTAGCACACATCTATACCCCAGCACTGCCATGTTGGTGTAGGCATGCCTATTCACATACATACCATGACCCAGCCCTCTCTCATGGTGGTGTGGGCATGTGTTCACATGATGGCCATGCCCCAGCACTGTCCTGTAGTAGCATGGACATACCAAATCACACATGATCATATCATGGCACTGTCCTCTGGCAGGATAGGTATATGTGTTCACACACAAGCCATGTCCTAGTGCTGTCTTGTAGTGGTGTGGTCACATGTGTTTCTACATGAGCAGAGTTCCAGCGACATCCTACTGAGGCATGGGCTTACATGTTCTCATGCAGGCCATGTCCCTGAACCATCTCATAATGACATAGACATGTCTGTTCACATACATGTTATACCCCAGCACCAACCCATGTATACGAGCATACCTATTAATGAGTGCCAATCCCAGACTGTCATGCATGGATAGATCTATTCACATGCAAGTCGTGATCACATACTTCCCCATAGCAGCATGGGAATATGAAGTCACACATCAGCTATCATAGCATGTTTGTTCACAGTCACACATCAGCCATACACTAGTACCATCACATGGGTACCGTGGGCATGTGTGTTCACACAGGATCCATGTCACAGAAGCATCATAAGGTTGCATGGGCTCACATATTCACATGTATGCCATGTTCCAGCACCCTCACTTGGAGATGTGGGCATCACGTTCATGTGGGTAACATGTCCTAGTGCCTCATGTGATGGTTTTACATACCATGTCACAACACCATTACTTGGTGGTGAGGACATGGCTGCTCATATGCATGCCATGTGCCAGCACTGCCACATGGTGGCATGAACACACATCTTCACACACATGGTGTGTCCCAGCACCACCATATGGTAGTATGGGCATTCCTGTTAACATGGGTCATGTTCCAGAGCCATCACTTTGCCATATGGGTATACCTGCTCCCATGCAGCTATGTCCAGCACCATGATGTAGTAGCATAGTCACACCTGATCCCATAAAAGTTATGTCCCAGTGTCACCACATAGCAACATTACCATGTGTGTTCACATGTGTACTGTGTTCTGGTGCTGCCAATGGCAACATAGGTGCCATGTCCATAGCCTAACACATGTGGTATATTCTGGTACCATCCTATGGTGGCCATGAACATGGATGTTCACATGCATGCCACGTCCCAACACTGACCAAAGTTTTCATATATGAGTCACGTCCCTAGTGCCATCACGTGTCAGTATGGGGGCATATTCACATGCAAACCATTTCCTAGTGCTATTGGTCATCAGGGTGTTCATATATTTTCACACATGAGCAGTATCCTAACACTATCCTGACACAGCATTGGCACACACATTCATACATGTGCCATGTTCCAGTGCCACCACATGGAGATGTGGACACAGGCATGAGTGTTCACACACATGCTGTGGCGGCACAGATGTGCATGTTTGCATGCTATATTCCAACACAGTCCTGTGGTAGCAAAGTTATGCAAGTTCATATCTGAGCATGTCCCCATTCCATCATGTGGTAACATGATTTTAAGTGTTTATCCATGAGCTGTGTTCTAGTGAAGCAACACGGCCATGGGCAAACATATGTTCACACACTAGCCATGTTCCAGTACAACATATGGGCCATAATTTCACTAAGCCATGTGCAAACACATGTGACAAAGTATGGGCAACATAGGGACACATAGTTACATATATGCATACTTACATGTGTACCATGATCCAGCATCAGCCTGTAGTATTGTGGTCACACCTGTTCACACACATCATGTCCCAGTACCATACCATGGTGGCATGGGCACACATGCTCACATGATACCCAGGGGCATCAATTGAGGGTGGGTTGTGTCCGAGTTCCATGTGAACTGTGTCCAGTTCCAACCAATGGAAGCATAGCCACACAGGTTCACACAGCTGTGTCCCAGTGCCAAACCATAGCCGTGTGTACTCAGGTGTTCACAATTGAGCATGCATCCACCACATGTAAGCATGGGCATGCCTGTTCACACACATGCTGTATTCCATCTCCACCATGTGGCAATGTGGGCATGTTTGTTCAAATGCATGCCATGTTTCAGGACCATCCCTTGGTCATAACAGCATGCCTGTTCACATACCTGCTTTGTCCCAGAACTGCCCTGTGAAGGTATAGACATGAGTGTTCACATATGTAGCATGTTTCACTGTTGTGCCTTGACAGCATGTAAACATGTGTTTACATGTGATGTTTCAACACCAACATGTGGTTGCATGTACATGCATGTTCATATAAAATCCATGCCCCACCCCATCATTTGAGGCATGCACATATTTTCACATGTAAGCCATATCCCTGGACTGTCATGTGGCAACATGGGTATGCATGTTCACATGTAAGTCATACCCCATGCCATCATGTGGCAGCATGTTCACACAAGTCTCATACTTTAGTACTGTTCCTTTTTGGCATGTGAGTGCATGGTTACCTGTCAGCAGTAAGTATCACAAGAGACCAGGATGGTAAAGGGTAAAAAGGACCAGTATAGCCAAAATGTATGGGTTATATAGGGAAGAGCTGCAGGGAAAATGCAGCCTAGCCCTGGTACTGGAGAGTTCAGGGTAGGGATGAGGTGTGCCTGTAACAGGTAGGGACTGAGGGATGCTGGGAGAACCTGGCATCCAGCACGGTTTAGATAGGCACCTTAGATAGCCACTTGTCCCTGGTTTGAGACCTACCAGCAAGGAGTTAAGGGAGAGAAAGGATGGAAGGAGGGGGGTGTGATCAAAATTTATGGATGAAAGTGCCATGAGGCACCTTGCTATTTGGTGAGCAAATTAAAAGTATTCTATGGTATAACACTTTTAAAATACATTGAAAAAGAGTACCATGTATCATGACAAAGCAGGTTCCCTCCCATGCAAAGATACTTCAACATATACAAGTAAATAAGTGTAATATGCCATATAAATACACTTAAGAGAAGATATAGTGTGATTATCTCAATAGATACAGAAAGGACCTTAATGAGATGTGACGTGCCTTTGTGACGAAAGTCCTGGCAAAATTGGGAACCTGTGGACCTCACCTCAAAATAATAAAGACAATGGGAGGAAATCGAGAGCAGTTGGACATCTGGACTCTTTTTCTCTGCTAATTTCTACTTCGTTGCATCGTTCTTATGATTTATTTAGTCCCCTTCTCTTCTTCATTTTAATTTTTAAGACTAGTGTACATGACTAATGAATTTACATCATTTCTACCCTTCCCTCTTCAAACCCCCCTGAGTCCCTCCCCCTATTCCCTCTCAAGCTCATGACAACTGCTATAATTATTTCCACTACACACACACACACACACACACACACACACACACACACACACACACACTGCAGAGCCCACTTAGTGTTGCTTTTATGGACTTCTGTTTAGGGCTGACCACTTGGGTTTGGAGTATCTATCAGAGGCCTGTCCCTAAAGAAGGCTGACTCTCGGTATCTCCATCAGCCATTGATTATCTCTAGCTCTTCATCTAGTCATGGGATCTTGTGAGCTCTCTACCCACGTCAGCATGGCAACTGGTGTTATCACTATATAGGTCTTGTCTAGGCAACCATATTTTAGAAATTTAATAGGTACTGCTGCCCTGTCTTATCGAGAGGACTCTAGCTCATAACAGGTGTCCTGTTCCTCTGGTTATTACAATGTTTTGTCGATTCTTCTATGATAATCCATGAGACTTGGGTGTAGGGGTTGTGGTACAGATGTACCAATTAGGGCTGTGCACTCCATAAGTCACTGATTTTTCTGCCTTCTGACAGGTTGTGGACTTTTGTGGTAGCCTCCGCCTGTTGTGAAGAGAAGCTGCTCGATGAGGGGTGGGAACTACATTTATCTTGGTGTAAGGATGAGTATTTAGAGTGCAGTTATAAATGGTAGGTTTAGAAAATGTTAGTAGTAGATTATGCTTTAGGGTCTACGACCTCACCACCATTTACAGCTGGACTAGCTAGGGCTCCAGTACCAGACTTGAATCCCCTCCTATAGAACAGGACTTGCGTCTAACTAGACAGCTGCTGGTTACCTCCAGAATAATAGCACTACTATGGAACTGTTGGGGGATATACTGCCCAGCCAGTCATTGTTGTGGTCCCCGGGCTTTGTATTTAGATGGGGCTACTGATTGCTCCTCTTCCTTGGCAGGTTGCATAGCAACTTCGGATACAGTGAGAGCTAGTCCTCACAGAGGAGGCTTCTATGTCTGTGCTAAGCCCTGCAGCTTAAGGATGTGATGTCTTCAGCAATAGGGTTTTGCATTATGGTTATAGGAGGTAATGTAGGACAATCCCTATAGCCTATATTACTTGGGGAGTCTCTTGCAACTCCCTGGGCAACAACTCAAAGGGAAATGTCCCTGTGCCTGGTACTTGGATAGTCTATGCTTCTTGAAAGAAGCATTATCACCCTATGTAGCATAACTACATCTTATTATATTTTATTTTATATAAATATGATGATTATTTTCTTAACATAGATAATATATGTGTGTGCATGTGCTGTGTGCATATTTTAAGTATGCTTATAAAGTAATGTTTTCTATAGCTTCAGTGTTATTTATTTCTCCTTCTCTCTTGCTCTGTATTACCTTCCACACCTCTTCCCAGTTAGAATACCTACCTCCAGTTTTCTCCTTTCCCCGTTGTATTACCTGTTTTAGCTAAAGCAATAAGCGAGAGAACGATATAAAACAGACAAAAATAAGGAAGGACAAGTTAAATTATCCCTGTTCACCATTGTCATGAGTCCATGTATAGAAGGCCTTATGGAGGGAAAAGTTAAATTATCCTTATTCACTGTTGACATGACTCCATGTCTAGCAGACCATTGAGACCCTACAAGAAAAATCCTACCTCTCGTAAATACTTTTTTTTTTTTTTTTTTTGGTTTTTTTTTCGAGACAGGGTTTCTCTGTGTAGCCTTGGCTGTCCTGGCACTCACTTTGTAGACCAGGCTGGCCTCGAACTCAGAAATCCGCCTGCCTCTGCCTCCCAAGTGCTGGGATTAAAGGCGTGCGCCACCACGCCCGGCTCGTAAATACTTCTTATGAAGTTACAGAATGCAAAACCACAAGAACCAATAGTTTTCACACGTACCAGTTACAAATTTGTTGCAAAAACAAATTAGGAGGAAAAAGAAAATCTCCCAACCACAAATCTAAGCAAGCAACCAACCAACCGAGGAATCAACTTCACTGGCTTTGTCCTGGTTTCTATTACACTGATGAAACACCATGGACCAAAAGTAACTTGGAGAGGAGACTCTTTCATCTCCACTTCCACAGAACAATTATCACCAAAGAGAGACAGGGCAGGGAACTCAGAGAGAGTAAAGAATCTGGCAGTGGGAGCTGATGCAGAGGCCGTGGAGGGTGCTGCTTACTGGCTTGCTTCCCATGGCTTGCTCAGCCTGCTTTCTCATAGAACCCAGGACCACCCACAATGGGCTGGGGCCCCCTATCAGTCACTAATTAAGAAAATGGCCTGATCTTCTGGAGGGATTCTTTTCAAGTGAGGTTTCCTCTTCTCTAATGACACTAGCTTGTGCCAAACTGAACGGAAATGGCCACCACAGGAGTGGCCACCGTAGGAAGTGGCATGATTTGAAAGGATTAGGACAAGTGACCTTGTTAGACTGGTATGGCCTTGTTGGAAGAAATGTGTCACTGCAGGGTGAGCTTTGAGGCTTCAGAAGCTCAAGT
Organism: Mus caroli; assembly: GCF_978045245.1. Taxonomy (NCBI): domain Eukaryota; kingdom Metazoa; phylum Chordata; class Mammalia; order Rodentia; family Muridae; genus Mus; species Mus caroli. The sequence continues at coordinate 73,211,411 of NW_028227264.1, forward strand.
CAGGCCCCGTGTCTCTCTTCCCACTGCCTGCCAATCTGGATATAGTATCCTCAGCTACCCCTCCAGCACCATGTCTGCCTGCATACTGCCATGCTTCCTGTCAGAATGATAATAGACTCAAACATGTAAACTAGCCCCTGCTAAATGCTTTCCTTTGTGAGAGTCGCCGTGATCACGGTGTCTCTTCACAGTAACAGAACCCCTAAGACAGATGACAAAATTACCATCGTTAAATGGCTGAGTTACAGAAGCACTCTACAGATTCAATGCAAATCCCATCAAAATTCTACTGATGTTCTTCACAGAACTGGGGCAGGGGGGACCCAAAAATTCATATGGGAATGCAAAAGACCACAACTACCCAAAGCGATCCTAATCAGAAAGAAGACTCCTGATGGTATCTCAGTACCTGACCTCAAATTATACTACAGAGCCATGGTGACGACAGCACGATACTGACATGTAGACCAGTCAAATAGAATGGAAAACTCCATAAATAAAGCCACATATCCATGACCACCAATGTTCCACATACACTAAAGAAGAGTCTATCCAACAGATGTTGCTGGTAAAACTATATCTATAATCTACATTTATATCTATAGGCTGATCTATAGATATGTGGACCAAAGACATTAATTTAAAAGCCAAAACGCTGAAACTACATGACTACACTTCAAGATATAGATACAGGCAAGGACTCTAATAACACAGGACATAGAACATTAACAAAGGAGACTACAGGAAATTAAAAAGTATACCATCCGCAGGGCAATCAGCTAGCCTACAGAACGTGCAAACATCTTTATTAGCTAACTATACCTAAAATGGGGTGGGGGTGGGGGAACTAATCTATAACTCCGTGCAAAAACACCAAAAAATCAAAAGTACTGATCAGTAAATAAACTGAACAGACAGTTCTCAAGAGAAGAAACACAAAATTGCTAATAATTTCTTCTTAATGTTCAACATAGCTACCCAGAAAATGCAAATTGAACTACTTTGAAATTCCACCTCACCCATTCAGAATGCTGTTATCAAGAAACTAGATGACAACAGGCACCAACCAAGGATGTGAGGAGAGAGGAGCATTCATCCCATGCTGGCTGGGGTGGGGTGTTGGGGGGTAAACTAGCACAGTGTCGGGAAAATTAGCAGAGCAGGCTCTTAAAAATTCATAATGGATCCAGTGAGATGGCTTGGTGTTGTAACTGCACTTCCCACACAAGCACAGTGACCTAAGCCCAATTCCTGGTACCCACAAAAAACTGATTTATTGATTGATTGATTGATTGATTGATTTTTGTATTACGCTTCAGTAGTCCCCATGCTCTTAGAGCAAGACCAGAGGCAGAGACAGGAGAGTTGCTCAGAAGCCACCCAGTTAGCCTGGGGGAGTACATAGACTGGCAGAAACAGCAAAGAAACTCTGCTTTGACAAGGTTTGGGAAGGGAGAACCAAACTCCTGAAAGATGTCCGCTGACCTCCGCATGCATACACATGCAAGATTAAAACCAACAATGGCAAAAAGAATGCTTTACTTTAAAAATAGAGCTTCCATACAACCCAGCTATACCAACTCCCAAGCATAGACCTGAAGGACTCTATATCTCGCTCTGTAGCCCTAACTCAAGACACCCGATCATCCTTGTTTACTGACGCCTTATTTGTTGTAATAGCAAGGAGATAGGAGCAGCCTAGATGTTCACTAACAGTTGGGCAATTTGTTAATAAAGATGCAGTATATATATGCGATGGAATTCATTTAATGCTAAATAAAAGTGAGATTTGCAAGAAAAGAGGTGAATCTGAATGTATTATATTAAGCTAGATAACCCATACTCAGACAAATACTGCATGTTCTCTCTCCAGGGCAGAGCTTAGCTTGTGTGTGTGTGTGTGTGTGTGTGTGTGTGTGTGTGTGTGTGTGTGTGTGTGTGCAGACCATGGGGAGGGGGGCAGATAAAGAGAGAGATGGTGAGGAAGGATGGGGGAGGGGGGAGTTGTGCTTATGTGACCTGGAAGGCAAAAGCGGGATTGTGGAGATGAACAGGCACAAGAGAGTAAAGAAATGGTAGAGGCAAGGAAAGGGAAAACCAACAAAAACTTTCATCTCAAAATGTCATACAATGAGCACAGTTCCATCTGCGAGCCGTGGTGCTAGACCGATCGTGACTAGGTCTCCACGCCCCAGCTCCTAGGCTTCTTCTGGAGTTTACATAACAGCAGAGAGGAAATGGCTACTGTGAATCCAGAGATTAAGTGGGATTCCCATCCTCCCAGCACAGTCGGGTAAAATGGAATAGTCACAATCCCCGGGAATCAGTGCTGTGTAGAGTTCTCTGAGGTGACATGTGGCCTGGGCAGCCAGTTTCCCTACCACTCTCACCCTCAGAAACAGTCTTCCAGATGGTAGCTCTGGCTTCCATTTCTCCATGACGTTTCCCGGGGCCGTTGTAGCGTACAAGAAACTGTGAGGATGTAAACATCCAGGGAGGGATGTGGTAGAGGGCAGCTGGTACACTGGGTGGACTCGGAAGCAAGTTCGGGATGGGGAGGTTGGACCAAAGCACGGAAAAACCAAGTGATGAGGAGGCACCCAGCAATAGATCAGGAAAGGCATGAGCGTGTGGTATTTTAAAAATATTTCAGAAGATCGGGAGATCCACACAGGCAAGCACTAATAGGGAAAGAAGATTGAGATCTATGGTGGTTTGGGGGTGTTTGGCCCAGGGAGTAGCACTATTAGGAGGTATGACCTTGTTGAAGTGGGTGTGGCCTTGTGGAGAGGGTGTGGCCTTGATGGAGTGGGCGTGGCCTTGTTGGAGTAGGTGTGTCACTGTGGGCATGGGCTTAGAGACCCTCCTCCTAACTGCCTGGTAGCCAGTCTTCTCTTAGCAGCCTTCAGATGAAGATGATGAACTCTCAGCTCCCCCTGCACCATGCCTGCCTGGATGCTGCCATGCCTGCCTGGATGATGATAATGGACTGAACCTCTGAACCTGTAAGCCAGCCTCAATTAAATGTCATCCTTATAGGAGTTGCCTTGGTCATGATGTCTGTTCACAGCAGTAAAACCCACACTAGAACAAGACCCAAGATTCAGGTATCATGTTTAGCCTTATGAAGATATACTGTGGCCCCAGCAGAGCAACCTGGTGATGTGGCTTGGGGGTGGGGAGGGAGAGGGGGTAAGGCAGGACGCCAAATGAGAAGGAGGTGGGAGATAGCCCTCTGCAAGAGAGAACAGGGATGTATGGGCAGAAAGAGAGGTGTGAACAATTTCACCTAACAGAGCACCATCAATCCAAACAAAAAGCAACAACGTGTCCCTGAGAGAAGCTTAGTAGGTGGGGGTCAGAAAAGGAGCATCTAAGGTCATGGGGGCCAGTGACCTGAGCCTCTCACTGGCCCTGACGCAAACACAGGATAAAGGGCTCTAACAAGATTACACTTGAGCCTGTGGCGTAGTTGGGGAGAGGCTATGCATTTGAAGGAGAGAAGGAAGGAGAAGGAAGGAGACTATAGAAGAAGGTGAAATTCTGTGGTCTCACATTGGTGAGTTTTATGTTAACTTGACCCAGGCTAGAGTCCTTGGAGAGTAAGGAGCCAGGGTGGAGAAAATACCTCTTTAAGAATGGACTGTAGGCAAACTTGTAGCGCATTAGTGATTGATGGGGGAGGGCCCAGCTCATTATGGGTGGAGCCGTATCTGGGCTCATCGACTTGGGTCCTATAAGAAGCAGGCAGAACAAGCCATGAGGAGCAAGCCAGTAAAAGCATCATTTCTCCATGATCTCTGTCTCACAGCTCACGCCAACACGTCCCTGTCCCTGAGTTCCTGCCCTGACTTCCTTCAGTGATAGACTATGGTATGGGAAGTGAGAGCTGAATAAACTCTTTCCTCATCAACTTGCTTTGGCCCACGGTATTTCATGTTAGCATCAGTAACCCTGAGATAGAAATATAAATTCTGGGTCTAAAGAGACCTGGGAGGGGGGGGGCACCTTCTCAAGACCTATTTCAATTTTTCCCCTGCTGTGGATTTCTGTGGAGTGAGTCACCTCTCCTGAGAACAAGAGACACAATATCCTCCACGATCAGCTCTCCTCTGAGTGGGTAAAATTGGGCCTCTCTGTGCCCACAATGTGCCAGGCATGGCCAAGATGGTATCATTACAATCTGAGTAGTCAATCAGGGAGCCTGGGGCACTTAGCATTCAGGTAACCAATGAGCAATCTGTAAAGAACACAATCCCCAAAATGTGCACTCAGCCCCTGAGAACAGCCAAATCATACAGCATTAACTGGTAGGTGAAATAGCTGCGCCTTTGGGCTGTGGTTGAATCACTACATGACTTTTTGGTACCAGCTCTAATGCCTCTACTCCTGGACACTGCGTGATACAGTGATGTCATGGGTGTTTAAGAACAGAAACCTCCGCACAGCTGGGGATCAGGACTTTCAGCCGAGATATGAAATAACTTTGTCACTGACTGGTCCTCCTTGGCTACAGATCTCCTCCACCTTGAAATGGAGGCCACTCTGTCTCTGGCTGACAGTTCCACTGTCCCTGAGGCCTCTCACCCTCCGTTGCAGGGACAGGGGGCAGGAGACATGGACTCGGGAGACATCAGGTGTCACAGCACAATCAGCTCTGATTGTAATGGAGTTGTCTTGTCACCCAGCAGGACCCTATTCCCAGGAGAGATCACATTCTAGGCAGTGGCTGGACCCAATGTAGTGGGATAGAGCTTATCATGGTGCTAAAGCTGGCCAGCACAGGTTCTGAGGGGTTAGCCAGCACCATCAGTGCAGACAGACTCTGGGGTGATGAGCAGCTCCAGTTAGGAGTCCCAGAGAAAGGAATGACAGCCTTCTGAAGTTACTAGGCTCCCCTTCTGGATAGCCATAGGATGGTTCTCCATAGCCCTGGTGTCTGCAGTTGTCATCAGTGGCCAAGCAGAGGACTAGGGTTTCCTGGGAGAAGACATGGCCTAGAAGTTACTAAAGAGAACACCCAGAGAAGCAGGCACACATGTTCTGGTCTGATAGAGACAGGCCCAGGACATTGCAACAGTGTGGCAAGAACACACTGGCTATATCTCATCAATTGTGGCTAGGAGGCACAAGGATGCCCATCTGAAACATCTACAAAGAGGAAAAGGACAGAGTCATCATAAAAGGAAGAGGAGAACTCAGGCTCTTATGGGTCACCCAGCAATACCCGGTGCTTCAGTATCCAAGCAGAGATGACAGGGGAGCTGCAGAGCGAGGTGTGGAAGAGGAAATGCAGTTCTCTATTGGGATGCTATGACAAACAAGAGCAAAACAGGGGCAGGCTGTGCCCCTGAGGTGTGTCCAGTTGGAGGGACGGACGGGGAGTACAGCGTTGCCCCTCCTCCAACCATGAATTCACCTATTTCCCTTGTCCCCCACTCAGCCTCCAGCATGCACTGTTTCTCCCTTAAGGGTGAGTCTGTGGGACTTCATTACCCAACTATGAAGATGTTTCTCTCTCAGTCCCTCCCTTCTGGGTCAAGGCTTGTGTGCCCCATGACTTCATATGTTCCCTCTCTTTCAGTTATGTTTAGAGAGACCTAGAGACCTGCCTCTGAATGTCCTATCTCCTGTTCTGTGGCCTTGACACATGACTGACCCCAAGTTATTGTGAGTGAGTGTACTGGCTGGTTTCATGTGTCAACTTGATGCAAGCTGGAGTTATCACAGAGAAAGGAGTCTCCCTTGAGGAAATGCCTCCATGAGATCAAGCTGTAAGGCACTTTCTCAATTAGTGATCAAGGGGAGAGGGCCTAACCCATTGTGGGTGGTGCCATCCCTGGACTGGGAGTCTTGGGTTCTATAGGAAAGCAAACTGAGTAAGTTAGGGGAAGCAAACCAGTAAGAAACATCCCTCCATGGCCTCTGCATCAGCTCCTGCTTCCTGACCTGCTTGAGTTCCAGCCCTGTCTTCCTTTGATGATGAACAGCAATGTCAGAAGTGTAAGCTGAATAAACCCTTTCCTCTCCAACTTGCTTCTTGGTCATGATGTTTTGTGCAGGAATGCAAACCCTGAGTAAGACAGTGACTATCCTACTAGCTAAGCGATCACCATCTTAAGGAGTCCAGCTGTGTGCCCCTTGCCACTGGCTCTCTGGCTACTTCACAGGACCCTCACCTGAGTGTCCAGCTTCTATCACCTGTTGTATACAGGTGCTGCCCTAACCACATGTGGTCCTTGGAGGAGAGCTAGATTGTATAGGCCAGGAGAGACTGGTGGGTACTCCATCTATCCAGCTATGGAGAAGCCCTCATGCATGATGGGTAAAGGCTTTACAGGCACAGCCTGTTGAGAGGAAAGGATACTGTACTGGGTAATGTCCTACCTCAACAAGAGCTTGGGCCATTTGAGAAGAGGGAACCTCACTTGAGAAAATGCCCCTACTAACGAAGACTGTGGACAAATCTATGGAACATGTTCTTGATTAATGATTGGTGTGGTTGGTCCCGGCTCACCTGGGCAGGTGGTCCTGGATGATGTAAAGAGGCAGGGTGGGCAACCTGTAAGAATTTAGTAAGCATCACTCCTCCGTGACCCCTTCATTTCCTACGTCCAGGAACCTGCATCAAGTTCCTGCCGTGACTTTCTGGACCACAATCGGAAAGCTGAAATAAACCCTTTCCTCCCCAGGCCACTTTTGCTCATCGTGTTTTATCAGTGTGATAGAAACCTCAGGACAAATATCCAGATCTCTGTAAGTGACCCCTCAGCTGGGCTCTGCAGTGAAGCCCAATGAGCTCCTAGGTTCCAACTTGGCGGATCAATGGCTGGGTCTGTCACTGGCACCTTAGAAGAGGTAGATGTTGCTGATGTCCCCTCAACGCCCCCAGGACAGGATTTTGGCAACAGATGGCCACTGAGAGGGCTGAGGTGACTAAAGAGAACTCAGAGAATATTGGGAGATGCAGAGGTCCTAGCCCCAGTCAAGTCAGAAAGGTGGCAGTGACCAAGGACATGAAAGATTAAAGAGGGGGGGTGACACTCTGGGGAGTGGTCATTGCCTGAAGGAGGTGCTGTTTGTGTTCACAGTTGTTGGCTGTGTCTACTGTGCCTCGCACAGCCTAGTTGGAGTGAGGAGTTGGGGACGCTGCCTTTCCCAGATTCCCTCATTGTGATGGGGATGAAGTGTTTTGGTTTTTGTTTTTTTTCCCAAGGGCCCCCAACAATGTGGGGCCAGGGACTACACTAATGAAGACACTCCCTTGGTGCCCTGCAAGCACCACCAGCTGCGGACTGTGAGTGCACGGGGGACAGAGCAAAGTCCATTCACGATTAAGGAGACTATGCAAATGAGAACATCTGTTCCTCGCCCGGAATGAGTCATCTTCTCCAAATGGCTCTACTTCATAAGCAACGACTTTCGCTTTAAATTTAATTTTGGCTTTCTAAAATCCCTGATGTGTTTGGTTCTTTTTTGCTTGTGTTTACCAGACTATTGGGGTTTTTATTTTCCTATACCTCACCCTCTGCTGCTCTGTTGTCTCATCCTTGGAAGGTTGTCCTGCTGTCAAAGATGTCTGCTGTGAGCCCAGCTCTACCCCTGCTGGGGGCCCTGACTCGCAGGTGCTGGTGCTGGGCCCAGTGCCGAAGAAAAATGACCTCAGAACAGGGGCAACAGCTGCCACCTGGGTGGAAATTCCAGCTCCTGCGTGGGCCAGAGATTGGCCTGGGGCTACAGTTGAATTGGTCATCCCCACTATTCACTACTGACTATCGTCTCCTGCACTGATTTCTGGAGGGCAGGTAGAAAAAGCAACTGTGAGCTCTTCCCTGTCTGGTATTAAGCCAGTCATCAGGTATAGACCTTCATGGGCTGTCTCTACAGAGACTACCTAACACTACCTCCTCTTCCTATTCCTCCTCCTCCTCCTCCTCCTCCTCTTCCTCCTCCTCCTCCCTCTTCCTTAGACCAAAATAAATGCCACAGTACTTAAAAAAATAGTTCCCAGCATCATGAAAATCACACTCTCAAAGCACACTCAAAGAGCCAGACCCCTTCTCCTTTCCTTAATTCTTCATCTGATGGTTTGTGGATTTTACTGTGTAACCACTGCTGTTTTGGTATTCCCCCCAAAGAAATAGCTATGAACAAAGTTTATAAGAACTGCTGGTGGGCGAGGGGAAAGATTATAGCCTGTGGAGAGGGAAGAGTGGCCATGGCTTTCATTTCATACGCTGGTTTCAAGCCCATCATAAGTACATTTCCACTTTGAAGGTGTAGAACCACTTAGCAGAGGGTCTGCCTAACTGCACATCACAGGAAGAAACACTGAGGCTCCAGCAAAGGAACCAAGCCATCCCAAGGCAGGCAGAGTCCAGTGGTTTACACACCAGGAATCCTGCACACCATGGGAATACCCAGCAGGGTGTCCCACCCTGATTTAGAGTCCTGGAAGGAGGAGTCAGTTTGTAGTAAGAGAAGGAACTGTGTAAGGCTTGGGGCAGGAGTGAAAGGCGTATTTGAAGGTGTCCAAACAAGGACAATGGGTGAAAACCGACCAGAAAGCTCTGTGTGCTTGGGAATTCTAAGACCTCTGGAGTTAGATCGGGGAAGTGATAAGATCCTATCTCCCGAATGCTGCCTGGAAGATGAACGGGTGGTGGGAACGCCCTCTAGGAGTCTTGGATAAAGGCAAAGAGAAGAACTTTGGAGGGAGGGGGGGCTTAGTTACCTTCCCTATTGCTGAGAGAAAAATACCTAGTAGAAGCAACTTCAGGGAGAGTTCATTTTGGCTTCTAATTCGAAGCTACCATCCACCATAGCCTGGAGACTACCGTGAAAGTAACTTGTGGTAGCTGGTCACATTGTACCCACAATCAAAAAGGGGAGTGAGGAATGTCCACGCTCAGCTAGATTTCTACGTTTTATTCAGCCCAGGAGTCAAGCTCAAGGAATTGTACCAAACATACTTTTAAGGCGGCTCCATCCAACTGAATTAACCAACCAAAATGACCCTCTTCACGGGAATGCGCAGAGGCTAAGCTAATCTAGATCCTGCATAGGTGTGCTGGGAGAATTCCTCCTAGGTGGTTCTAGACCTTGTTGACAATCCATTAAAAAAAAAAAATCAAAGAGGGTCCAGGGTGACTGTCTAGCATGAGAGTAGTAGTGAAAAAAATGACATCCATTGTAGAATAGTCTGCAGTGGAGAAAGAACAGGCCTGGGTAAACACGGTCTCTGTTCCCAACACATAGCATGAGCTGCATGAGTGTGTTACTGCCAGACAGCATCAAGTTGCTGACCTACATACAAGCATGGGCTCTCTTTCTATTTGTTTGAGTGTTGAACGCCTTTTAACTACAGTTGGTTTTCAGTGCATAGGTCTTGTGTTTCTCTTATTAGGTTAGGTCTTAGGGTTTCTACTGCTGTGCTAAAAACACCATGACCAAACCAACTTAGTGAGGGAAGGGTTGATTTCTGCTTACAGCTTGTAATCCAGGGAAGAATCTACAGGAACACAGAGCAGGAACCTATGGGCAGGAACTGAATAAGAGGCCATAGAAGAGTGCTGCTTGCTCCTCATGGTTTACTTAGACTGCTTCCTTATGTCATCCTGAACCACCAGCCTCCGGTGAAATTGCTCCCAGTAAGTTGGATCTTCCCAAATCAATCAATAAATAAATAAATAATAAAAATGTCCTACAGGCCTTCCCATAGGTCACTCCTGTGAAGGCATTCTTTCACTTGAGGCTCCCTCTTCACAGATGATTCCAGCTTGTGTCAAAAAAAAAGCACTGGCCTGCACATATGTATCTTTCTTATTTTTATCCTTTGATGCTACTGTAAGTAAAAATGCCTTAGCTCCATTTTCCTATGGTCCACTGCCAGTGTACAGAAATACAATCAACTGTATATGTGCGCCACCACAATGCTGAACTTGGCAGTTCTAATAGTTTTTAAATGTTTTCTTATATTGATGGTATGATTGGTGAATAGAAATTATTTGCTCATTTAAAAAATATCTTTATGTGCCTTATTTCTTTTCTTGTCTACAAGCCCTGGCTACAACCTCCAGTACGAGGCTAAACCAAAGTAGCAAAAGCAGAAGTCCTTGTCTCATTCCTTATTTCAAGGAATAAGTAGTCATTGTGACTCTAGCCCTTGCATTTTTATATGTATCCTTTATTGTGTAGAGAGAGAAAGCCTTCCTCTATTTCTAGACTGTTAACATTTTGTTGTTATTCTGTTTGTTTGGTTTGCTTGCTTGCTTGCTTGCTTGTTGTCTGTTTGCTTTTAACGATAAAAGGGTATTGGATTTTGTGGAATAATTTTTCTGATTTTTTTTTATACATTGACTTCTTTCTCATATCCCTTCCTGGGTCCTCCCTGATATTGTAATACTTTTACTGTGTAGCTGTATTCGCTTTGCTAATTGTTTGCTATGGCTTCATGTCTCTGTTCAGGAGACATATGGGTCCACAGTTTTCTTGTGGTCTCTTTGTGATGTAGGGACAAGAGTCGCAGGCATTGTTACAGAAGGGGCTGAAAAATGTTCTTCCCTCCTCTGTTTTCTGAAGCATTTTCTGAAGGACGGCTGTTCGCTGTTGCCTAGAGACATTCAGGGGTAGAGTTTTCTGTTGGACATAAGGGACTGGCACTTATAACAGACTGGAATTAGAGACAGTGTTTTGAGGCAGAGGAAACAGAAGTCATACCCAGCTTGAAAAGGAATGGGGGGGGTGCACAGCCATGCAGGGTGGATGATGTGGAGAAAGTGGTCAGCATCCAAACCAGCACATGGGGTCATGTTACCAGAGAGGGTTCCAGAGTAAAGATCAACCCCATACACAAAGGGAGGGTGTTGCTGACCTTGACTGGACCCCATGGTAGGAGCAGAGTCAGCTTGCACGGGTGGAAGAAGGATCTGAACACAGGTAATGGGGATCCTGGAGGCCCGGCTTTCCCGAAGGGGAATCGTTTCCTTTTATGCAGCCTGGTTTTCCAAATAGGATGATTGTAACTGGAATGCCACTTGGGTCCAGCAGCCAGTCCCCTCTGGTATGAGAGGGCCGACTTAAGTTGATCTTTTAAATTCCAGGTCACACACACACTTCTCTGGGTTTTTCCTGACAACCATGAGGGTCCCCGAAGCTCCTTGAAAGGACAGTGAGGAGTAGCTTACTTGGGTCATGGTTTTGATAAAGATTGACTCTGAGATATCCTCACAAAATGAGTTCCCACTGCTGAGGTCAGAGCTTCAACAGGCTCCGGGGGACAAGACTAGGAGCCCAGCTTAGTCCCAGACTAAGGTTCTGCTTTGAGGTCCCACTCTATTCCTATAGCTCCCCTGACAGAAGCTGGACATGCTAGCTCATTAATAAACCAGGGCATCCATAACTTGCCTGTTCAGGCATAACTAGATGAGCATAAATTAACCGATCGGCCTGACCACTTCCCCAGCTGATCACTGCACCGGGTCTTCCTATAAGGAAAACCATGCATGAAAATTCTCAGCAAAATGGTCCTCAGTTTGGCCCGGTGCCTGGTCCAACCCCCACCGGTCTCTCCAACCCCCAATCTAACTCCCACCCTTCTCCCTGGAAGGTTCGGTCTTGCTTTCTATAAGCACTTTGTGTAGGGTTATCTATCTCCTCCCACTTCCCATTGTGGGGTGGACGTGTACTTTTCAGAACCAGGTCCTTCTGGGTCTGTGTTTCTTCTTTGGCAGGAGGAGGCTGTGACATTGCTCCAGGAACACGAGGCGGCACGGGAAACCAAGCATGAGGAGATTCCACTCATTTATTCAGGCCTAGACATAGCCCACGGGGGCTGGCTGAAACGGAAGTCATGGCTTCCACTCAATCACTTTGATGGCTACTTCTGCTGCTCGCTGTATGGCCTCGTTTTTATGCGCCAGGAGGTAACGGAAGGTGGGAACATGGGACAGCAATAACTTACGGCCCTCAGGGGCTTCAGCCAGCATGGTGAGGGCTTTTGTGGCATTCAGACACACCTTGGTCTTGGAGTTGGTGCAAAGCAACTCCAGGAGTGGTTCGATAGCATTGGCATCCAGAGCTGCATATTTTCCTGTGGGCCACAGACACTGGGTTCCCCACACATCCACACTAAAGGGGCTGTCTCCCACTGTTCTGCTGGGGATGTCTTAGGAGCAATGCCACCTATACCCACCCTCTTCTCCACTCCCCTCCCCCACATTTTTTGCGACACTCTTCCACAGAGCATCTCCTTCTTCCTCTGCTTATTCAGTCCCCTATCCTGCAATCAGTCTTCATAAGACAGCATGCACAGTATTTTTAAAAGGGAAAAACAAAAAACAAAACAACCACATGTTTATGTGTCGGGTATGTATTGGGCAATTGCTCTGCACCGGGTACAAAGCACATATGGTAGGCACAAAGGTGCAGGTAATAGTAGAGCCTTCAAGATGCCCTTAGAGGAGGCTGGGCACTTGCCCTATGCCCCAAACGCTAACACATCCATCACAATTCTGCCTCTCCTGACAACTGTAGAGCCAAGACCTCTCTCCTCCATCATCCAGCTCAGGGTCTGATACAGGGTAAAGACTCAGACACCCATCTGGGAATGGATGACAGAGCCATACGTCCTGGTCTCTGTGTCTCTAGTCATTGGCTGAGGTCCAATGGGTTCCTGGCCTTCCAAGTCCTCCCTCATAAGCTTGGGCAGAGGTAACCTACAATGTGGAGACACATGGGGTACCCTGCTCGACACACACAGTCGAATTCCCTCGGTGAGGATAAATGATGGAAAGAAACTCCAGACTCTGAGAAAACTACAAGTTCTCCTCCTACATGACTCAAATTCTACTACTAGGGTCCAGGGGGGAGCTTCTGGGGGCCTCTCTATCTTTGGGAAACTCTGAAACGTACTGATTACAAAGCTGAGACCCACAGAGTCGTCAGGAAACGGAGAGGAAACAGAAAGCACAGAGGGTGGACCATTCAGGAATGCCAGATGGCTTTCAGATTTTGTGAGGGGGAAGACAGGAGAATGTCCCACCTCATCTGTCAGGTGTGGAGACTATGTTAGTCTCTCCCCTTGGCCATTGGTTGGGTGGCTCAGCCTCTGCCTGACTAGGAATCCTGGCCTTGGAGGTTAAGGGGATGATATATATATATATATATATATATATATATATATATATATATATATATTTCCCACAACTTGATATAAATAGTTTTGATCAAGAAACACATAGAAGTAAGAATGAAGAGATGGATCAGAGGTGAAGAGTAAGGTGTTGCTCTCACAAAGGACTTAAGTTCTGTTCCCAACACCGCATAGTGCATACATACACACACACCTACACTATATATATAATCACGAGTTCTAGGATCTACTTAGACCCAGGAATAAGAGAATCATAGACACCAAACTACTTGATCATGGTTCATAAGAGACCTGACCCTGAGGTGACATCTTTAGGCCAAAGAAAGGGCTTGATGTTGAGAGGCAGAGGTCCTGATGTGAGCGGCTTGTGAGAAGTCGCTGGCAGTCCACTGTGTCCCGGAAAATGAGTGAGGACTGGAATTTGGACCAAACCTCAAAAGGACTTTGATAATAAATCAAAAGTGGATTTGGATGGAGCCTTGAGGCCTGAGAGGTCACTACTTGACCCCTGACATGAGGAAGATACATCTGGAAAGCTCACTGTGGCTGCAGACAAGCTAGGGGAACCCACTCGTCCCTCCTGCCTGCACCTACCCAGCCTCGGGAACCCACAGGGCACCCTGGCCTTACCTTCAGTGGTCACTGTTGCGTGCATCAGAGCTCCGGCGGCATTCGCCTTCACCTCCTCATCTGTGTCTGACAACAGAGTCACCAGGATGGGAATGACATCATTCTTCCACACCTGATTCTTGCCATCCAACGGGATGCTGGGATAGAGAGAGGACAAATGGAGCTAAGGCCTAGGAATGTCCCAGGACACACGTAGAGATAGGACCTGTGTCGGGACTCTTACTGGTAGTCCTGGACTAGCCATGCTGGGACTAGCCATGACCAAGGCACTGAAGAACACCAGCATGGGAATATCTTGCTGGGGAAAGAGATAAAGAGGCCCAGAGGGAAGTGAGCTTCATTCTAAGCCTTGCTTGTAAATGAAGACATGCTCATCTTGGCTTCAACGTTATGGAAGAGAAAGACCCTCAAGGGTGTGACCCACAGCAAGGCTGTTCGGCTCCACCCGAGTTTGGACTCCTCACTAGGGAAGAACAGAGCTGCTCCACACAGCAGGGTGCAGCCTTATGCTGAGCCACAGCAGGTGAGGGCCTAACCTCTCCATTCCAGCATTGTAGAAAGTCCTGTAAATGAGAGTGATGAACTGCCCAAGAGTTTCTCAACCATGGGGGGACCAGCATTATCCCCTCCCCCAAAAGAGAGGGTTTTTCTGGCCAGGAGACTCTCCTCCCATGGTAATATCGCAGTGCACAAACAGCCCAACCAACAGACTTCAGCTGGGCTGAAGCTTGCTTGCTTCACTGCCCACAGGACTCTCATTTTGCAGAACTTTTTAACACCTCAAACACATAGGTATTTTATGGGAACGCTGTTTAGGAAACAGTTCTGGCAGCCACTTCTCTGGGATACTGTGATGCTATTGGCTTTCTAGGTTGGTCTCTACCCTGAGGCCATTTATCAAGGACGTGAAGTCCTAGGTCTACCTGCAGGGCTGTCCTGAGCTTATCTACTCAATGACTCAAGGCCAGTACTAGTCCAGACACAGAAGAAAGAGATGATTTAGCTGCCTCAGGACGAGAGGCTTTAGGAGCATGTGATCTAGCCCTTGGTCTGCATCCCCCATTGTGGGGGACACAAAATGGTAAGGGGTGGTGAGGGACACGGGTTGATGGGAGAGACCAGAGGAGCTGGGCAGAATCTATACTCTGCCCAGAGATTCACTGGATGGGGATCTCCAGGCAAAGACCTAATAGATGGGTGGGTCTGGGAATGTGCAGAATAATAAACATTCGGAACTAGCATCCCAAGCCCTGGGTCAGGCCCACCAGAAATACCAGATAGAAGGAAAGCTAGGACTTAGAGGATAGCAAGGCCTTCCCTCCCCCTCGCTCTGAGGGGATGTGGACAAGGGCAAAGTGTTCCCCTGGGACACAGGACTAATTGTTGAGATGTTCTGTGCTCCCTCAGTCTTCAGGCCAGGGTTTAGACTGCGATCCTACGTGAAAGTCAAGCAAGTGACTAGGTTTCATGCTTTCGTTTTTCCCACCTCTAAAGGCAGGAGTCCCCTTCCTTAACAATTGTCAAACTGTTGACTTTACTGGTGATGCCTGGAGTGTTTGCATACCTAGTTACCACCGGCAGTCATTATTATCGATGGAGTTCATCTGCTTGTCTTCCTCACAGAGAGGTGACCAGTTAGCTAGGTTTGTCCGGGATGGGAGTGAGAGAGAGTTCCTGGGATACAGGACAATCTCAGGCCAGACGCCACGGGTCACGCTTACTGGAAAGGACACTCTTCAGACCTAGTGACCTCTTTCCCCAGGACACAAGGGAGTTAGACAAAGGCTGCCTGGGTGCATGTCCTGTGACAGGCATGGCTAGGCGAAGCCCCACTGGCTGATCTACCGATAGGCCAGGAGCAAGTTCGGTGGCCTTCTCCAACCCTCAGCAGAAACTCAAGGAGGTGGCTCCTCGAGCCAACACAGAGCCAACACAGAGCAGACCTCACCTGATGGCAATGAGCGCCCGGGCGGCTTTGCTGCGGATTTCGGAGTTTTTGCTAAGGAGCTTCTCCTTAAAACAGGGCACGGCTTGGCTCTCTAGGGCCTCGGTGGCGTCCTCCTGAAGGCACAGCGCCAGAGTGTCCAAGATGATCTCCTGAATATGGTCCTCCTCCTTCTGCAGCTTCCGTACCAGCGAGGGGATCAGGCCACTCTGGACGATACCCTGGGCCCCTGCACGGCAGGAAGAGGCATTGAGGCTCCTTTTCCCCCTGCCCTGTCTAGGAGAGGACAGAATCGGGGAATGGGTGGGAGATTACAGATGCAGTGAGTCTAGAGTTAGACCTGAGAAAACGATCCCTGAGAAGGATAGAAATCTTTGCTACCTGTGCTCTGGCCCGGGGTGGGGGTGGGGGACGGGCATCGAAGGTAGATGGGTATAGTGGCCATGAGAAGCTGCAACTCACTGGGGCAGATCCAGGCATACAGAGACCCCCAGTCTTCCATACTGTTGTGGATCGGACATAAACTATCCCTAAAGGTTTATGTGGGGGTTTTTTTGGTTTTTTTTTTAAGATTTATTTATTATTATATGTAAGTACACTGGAGCTGTTTTCAGATACCCTAGAAGAAGGCATCAAATCTCATTACAGATGGTTGTGAGTCACCATGTGGTTGCTGGGATTTGAACTCAGGACCTTCGGAAGAGCAGTCAGTGCTCTTAACCGCTGAGCCATCTCTCCAGTCCGGTTTACGTGTTTTTAAAGACTCTATCCCCACCAAGTGCTTCAGTTGAGCAGGTCGCTAGGGCCGTGCCTTTGAAAACTGTCTTATTCCCAACCACCACTTCTTCCCCTCCCTCCTTCTTTTTCTCCCTCCCTCTCCTTTTTTTCTCTCTCTTCCTCTTTCCTCCTTCTCTATCTACCCAACCTGCCCATAAGGTGAGCATCTCTGCTCCACCACAGCTGCTACCATGGCGCTACTGCTACCAAGAAGCCACATGAACATGGACTAAAGCCTAGGAGACCATGAGTCGAAATAAATCATCCTTCCTTATGATAACTTGTATATGCTCGGCCCAGGGAGTGACATTATTAGATGGTGTGGTCTTGTTGGAGTAGCTGTGGCCTTGCTGGAGTGGGTGGGGCCTTGTTGGAGTAGATGTGTCACTGTGGGCATGGACTTAGAGACCCTCACCCCAGTTGCCTGGGAGTCAGTCTTCTGCTAGCAGCCTTCAGATGAAGATGTAGAACTCTCTGCTCCTCCTGTACCATGCCTGCCTGGATGCTGCCATGTTCCTGCCTTGATGATACTGGACTCAACCTTTGAACCTGTAACCAACCTTTGAGCCAGCCCCAATTGAACATTGTCCTTTATAAGACTTGCCTTGGTCACTGTGTGTCTTCACAGCAATTTAAAAAACAAAACAAAAACAAAAACCCTAAGACATTCCTTTACATTGATTTTTTTTTAACTCACGTATTCTGTCATACATAAAGGGAAATTAACTAAATTTCCTCCAGAGCAGTGGGGAAGCGTTGGGCCTCCTTTTACATCCAAACTATGCCAAAAGTTGCTGGAGTCTGAGACAGAAACAGTATCTCCTGCCCGCAAAAGATCTACATCCCCATCTGGAAATGACAGGAATCCAAGACTCTGGCCAGCGTTTCTTTTTGAAATACCTTTGGCCGTGCAGGAAGCAGGACTGTACTGGCTTCTTTTACAGGACTGTGCGGCTTTCACTGCTGTGACTACACCCCTAACAGGGGCTATGTGCTCTGGAGGAGGAGTTCACCCCCGGCAGGGGAGGTACGGCAATGGGTGGCTCCATAGCAATGGAAGCTAAAGCTGGGATCTTTTACCAGCTCAGTTTCTGCAGAAGAGAATGAACATGCTGGACAGTAATGGGGGGGGGGGGGGGAACAGGCTATAAACTTTAAGGTATACCCCAGCTGATGCACTTCCTCCAGCCAGGCTCTGCCTCCTAAAGGTTCCACAACCTCCCTAAGACAGTGTCACTATCTTGAGACCAAGAGTTCAGTCACATGAACCTGTGGTGGTGGTGGTGGTGGGGGGGGGTTATAACCAAACCACAGGGTACAGATGCTAGAAGCACAGTGATAGGGGACACCCAATAAACAGGACCTACCCCTCTCCTTTTGGAGAACCCAGAATAGGACCCAGATGGCGCCCGGAAAGTCCCAGGCTATCAGAGCACCCTTCCCAATTCACAGCAATGAAAAGGAACAAAGGGGAGCTCTCTTTCCTGCCGCCCAAGGGCCACCTGTGACTGCTTGCTGCCTGGCAGCCAGTCCCTCTGCCAGGCCTCTCCAGCAGCCCACTGTGCCCACTACAAAGCCTCCCATTGCCCCTGAGGAGACGGCCACCAGCAGACATCTCTCTTTTGGCCTCCTCAGCTAAACCCTCTAATTTACTCTAGAGAGGCAAATGAACAGGTTAATTAGCCTAAAGGTCTCTCAGTGCCAATTAGCACCGGGGAATTTCCTCTTTGAGGGCATCACCCCGGCTTTCCCTCCCAGGTCCCTGAGGATTTCAGATGGCAGGTGACTGTGGCGATGGGGTGGAGGGGCAGGGCAGGGATCCCAGGAGCAGTCACTGCTCCTCCTGTTCCCAGATGACCAATGGTTCCTGTTGCTGCTCTCCAGTTTCTCCCTGGGGTGATTCTACCTATTCTTGCTCAAGGGCAGCTCCCGGAAGCTGCTTCCCCGACTGCTTCAAGTGAACTGGGTTTGGTTGGTTAGTTTGCTTGCTTGCTTGCTTGCTTTATTTCCCACCCAGACTCCCAAAGTTTCCATTTGACATCTAAGTGTATCTTTTTCCCTGGCTGGGTGACTTTGAACCTATTACTGAATCTCTGAGCCTGCTTTCCTCAGTACCGAAATGGCCTCAGTGTTAAACGCCAGTAGAAGCTATGCATCCCCTTGACTGGCACTTGATTCTGCCCTAACTCTGCCTCTGGGGCTAAGCTTCCCGGGAAATCCCAGGGGCTGATGTCCTTGCTGCCTGAGACTACTGTCTTGAGTCGAGACAGATGCCTGCTAAGGGAAGGACAAAGTGAAGTGAGGCCGGAAAAGTTATAATTTTAGAGGCGATCTCCTTGCTTCTATCTAGCCCCCTTCCTTGGTAAGAGACTGAGGCCCAGAGAGCAAGGTCCAACACCAAAGGATAGCCAGCAAAGCATCTGTCTCTAAGCAGCAAAACCAAGACTCATTCTGAGACAGAGGGGAAAATTTAAAACTAAAGTTTGTGCCTGGAAGTGTCTTTTCTGCTCATTTACATTGTTGCTTTTCAGCTAAGAAGACAAGAGGCAGGCCTGGATATTTATAACTAACCCAGGTGCAGTCTGACATGTTAAGAGGGGGGGAATACATGGACCCCAAGGAAAACATAATGCAGAAACCCACCCTGTTGCCACAGCCTGAGAATCAGTGAGTGTTGGGGGATAGGGATAGGTGGAGCACAGAAAGGAGCCAGCCAGGACAGATGCCATCCCTCAAGGACAGGTCCTGGATAGCTGAAGCTCCAGAGAGGAGCAGGATGCCCCCTGCCCACAGTGGAGAAGCAGGAAGGCTAGCAGAGGACCAGCTAGGTTCAAATCAATAGGGAATAAATGTCCCTGAAATTTTATTTATTTTGTTGTTGTTGTTGTTGTTGTTGTTGTTGCAACAGGCTCTAGCCAGCACTAGACCTTGTAGACTGACTCTGGGGCCTGTTCCTCTTTTCTCTATTCGAGGTTTTCGTTATCTGACTATTCTCAACAACACAGCTCACAGAGTCTGTGAGCCCATGCCCCTCTCAACTGCTACTCCTCCCCTGCCTCCTCGGTAGAAAACTAATCTTAAACTTTTCTCTGCTGGCTCTTAAGCCAACCTCCTCAATCTTACTAAAAGGCCATTAGCTAGCTGTGACTGTTCCTAGTAGTCTTGCAGGTTTGATAGGCGCCAGTGTGCACAAGTTAGCCTTTCGAAAGGTTCTCGCTGAACCTCACGTCCCTTCATGCCCACCCTGGAACTCACCTCTCTCTGATATCCTTGCTCAGCCCAAGCATTTTTCTTCAAAAAGCTAGCCCACTGTTCATTGCTCTCCTTTCTATATGCTCCGGAAGCCCCACTGGATTGCCATAACGACATAGCTACAAGAACGAATGATCATGCTTTCTACATGCCCTGCCTCCGCTTTACAGCTTCCAGTGTCTTCTTTTTATTATTATTATTATTAGTAGTAGTAGTAGTAGTATTTTATTTATTTACATTTCAATTATTGTCCCCTGTCCGGATCCCCCCTCTAAGAACACTCCCACCCCCTTCCCACCCCCACTCACCCACTCCCACCTCACCCTTCCAAAGTCTTCTAAAAAGGTGAAAGCTATATTTTATAAGTATGCAAAGCGTGGAGGCCACCAGTAAAAGACCACATGAGACAAAAGCCTCTCACTTTGTGGTAGTTGCCAATGTCAGGTCCAGCAGACCCCAAACAGCCCAGGTAGACTGTCTAGGGACTAGCCTCTGCTCCCTCGCCTGGAATATTGTAAGTTCCATTGGAAATTCAATTGCCAAATGTAATTCCTACATTGGTTTTATCCTCTGCAGAAAGCTGAACTCTGACCCCTGAACCTGCTGCAGAAACTGCCTCTGCCCAGCCTAAATCACTTGCTAAGGTGTATTTCCTACATGTATTAACCCTCTGAAGAGTCGATAGTACAGTTTTTGACAGATTAGGAGACTGTCAGCCAGGTTCCAGTGACAGACTGGCTGCACAGCCGGATGAGTTGGTGGAAATGTTCTTCAGCCATTAGCAAAAGTCCTTCGGTCCTTATTGGTCACTGTAGCAAGACAGGTGTTTTGATTTGCTTCAGTAGTACCCATAACCAGTATCTGGTCCCATCCCTAAAAGTTTAGGCAGCCCTTTCACAGGTGGGCTGTCTACCTGGGGTATGCAGTACAACAGTCAGCCACTGCACAACAGAGGAGACAGTCCCAGGAAAACGGTGTGATTGTTGTCCTGCCTCTGGAGCATCTAGCTGGCAAGCACCAACATTATCGTCATGGCTCCCCATCTCATCCTGGGCTCTAAGGCATATATGCTTTAAGTTACAAGAATGGAGAAGGCAGAGAGGCACTACTGTGGTGGCCCCTGGCCTGAGTCTTTCTTGTACAGGAGTAAGGTACTACCAGCCAAGACACACACACGGACTCCTCCAGATGAGAACAGAATCTCACAGCTAGGTTCGTTTGTCAAAGATCTGATGTCTCCTGGGGAGTTTCCAAAGAGGTCAGGGGCTTCATTGATCTGGAACCCTTCGGCTTCTCTCTGTTGCGGGGGTCGACTCCCAGAAGTGCCCCTACATGCTAAAAAAGGAGAGCAGAAGAGAGGGCGAACCATATGCTGCGAAATCTCGCCAGCTTAACCCATCAGGGTTTTCTCGCGCCCTAAAGGATTGACATTATCCAAGGAAGCCTGGACGACAGCACCTTGCAAAAAGACATTGTAGGAGAATAGGTTGCCAGGGCTGAGTTCGAACCCCATTTGAGGTAGGGCAGGAAAGCCAGCGTGCAAGGAACCGGGGCTACACTGCTCTGAAGGTGGGTTTCCCAAGATGCTAGAAGTAGCTTCGGGAAGGCTCGGCGCAGTGCAGTGCCACAGTAGCTGGAGCCAGCAGCGCGTGCGGTAAGGCGGCGCGCGCACAGCCGCGCCCCGCCCCTGTCTGTCGTTATTGGACTACTCGCACGTCCGTCGGCAGTTATCGCCCAATGGGAAACGAGCCGGAGCTAGTGGTCGGGCGGCAGCGCGTGGTGCGGGGCAGACAAGCGGCAGACCCCGCCCGCGGTTGGCCTGGCAACGGACTGCGCTCGCGACTCCGCCCCCTGCCGGCGGCAGCGCGGTGCGGGGCGGGTGGACCCGCTTGCAGGCGGCGCGGGAGGGCGGAGGAGGGAGCCAGGGCGGCGGAGCGTGTGTGCCACCCGCGGACCGGTCACGTCCTCGCGCGGCCGTCGGCACCCGCTTCGTGCAGAACCAGGGCGCCACAGCCCTACGCTCGCGGCCCCGCCCCGCCGGGTGCAGCTCGACCGACGCACGAAGCCGCGCCCGGGAGGTGAGTGAGTGAGCGCACCAGCGGCCCCGGCGCGCACAGCTGAACCCGGGGCTGGGGGCGCGGCTGGGGCGCACCCCACCCCCACCCGGGTCGGGGCCTGGGGCCTTTGTGCTGGGGACCCGAGATCTATAGGGCTAGGGGTGCAGAGGCAGGGATGCCCCTCCGGGTAGGAGAGCCGCGAGGGTGGGGTTGTCTGCTAGGTGGGCAGGGGGTGGCTATGGCCCAGACAGGTGCCTTGGGAGGGAGGAGCGGCAGCCCAGTAACCCTTGGAAGGGGTGGCTGCCGCCTGACGAGATTGGGCAGGGGGTGCAGAGGATGGATGATGTGGGACCACTGCACGCCCTGAGCGGGTGCGGAGTGCAGGCGGGCGACCTGCGGGAGCGACGCCAGGCGGGGGTCTCTCTCCGGGGGTCCAGGGGTTCAGGCAGCCGCAGGTGTCAGGAGCTTGGCCTTGGGTAAAAAAACAAAAAACAAAAACGGGAAGAGAGGGCCCTGAGGCCCGGTACAACAGCTCGCTGTTCTCGGTCATCGCTCTTGCAACGGAGCAGGTTCCTTGGAGGCATTTGGAGCCAGAGATGAGTATCGACCTGCTGCGATTGTAATGTGTTCCTGGCTCAATATTTTTTCCCTTAAAAGGCGGTGGGGTGTTTGGGGAGGGGTGTGAGGGCCTCTGCTCCGGATCCTGCAGTGAATCTTTGGGGGCTCTGCCTTTAGGGAGGTGCTGAGCCTATCTGGATGGAGGATGGCAGGAATCTGCCTAGGCCGAGAATTGGGGATCCTGTTACAGAGAGGAGGATGGGAAAGCAATGCCAAGTGAGACCAGGGTTCCCTGGAGTGTGAGTCTCAGGGTGGAGGGACCAACCTGGTAACGATGTCGCCTTGTCTGTGGAGGAGATTGGGGCAGGACCCTGAGCCTTGACACTCTTTTCTGCCCAAGTGGTTTCTTAGCACTGGGAATCACCATCTAGGTCTGCTAACCTGGCCCCTGTCTAGAGGAAGCTGCTTGGCCAGATTCAATTAAGCAAACATTTACTGAGTACTGGCTCCCCTAGGGCCTGGTGCTAAGGTGGAAGGGTGGGAGTGGACTGGGCCAATCCTCCCAGGACTGATTCACCTTCCTCTGGGGGAAATAGGGCTGTGCTCTGATAACCAGGCCTTCCTTCGGTGCAGTGCAGGGGGGCTTGGGAGGGGCCTGGGAGAGAGATACCCCGGGCTCAGGTCAGACCTGCCTATGGGCAATGTAACGTTTGAACTGGAGCTTGAAGGACACAGGCAGGGTCAGAATGGGCAATGTGGGCAGAGGGAAGAGAATGAATGGAGAGAGAGGCCCAGGAACTTGGGCAGCTGGCTGGGTTGGGAAGGAGCAGGGGAGGGATATTGAGGGAGGGAGGAGTCAGGACATGGATGAGGGAGGGGTGGGTGAAAGGCCAGGAAAAGCACAGGAAGGGAAATGGGCAGAGGCACACCATGGCTGTCTGACCATGTTTGTGGGGCTGTCTCGGTGGAGACCACAGCCTCCGTGTCTATAAAAGGGAAGGTTCTGTGACCCCTGGAGCAGAGTTGTGTTAGAGAAAGAACTTCAGAGACCAGAGAGGTCTCCTGGCCACCTGGGACTGCCCTTGCAAGGCACCTTGTTCCTGGCAGAGCCAAGGGCCCTGGGTAACCAACCCACCCAGCCCCCTGCCCAGCCAAGATGAAGTCACCTGCTTTGAAGGAGACAGTGTTTTTAGCTGGTGAGTCTGGAGTTGGGAAGGTTTGAAGAAAAAAAATGACTCAGGTAGGAAGGGCCATTGAGGGGACCCAGGAGGCTACAGAGGGCTGTCCCGTGCTTGGATAAAACAGCACCTCTTCCATTTGCCTTCTCTAGACATGAAGAGATGCTTGCATTTGCTGTAAAACTCTTCCTGTGTGTTCCTCTAACAGATGCTTTCCTTTTTATGAGACAGGCTGTGAATAGACATAGTTCTTCCCCCATAGAAGGCCGATGTCACCTTCTGCCCTAGCTCTAGCTACTCCCTTCTTCCCAGAGATGGTTTTGGTTTCTCTCAGAAGGGCCTGGTTCTTACTCATCCTGGTAGTGTGCCCATCATCAAAGATAGACATGTGCACACACACATGCACGTGCACACACAGACACACACACAAACACCCCTCCTCCACACACATACACACAGGATATTGGCTGAGGCTCAGGGTGCCCCAGCAAGAACACAGCCCACCTTCCCTAATGAAATACATGGTCTGTGCTTCTTGCCTGGCCCAGTCCAGGGACCTGCCATGGAACTCAGGGTTTGAAGCCTAGAGAATAGATTCTTAATTCTCTTGTTCCCAACCTCCTAGACCTTTTGGTACCTTTAAAAAAAAAAAGTATCTCATCTGTACCTCAAGAGATCCTGCGGATCCCATGGGGGGTCCAGCAGTATCTGGATGACTAAATACAGGCACCGATACCAAGATGCCCCTGCAGAGAAGCTGCTGAGAAGGAGTCTTCTTGCAGATGATCTGAGAGTGTATCCTCAGTCTAGCTAGTCTGAGTGCTCATACATGCGCACACAAGTGTGTGTGTGTGTGTGTGTGTGTGTGTGTGTGTGCGTGCGCGCGCGCCCGCATGTGTGCACTCACACACTTCCTCTCCTGGAGGCAAGGACTGAGTATGCTTTTGCCGTCCCATAAAAAAAAAAAAAAAAAAAAAAAAAAACTCACAAGACTAAAAAATACTGGATGGCTGCAGAAGTGGGCTAGCTGCTGCTGACTACGCCTTACTCATGGAAACCCTGCAGGAAGCAGATAGCCCATTGCTCTCCCAAAGCCCCCAGGAAGGAAACCTGGGGCCATGCAAGCCTGGGGCAGCCTGTGAGTCCTGCTCTTGACTTAAAGGAACATGAAATAAAAGTGTCCAGGGCAGACACTCAAAGTTAGCTACAGGCAGGCCGAGGCTACACTGCACTCTATGTAGCCTGAGGAGGGCCAAGGAGTACGCAGGCTCTTGTGCCCTAGAGCCATTAAGCAAGAACTGTAGGCATCAGAAGCCATGGGGACAGGCCCTGGTCCTGTTGCCTCTGGTCCAGACCCATCTTCACTGAGCTTTTTTGTCCTCATCTGTAAAGAACTGAGGATGTTGTCCCTGGTCCCCACATCAGCCGTCCACTTTAATGTGTCTACACTGGAGAGAGAGCTCAAGAGAAGAGGCAGCAGGGTGGCAAGTTTGATGCCTGCCTGAGCAAGACCTTGTCTCAAAAATCAGAAGTGGAGTGGGGTGGGGAAGTGGAGGTGGGGAGCGGGAGGCTGGGGAAGAGAGTTGAAGTCAGAAAAGTGCTTGCCAGTCAAGCGTGAGGATCTGAATTCCATCCCTGGGACACACGTAAATAAGCCAGGTGGTGAAACCCCAGTGTTGAGGATGGAGAGTAGAACTGGGCAGGTCCCTGGGACTTACTAACCCTCCAGCATAGTCTAACCAGGCCAAGCGAGAGAAACTAAGGCAGGCATCAGACAAGGCTGTTCTCTGGCCTACACACACACACACACACACACACACACACACACACACAAACACCCCACATATACATAAACACATATACATGAGAAGGAAGGGTGAGAGCCCAATGTAGGCATAAGGGTAGGGTCTTAAGACTGCATCAGGTAAGTCTCACATGCCGACCTGGGCAGCTTAGAACAGAGGAGGAAGCAGAACCCATTGGCACTTTTAGAAGTTTTCTGCTGTCCTGGGTCTATAAGCCCACAGTGGGAGAGAACCATTAAACATGGGTGATCCCTTGGCTTCATCCCCATTACCAAGAACTCAATGATCCTGTAAATAAAATAAAAGCAGGCTGGGCTAGGAGGGGACCCTGAAGCCGCTTGGGGTCTGGGCAGTATTTCAACTGAGAGGCTGCTAACCCTGTAAGGGGAGGGGGGCCATAGAAGAGGCGATGAGGGGCTGTGACTCAGGTGGCAGCTTTGGGGTTTTATCTGAGCCACTAGAAGGATACAGCTGGCCCTGTAAGGGAGGCGGCTCGTGAAGATCCCTTCTAGAGGAAGGGACTGGGGGGGGGGGGAGACACTGGATCTGAGAGTCTGACCCTAATGTGGTCAGAGCAAAGTCAGGGGTGACAGCCTAGAGTCCTTGGCGTCTGAGTGTTCAGGAAGCCGTGGAGCCAATGAGGTCACTGGGGTTCCAAGGAAGACAGGTCCCCAGAGGATGAAGCTCAGGTTGGAGAGCTGGCAGATGCGCAAGGTGGGAAGACCATTGTGACTGGCCTTTTAGGAAGCTGGAGAAGGCATTCTGGACGGGGAGGGGTCTCTGTAGTAAGCACTGGGGTTGGAGCATCGCGGGATGCTCTGGCTACACAGTTCATTGTGGCCTTGGTAAGAAATTAAGCATTTCAAAATGGCCACAGTGTGGCTTTAGACCTGACAGAGGGCCCTGTGTAACCACCTGTTCTTATGCCCGTAAAGCCAGCCTACTTATGGGGACATACGGGGACAGTGCTAAGACCATAGTGGGCGGAGAGAGAGAGAGAGCTGACAGGTAAGACTGTGATATGCTGACCTCCCTCCCTCTCTTCTCCATTCTCCCGGGTGGTCAGATAAACTGAGTGGGGTCAGTCAGAGGCAGGGTTACCTGTGAGCCTGTCTTTCATCTCCTGGCCAGGGATCCCAAAGCCACACGTTGAGAATTGTTCCCGTGAGCTACCATTTCTCCTCCCTGTGTCTCTTGGTCCTCAGTGGCCAGTAGCCACCCGGACAGCAGGTAGCAGGAAATATGTCTCGGAGCCCAGCCGCTATCAAGACACTGGGCAAGTGTGACTGGAGGCTCCATACAGCTGGTCCCTCCCTGGGTTTGACTCTTTTTTTTTTTTTTTTCTTTTTCCTACAGAAGCCTGCTACATCACAGAGTTTTGAGTTATTCGCTTCTAAATTAAGGTCTATCTCTCTTTTAAGAGGTGTCCCTGGAGATTCCATCAAGAAGTGCTAGGAAGCTAGACTGTCAAAAGCCACAGTGCGGGGAGGGGACTTTCAGTGTCAAACCCAAAATTCCTTCTAGCAGAATCCAACCAGAAGCGCATCCTGCCCGTAGGGCTCTTGAGGGGCCATGCTCTTGCCGCTAGGCTGTGGTCAAAGCAAGCCTTTGAGAGGGAGACCCCTGCTTCTAGGATGGAGAACTGCCAAGATGAGAATCCTGAGTGGGCCTGGCTTGAATCCTGATCCCTCAGAGAAGGTACCCCTGTGAGCCATGGGTGTCGTGGTCCTTTGCTGGGTTGGGTTGGAGGGGTGTAGACTGATGTCTGCATTTCCCTAGAACCCAGACATAGACATTCCCAAGGAGGACACACCAAATCTGTCCTGAATTTCACAGCCAGGTGCCTTCTAGCGGCCAGGATAGGGTCCTCTCCCCTCACAATCAGTGTTACAGAGGAGGGACCTGGTTCTTAGCATCAGTTTTAGTTGAGGAGGCTGAGACCTGACTTTGGTGGGGAGGGGTGCTTTCCCTGGTGCCTCAGTAGACCCTAGAAGCCACCTAATTGGACAAACCATGGTCAGGAAGGGCATTAAGGAACCTGAGGTTCTCAGCAGCGTCCTCCTCAGTAGACTGGCTTCATCTCCCCAGTTGGTCACAGGAAGCATGCTAGAGGCTACCTGCCTGGATCTGTGCACCTGCTCCCGCCAGCTCTCAGGGCTATGGCCTCTTGCTCCAACCAGAGCGGTGGGCTGCAGCAAGCCCTGGGCGTTTTCCGCCTGACCCTTCTGCTCCAGATCCATGGCTGGTGAGGGGTGTGTGGGTCCTGTCTTTAGCCCTTTAACCCCTTTGGGCCTCAGTTTCTTTCTCTCTCAAGGGATGACAGAAGTTAGTGCACCGGGAGGTTGCTTGCTTGCTAATACTAGGGCTCCACCCCTGCGGGGGAGCTGAGGGTCCTGCCGCCAGGTTGGTCACTCAGTTGAGGAAGCCTGAGAGCTAGCCTCCTCACCACCCTCTCTCTGCTGCCTTGGATCCTGCCTGAAAAGAATTGTTCTCGGCTAACTGCGGGGATGTTCTGGCACTGCAGGCCAGGTTTCTCCACAGGGCAGAGTGGGCCTCACAGTTGCCGTTGTTCTTACACAGGGCCACACACAGGGAGGATTTCCACATCCATGACCCATGCTTACTGGAGGCTCGCTATAGCCTTATTCACATCCCAGGCGTGCGGCTGGGCTCCTCCTGCTTCTGTCTCCCCTTGGCAGTCGCCACAGTCTGACCTACTTGTTTCCTTTACTTGTCTCGGTTGTTTATTATTTCTTGGGTCCGGATGAAAGATGTGTGCGTGTGGACTGTTTTTGTCCTCACCTATGAGAAAGTGGCCCAGCGAGTCTGTCCGTGAGTCTGTCCGTGAGGAACGACCCCTGGAGAGCAGATGCACTGCTAAACCCCCCACCTTGGAGTCCCTTTCTTTGCAGAGGGTTGGTGAGTGCTAACTGGTATGGAGGATGGTGGCCCCAGCTTAGCTCTCTGCTCCTAAGAGTCAGACCTGGGTCTCTGTCACACGCCGGCCATCTGTGTGAGCTGAATCAGAACAGGGCCCGTAAACTTAGGCGGGTCCAGAAGAGGGCTGCGAGACCGAGCAAGGAGCGGAGGGGAACAGGTGGATATAAGGGGCTGCTTTTCACCTTCCAAATAGCAAAGAGGAGGAAGGGGCCTTCACAAAGAACCAGGACTCAAGAACTCATCTGGAGACGTTTGGGGAGCCGGCGAGATGATGGGTATCTTGCGAAAAGGCAAGGGCAGGAATCTGCAGGTCAGTTGGCTGGCTTCTGACCCTGAGTCAGACACCTCAGACTGACACCTGGCCCCTTGGTGAAGTGGCTGTGTGTGGGACCTTGATCAGACGGGAAGTGGAATTGATGTGGAAGTAGTGTGCAGGAGATGCATCCCTGGGAAGCCGTTGTAAGGGGATGAAGCGAGATCCTGACGGAAAGAAAGTGATGTAGTCAAAGGCTTAGTGGCCTTTCCAGGCCCCAAATCCAGAGACAGCCTATCAGGTCAGGGCAACGGGGCTTCTGGGAGCAAGAGAAGCCTGTGACACATCACACACAGATCCAGAGACAGCCTATCAGGTCAGGGCAACGGGGCTTCTGGGAGCAAGAGAAGCCTGTGACACATCACACACAGATCCAGAGACAGCCTATCAGGTCAGGGCAACGGGGCTGCTGGGAGCAAGAGAAGCCTGTGACACATCACACACACACACACACACACGACACACACCACCATGCTACCTCCCAGTACTAGGGGTAGAACCCAGGTCTTGCACATACCAAGCCTTCCCGTACACTAGTCAAGAACTCTACAACTAAGCTGCCACACCAGACCTCCTCTTTTTAAAAAAAAAAAAAAAAAAAAAGTCAAAGGGTCTGGGCTGAGCCAGGGGTGCAGAAGGTTGACGGTTCCTCGCCTGGATTCAGAGTGGCTGCCTAAAGAACACTGTGGTGAAGAGGATTCTAAGGCTGTGTCCTGCTCGGGGAAGTAGCCATGGTTGGTTAGTGATAACTGTGAGAAGTTCACCAGCAGGGTTGAAAGTCCTTGCCAGCAGCTGGCCAGCCCACTTACTACAGTCCGTCTGTTGTTTGTCAGCTTTACCTCATCAACATATCTCCTCACTTCAGAGTGTGTGGCCTGGACCCCATCATTGCCCTCCCCCAGGGAAGGGCTCGTTTCCTTCACCAGCACACTCTTCTCATTGGCGTCTGAAGACTCGGAGCAGCTTGGCCATTGATGCTGACTGTCCCTTCTCTCAACTGATGGATTGCCTCCTCCCTGCCTCCTAACAGCCTTGCTATTTAGACTATGTGAATGAATGAATGAATGAATGAATGAATGAATGAAGAGTAGCAAATGAGAGAGGCTACTTAGCAAGGTTAAGCTCCTCCGGGGCATAAGTCTCCTTCCATCGTGGAACCCCAAGAAGCCTGCCTGTTTGTGTGGACCAGGTGACCATGGGAAGAGAACACCACACTGTGGACCTTGACGGGGCGTGTTACAGGAGTAGGAACAACATGGGAGAAGTGGGTGGAGTGACCAGAGAAGGACAAGGTGCTCCCCAGACTCCCCAGACTCGGAGGCTCGGGGTTCCCACCTGACCCATGTAGTGGCCCCCCGGGGGTAGAAATGAGAAAACCCTCCAAGTTGCTGGGGGAATCCTCTGAAGGTTCTCCTAGATGAAGGCTGGCAAGATGGATTTATAATCCAGCAGGTCCTGAGATGGTCGTGTCCCCTTCTGCCCTGTACCCATGCTGGGGTTGGCTGGGCAGAGCTAGATGAGAGGGAGGCACTGGGCCAGGAGGGTGGGGTGCTGACTGAGGACCTGCCCCTGCATCTCCCCCCTCCGCCAGCTCCACTCTGTGTGGCACATCCCTATTGGCCTTACTTGCCACAGTTGTGTGGGACCTCAGACCTATCCCCCTGCCCCTCTTGCCCTGTGGACTGGCTTCTGGGAGCCTCCCATCCATTCTCGCCAGTGAGTATGGATGCCACTGTCCCCAGGCCAGGCATTCCCTGCAGTGGAGCCCCCCCCCACACTCTGGTACCTCTGACAGGCATGGCAAACATATTTCTTGATAAATGCTGGGAAGAAAAAATAATTAGAGTGTTGCCTCCATTATCCAATTTCTGATTAATCAAACTCTCTTTGTCCTCGGCCAAAATCTATTCATTTCCCTTAAACACTGGGCTGGTGCCAGGCATCGATTTCCTCTGTGATAACACCATGCGCACACTCTTGTGCACACTGCCGGCCCTGCCTTGTCCTGCCTTGTGGCTGGGGCTGCACAGAGGCACGGATGGGATCACTCTTGCTCTCTGATTCTGCCTACCTTCTCCAAGGAGCCTCCTGAATATTTACCAGCACCCCAACCCCTTCCCTCAGCTCCCAGGGTTCCTTGGCTCATTCCACAGACACATACTTGGTATCCGGTTATAGTTATGTTCTGAGTTAAGACTCACTACAGCTCCTGGCCCTTGGCCTCTAGGGCTTAGAGATGCCCCGTCACTGGCACAGTAAGAAGGTTGCCACTAAAGGGCAGAGGACAGGTCTTTTGGGGGGCTTCAGAAGCAGCCTAGAGTAGATATAGGGGAGGCAGCAACAGAAACCCAGCTTCAGAGAGAATTGACAAGACAGAGGATGTCCCAGACTCTAGAACTGGTGACTCATCGACAGGGCAGCATTGCCATCCAGAGGAAGTGGTGTTCAGCTGTCCCTCCTCCTGTCCCTCACTCAGCCACTGATTATGATCGGAAAGGGGATAGTACCCACCATATGTGAGCTGTTGCTTAGACATAACATGACATGTTGTTTAGAAAGAAACATTACTGTGAGGTGAGACGGCGTTGGGTATTTGGGTCGGGGCGAGTGCTTTTGCTTGTACATGTGATTGGCAAGGAAGAGACATCTGAACCATTGGACATGAGGTGGCTCTGAACAGAAGTTTACAGACTTAGATGAGGAGGAGACTGACAAGCTATGCGATCGATCGCCCTGAGTTGAGCAGGATCCCCCCACCCCACCCCACCCCACCCCACCTCCCTGTGATAGGGATTAGCAGGGAGATGAGCAGAGGAGGGAGTGGGGGTGGGGAGGCAGTTGGAGATTGTGCCACAGAAGAGCCTTGGGGGATGGGGGGGGGTGTCCTGGCATGACCGTGACCTCTGGCTCTGAACTAAAATGCCAAGGAACAGAAAGAAGGCTTCAAGCACAAGGGAGAGACTCCCACTGCCTTATTTCTAACAAGCCCTTAGCTGCTAGTGGAGTACCAAGCGCAAGGGGCTAGCGACAGCAAGGGCACCTGCGAGGTCACCGCTGCCATCCAGGAGACAGACTGAGCAGCTTAAGCTCGATGACCAGGCTATAGACAGAGTTAGAGGATAATGGAAGGGCCCAGCCTGGCCCAAGATGCTCCCATGAGACAGGGAGTGAAGGGCAAGAATCCCGAGTGTGAGTGTGCCATGCACGCCTTAGTGTCCCTGGGACCTCCTGTTCACACATCTGTGCTGTTAACCTACGCAGTCCCACACCCACGGGTGTCTGCAGCAGGGCTGTGGGGCCTCCTTTCTTGGGAATGCCTGTGGTGATCTGTCTCTTCCTCAAAGTGAGCAGCAGCTCTCCCTCCTGGTGAACAGGCTCTTCTCCCTCCTAGGGTCCCCGTGGGGTAAGCCCAGTATTCTCTCATGGCTAGTACCTCACAGTGCCTCGCTTCTTCCTTAATCCTATCCTGAGTACTCCTCCCACTCCCCCCAGAGATTCTCCTGGGTGTTCGCCTTCCACTGGTTATTGTGGAAGGACACTCAGCTCAGCCTGTACCTCTTATTTAGTTTGGTTCGGTTTGGTTTGGTTTCTTTTCGTTTCGTTTCGTTTCGTTTCGTTTTTGAGACAGGGTTTCTCTGTGTAGCTCTGGCTGTCCTGGAACTCGCTTTATAGACCAGGCTCAAAGATCCATCTACCTCTGCCTCCCAGTGCTGGGATTAAAGGCGTGCTCCACCATCACCCAGCTACCCTCTTCCTCTTACGGACCTTCCAAGATTGTTATTTATCAGTGTTCAGGAGTAACCAGAGTTGCAGACTCTCATAGGAGCGATCTGTCGATCTGTTGCTGCCCGAAGAACAGATACAAGGGCACCAGGCTGCTGGTCTTAGGCAGATCTCAGCACTGACTAAATGCACATTTCCGGGTCCTTCTCAGGCCTGAGGATTATTTCAGGATATACAGCAGGACCACACCATCTGTGTGAGCTGAATCAGAACAGGGCCGTAAACTTAGACAGGTCCAGAAGAGGGCTGCGAGACCGAGCAAGGAGCGGAAGGGAACAGGTGGATAAGGGGCTGCTTTTCACCTTCCAAATAGCAAAGAGGAGGAAGGGGCCTTCACAAAGAACCAGGACTCAAGAACTCATCTGGAGATGCTTGGGGAGCTGGTGAGATGATGGGTGTCTTGCGAAAAGGCAAGGGCGGGAATCTGCAGAGGGCCAGTATAGTGTCATCTGGTTCGGTAACCGGCCCAGTGACCCAACCAGACAAACCAGCAGTCAACCTTCTCCGGGCCACAGTCCCCCGAGGCAGCACACCATTTAATGTGACTCTCATTAATGGCCCTACCTCTCAGCTGCCTTTTTTTTTCCTCCTCCATAGGTCAAATTCTTCATTTTTATCTCTTCAGTCCTGGCCAAATTTCCTTCTGAGTCAGTGCTCTCGGGTGAAGCTCTCACCTCTTGTCTGGTCAGCCTCGGTGGCCGTGGGCCAGAAGATGATACATGTGGCTGGCCAGAGTCACAGAGATACACAGGAAAGGGCCTCTCTGCTAGTCCATGTCACCTTCCTTTAGCAGTAGGACGCTAATAGGCTGTCTTCACCTGCCCTGCTGGAGCGGAGCCATGGGTTGGGTTAGGGGCCATCTGGGGGAGCGGGTACTGGATGCATACTCCTGTACTTCCTATTATCTACCTGGGCCCTAGCCTCAAAACAGAGAGAATAGAGCATGAGACAGGAGAGGAGAGGGGGACAGAGAGAGGGGAGGGGGGGATGAGTAAGCTTGGAGGAGCCAAGAAGGGGAACCTACTGCTGATTTGCAAGTCAGGAAGGTTATATGGAAAAGCTAACCCAGTGGCCTGGGCCCTAGTGACTTTTGAGTGGTTGAAAAAACAAAAACAAAACAAAAAAACAAAAAAACAACAAACATAGTCATGTTTTTCTTAGCCAAATCAGTAATGCCCTGCATATTCTGTCATAGTTTCAGGCATTTGCAGGGCTGACGAGGAATGAAATACAAAGTCCTTCGCAAGCCTTATGAAAACTGGTAAGCAGAACCCCTCCTTTCCCACTCTGACAATCCAGTCCGTTCCCTGGGTATAAGGGAGTTCTCCGCTCTCTCTGTAAAGCACATCACACAGGCCTTGTGTTCGTGGTGGCTCCCGGGACAGTAGGTAGTCCCTGCAGCAACGCCCCGGCACTTGCTCTCCCTCCCAGCTGCGAGTCAGCTGTGTTCTTCCCAAGTGCCATCCTTACTATGATGACATCCTTGAATATTCCGTAAACAGGTAGGGTATGGGTGTCAAGGGGGCTTCTGTAGAAACCACAGCAGCCGGTAAATCCTCAAAAGCTGGGTGTAGCTTGGTCTGGTGTGGGTAGAGTCTGTTTGGGCACAGGGAGCGATAACAGCTACTTTCTCACCACACTGGTGCTGGGGTAAGTAAGCTGGGTGTCACATGAGGTGTGCACGGTGTGGTTAGGCAAGGATGTTCCCGGCAGCTGCGGGACGTTGAGCCTGAGCCTGTCCTCCCGGGACGTACTTCTGTCTGTGACTGACAAGGAGGCATTTAAAGTGCTCCGACTCCATTCCTTTGCTCCCTTCTGTAAATCGGCTTCTCATTAAAGCAGCAAGCCAACAGCCCCATCTCTGATAGCAGTGCGCGGTGATTAATGGGTATCAGAAATGCATCTGTAATAATTTATTACATTTAGAGTTGGTCTTCTCCGTTCCTGGTGGGTTTGCTTGTTTGTTTGCATAGGGGAGATCCTTCTACTTGAGATGTGTGACCCATGATCTACAGCAGGCACGAAGTCACAGAGACAGAGGGGGTGGGGGCAGGGTGAGCTGCTTGGTGATAATATATATGAGTTTCCAGGAAAGGCCAACCTGAAAACCCATTTCTCCGAGACAGGAGAGACAAAGGATTCATGAAAGTTGCCAGGCACCGTAGGAGAGTCTGGGAGCAAGCTGAAGGGAAGAGATGGCTCTGGCATGGAAACTGAGAGAGGAAGGTCTGGGAACCAGTAAGAGAGGAGCTTAGGCAAGGACCAGGAGGAGAGAATGGTATAGGATGGGGGCAGAGGATGCAGGTCTAGAGCCCAGGGACTAACAAGAGTACGGAATGAAGGCTGGAACAGAGACCAGGAGGAAGAGACTAGTTAAGGGCCAGAGAATCAGGAAGGGAGAACTTGTTGGTCTGAGAGCCAGAAACCAGGGAGAGGAGTACACGGGATTGAAGAACAGCCCATTGTGGAGTGTGTGGTAAGCACACAGCTGCGTCAGGCAGGGAGGGCTGGACAGTGGGAGAGAGGGCAGAGGCTTCAGGAGGACGACTTTTGCCCCATACAGAAGAAGGAACTAGAAACTTTAAGTTTGGGGTCTTTGTTGGACACTCCCATTCAGAAAGGACAGGTGAGACGTCCATCTAAAGAGGAATATAGAAAGCAGGAGCCAAAAAGTCAGGAACACAGAAAGAGGGACCCTGGAATCTCACCAGAATCAGGTCCCAGAACAACTCAGGAGTGTCCCTGAGCCAGCGGAGACCTCAGGGCTTGAGGTCCCTACGGACTATCAGTGTTTGATCCCTCCACCACAGGCTCCTAAGCGAGGTCACCTTAGGTAATGCACTCCAAAGAAAGCCCTGGGAAGCTTCAAGCTCTGTGCAAACATCTTTTGGTGTTGGTCCATCTATCCATCCATCTGTTCTGCAAATCTTTTCACAGAGCACCTGCTTTGAAGGAAGTAGAGCTGGCAGCTGGGGGGCGGGGGGATGGGGACAGAGCAGTAGCCCAGACAAGCCCACAGTGGGGGGATCTCAGGGAAGGCAACACAATAGTGGAGTTGGGGAGGGGGGACCCTGGGAGGGCCAGTCTGCCCTTTCTTCCTGGAGCAATGTCCAGTACTATCATGGAGCTAGCCTCATGCACACTTTCCAAAGGGGTCTGAAAAATATCACATGTGTTAGGTAGGCACTGTGGGCCTGAAGGGTGAGAAAGGTGGAACTAGAGGTTTTCTGTGGGGTAATGGGAAGGAAGAGGTGGTTTGCACAGGCCCTCTTCCCATGAGGGTATTTCCTTGGAGGAATTACCTGCTCTGTCTTTGTCCAGTGTCACTGGCATTAAAGCAAACAGAGGTTTTCATCTCCTTGGGAAGACGTGGCTTTTCAGTCCCAGAATGCATGTCATATCAAAAGCCTAAATGAACTAGGGGACCTTTCCAGCAGTCAGTCCACACTGGGTGAGGGGAAAGGCACAGAGGAAGCCAGCGTAGGGTTTGTGTGCACGTGGCCCTATACCACTCACTCACCACCGGGTACTGAGCCTTGAGAGCTGCCCTTAACCCTAAGGCTCCATGAGGACTGAATAGCCACTGTTCATAAAGGACGTTTCAGCTGGAAACATGCGCCCCTGTCACCCAGTTGAGAGTAGGTTCTGCTCTGACTTCGCTTGCCCCAGCCTTCCCAAGGTGGCGTCCATCCGGCACCTAACGCTATAATGTGGTGGGGCCGTGATGCAGAAGTGCCTCCTCTACCCAGAAAAACTGCTGCTCTGGGAGCCTGGCGACACCTGTGGTGTCCCATATGGCATCCATTCCTGCCACAGTCCTCCCCCAAAACACTCAACGCATCCACCACAGTTTCCTGCCTGCGGTGCTAGCCTCCTCTAGCCTCCTCAGGAACCTTAACCCTTCAGAGGGCCGCTCCCAGACTTTGAACCCTGCCCCAGCGTATGAGTATAATCTCCCTATCGCCAACAGTCCCCTGTTGCCGTGAGGTCAGCTCTGAATGTGTCTTCAGCTGTTCTTCACTAGTCTCTGTTCTACATCCTTCCTTGTGTCCCTTCTGCCACAGTGCGTCAAGAATGGTCTGGTTATCTCCTTGGTACAGAAATGGAGCCCAGTCAACCCCTTGTCCCCCTGCTTGGAGCAGAGCAAAACACAGGGGCTCAAGTCTGAGAGGGCAGAGAGGACTTGTTGATCCACTGGTCACATGGATCAGAATTGAGACTAAGCCCTGAAGCGCAGATGCAGATCTAAGATGCTGAGGAAAAGAGCAGAGGATATACCACTAACCACGCCAGTGCAGCTCAGCAGAGAAGTGGGGGTGAGGAGGAGTCCTCCGGCCCAAGGCAAGGGGTACAGTGTTGATACCATGGCCCAGTAATCCGATTCCCTCACAGTCCCAGCAGAGAGGGCCCAAGCCTTATGTGCATCCCATTTTCCATTTTCCTTTCTCTTCTTTTCTTTTTTTCTTTCTTTCTTTTTTTTTTTTTTTCCGAGACAGGGTTTCTCTGTGTAGCCCTGGCTGTCCTGAAACTCACTCTATAGACCAGGCTGGCCTTGAACTCAGAAATCTGCCTGCCTCTGCCTCTGCCTCCCAAGTGCTGGGATTAAAGGCATATGCCACCACTGCCCGGCACATCCCATTTTCATTCTCAGAACGCAGTGGCTCCAGAATCCAGCTTCTCCTAGCAAGGGACAGGTGTGGCCACCAAACCCTAAGTGGTCACGGGCTGGCCTCTTCCATAAGGAAGGTAACCCTTTTTACATCTCTCAATCCTTTTCCTTCAAGGAGAAAATCCCAGTTTGATGCCAGTGTGGCTCTCCCCATCCAGCGGGCACTAATCCTTGTTGTTTAACAAACAGCCAGTGACCTTGCCTGGCCCTTCTGCAGACACGAGTCCCCAGGCTAGCAGCAAAAGCGGTTTCTTCTCGCTGTTGTGTATTCCAGATCATTTCTGTGATGAACGACTCTGGCTTTCCACTCAAAGTTCTTAAAGTATACAGTTAAGTTTTTAAAAGGATAAATCCATTTCAGGAAAAACATTGCAGCGGGTTATACCCAGATGTGGCTAGATTAGGAACATGTAGCGTGAGGTACAGAGGCTGGGGGTGGGAGGTGATGAATGTTGAGTTCTGTTGACTCTCCTGAGGAAGTCACCCCCTCTCTAGACCTCTACAAAGCCATAACCAACCACCACACTTACTCTTACACATGCATGGGCAAGAATGATCACACACAGGTGTGAGGGACGGGCGTGGAGATACCCACCAAGTCTCTGTAGCCATAGGCTTCTGGGGCCAGGTTTCCTAAGTATCTGTTTCCCCCGGCCACTCCAGCTGCCTGAGGAAACCTGCTCCTGTTATAGAGGAGCATACACGAGAAAGCGCAAGCTTGGTTCCAGCACCTTCTTTCCAAGCCCGCTGTCTGAGTTCCCTAGACACTCCAGAGGCCAGCCCAAAGCTGTCCGCCACTGTTCAAGGATACACACATAGGAAATGGATTCTTAAAGGGTCTGCTGAGACCCTGGACTGCGAGCAGGCCGTTCCACTAACAGGTAGAGATAAGACTACATCCAGATCTGCCTGAGAAGAACAGCCTCCACAGCCATGGGGTCTTTCTTGGCTTCTCTGGTCGACCTCATACTAGGTGAAGGCAGAGATGGACAGAGAAAGGAAGTCCAGCCAGCCTGAGGGTCAGACAGCACGAAGACTCCTCCTGCAGGCCAGGTCTGGCAAGGGCTGCTTAGCCTCAGCAGGAGAGGAATAAAGGAAGGAGCATCTAGTGTCTGGCTGAAGCAGAGAGCACGCGTCTAGTAAGGCAGGCGTGAAGAGGCAGGAGAAATAGCTCCTCATTAAGAGGGGAGGACACATATGATCAGTAGCAACCACAGGCACAAGCCTTTCCTTCTTCTTCTTCAGTTTCTAAAATAAAAGCATGGCAGGTGTCCACTCAGCAAATTCAGTTCCAGGGGTAAACGAGAGGGCCCAGTATTCATTAATGGACTCATCGGGATTTTTTTTTTTTGACACAAGGCTTACTAGGTAGCTCAAGCTGGTCCAGAACTCATGACCCTCTCGCCTCAGCCTCCTGAGTGCTGGGACCAAGTGTCTGTAGCTGCAGGCTTCTGGGCCCGGTTTCCCTAAACACCTCTTTCTCCTGGTGGCTCTAGCTGCCCAAGGAGGCATGCTCCTGCTGTAGAATAGGCAACCAAGCCCTAGCTTGGTTCCAGTAATTTCCCCTCAAGCCGACTGACTTCTCTGAGACAGACATTCTCAGAGGCTAGCCCAAAGCTGTCCTCTACTGTTCAAAAATACACATGTGGGGCTGGAGAGATGGCTCAGTGGTTAAGAGCACTGACTGTTCTTCCAGAGGTCCTGAGTTCAATTCCCAGCAACCACATGGTGGCTCACAAACATCTGTAATGGGATCCGATGCCCTCTTCTAGTGTGTCTGAAGGCAGCTATAATTGTACTCACATACATAAAATAAATAAATAAATCTTAAAAAAAAAGAATACACACATAAAATGGATCCATGAAGAATCCATTCATGGCATGTGTGTACAGACCACCTCTCTCATCTGAGAACTCATAAAGATGAATGAGCCCTCTTGTCCTGGGAAGCCTCCTGGCTGGTGAGCTGGGCACTCTAAGGCCAGCAGTGCGTGAACTGTCCAGGTGCCTGCCTCAGGGAACCTCAGATGCACCGTTCCTGCTAGCCCTTGCAGACTGAGATAGGGGATGGCTGTGGACCTGGAACGTTCTCCTTTCTGCCTGACACCCATATTTGGAAGAAGGGCCTGGTGAGCTCAGCTTGCCACCACTGAGCAGCATCCTCGTTACCACAGCATGGGTGCCAAGGGAGCAGAAGAGCCAGAAGGGCTGGTAGGGGCAGGACTGAGGGACATTCCCATCGAGGGACATTTGGCTCCCAAGGGAAACATCAGAACAGGCCAGGGTCAGGCAGGTGCAAGCATACCAAGTAGCTCCCTTGGATTAGAAAGGACTCTGTTAAGGGGGCTACTGATTGTACCTTAGGCTACTCCCCACACAGAGACAGGAGACACCCCAGGCCAGGGCTTTCACTTGGGGTGTAAGACAGTGGAATTCTTCATGCATTCAAGGTGTGTGTTATTTGGGGACACTTAGTAGCCCAATGGTGTGTCAGCATACAGCCTCACTGTCTTGACATACCCTGGGCTTGGCTACCTACAACCTTTTTGGGTTGTACTCATTGTGGCTAACAGTCTTGGGTCTTGGGTCTTGGGTCTTGGGTATGACCAATTCTCCATCTGAATAGCCTTCTGGTGGCCCAGGTTCAGCATAAGGCAGGCTTTCCTGAGAGACTAGCAGGGATGGTAGCCAGGGGTTTAGACAGGTAGGAGCCAGGCTGCTTGTCTGTGGGATGCTAGGACACGGTAGTAAAGGAGCCTGCCTGTAAGCTGATAGACAAACCTTCCCAGCTGGCTTGGAAAAAGGTGCTTGGTGACTTGGGTCCTGGTTGCTTTTCCAGTGCTCTTGTGGAGCCAGCTCTCAGACTTCAGAAGTAGTTCTAAGAGAAGAGTTCAACGGCCCATCTCTGTCTTAGTGGGTTCTAGCAGCAATAGATGTGTATTGTGCTGTCAAGTCCTATGTCTGATGTGGTGGGTGGGGAAGGGTCACACCTCTGGGGACTATAAGATATAGGGATAGGCCAAGAGCAATGTTAACTAATATAAAGGGTCCAAGATGCAAAGATCCCCAGAGACCTAACACTGTAACTGTGTCTCTGGCCTGGTTCGGGTTGTCACTTCATATCTCTTCCAGGACAGAGAGGGCCATATTTAGGAAGGGGCAGCATATAGTGAAGGTAGACTGATCAAATGATGAATAGAGATGCCCGGCTCCGAGACTCTAGACCGTTTGATCTCAGCCTTCCTGCTCTGTAAGCCTTTCATACAGTTTCTCGTGTTGCGGTGATCTCCAACCATAAAAGTATTTTTGTGGCTGCTTCATAACTATAATTTTTCTACTGTTATGGATCATAATATAAATATCTGATATACAGAATATCTGATATGTGACACCCCAAAGGTGTCACAATCCACAGGTTGAGAATACTGCTTCAGATTCAGATAGGTAGTGAGGATCTTGAAGAAGATGGTTGGCATGGACTGAGAGTTTTAGCCTTGGAACTGGAAGGAGTGAGAGCTTTTAATACAGGAGCCCCGGAGCGGGATCAGGTTTGGATGCTGCACACCAACAGTCTTTGTACAGTGGCATGATGGAGGCCAGCGTGGAGCTTGTAAAGAGCGCAAGGTGGGTGGGGAGGAGCCACAGAAAACTGCTGAGCATCATCAGCCTGGGCAATGCCATCTTGTTATACATGCCTCTAGCTCATGCATCTGAATGAGGGCTGGGATGGGCTTGCTGATGGATACATGGAGGGCTGGGGTGGGCTTGCTGATGGATACAGTCTGCATATCTGTACTGAGGTCCCACACTCCACACTCCATGGTCGTCAGCACCATGCTTGCCACTCTCAGTATCTCCTCTTCAACAGTGGCCCTAGCTCTCAGCCTTGCTGGACAGTCCTAGGGATGCCCCATCTCCTCCCTACCCAGTCATCACCCCTCCACTGTCATGCAGCGTTGGCCTCAAAGAACCACCTGCCCTCTCTAGCCATTGCATCCACCTGCCCCTTAGCCCTGTCCCATGTC
This sequence comes from Mus caroli, assembly GCF_978045245.1. Lineage (NCBI taxonomy): Eukaryota > Metazoa > Chordata > Mammalia > Rodentia > Muridae > Mus > Mus caroli. The sequence goes on from NW_028227264.1 coordinate 73,252,496, forward strand.
AGGGTCCTCTCCCCTGGAATCTGTGTGACAGAGCTATCCCCAGTCTGTTCTAGCTTGGTGGTATCATCCAATCGTTTGTTGGCTTTTGATTTGCCCTTGGATCTTGATAGCACCTGTCCTTCCAGCCACACTCATGGCTGCCTCCAGCCTTGCCCCGGCATCCCCCTCATCCTCAGACACCCACCTGTCTGCCTGTCCCACCACTTGCTTGCCATCATCTAGTCATCTATCACCTGCTAGGAGGCCAGCCTTACCTGCCTTTGCAGACCTGCTGCCAGTGCACTCCACCTTTGACCCGCCCTCCCACCTGGAGCTCCAGATTTTTTTTTTTTTACAATAAAGCTCAGCACCTTGTCACTTGCAGCTGTTCCTGCCCTGTCTGTGGTCTGACCTCTGTCGTCTTTACCTGAGGACATTTAGGGATTTAGCCTTTGCCTTATTTGGTGTACAGACACCCCGAGTCCCAAGCTCAAAACCACTGCTTCATACTTCTGAGATGGTCCTACATCTGAGATGATGTACTGGCCGGTTTTCCAAGCCCCATTCTAATCCGCTGCACCACAGCTGGTCCCTCTTGTCCGTGGCCACCTTGCCTTGAGGATACTGGGATACCATGTGGAACAGCACACAGACACACACCTACCCTATCACATGGAACAGTTGCACAGATCTACTTAAGCAGGGACACATGCACGCTTGTCCTGCATGCACACACACACACACACACACACACACGCCCCAAGCTCCAGATAGGCTTCTCTCCTACCATGCCTGTCCCTCTCTCCTCATACTTCCCTCATCTCTGATATCTCTGATAAGGCACTTTGACCTCCCTTCAGTTCCACAGTGAGTGTGGTTCATCGTCCTTGTCCACACCCACACATTCCAAGCCCTTGTGCAAGGTTCTCCTCTGCCTACTACTTCTGTTATTTCTAGCCATACCCAAAGGCACTGTGCTGGTTCGATCCTGGGTATCACCCTGGGGACCCATGAGCAGTTTCAGGTCCAGGAAACATCAAAACACGTGGTCACCCACTGAGCCTTCACCTCTGGTCAAATGACATCGAGGTTCATTCTGAGATTTGAGGAGTTCCTCCAGGCCCAGTAAAATCCAGGTAGACTTGACATAGGGACACACAGGAGCCCAGCCTCGGCAGGTAGGACTGGCTGAGGTTCCATTTAGAGCATAGCATCTATCACCAACTCCCAGTTCTGTTCTACTACACTCCCGTCACTCAAGCGGGACCAGACCCCACAGAGCTACTCAGAGAATTCTGGGTAGGCTCATCAGCTTCTTTGCTTCAGGTCTCTGATACCCTGGGGATCTAGCAGAGGATGACTCTGGCGGGGGACCCAGCCTCACTGTGACAGTTGCTGCCCTACATATCCTCCACGACAGGAGCTCATTGCCTGGCCACAATCTCTCTTCTATTCCCTCCCGTCCTCTAGCAACCAGTGCCTACTTATCAGGGATCACCTGACCAGCCCTGGGCTCTAGGTTTCTAGACAGCAACAGATAAGGCTTCCCTACTGTCAGCCTGCTGCCCCACCCCCTGCCCCCAACCTCCCCTCCCAGTTCCCCCACAGCCTCCTGGTGGTGAAACTCATTTCCTGAAGCACAGATCACATGCCCATAAACAGAGAAACTCCTTCGCTATCACTTGAGACCAAGAGGCCAGGCTGCTTCTCCTTATTCTCCAGATCCAGGGCTGAGGAGGGGGCCACCTAGGCAGGAGCAAGATAGGGAGGGCTGTGCCATGCTCAGGTGCCCACACAGACCTGCCTGCTCTATTGTCAGGTCCACCAGGGGCCCCGCCTTTCTCCTGAACCCCCTGGCTTCACCTGTCTTCAGGAGATCTGTGCCTGGCAGGAGACACTGCAGAGCAGACAGACACAGTGCTGAAGCAGAAGTAGCACAGAAGGACTGAATGGAGGCGACACCTCCTGCTCGGCAGAGTTCCAGCAAGAGACACCTAAGACAGGTAGTCAGGGAGAGCAGTGGGTCCTAGGGCAAGCAGGGCCAGACAGGCTCACTTGAGCCATGCTGCGGGAGTGGCGGGACCGGGTATACACTGCCAGGAAGTGGACAGACTGAGGCAAGGGTCTGCCCCACACTCCCTTCAGGAATCATAACTTTGGAGTCCTCTACCTAGACTAGGGTCACACATCTAGACTAAACCACGTGCTAAAAGTATGGTGACTGTCGCCTGTCCTAAGGGCCCCACTTTTCTCCGTAGCAAACACTTTGGGAGGCTCACTTGCGGTACCTTGTTTTCTGGATGACTTGCCACTCACACCATCCACATAGAGGAGAACTGGTGAGGCTTGGTTGTAACTTTGTCTTTTAAAATGCTGGAAAGAAACCGGTTTTAACAAACAACGCCCTCAAGACAGGCCCTAGGAGGGCAGGAGTTGCCCCTTATGCTGAAATGGCCATATTAGTACATACCCCCACACACATCCCCACACCCCAGCAGCTGCTAGAAAGGCTTCCTGGGAAAACATCCCCACACACAGAAGGCTGAAGGTGGAACACACCTTTGTACTCTAGGGAGTGGGGGTTGGGGGAGACTGTCAGGGATACAGTGAGGACCAGGAGCCATTCACATTGACCCGGAACCTCTGCTTACTCACAGACCATGCAGAGAGGCTCAGACAAGCCCTAGTGTGATGAGAGAGAGAGAGAGAGAGAGAGAGAGAGAGAGAGAGAGAGAGAGAGAGAGAGAGAGAGAGAGCGCCTTATCAATGCCATGCCATTTGCTTACAGTCCTTCCTAGTGGAAGTTCCTTAAAGGAAATGTACAGCAGAGACCTCCCCCAAACTCTTTACTGCTGGGAAGTGGCAGCTAGACCTCTGTCTAAACAGCTGTACACATGTGCCGTCTGTGTGCCACCACCATGGAGCGGTTGTGTCTCAAGGCTTCCGTTCTGAGACATCTTGGCATGGTTTGAATGACACCTAATGACTAGTCTGAGCAGCTCTGCATCTGTGGTGTCTCTAGCACACTCCCTCGTGGCTGCCCCGGGGGTGGGACCTCGGAGCCGTGGAGTAGTTCTTTAACTTTACCTGCCTCCCCTTTCTCTTACTCAGCATCTGCTCGAGGGCCCACTGTGCGCCAAGCACTGCGGACCCACTGTGCACTGCTCCGCTCATGGCAGAGGTAAAGCCAGGGCAAGCAGCGCTGCTCACTTAGCACCTTTTGCCGGTGGTTCGGTGGGGTGGGGCAGGGCAGGGCAGGGCAGGGCAGGGCAGGAGGTCATGTATGTGGCACGTGGGCTGGGGGCTGCTGGGAAGGCAGTGGTGAGGAGTGGGCTGGGGAGTGGATGAGCTCTGGCTGAGGAGGTAAAGATACCTAGAGGCTGTTCCCAGGGACAGAAACAGTAACTGTTTCTGGCTGGTTCTTATAGCGTACCAGGCTCTGTGCTAGACTCTCAGTTCCTCCTCCTGTACACCTTTGAGCATGGGGGGTGGGGGACAAGCTCAGAGATGTGGAGTAAGTTGCCCAAGGTGCTGAGAGGCCACAGGGTACCTGACGAAAGGCCGTGTGAAGACAGGGATTTACACCCTGAGAGCATCAGGTGGTGGCAAGTGTGGACTCAGGGAGAGAGGTAGCTTCAGAGATACTGTTGGAGAAGGTGGGTCCAAAGGGTTGGAGAAGACCAGAGGCCACGGCCACTGGAGAAAGTCTGAGCTGTGGGCCCTGGGGCTTGGTTCCAAGCACGGCCTGCCGTGGCCAGCATGGGGGAGGGCCCGAGTCAGATGTCTGAAGAGTAGCGTCGGTGGTTGGGTAGGCTGAGTTTCAGGTGCCGGTTACACGAAGGAGTGGAAGTGGAGAGAGGCCCTTGCCTGTGTTAGAAACTTGTCTGCCTTGGGCCTTCCATCCCAGAGCCTGGTATCAGGGAAGGGGACATTAGATGGGTTTTAAAGTACCTGAGGCTCAATAGCCAGGCAAAGACATACCAGAGGAAAGAAGGAAGGCAAGAGATAGGCCATGGTGTGGGGGTGGGGCACCCTGGGCTCCCAGGCAGAGGCAGAACTGAGCCCCCTGCTGGAGGAGACCTGCCCCAGCCACCCAGAGGGTCATGTTGAGATCTAAGGGGTAACCTTGCCCATGGTAGGCAACAGGTGTCACTGGATCCAGCTGTCAATACAGCTGTTCTCCATTAACGCTCAGGCCCACAGAGAGCCTTCGAGAAAGACTCACCCTGAGCCCTTCATAGGACCTGAGCACAGCAGCCACACCTGGACTCTGAGTCCCAGTTTTCTGAGAGCCTCCCCACCGTTTCTTGCCTCCCTAGACAGGTTATCTCAGTATTGTCCTGATTTGCAGGCCTTGGCCATCCCCCAAGACCATTCCTGTGCCGAGCCATCGCTGGTGCAAGACTCCATGGTGCCCCCATCGGCTGATTCCCCCTGGAAGGAACATCAGGGCCAGAGCTCTATCCTGACCCTGCTCTACACATGCATCTGGCCCTAGGATGCGAGAGATGGTGGAAGTCAGGAGATACCCAGTTTTCCCTGGACTTCTTCAGGCAGGGCTACAGCCAGGACTGTGCTGTGAAATCAAGTGGCACTGAGCCCCCTCCCTGTCCTGGGGGAGCGGACACCCACAGCAGGGTTGTACTGTGGAGCCCCAGTCAGACAAACAGATTCAGAGAGGACAGAGTCAGCCAGGTGTAGTAGGCAGGAAGACATGGTAGAGGTGGACGCAGCGTGGGGTCAGCGGGCCAGAGTCTTGCACAGCTCACAGTCTGCCCTGCACCTGGCCTCAAGCAGATTGCAGAGTTGAAGGCATCGGCCAAGCATATTTGTTTTGCTGTGGGCTGGGCGCTCACCCTGAAGCACTTAAAGGCCTGGGAGTTGCTGAACTGTTGTGCTGTTTTCTGAGGCCCAGCGACAGCTCCCTTCCGTCATCCAGCCCGAGGTGGGCATGGGAGGTAGCTCATGCTGTTCTCTCTTTCCTTAGGTGAAGGGCCGGATGCAAGGCAGGGAGCCGGAGCAGCCTGAGGCAGGGGGGCCTCAGGGAGCGCTGGGCCCTCCAGCCGTGCTTAGAAACATCGCCACAGCAACCAGCAAGCAGACAGCAGTAGCCTGGGCAGACGCAAGCGGACAGCTTCCTACCGTGGCAGAGTACAGGGAATGACTACGGCAAATCAGGCCACACTGCTGACAAGGGAGGTGGAGTGTCACTAGAGGGGAGGGTGTGGTCTCTGCCCCACTGCACCAAGCGCCATGCCCACAGAAGAGGTACTGGGGCAGGGATTGCTCTGTGACACGGCCTTGCCCCAAAGCCAGTGCTGAGCACGCCCTGGTCAGCTGCCTCTCTCGTCTGCCCGTCACACCAGCCCACGTTTGAGCATCCCTCGTTGTGACCATACTGTTTGGCGAGGGGGAGAGGCACCCACCCTGTGTTCTGCACCTGGGGGGTGGCCCGCTGCTGCCGGACCATGGGATGTCGGCAAAGCTCAGAGGAAAAAGAGGCAGCGAGGCGGTCCCGGAGAATTGACCGCCACCTGCGCTCCGAAAGCCAGCGGCAGCGCCGTGAAATCAAACTTCTCCTGCTGGGCACCAGCAACTCGGGCAAGAGCACCATCGTCAAGCAGATGAAGATCATCCACAGCGGGGGCTTCAACCTGGACGCCTGCAAGGAGTACAAGCCCCTCATCATCTACAACGCCATCGACTCGCTGACCCGAATCATCCGGGCCCTGGCTGCCCTCAAGATCGATTTCCACAACCCTGACCGTGCCTACGACGCTGTGCAGCTCTTTGCTCTGACCGGTCCAGCAGAGAGCAAGGGTGAGATTACACCTGAGCTGCTGGGTGTCATGCGACGGCTCTGGGCTGACCCGGGGGCCCAGGCCTGCTTTGGCCGCTCTAGCGAGTACCACCTGGAGGACAATGCAGCCTACTACCTGAACGACCTGGAGCGCATCGCAGCACCCGACTACATCCCCACGGTGGAGGATATCCTACGCTCCCGGGACATGACCACGGGCATTGTGGAGAACAAGTTCACCTTCAAGGAGCTTACCTTCAAGATGGTGGACGTGGGCGGGCAGAGGTCGGAACGCAAAAAGTGGATCCATTGCTTTGAAGGCGTCACAGCCATCATCTTCTGTGTGGAGCTCAGTGGCTATGACCTGAAGCTCTATGAGGACAACCAGACGGTGAGTAGAGCCTAGATTTCTACTGTTGGTTCCGGGGAAGCAGGTGGACTTGTAGGAGCAGAGAGAGACTTTGGTCCAGGGCTGTTACTGAGCCTTGCCCAGCCACATGGACGGCGCTGTTAGTGGTTCCATGAGATGGGATGAGCACGCCCCTTGTTTTATGTTGGGGGGTTGCGGGGTGAATGTGGTGTGGAACAAGGTGAGTTCATGCATGACACCGGACTTCAGGGGCATTCTCGTTGAGTTATGAGTCCCAGTGCGCAGGGTCATGATGGTATCCCATAAGACCTCAACTTTCTATGACTCCTTCAGCCTGAGGGACATCACTTTGACCTAGATGAGCCTGCTCTGACACCTTCCAAATGGCACCACAACCCCTAGACTCCACAGGGCTCAGCAGGCAAGGACCCTCCCTCCTTTATCAGCTATGACGACGCCTCCCCCAACAGATAGAACTTGGGAACTTTCCTTATAGTGCTTGTTGGCTCCACTGCCCAGGTTTCCACGTCACCTTGCCCTCAGTACAGTGAATACGTGATTGTGCCTGTGCCACTTGCTGAGGAAATCCAACATAAGGCCTGGTTGGGCGTCACTGGTGGTCCATGTGGCAGTGTAGCAGACCCACTAAGCTCAGCAGGATATGTAGGGCCTGAGAACGGCAACACCCCCAGGACTCCTTCTTGCTCTGAAGAGTCTAGCGAGGATCTGGTTAAGAAGAGTAAGTCCAAGGTGCCAAGACCTGACCTTGGGCCTGGTGGATAGCTGTAGGTGCCAAGACCTGACCTTGGGCTTGGTGGGTAGCTGTAGGGCCATTGTTGAGGTTCTTTGAGTCCCTTATCCTATGCTTAAAACCAGTGTGTTGGAAGGGGTGTCAGGGGCATGAAATAGGACATAGGCAAGCTGAAGGAGACCTAGGTCCAGTGGTTAGCTAGGAGATCTTGAGAGGGGGCTTCTGAAGAAAAGGTTAAGCAGAAGTAGGCCTTTTGCATGGAGAGGGTAGGCAGTATGCTCAGATCCGCCTGAGGCAGAAGGCTAGACTTCCAAGCTACCTACACTCTTCCCAGGAACAGCTCTAGAGGAAGACTGGCAGTCAGACAAATGATAGAGGTCTGCTCGAGGGCTGTCTTCCGTAGTGGAGCTACTGTGCCAGGCAGAACCACTAAACGTAGACCTAGAGCCTCCCTTTACAGCAAATGCCCCGGGAACTGGAAAATAAGAATCTCTGAGTAGGGTTGCGGATGCCTGGAGCTGTGGTACCCAGAGGAAAGCATTGATGCCAGCGAGGAATCCATAGATGTGTAGCCTCCACCGTGCTATGAGACAAGGGTCCAGCCTCTCCACTGTGGAACACTGGCCTCTAAGGTCCATGATAAAGATGGAACGTCTTCCTCCGTCTGGTCTTGTTAAGGCAAGTGGTGACTACTGTTCTTCTGAGTTCATATAAGGACGCTTAACTTTGCACATGTGTCCCAAATTCTTTGTGGAAAGCTGGAGGCTCTGGCCACAGTGGTGGATGCCTGTGTGTGCTTGACAAAGAGAGAACCTATAGCCTGATCAGATGGCCATGAAGAAAGAGGGCAGGATTCCCTTCCCCTCCCCTCCACCATCCAGGCATTCTGGAAACTGCGCCAGGTAGTGATAGAATCCCCAGTCAGTGAGGGGATAAGCTGTAGATAGGGGTGGCCCTGTTGCCACCCAGGGTCTGCCTTGTACCCAGGCTGCATCTGTGTGTGATTGAGTGACATTCTAGCCCATCCGACTTTTCCAGCTGTTGCCACTCCAGCAGCATGTGAGGTTCTAACTAGAAGCAGCTTCCTAACCAATTGCCGAGGCATGGCTGAGGCCAGAGTTTGGGGTTGACCAGTTATCAGGCAAAGCACACTTCCTTCCTGGGGTTGGTTGTGGGAAAGGTATAAAGGACAGTCTGCCAGCCACACTGTAGCTGCCAATCACAGAGGCTCTCTATAAATTCTGTATACTTCTGCTGACCAGAAACAGCTCATGGGCCTCTCACGCCTGGACCTGACAGCCTCACATACCACCTGCAGGGTGAGCATGGCAGAGCCCCTTGGGACCAAGCTCTCTGTCCCATCTTTTGCAGGCTGTGCCCACATACCTGGATTCAACGGGCAGGGTGCTTGATCCCTGAGTCTCATGACCGCCTCCCTCTGAATCTGTCATCAAAAAGTAGCCCCAAGATTTCCAGGTTCTGCCTACCCTTAATCCCATCGTGTTGTCTTCTCTGCTATTGCTGCTGAGGGCTTCTTGTGCTTACAGTACCCCTGTCCATCCTGTGGGTCACAGCCCCCTTCACTATCCTTCCGTACATCGGACTAGCGCTTATCTCAGAGGAAGCTTCACTGGGTGCCTCCCCTCATTATAGCCTGCATCCTGCCCACTCCTCATTGAGTACTTTGTCACAGGGTGGATGGATCAAGTTTCTCATGTGAGCAAGAAGCTCCTGCGAACAGGCCCTGGGAGGCCTGAGTGGAGCTCTGTGGCCTCCTATCTCCAGCCTTCCTTCAGGCTCACCCCTGAGGGGATTTCATCAAGGCCCTCTTACAGGAACCAGGCTGAGTCTGCCAGGGTATCTCCTAAAGGGAAGGGTTTGCAGCTGAGCCTACACACACATTCACTCTCATTCATATCTCGCTCTCTCCCTCTCCCTCTCTCCCTTTCTCCCTCCCGCTCTCCCTCCCTCCTCCCTTCCTCTCTCTCTCACCCTCTCCCCTTCTCTCCTCCTATCCCTCACACTCTCCATTTCTCTCTTTCTCTTTCCCTTTCTCCCTCCCCTTTCCCTGTCATCCCCACGTGCCTGAGGAAGTAGTGTTATTCACCAGAAAAGGAAATTCTTGATGGAAAACCCTAGCACAGCTGGAAACTCACTGGATTCCAAATGGTTCTGACCTTTCATGCTCCACCAGTAATATCTGACGATAGGAAACAAACAGGCTGTGGAGAGAAGACAATGCCGCCGTCCTATCATTCCTCCCACCAGCTGCCCTGGCTGTGCTGCCGGCAAGGAGCGCCTCTCACCTCTCCCTCCAGACAGACACTGGGACAGTACCCACCCCCTTCACATCCTCCCCAGAAGCCACCACCTCCTCCTCCTCTTCCTCCTCTTCCTCTTCTTCCTTCTAGAATGCCCTAAAAGTCCCACCCCTAACAAGGACTCAGCCGAACAGAGCACACTTTTGCAAAATCTTAATAAAGTTTGGGGCCAGTGCCAAGGTTGTGTACACAGCTCCTCGGAGCTCGCCTTCCTCCTCTGCCTGCAAGGTCCTTCCTTGCCTCTCCTCTCACTGAGGCTGATGACGACCCCTCCCATCCCCATGCCTGGAGAAGGAGCCATCGCCCCATCCCCTCCCCCCCAGCCCGCCTGCTGATTTCTGCGTCAGCATGTTGCCAAGGAGAGCTTCAGCATCTCCGGGCTCCTGGGCGGGCAGGCGAGGGAGCGGGAGCAGGAACGCAGGAGCGAGCGGGCGAGGGCTGCAGTGAGCACAGGGCAGCACCTTGGAGGTGCGGTACGGTTTTTCAGGACATCCATGGAGGGCGGCAGCAGGCACATGCAAGGAGGGAGCGTGCTATGTGTGTGTCCATGATTCATATGCTCACACCCAGGATCTGACAGGTCTTCAGACCGACCAGGTCTCTAACCTCCTCACGGCCTTGCCAGGCAGGCAGATGGAGACTCCAAACGCAGGTGGGCTTCCAGTGCTTGGTCTGGTATGCCCCCAGATACCACCAGAGGTTGAACACATCCCAGGGACATGGGGGGATTTCTCCTGTGTACTGCCCCCTGACTGATCTTGTAAGCCAGCACTGGACTGCCCAACTCCCTTCACATCCTCCCATCTTAGGACCTTCAGTGAGCCAGCTCAGGGGCCCAGATGGACAAGGGGCAGAGGCTTTGTCCTCCTCAGATAATAACAGAGATGGGTCACGCAGTGGCCACAGGAGGGTTGTGAACAAAAAATAAAGCACTGGCCCCAGAAGCCCATGGTTGTGACCTGTAGACGCCCTCAGTCCCCAGTTCTTCTGCCATCTAGCCTCTCCCTTTGCAGATCAGCTAATGGACACTGGAAGCCACTTTATGGTAGAGGGACACTTTAGAAGGGACAGATTAAAAGGCATAGCTGGAAAGTGCCAAATGTTCTCTTACAGAAACTGCCCCAGTCCCATAGCTGCCTGCTTGCTGTGTGCCTACTGCATGCCTGCTGTGCTGATGAGACAAGGCCTGATTGGGGTGGGGGTGGGGAGACTAGGAGCTACAAGTCAGCATAAGCCAAATTCTGCTAGCACACATTGATTGACATATGGGGGACAGTCACACAGCTACTACTTAATTCTCACAAGCCCTTACCGCTGCCAAAGATACTTGCCCCCTTTCCAGCACTAGTGACGTTAGTCGCCAGGGTTGTCCCGCCATTTGCTTTCATGTGGGATCATGTTGGCCACCTGAGCCCTACAAGTTAGTCTGAGCTTCAGGGAGGCTCACCACTTCCTACTCCCTTTGCAGATAGCTGGTCAGTACTACTGAGCAGACCAGCCAGATGCAGAGTGTTACCTTGGGTGCAGCTTCTGCAGGTGGGGGAGTCTACAGCAGCCACACTCCAGGCAGGCAGCCTAGAGTAGCCCCTTGTCTAGGGCCTGGGGAAAGTAGCCCCTTTCCACTTCTGGATGGGTCAGACCCAGCATTCCAAGGGCAGGCCAGTATTCACACGGTCTATGCTGTAGCCACAGGCATTCAGCAGACACTGTGGAGTGGGTAGGAGTCAGGGAGGCATGGGGAGAGCTAGAGACCAAGGACCCTTTAGCTTGTGTGAGGGAAAGCCCAGTGGTGCTCACCTCTGATGGGTGCCCCCTAAGGAAGGGAGGAGTCCTGAAAACACAGTAAGGACCTGCCCCTGGAGCAATGCACTTTATTATGTGTGCACCCAAAAAGTGTGTTTAGTGTCTTTTTAATGGAATCTAAGTCATGTGTAGTAGTAACTCATGCCTGAGGTCTCAGATCTCAGGAAGCTAGATTAGCCTGAGTTCAAGTTCTGCCTGGCTTCTAAGATATCCTGTCTCAATATTTTATTTTATGTGTATCAGCATTTTGCCTGAGTGTATGTATGCATCTTACACACATACATGTGTATTGTGTTGTCAGAGGTCACGAGTGGGGATCAGATCCCCTGGCACGAAAGTTACGATGGTTGGTGAGCCACCATGTGGGTGCTGGGAACCAAATCTGAGTTCTCCTGTGAGAGCAGTAAGTGATCCTAACCATTGAGCCATCTCTCAAAAATGTTTTAAGGAGTTTAAGCAAGGGATAGTGACACAAACCTGTAAAGCCTCACACTCAAGAGGCTTAAGTGGGATTATAATGTAAAGGCTAACCTGGAAAAATACTTCAGTCAATGTCGGTGCTACTACTATGGTAGTGTACACCTAGAGGGAGGTGAGTCTATGAGTTTGAGGCCAGCCTGGTCTACATAATGTGTTCCAGGACAGCCAGGGCTACAGAGTGAGACCCTGTCTCAAAGAAAGAGAGAAAAGTGGGGGTGGGGGTGGGGAATATTGTGCAAGGTGCCCACAGTATGACAGGTGGAGCTGTTAACAAAGCTGGTTACATTTCTCACAGGAAGGGGTTCCAAACGGGAAGCAGCCAGGTGTGTACAGTAACCCTTCTTGCAGCATACACAGACGAGATTGGAAGGAACATTACAGGTTACTTAATGTGAGGCATTCCATCAGAATATCTGCGTCGCGTGTCCCAGTACTGACAGAGTAACTTAGGGAAGGCTGATTTTGCTTCACGTTCTAGAGTGTGTGGGCCAGGCAGCAGGAGACAGAAGAGCAGCTTGTTCACATCTTGGCAGATCTTGAAACAGATCTTGGGCAGAAACTAGAAGCAGGTCCCACCTTTAGGGCATAACTCCCGCCCCAACCACCAAATTCTGCTAGCTAAACCATAATCCGAACTGTTCTACAACCCCCTAAAACAGCCCTACCAGCTGGGGATCGAGTTTTAAAGCATGTGTGCCTGTGAGATATTTTATACTCAAGCCATAACCCTCCCCTGTCTGTCACCCCACATCCTATAGGAGACTCAAGTGACCATCTAAGCTGGCCTGCCCCACAACAGTCAGTAGTAGGACCCCAGGGAATCCTCAATTCAGTATGTCCCCACTGCGCCTCCTCCTCCTGACCTAGTTAGGGACATAGCTCCAACAATAGCATCTAATGTTTAGAATCATGCCAGAGAGGCTTGTGGACCACATGCAGTTAGCTTATGATATCCACAAATCACGACCCTGGGATGACAGACAGGGGCTCAGAACTTGTGAGGTGGTCATGAGTCTCAAGGGCTGGTGGTCCCCTCGATGGCACAGACCTGAGAGACTCTATGGGAGTGAAAGGCAGAGGGGGCCAGAATGAAGCAGGTGTATTAGTGAGCAGGACTCAGCTGTCCATACTGTCTGCCTAGGCAGTGAGCGGCGGGAGTCTTCTCCCAAGACCCCAGGCTTCACCTAGGCAGTGTACACTCTGGAGAATGGAAGACACACTGGCCTGAGGCCTTGGGGCTTGCCCACAGGCCTTTCAGATACCTGGGCTGCCACCTTCCATCCGCTGCCAGAGAGACATAGGCTACAAACACACACATCAGTAGCACCTTCTCATGACCCTCTCTTCTTGTCAGACTAGGTGCTCCCAAAACCAAGGCCCTCCTGGCAGTCCCTGTTTATGCAGTGGCTCCTTGCCCTTGGCAGATCCTCAGCAAGCCTGGGCCCGGAGTCTGGGACTTGCTTCCCAGCCCACCTCACTGCCTCCTGCACCAGAAAAATCTGCATGGCAGAGCTCTGCATCCCTAGCCTGGCCTTTGTCATCATCCCATTGCATCCTGAGAACTCCCCGCTGTAACTCGGCTTTTCCTCCATCACGGCTGATCATATGTCCTCCTGTGTCACTGGCAACCGTTCCTTGGGTACGGGATGCCAACTTTACCATCCCATCATGTCCACCATGGTATCTCTCATATACCTTTACAGAATGCTCAAGAGAGACAATCATTGTGGCCTTGTTGGCCACACCACAGCAGGAGACAGCCAGCTTATGGCCTGGCTTGGGTAGGAGGGGCCTCCCTTACAATTTGGCTTGTCTATTCCTGATAGATTTTAAGGAAGAGGGAGAGGGTGTCAAGTACCTGTCCCGGATACTCACTCCTTGCCGAAGAGCGCACCAAGCCCTGTGTGGGCCAGCCCAGCAGCTGGGCCTGGCTTTTACCAGCCTGCAAGAGTTAATTTATCTTCAGGAAGTTTTGAACTGACATCACAGTGATAGCTTCAGGTCAGCCAGGTGTCAGTAGTTACATCACAGGAATTGGCCAACATTACTCATCAGTCTAATTTCCCATTCCCACCCAGCCAGCTATTATGTACCAGCAGTCTACAGACAGGTCACTCTAGTGGGAAGATCCCAAGAGGCTGGGCGCAGCAGATAATGAATGCTAAGGAGATACCCCTTGCGTGTTTTTGAAGAGCAGCACTGCGTGCTTGTCTGCATCTCCCTCTGTAGTTCCTTGGAGATGTCCCCTGCCCCACTGACAACACACCATTTCCACCGACACTATCCTCCTGGAGAAGGGTCAGCTGCCAGAGGGTCTCTTGCCTGGCCCTCATGGCTGCTCTCTTCGCACAGGCTTAACAGAACTCTGCTGCGAAGAGAAACTGCTATAGAACTGAGTCCTGCTTTCTCTCTGTAAGCTAACCCGAGGACCATCAGCTCAAGCTGGGCCCACCTTGTATCCTCCTCCATCTGAGAGAGCCAAGTCCTGTGGCTTCATTCAGGAGAGTAGTCCCTTGAGAATGTACAGGGCCCAAGCCCAGTGAGCTCACGGAATAGGGACACAGCAGTCACCATGTTTTTCCTTCCTCTCCTGAGTGACTTGGGGGTGGCATTAAGTGGCCTCTGGGAGGGTCTGCAGAAACCTCCTAAAACTGAGGTGACCAGGGCCAGAGCTGTACAGAATGATCAAGGCAAAGCAGCTTCTGCCTCCCGTCCACCCAGCTGCCCCGGCCAGTGGGTAATTAATTTCCTGAGCGCATTAGCTCTGCTCATTATGCATACATCAAAACAGCTCTGGGGCTTAAGACACAGATTATTATTGTTTTAAAGGATTCGTATAATCCAAAAACAAAAACCAATTTTCCCACTTAACAAGAACAGACTCCGAGGTGATGAGGGAAAGCCCAGGGCCTCACTGGCTTGGGGTAGGGGCTCCTGGTGACCAGGGTACATTATTAGAGCTGCCAGGTCCTTGACTGGCCGTGAACGACAGAGTAGATAAAGAATGGTCAGGGTAGTAGGTCCACCCTGCTGGACAGAAAAGGATCCTGTGCTGCCAGGACAGTCCCTTCTTTGCCCTCTGTGAGGCTCCCTGGATAGCTAAAGGAGACACCCATTGTTGGTGAGGGTATACTGACAGCTCTGAACTGGGCAGAGAGCAAATTCAGGCTAGCCAGGACTATATTAGCCCTCATCCCTTCTTCTTTACACTCCTTAGTGAATACCTCTTCAGCTCTTGCATTATATCTAGTTTAGTAAAATACAACTACTGTGTGCCCTAGGCCCTTGGGGCCTCATGACCTGAGGTCTTCTGCTGGATAGTCCTCAAAAGCTACAAGCTCTGAACTGGGAGCTACCTGGGGCCTACCTGAGAGACCTCTTAGCTTTCATGTTGTGTGGGTCAGACGACCCCCATCTCAGGAACCCAAAAGCCGCATCCTCCTCCAGCCCTGTCTGTACCTGGATCACCTCTGGTTGTGTGAGCCTGACCCCTCAGATTAGGCAGAGCTGAGAAAACAAGTGAAGCCTGGGGGTTGCTCAAGCAAAGCCACGGTTAAGGCAAAAGGGGCGGGCATTCTGGAGATGCTAAAGTGGCAGCCCGTGGCTTTGATGTGGATTCCCACACACAGCGAGCAAGACACACTAAAGAGAAGGGATTGTGTCTGAGAGGCTCTGGACGTAGCTCTTGCCTCTCTCTCTGAATCTCCCCTGTCTTAAGCACAGGAGGCAGGAACATGGCGGCAGAGTTTAATATTGTCTCCGGCTCCATTGCAGACTTAGTGAAGACAAGCTTAACCTGCCCTTGTGTGCGAAGGTGAGAAAGGTACTGGGAGACGATGAGGACAAAAAGCCTGTAGTGTAGCACTTTGCTTTTACACGGCCATGGACAGAAAGGCACGGTCATTGCCTGGCATATGGCATGCCTATAGCATAGCGGCAGACTTAAGCTACCCAGTCTGGACTTAGCAGGCCCAGTGCCATATCCTGATGAACAGCCTGGCCTATGGACCTGCCCTTACCATGTGCTGTGGCTGCTCTGCCCAGGGCCCTGTTGCCAGGGCATCCCTGCCATCTGCCTTCTGCAGCTCAGAAGGCCATCAATGGCCTCGCCTGCGCTGCCCTGTTAGAGCTCTTTCCCTGGCCCGCTTACATCCAGACCATCCCAGACGACTCTCAGTGTCAGCCCTGTCACTGGGTCATGGTGATTCCTTTGCCTAGACTACTGTCCTGGCCTGAGTGGTACCCTGGGATTTCTCTTGTGTTCTGCAACACTGCCTGGTCTGGAAGGATCAAGTCACGTGGGGATACGGGGTTGGATGAATACTGGCACGTGCTAAGGACCGTGGAGCACGTCCATGGAGCAGCGATGTTACACGACGGGAGTTTTCTCATCTACCTTTTGTTTCTTTAACTGCTGCCCATGACATACTCTGTGGTTCTCAGAACATTCCAGAAGGTGGCTGCCTGCAATATAAACATGGCATGGCCTTAAGTCCAAGCCTTGACCACTGTCCAGAAGGCAGAGTCCTCAGTGTTGGCCCAGGAATCTCCCCAACCACTTAGGCCCTGAGAGAAAACAAAGCAGACAAGGCCAGGAGTCCTTGGTCTGTGGCCACTGTGGGTATGACCCTGCTGCTGGAAACGCTTGCAGGCGACCACCATGCATCAGAATCCCTGCACGACCTGGCTGCTCTCTGCCTGCTGCGTGTTGACTAAATCATTGGCTAAGAATGTAGAAGTCGTTTTCTCCTCTAGAGCAAGTGACCAAGCAAGGCAGGAAGCCTTGTCCTGGGTGCCTCCATCCTGCTGTGAGCGCTGACCTCTCCCCCAAAGAGACCATTTTAAAGCTGAGATCTCCTACCAACTTACTGTCCCTCAGCTCGGCAGCTGCTGCAGCCAGAGCAGGATATAGTCTCCACCTCAGCACATATAGCAGTGGAGTCGTCCAGGCCTCACGCTGTTCTGGTATCACCAGAACCCCAGAGAGTACGTCACATCTGGCTTCTGGGATGGTCCAAGTACACACATGTGCATTTTCCCCAAAGAAGCTCTGTTGCCTTAGGTAGAGTTTAGACAGAGCTAAGCTTGCTACAGCACCCCTCCCCACCGTGCCCCACCCCCAACCCTGCAGGTGATGTCAGGGGAGGGCAGTAATGACCTAAGCCCTCTTTCTTTTTCTCCAAAAGGATGCACATTGCTGAAATCCATCCTCTAGACCATGAGCAGATGCTGACCACTGGTTTATCTCTTTAGCCCCAGTTTCTCTTGTTCCTCAAAGGAATAGCCCAGTCCTACTGCAAAGGATTTCACAAGCTTTGGTGCCTGGGGGGGATGGAGGGAGGAGGGTGGCTCTGCTCCTAAGCCTGCACCTGCTGAACAGTCCAGGTGATGTGTAAGCCCCAGGTATCCCCTGGAGAACAACAGGAGAGGTTTTGTGCTCTCAGGGTTTTTTGTTTGTTTGTTTTGTTTTGTTTTGTTTTGTTTTTAATTCACAGGCCTACATCTATCCCCATTCTATAAAATACTTGCCTCCTGCTGTCTGCTAACTTCTTGTTAGTGACTGGCAGCAGGGGTCTTATATCCCCCACCAGCAAGATTTAACACAGAGAAGCAAAGTGGAGACCTGGTTCTTAATTCAGTAGAAGCAAAGGCAGCCTTGGGCTGTGGAAAGGAGAGTGCTTTTCCTGCTGGGTAGGAGACCCCTGTGAACTGGAGCAGGAGCCACAGCCCGAGTCCCACCCCCACCCCAACCCACAATGCTTCAGGCCTGCTGGGCATGGACAGCAGGAGAGAACTTGGTGCTCCAACTTCCTTCTCTTAGAGTAAATGCACCTAGCATCTTGTGGGATCTTCTGTCCCAGACCCAGGAGTCTTGGAATCTTCCTAAGTCACAACCTCTGGGTAAATGATACCCAGTGTCCATGTCATACTCTGGGGTTCTGTCTCCCCAGGACTTGAAGCAGCACCTGTTAAAACAGAAAGAATCACCAAGCTCTGAAACCTTGTCTGTCGCTTCTGAGATCCGTTACAAAATAAAAGGCAAGACAGGTGACTTGTAGGGTGTTGGGCCAACGGCTGAGAGGCCCCTGACTAGACAGGGTTAAGTCTGATGGCTGTACTTTTGCCCCTAGAGAGCTCTATCAGTTAAGTTTAAAAAAACAAAAAAACAAACAAAAAAAAAAAACCCAGGTACTGTAGGTACCTATCTCTAACTAACACTGGGGCCTGAGGGTTAGTAGGGCTGTAACCTGGAAGTCATCCTAGTGTGTCATGCGGCTGCCCATGTCTATCTGGATGGCCCAGGTCCAGGCTGACCCAGCAGTACAACTCTGATCCCCCAAGCCCCTTCATCCAAGGGGTCTAGGGCAATTCACATAGTTCATCATGGGCTCCGAGCCGTGAGCAGACGGCACAGAGCCTGCTCAGGGTCATATCCCAGGGCACTGCTTGTGAGTCCCTAGCCCAGCAAGAGAGTGGTCTTCCACTCCACAGATGAAGAACCTTGGGTTCCAAGCACAGATTTCCCTGGTTGCAAAATCAGGGGCCTCCAAACCTATAGATCCCAATGAGGACCGTTAGCTGCCCAGTACCCAGGGACTAGGCGGCTTTGGGAGGTAGCTTCTATTACCACCATTTAGGGGCACACCAGCCCCTTCTACACTGTAGAGGTAAACAGGAGGTGGCCAGAGGCTCACCTGCTGTGTGAGGCAGGAAGTTGCTCCTGCCATCTCTAGCAGCCTCATAACAAAGCTGCCCCGTGTTATTAGAGCCTGAGGTGTAGCCTTACCCACAGCCTCTTATCTTGTTTAAACAGCCCTTACTGTTTGAAGTGGCAGGCCCGGCGTATACTGTTTCTGTGAACATCACACTTTTCACTGGGCACCTGGAGGGACTTGGCTAAGCAGGGGTTGCCTTCTGGACTTGTGAGATTATACCCCTGCCCCAACCTCCAACCCAGAGAAATCTCATTTGCTGCTGGCCAGAGGCGGGCTGCTCCCAAGGCACTCTATATACTAGGTCTGCCTCCCCTTCCTGCCTGGATGACAACAGACCAGTCCTGGTTGGGGAGGAGGCAGCACTTGAGAGAAAAAGGGGACTGGATGAGAACAGACCCGAGGAAGGGAAGGCCAGTGAACATTAGAGATCCAGAATTCCTGACTTTACAAGCTGTAGCCACCCTAGCTGCTAAACCCTTCTGTGCCACTAGGTCAAGGTGGCTTCTGTGGGTTTAGGGCTCTCTGCCTGCAGGAGGAGGCTGCGTCTGGGCCGGGTAGCTTTATAAACAGGATGTACAGGACACCCAGCAAGAGGAGCATAGACACAGAGCTGGGCCTTGAGCATCTGTACACAGAGCCCAGGGGATTGACCAGACTGCTGATGTACAAATGCAAACCCAAGACGTGGGATCAGATAGTTCCCGATTGTTTTAAAGCTGAATACCCTACCCAGCTCCTTTGTAGTCTCTGACCAGACCAACCCTCTGGGCATCAGACACAAGATGCAGACCACCCAGATGTCACTGGGAAGTGAGGCTGCAACAGAAGGGAAGTCCCTGCCCCATTTGGTCAGAGCCTCATTTGGGTACCTGTCACATCCCAAACCACAACCTCGATACCCTCACAGAAGTGTTTGGAGTCCTCCCAACATAACCCCAGTCATCCATCTGTAGTCCAGGTCCGAGGGTGGGCAGACAAGCACCCTAGCCTACCTTCATTCCCACCCCTACCTGAAACATAGCCGCTACTCCAGAGGTCATCGGGCCCTGTCTGAGGTTTGTCCCAAGTTAAGGAGAACAGGTGCCAAGACAGTCAGTCATGAACTCATGGACAAACAGTGAACACTGAGAAGAATGTGGTCTAAACGGTGCCGAAAGCCTTATGGCGCTAAGGGGGCCTGTAGAAACTAGAGGTGGGAGTCAGTGATAGAGCCAGCGATGTGCACCCAGGGGAGGAGCAGTGTGCAGGAAGACACTTTGGTAAAAGGCCTTCAGGTGATGTGTGCTCGCGGATGAGGCGGAAAATGCATTGACCAGAGTTGGAAGCCTCTGAAGGGTGCTCACAAGGCACGTGCAGGGGGATGGGTCCCCATCAGAGAATCTGCTGGTATCACAGAGTCCCCAGGGTGTCCCGCCCACACTACTGCCCCATCCCAGACATGCCCCAAGTCAGCGTGCTGCTGCCTAGCTGGTCACACTCAACATCTGTTTCCTGTCTTTCTGGACAGCTGGTAAGCATGTGTCCATCCTCCGAAGGACTCCGTTCTCTGACGTTGAGTTTGCTTAGTGCTGTCTGTCCCTCAAGCGGGGACTAAGAGCCAGTCTTCCGGCCTCCTCCCCATAGACTGCTCAGAGCCAAGTCAAAAGACTCATGAAAGAAATACTGAACTGAATGGGAGGGACCGGAGATTTAAGGGTAGGCGGGGTCTCTAGTTGGGAAAGCTATGGCAGATCCCAGAGAACAAAAATAGGGTAGTGTATGGAGCCAAGTGGTAGGCAGGCAAGATGGGAATAGGGGCTGTGAGCAGGCCCTTGGAGCCGGAACAGTAGACGGGGTTGTGCCATCTGCTTCAGGGCCCTGAGCACCCGCAGGTTTGGCGAGTGGGGGGAGGGGGCGGGACCCTTGTGTGGAGGTGACCACCCTGAGGAGAGCACAGGTGGGACCCAGCTCGTAGGCAGGCAGCAGCCTCCTTAGCTTCAGCACATCCCTTGTTCCTGCACCGCCTGGCTTGTTCCTTCAGACAGGCTCCAGGGCAGCAGGGCTCATAGAATCATGAGCTTCCCTAATCCAATTCTCCAGGCTATGGAAGCAGCAGTTAAGTTATGCAGGAAGGAGGAGAGAAACACTAACCAGATTGCGCTGGAAATAAGTCCCCAGTTATCTCCTCTGTCTCCAGATACATCCCAGTCCCCCCCCCCCCCAGGCCAATATCCCTGACCAAGCCTGAAGGTGATCCAGTCTGTATGGGACCCTCCTTGCTCCAGGGTGGTGGGCTGGGCAGAGGTTGAGTCCATAAAATAGGAATGCTTTGAGGATCCCCATCATGACCCTTCTCCCTGGGCCTGGAGCCCTGTGTCACTTTTCTGATGTGAATGGAAAAGTGGCCTCCTCACCGGTGGATGCTATCAGGAGCATGTCACCAGAGGAACCTTCCACCTTAACTGCCTGCTGGCTCTTAGGTCAGAGTGAGCCAACAGATCACCACCAGGGGAGAATCAGTTCCCCCAACCAACTCCCAAAGGCCCACTGCTACTACCCCCAGGTAGATATATTGAGCTAAGAAGTACAGCCTCCTCCTGTCTTTGGTCTTTATTGCTGTGTGAGATGGAGGGTGGAGGCGTCCTCTTCGGTTGTCATGGAAACAGCAATCCATCTACTGAGAGTCTGGGTGCTAAACTGAACAGAGGGAGGGGGCAGCTGGCTGTTGCCACCTTCCAGTAGTTTGGGGCTGAGAAAGACCCAAGGGGCTACCACATACTTGAATGTACCTGGCATGCCCAGAGTACCTGAGAGCTTCCCTGTGGGCAGCGGAGCCAGAGGCACACCTGCCTTGTCTCTGTTAGGGTTAGCTGGCATTCCATCCAAGCACTGGAGTGGATACACAGGCTCTGTCCACTGGGAGCCACGTCACGGGGAAGGCAAGGATGAAACGGGGAAGCCAGCAGCCAGTAGCTGGCACTGTCTGGGGAGAACCAAGCATCTGGCCCTCCCTGGGTGGATGACTGCTGCCTGCCCAGCTTGTGCCTACTGCTAGGAAGCAGTGGCATGGTGCCTGCTTAGATTTCATCAGACTACCCCCTCAGGGTTTCTCACCTCACTCCCTGTGTGTCTAAGCTCTTCGAGGACACCACAGCATGGATAGTAACCTCCCCCATGCCTCTAAAGTAGGAGAGAGTGGCAGAGACAGTCAGCTCCCAGATAGGAAGTGCAGCCACAAATCTGCAGACCAGCAAGGGAGTGTGCACAGGACTTAGTCTATCAGTGAGAGGAGACCCTGGCACTCTGCTGAGTGTCAAGGGTCTGGCTGGCAAGCTTGTCATCTGTATCATGGGGCTTAGAGACAGGGCTCAGAGGAGGCAAGGGATACCTCATTCAGTTCCCAGTCCGGGATCAGCTTCTCAGAAACACAGTCCTCTCCAGGTCACTGGTGGATCCAGGGTGAGTGGTTCATTTCACTAAGGCAAGAACTGCAGTCTGGAGTGTGAGAAGCGGCATCCCAGAGTCTCATGGCCATCTGGGAGTGCCTGAGGTGTAGCCCGAGAGTACTCAGCATGGACAGGCGCTCTCCTCCAGGAAGCCAGCAGAGTGATGCCCACAGAAGCCTCTCGGCACCTAAGCTTAGTGACAGTCCCCGACTCTGACGGTCCCAGGTCCCAACAGCAGTGTGCTACTTCAGATCCAACCTTGTCTTTTCCAAACCAGAGGCTTCTGATCACAGAGCATGGCCTCTGTAACACCCCCCCCTTTTTTTAAAGAGTAAATTACATTAAATTCTCAAAAGGACTTTTTTTTTTAAGTATTTATTTTTATGGATGAATACTCTGTAGCTGTCTTCAGACACACCAGAAGAGGGCATCAGATCCCATTACAGATGGTTATGAGCCACCATGTGGTTACTGGGAATTGAACTCAGGACCTCTGGAAAAGCAGTCAGTACTCTTAACCACTGAGCCATCTCTCCAGCCCTCTTCCCATTTTCATAAGGAGGCCATGCTGGTTCAAACCTCCTCCTATATGGGTCCTCTGGTGGTTCTTGTCAGCACTGTCTCCATTCTACCTGGGATCCTGTGTCACCACACAGAACTGGCTCCTGTCTCTAAGTCATTGGCCTAGGGGTAAGTGCAAGCCAGGATCTTGTACCTCTGAGCCCCTGCTGTGGCTGAAATCCCAGATGCTAATGGTTACCTGAGCCTGGGTCCAGGGCTAAGCTGTCTGCCCTGCTTCAGCCCTCAGCCACTCTGTTTTAGGGGTACAGTTATACATGCTATCTTAGATGTGGGCAAACGCTCCTGGTAATAGGCAGAGGATGATTTTTGCCCCTTCTCATCTGTTGCCTTTTTATGCTACCTACCCATCCCACCATATAGAAGGCACCTACCCTACCCATCCCACCATATAGAAGGCACCTACCCTACCCACCCTACCCACCCCACCATATAGAAGGTATATGCCCTACCCATCCCACCATATAGAAGGCACCTACCCTACCCATCCCACCATATAGAAGGCACCTACCCTACCCATCCCACCATATAGAAGGTATATGCCCTACCCATCCCACCATATAGAAGGCACCTACCCTACCCATCCCACCATATAGAAGGCACCTACCCTACCCATCCCACCATATAGAAGGCACCTACCCTACCCACCCTACCCACCCCACCATATAGAAGGCACCTACCCTACCCATCCCACCATATAGAAGGTACCTACCCTACCCATCCCACCATATAGAAGGTACCTACCCTACCCATCCCACCATATAGAAGGTATCTACCCTACCCAGTGTCTGGCGAGCAAGCTTTGCCCTGGGCCTTGTGGGGGAAACAAGGAGACAGGATGGGTCCGTGTATAATATTCCCTAGCTCCATAGCTCACCCTGCAGCCAGCAGCAGTCAGATTCTATGGCACAGAAGGGGAGGCCTCACCGGGCCTCAGAATGTGGCAAACCTCCTACTTAATAATACTAGCATGTGTTCAGCATGAGTGGGTGTTACACATGGCCTCCTGGAACTAGTATGACCCTGGGTACGTGAACTAGCAGTACCCACTGCAGAAGTGTATACACCACTTGGCTGGGAAAGGATTAGACTGGACCAGTAGCTGAAGGACTGTCTACCTGCTGGTGTAGGTAGAACCCAAAGGAAGCTGGCATGTCCTGGGACTCCCAAGAAGAGTTGGGAATCCTGATGGGGAGAGCATCCCCAGGAAGAAAAGGCCTATGCGGCTACACACTCTGGGTAGGAGTGAGTGCTTGGTGGCTTCTAAGGCAAAGATTCACCACGTGGGCGCGGACCCTGGATGGCTGCATGGGTCATTCCCAAGCAGCAAGTGCTAGCTACTTCATTACTCACGCGTGGACCGCCACAGGAGAAGCTACCTTAGGTCAGGGGGTCAAACTGGCTCTGCTGCTCTTTCAGCTGGGGCCTTTTTTTAGTGGATGGTTTGGGGTTTGAAGCTTTTTATTTTTCTTAAGACAGAAGTCTGGCTAGGTTGTCCAGGCTGACCTCAAACTGGCAGCCCTGCCTCCTAAGGATCGGGGCATCTTTTCAGTTCTAAGAGGAAACCTGAATTCCGGGTACTTGACGTGAACCACAGCTGTTCATCCTGAGAACTTCATGGCTTGGACGGCACAGCTGTTTATCCTTCCATACGGCAGGGAGGAGGGAGTCATTGCAGACCCAGCACCGGGGTCTGTGCGGTGAGGTGTCTGGCCAGGCACAGCCAGGGGGATACTGAAAGTCTCTGACGTAGGTGCAGGGCTTGGGTCCCACATGACCTCCAGGTTATGTGTATATACACA
Organism: Mus caroli; assembly: GCF_978045245.1. Lineage (NCBI taxonomy): Eukaryota > Metazoa > Chordata > Mammalia > Rodentia > Muridae > Mus > Mus caroli. The sequence goes on from NW_028227264.1 coordinate 73,276,522, forward strand.
GTTGAATGTTGAAAAGAAAAATCTTATCTCCGGGAGCTGCTGGCCTCAACCTGTTGTTATAGATGAGGGGTGTGAGGCACCGGGACATCAACCTCTTACCCCAAGTGACAAGCAAGGGACAGAGTGGTGTTCTGAGTGGTGGGACTGGCTCAGTAGAATCCAAGAACATTTAGAACGTGGGGGTGGGAGATCGAATACCCATCATGAAAGTCCAGATTTTATCCTTAGAAGCTTAGTCGGGATACAGAGAGACCACCGAAGGGGGATTTTTTAAATGGGCACAGACCTTGAATGTGTAACTAGGGACACTGTGTGTCACCAGGTGGGCAGAATGGCTAGCCTGACACAAACTCACCATGACTGCCACCCGCCTCGGAGGATCCATAGGTGCTGGTACCTGGAAGCTTTTGGGGGGCTGAACACCCCCAGATTCTCTGGTCAACATGTTTGAAGCTCCTTAGTAGTATGCCATAAGCTCCCCCATCATCCCCTGTGGTAAGAGACCCGAGTGCAGGCAAGCATCTGGGGCAGGGGAGTTCTGCGGCATTGAATATATATGGAGCCATCTATGCAGTTCAAAAACGACCAAGAAAAGGCTGGAACCCACCCTGGGGGGGGGGGGCATTACCTAGCCTCACTGTGGCTGACACGGCTTGTTAGCAATCGCTGTTTCCCACCACCAAGCAGCAGAATTCCCACATCGCCCGGGCTTCTGTCGGAATCATCTGCTCTGTGTTATTTATATAAATGAATGTTCAAATGAACCCCAGGTTCCTAGAAGATACTATTTCCATAGCAAGAGGGCCCCTTCGGCGAGCTGAGTGGTTAATCCCCAGCTGGCCTCACAGCAACGACTGACCACAGCATTCCCACCGTGGCAGTAACCACTGGTGGCTGGAGAGGTAAAGGGAAGGGGGATGCCCTGCCAGAAGAGAATATTTTGTTTCTTTACCAAGCTCTGACAAGTCAATGCCATCCTAGGGCTTGGTGTGAAGAGGAAGCCTCCCCACCCCCCACTTCCACAGTGGGCTATGGCTCGCTTGCTCACAGCTCCTCAGACAGCAGCATCAGAAGAGAATGTGCTGTGTTGGGCTAGTACAGCAGTTGCTCCCAGACTAGGGGTGCAGTAAAAGTGCCCACCACACCACCTCTAGGAGCAGCTCCGACCCCGGAAACCAAGCAGATGTAAGTAGAGAAAAGGTAGGGGAGACACCCCACAGGCTGACTGGGGGCAGAGCCAGCTGTGGTTTAGGGAGGTAAGCAGCAGCCTCTCGGAAGAAGGGGCCCGAGGTGATACCCTCACCCAACAGGAGAGGCAGAGCATGAATGGACGAGGCATGTTGTAGGGGTGAAGCTCTGAGGCCAGGCAGAAGGCCAACTTCAGCCCTTCCGTTATTACCCTTGCATAGCGTGGCTGCTAGAGTTACAGCCTGGAGTGGCATGGCACCTCCACTGGTGGCCATTTGAGGTGACAGGGTGCCACTGTGCTCATGAGGCTCCAAGAGTGCAGATCCCACTGTGAATCTGGGCCCGAGGGCACTGGACCCATCCGTGGGCACAGGAGGCTCGGGATGGGCACCAAGTCAGGAGACAAGGCAGGGCTCCCGCCATCACCTCTGATGGTGTTCTTTTTGGAGCCAAAGGCAAGACCCCTCCCTGGCCACCGGATCCTCTCATCAGCCTCACTGGGGCAAGGTCCTGATTGTGATTGCCCATGGTTCTTTGTCCCACCTCTGCCACAGAGTGGCAGACAGTCCCAGAGCCTCTTGTCTCCAGACAGCCGCAGGCAGGACACAGTACTGGCCTCTCTTGCTGTGGGTCCTCACATTGAGAGGCCATGTACTGGGGCTACTCTATCCAGGCTGTGCCTTCTAACTGACCCTCTTGATTGGCTCCCAAGGCAGGGTGCATATCCACTTTACTGGGATTCAATGCTCTCACAGGGATAACAAACCCAGTATCAAGAATCCCTCCAGAGGACAGAAGGAAGTGGTTAGCTCTGAGACTGCCTTCACGCCGGAGCCCCATGTCTCCATTAGCCTACAAGCCAAATGCATAGCCAGTGCCACAGCAGGCTTTTCTGAATCCTACTGGGCAGGTCCCAGGAGTTGAAACGATGGGGACAAATGTGATTTGAGGCACATCACCTCCCAGGAGACTGCTAAAGTGATGGTCCACCAGTGTGGTTCTGGGGTCCTCAAAAAATAAGAGGAGGTTATCAGGAAACCCGAGCTTGAAGCTACGGCAGAGCCTGGGTTGCAAGGATGAGCTGGGATAAAGGAAGGTCTCGGACTTCCCAGATACCTGCTCTATCATTTGTGCTGTCTGCCACCCTGTAAGCTAGGTGTCTGGCTTCCATGATCGCTTGAGTCTCCAGTGCCAAGGCTTAGTCATGCAGGGTCCCCAGAGTGTGAGAGGTACCAGCAGGGAAGTGGTCCAGGCTGCTGGCGTGAAAAGGAGGCCATGGTGCACACAGATGGCTTAAGACAAATGGAAGGAGCTGAGGCAGTCTCAGGGATGAGACAGTTACCACCACTAGGCGGTCCTTTGGCCCTACCTACTGCTACCCTTAAACGCCTCTGCAGCTGAGCTCTTCCCATAAGCATCGTCCTATGAGGACTTGGCCAGCAGCTGCACTATTACAACTGATGTGGGCCCAAGAACCTCCTCTGCCATCTCCACAAGTGACCCATCGGAGCTAAGGGAACCAGCACCCATACTCTGTGCTTCCTTAACCCCGCCCCCCTTCTGGCCAGGGCAGGCCCCCTCGTCTCCCTCTAGACAGATCCCAGGATCCCTGCCGAGGCCCACAGCTCTGAGACCTCCATCTAGCGTGAGAGGCATGGCCCATGCACCCAGGACGTGCCCCGCACGCCTGCTCAGTGACTTGAGAAATACGTGCTAATAGCCATATCTGATACAGAATTTGAAGTCAGAAGCAAAAGCCCCAATTATGACATCATTTCTATGAGAAGTGACAGCCCCGTTCCCACAGTCATCTTTACACCACAGTTTCCAGGAATCCATTAGAGCTAATTATTCTCCCTGTAGAATGTGACATCCCTAGACCACCACCTACTGATCTCGCTCTGGGAACATCACATCCAGGTCTGTGGCTCAACTGCAAAGGAAGGCGCCCGCTCCCCTCATGGACTGCTGAGCTTGGGACCCTGCCTGCTTCCTGTTTCTCAGCAGAAAGGCCAGTTTAGACCATACCGAGGCCTCACTGTTGACAGGTTTTGCCATTCTATATTGACTGTATCAACTCTAAACACTGGATTTGCAAAATATAGTCTTCCGGGTAGCCAAGTCTCGTGATAATGACAGGTACCTCTGCCCGCCCTCCCCTCTCCTCACATCTGCTTCCTCCTTCAGCAGAAGCACTGCCAAAGCCTGTGCCTCGGAGAACACGGTGGCTGGAACGCTGGTTTCTGTGTGATACCCTGGAACTCTGCCTCCAGGGCAGAGGAGCACAGGCGCTACAAGCCCACAGCTCCTGTGCGGGACCTACAGCCCATTCCCTGCCTCTCCATGCCTCAGTTTCTCCAGAGGGAGATGGAAAGGTGTGAGATTTGCACAGGCAGAACCACCTGCTCGCAACCATCACCTCTGACACTGCTGATGTCACTGGCCAGTATCTCGGTTGGTGACAAAATATAACTGGTCTCAGGCATATCTAGGAACTTGGCTTGTTTGCTGTCTGAGTGCCGGGCAGCCTCTACCAGCAGTGACTCCAGGTGTGGACAGCTACTTACTTCAGAAATAAGGTTTGTCCATGGGCTGAGAGGCAGGGGTGCGCCTTAAGACCCAGAGTCACTACGCACATTATATGTCCTCAAAAAAAGAAGAGAGGCAAAGAATGGAAGGGACCAGGGGCCACAACTCTGTCACTTGGTCACAGCTCTTTCCTAGGATGTCACCTTCACGCTCTATGTGCAGGCCTGCCTGCCTGCTCAGCCACCATGGCCAGACACCCAATTTTGTGTGAACCCTTGAAGGTCCTGAGAGGGAAAGGGACGTGGTGCAGTGAGAAGCTGCTGTCCCAGCTTACAGAGACTCAGGCTGCCCCTCTGCCATGCCAGGTGGCAGAACTGAAGTTTCAGAGGATCCTGTAAAATCTGGAGAAAGTGTTGAAGCTCTCACTGAAGAAATGGTTCCCAGGGGAGACTGGAGCTTCTAAGTGTGGGTGTGGAGAGGGCCAGGAGCTAGCACTGTTGGAAAATACATCAGAGTAAGAGTGGAGGGTCCTGCATCCCCAGGGTACAGGCCAACTAGCCTGGGTACTGACTGCCTCAGCCCTCATACCACATACTGAGGCCACTGAGTATCATTGCCCAGAGGAAGAGTCCAGAAAAGGCAGGGGTGGCCTTTTAGATACCCAAGATGAGTGTGTTCCTGATGGGGACACACTGATTTGACCTAAGCGAGGGAAGATTCCTGTCAGGAGCAGGATGCAATCTCAGGGCCTAGCACTAAGTGGGCAGTCTCAAAAATGAGTGCCCCTGGAGGGCTGTGGGTCTGAGTTCCCTATCTACCTACCTACCTACCTATCTACCCATCTATCAATCATCTTTCTATCTATCTATCTATCTATCTATCTATCTATCTATCTATCATCTATCTACCTATCTATGTATCCATCCATCCATCCATCCATCCATCCATCATCTCCCACTCTCCTCATTGTGAGACTAACAGCCACACTTTCCTCCTCACAACTGCAGAGCCGAATGGCGGAGAGCCTGCGCCTCTTTGACTCCATCTGCAACAACAACTGGTTCATCAACACCTCGCTCATCCTCTTCCTGAACAAGAAGGACCTCCTGGCGGAGAAGATCCGGCGCATCCCGCTCAGCGTCTGCTTCCCGGAGTACAAGGGTCAGAACACGTACGAGGAAGCCGCGGTCTACATCCAACGTCAGTTTGAGGACCTCAACCGCAACAAGGAGACCAAGGAGATCTATTCTCACTTCACGTGTGCCACCGACACCAGTAACATCCAGTTTGTGTTTGACGCAGTGACAGATGTCATCATACAGAACAATCTCAAGTACATCGGCCTTTGCTGAGGAGCCGGGCACAGCCTGCTCGCCTGTGGTGAAACCCACGGGGTGTCACACCCCACACCTCATGCTCGAGAGGCCCGATCCAGGGGCAGAAAACGGGGCTTGAAGAGTGTGTCCCCACCCCACCCCCAGCCTCTGCCTTCTTGGCCCCACATCTCTGCAAACATAAATATATTTGGATAGATTGCTAGGTAGGTAGACACACACACACACACACACACACACACATCTGGAGAGGGCATAGTTCTCCAGAGAGTCAAGGTTTCCTGAAGTTTTCAAAAGCTGCTGTCACAATTTCATTCTGAGGCCATCTTGCCCCTCCCCCTTCACTCTGCCTTCCTGAGTTGGCCCCACTCTGCACGGGAGGGAGGGCCCACCTTAGACTGCTGGGGAGAGGCCACAGGGCTGGGGGCCAGGTCCGGCCAGCTGTGCCCATCGCCTGGGAGAAGGCCAGCTCACCAACTGAGCTCTGGACTGGGGACTACCGCTGACCAGGAGGGAAGCCTGGAGCCACACCCGACTCAGCCACTCTCCGTCACATTCGTCCTGTACCTAGGACCGGAGGAAAGACGTGACTGCTCTAACCGGACCTCTGACTACCGGTGGCTTTTACAAAAAACAGCTAAAACATACGCAGCAAAAAAAAAAAAAAGAAAAAAATTAACACAGGATAATTAGTGTCACCGTTTATTTCAAATTAGGCCAGCTGGGTTTCTAGCTTTTCTTCTACTGGTCTGATGTTTTATAAATGGAAACCTGGTTTTTCTTCTCTGGCATCCTCTTTTTTTTATTTTTATTTTTTAATTTTTATTTTTGGCCAAATATTATGTCTCACAGAGGGAAAAAAAAACTACAGACAATTTCGGATGTGATTAGATATTCTTTTTTAAATGCGGATTTTCAAAACATATTTCATTTCCAGTGTCCCTTTTGTGTCTGGCTTGCTGAGTATAGAAGCTGTCACCTGGACGATTCTGCTCCTCAGCTCCAAAGAATTCTGGGGTAAATGTCCCAGGCCAACCTCACGGGACATATGTACATAGGTCTTCGCAATGTTCTCTTGTTACTGGTGCCGTTTTCTGCTTTGTTTTTTTTTTTTTTTGTTTTTTGTTTTTTGTTTTTTTTTTAATTTAAGAGAGATAATCGTGATGTATTTAAAGAAGGTCCTTTACCTAGGAGCGAATGAACAATAGCTAAATGTCTTGGTATTTAAAGTGTAAATTATCTATGGCTTTGCCAAATGAAGGAAGGGGGTGGGCAAGAGATGGAACTCCCTGTCCCCACACACTTCGCGTCCAATGTGGGCTGGGGGGCTGCTCAGACTCCTGTGAAGGCACAGCTACAGTTGTGGCCTGAAGGAGGCCCAGCTGGGACTGTGCGCTCCCGGCCTTCTAGCCCCACAGCCCACAGACACTGGTCTTGAGAGAGCCTTGGCTGTGTATCAATTACAAAGCCCTGCCAGCAAGGGGATGGCACCACTGGAGCTCTTGCCAAATTGCTCTCAACCCTGTATTTGGTACCGGTGTGTCCCAGGTCAATGTACAGAACTGCAGCCAAGGAGCTAAGGTGTAACAGAGAGAGAGAGAGAGAGAGGAGCCGGTGAACCATATAAAAACTCAAAAGATTGTCTACTTTAAGAAATAAAATACCCTGAACGGAGCCAAACTCTGTCCCTGTGTGCTGTGTGTGGCTCGTGTGTGGCTGAGCTTGGTGACATCTAGAGAGCAGCTAGAGACACCTTCCACTGTAAGGCCCCTCCCCATCCCTCCATGAGTACATACGTGCACAGGTAAAGTAATTTTGGGTTGAACGCCAAGCAAGGATAAACTTAAGGCTACAAGAGAGAAGAGAGATCTGCCAGGCCCACTGTGGCCTCCGGTAATAGAAGGTTGCCCATGATGATGTCACTGCCCCCCTTCTGCTGCACCCAAGGCCCCACCCAGCACGGGTCCAGCTTGTAACCTTATTGGGACTCCTTTATCCTACAGATAACTCTCCAGGGGTGTGGGTCTGTAGATCCTATACTGCCCACTGGTGTAGTGGTGTTCAGAGGACCTCAGGGTGATTAGATCAGTGTACTGATAGAAGCCAAGGAGATAGATATGCCCGGGAAGGGCCTCCTCCAGGTGAAATCAGACAGTCGCCTTACAATTTAACGAAAATAAAACGTATCTCTGCAGATGGCCTGTGGTGACCCCCCCCCCCTTACAGTCCGGAAAGTCGAGGAAAGGGGTCTAAGGTCAAGATCAGGAATCAAGCAGTGAGGGATTCCCTCAAGTCGGGGTAAAGCACTTTTCTTCGTGAGGAACCCAGGAGTAGGGTGCCTGGAACCACAACCTTGCACTGCCCCAAAATGGGGCGGGAAACCAGAATGAGCACAGAGGGGCCACTGTCTCTCCATGGAGAACTCCACACAGCCCTGTGGGGCAGAAGACAGCCACACAAAGGTGCTCAAATACAGACACACAAGACCTGGGTCTCTGATCCACGTTCTACGCTTCCACCCATGTGGGCATCTCTCTCACATGTTCCCATGTCGCCAATGGCAAGAACCCAAGGGGGGAGGGAGGGGCTTTTGTTTAAGGAGATAAAATGTTCAGCTGTAAGTCATTGAGACTTACTCTGTGCTTTTAATACCAACTGTGAGGCAGAAAAGTAACTTCACTGTGCACATCTTTAACCTAAAAATACACCGCTGACGGGGAAAATAGATTCTGCCTCCCCTTGGTGTGTGCAGAGATCCGAGGAGGCCTGTCCCCGGAGCCTCCTCTTATGATCCCTCCCAGCATTAGTTCCTTGTCCTGTCGCTGCGATCAAGATACCCGACAGAGGCAGTTTAAGGAAGGAAGGGTTTTGTTTTGGCTCACAGTCTGATGTCGCAGGCCATCATGCCAAGTAAGCCACAGAGGTAAGAGTGGCTGGTCGCATCACATTTGTGATGTCAGTGCTCTCTTGCTCCTGTTCGGAAACCAGCGTGGTGACAGGGTGCTGCCCAGAGTCAAGATGGGCTGTCCCTCTCCAATTTACCCAATCTTTCACAAGCTTGTCCAGTGGCTAGCTAGGCTAACCCATACACTCAGTGAGCATGCCCAGACCATACAGACCCTCAGTGAGCATGCCCAGACCATACAGACCCTTAGTGAGCATGCTCAGATCCTCATCTCCTAAGAGCCTGGATTCTGTCAAGTTCACAATCGAGATCAACCATCCTATCCTCCTCAGATGCCCGTTCTGGGTATCGTGCTGAGCTCGCTGCCTGTCCACTGTAGCTCACCTGCGGCAGTCTGTCCTTCCTTCCCTCTTGCTCTCCATCCTCACAGTCCTCAGTATGTCCATCCCTCAGGATCAAGCTTAAACCCATTTCAGCCTGTGTAGACGTTTTATCCCTCCCTAGCTCACCTCCCTACACTCGCCCATTCCCAGGGCAGCATAAGCAGATTCCATTAATTAGAGTCCATATAATATAGCAGTTTCCAGTGATTCATCGGCGATGAACCGTCTGACCCATCTCCTTCCTCCTAAGGGCACAGGCGGACCTAAGAGGCCCAGGGGAGTCCTACAGGGTAAATACCGATGTCCAGCTTTAGCAGGGAAATTGGCAACAGGTCTTCCAAAGGAAATTAAGTGAGAAGCTGGTGACAGGAACCACTGAAGGGGCTTGCCGATGCTCTGCTGGCACTGTCTAGCCTCCCTCCCAAGACACACCACCATCGGAGATCACCACCTTCCTCAGTGGCTTGTACGGTCACTGATGCAGGGCATCCTCGATGGTGGCGGCCCTCGACAAGCAGTGCTCCGCAACGCACTCCTAAGATGCTATGATCGTTGATTTTGCTTTACAAAAGGGGAAACAAAAGGGCGTGGGAAGTTGGCTCAGTAGGTAGAGTGCTTGCGGCTCAAGCGTGAAGATCAGGGTTCAGTTCCCAGCACTGACGTGAGAAGCTGGGCATCATGGTGTGGGTTCGAAATCCCAGTGCTGGAGAAGTGGAAACTGACAAGGGTTCAAATCCATGGTGCTTACTGGCCAGTCAGCCTTGCCTATATTCCAGTAAAATTCCCTGCCCCGAACCCCCCCACACACACCAAAAAACAAAACCAAGTGGACAACTCCCAAGGACTAACATTTAAGGTTATCTGTTGCCTACACCACACATGCATGCACACACGCACACACATACACACACACACACACACACATTGCCTATGTGCACACACTCCCAAAATATCAGAGACCCCAACGGGGACAAGCAGCATGGCAAATGACTTGGCTAGTCTACAGCAAGGAAGGATTGTGTGTAGTCTGTCTAGGCCCTAGAGAAAATACTAGACATCCAGGACAAAATGGGCAGTGTGTGCCCAGCTAGCACAGGGATGAATGTCATGGGGAGGCAGGGGTAGCAGCACTACACTATGATGATAAGAGGATAAGCAGCCTCCAACGGCTGGGTGGCACCCTGAGGGACTCATCTCACCAGCAGAGGCCTAACAAGGAGCATAGCCTTGAGTATGCCCCCAGAGGCCCCCGTCCCTGTGGTGATTCCATTGGTAATAGACTATTTTGAACCCTGGAGACACTATGCAAACCTAATGAAAAAGAGCTGATTAAGCCAGCTTCTCCTAAGAGCAACAGTGAGGCTAAGTTCTGGGACCCTGGTCAGTCCTGATAGGGATGGACAGGAAAAGGCTCTATCCCACTGGAGGTGCCGGGGGAAGGGGGTAAGAGTGGAGAGAAGGGGGGTACCCAGAAACTCTGATAACAGGGAAATAAATAGGTCCTTGTTGTCAGGCATTATCTTAAAGGTCAGGGACAGGAGCAACTTGGGCTGTTGGGCTAAGGACACATGCCATTTTCAAAACAAAAAAAAATCCCTGCCATTCAATTTTGCCAGGGATGACTCGGGAGCCAGATGCTGGGATGAAAGCCTGCTGGCTCAGAGAGGCAGAGAAAGCACCCAGCTGACCTTCCTACTCCACTGGCATCCCAGAAGAAGAAAAGCTGCTCCCCTCACCCCAACTCCTCCTCCTCCATACTGTCTTAAACATCCTTCAACTCCTAACACCCTCCTTTCTCTTCTCTGGGTTTACTTATTCCACTCCCTGTCAACCGGTCGGCCGGTCGGCCGGTTGTCAACTTGCTCGGCCTCTTGACCTGTTGTTAACTTTATTTAGCTCTTGCTTACAGAAAGCTCTTGGATGAAAGGTTTGTGCTAGGGCTGAGCCACACCACTACCTATTTACAGTCAACAGAAAGCTCTTGGGTTGAAGGTGTGTGCTCTGGGTTGAGCCACGCCATGAGGATTTTCCAGTTCACAATCTTGGGGTCCACAGTGTGATTAAATATCCAGCAACAGACATAGGTATAGTGTCAGATGCAGGAGTATGTCACCTGCCTGGGGCTAAGCTGTCCATTGAAGGGAAAGTTTCTCCATCAGTCCATCACTTCAGGGAATGACCAGTCCCAACAGGTTCATCCCCCTGTGACAACAGCTTCCCAGACCCCAGTCAAGCCCAGACAGTATGACTCCAGGGCAGCTCTCTACAGCATCTCAGGCTGGTCAGGTTCAAAACCACATACAAGACATCTTCTTGTGGTACCCAGGCCCTGCAGTGGGATTGAAAGATGCTGCAAAGCTGGGGAATGGTTTGTGATTACGTCTGATCAGTCAGGGCCTTGACCCAAGTCCGGGCATCCCACATCGGGGCCAGATACGGTAAGTTATACTACCACCGCTACATCTGGGCCAGGGTCTGAGAGCCTGGCACAACCGGAGGGAGTTACATGAAAATGGACCAGGCCAAACTCACCCAAATACCCAGCCAGTGCTTGACACAGAAGAGGATCCTGGGTGGGCAATCAAGGCCACTAGTTTCTAGGGAACGTGGCCCGGCAGCCCCTCTGTGGCATTTACCTATTCTGTTTTGGTTTCTCCTCTCATAATAGGGCAACCCCTTAGGGCATGAGACGGCCCGGGCCCTAGTCCTGGTGCACCCCCTGCTGGTTATTCTGGGAACAAATCAGACCTTGGTAGCAGCAAGGATTCAGAAGGAAAGACCTTTGCCGAGTACATCCACCAGCTAAACAATATTAACTACACTCAAGGTACTCCAGAGGCAATGCCATAGGAGACGCAACTAACAAAACAAAACAAAGAACTTCTAAATGCTGCCATTGACAAGGAAACCCCATAATATATGCTGCAAGCTAGCAAGTCAGGTTCCCACCAACTAGCAACTGCCTAACGTCACATACTAATAAGAGGGACGTTTGAAGAAATCCATGCCCCATCCAAAGCCCAGCTAGGACACTGTGGGGTACAGCCACACCACTGAACCCAAAAGCCACAGACAGCACCCGAGTGATCCCAAGATGCATGCACCTCCCCAGGCACGGACCACACTGCCTCCCTTCCTCTGACAACTTACCCAACATTACCCAAGCCCCTGATGCCAATCTCTCCACCAGGCTTCCCTAGCCTGCCTTCTGGGGACCTCACCCGCAGTGATCAGCACCCATCAAGGCAAATGGCTCACACTGAGGTCTTCAGAAAGGCTTGTGTTGGTTGGGCTTGTCAGCCCAGCAGACTCCCAGTGTCGTTTGAGTTCTACAGAAAGATGGGGAGCATCCGATAGAACCCAGGACACTTTCAGAACCCTGGTAGTATTGATTGGCGGCGAGGTCTAGAAGGAAGATGGGTAAAGCTCTATTGTGGGTACAACCTTCGCCAGCTGCACGGGAAAAGTAAGGCTGTTTCCTAGGAGACACGGCAGACCGTCTTCAGGAGCTCAGGATAAGTGGGACTGTCTTCTCTAGCGATCCCTACCTCAGGGGGGAAACACAAAGGCAAAGATGGCGAGACCAACTTCCAAGTGAAGAACTTTAGGGCCAACCGAATAAATAAAGAGAAGCTTACCTATCTCATTTAAAAAACAAAACAAAACAAAACAAAAAGCTGTCTCTGGACTGGAAGGGTTTATTTGGTCACGGACCCCAGAGTCATCCGTTATAGGGAAGGCTCAGCAGAAGGGGCTTGAGGCATTTGCCACGTTCATGCTCACAGTCAGAGAGCAGGGAGTAAACAATACGTGTATCCAAGCACACTTTCTCCTTCTCGTCTGGATCCCAGCTCAGCAGCCCAGGGCTTGATACCACACACAGTGAGTGGGTCTTCCGGCCCCAAACAACGTAGCCAAGATAGACCCTCACACGCATGCCCAGAGCCCATCTTCTAGATCCTAGAATCCAGGTGATTCTAGAGCTCATCAAGTTGGCAGTTGAGTAGAAAAGGAACGTACTGGCAATGTGGGTCCCAGCTCCCCCAGAGGCACTGGAAAGAGAGGAGCCAGGGGTAAGGCTGATTCGTTCTCACTGGTCGTGCCCGTGGACAACATCATACAACAGTGAGCTTCCAGAGCATACCATTGGGTTAGCTGACAGGATGGCGCTGGCTGGGGAAGGGCAGGCTGGGAAGCAGTTGTGATAGCCTGCAACAGTGAAGCAAGCGAGCATCTAAGGTGTGGTGGCTTGAATATGCTTGGCCCGTGCAAAGTGGCACCATTAGGAGGTGTGGCTTGGTTTGAGTGGGTGTGGCCTTGTTGGAGGAAGTGAGTCAGTGTGGGGGTGGGATTTTAGGATCAAGATACAGAACGCTCATCTTCTCTAGCACCATGCCTGCCTGGACGCTGCCATGTTCCTACTATGATGAAAATGGACTAAACCTGTGAACCTGTAAGCCAGCCCCAATTAAATGTTGTCCTTTACAAGAGTTGCTTTGGCCATGGTGTCTCTTCACAGCAGTAAAGCCCTAACCAAGACATGAGGCCAACATCACCTTCACCGGCAGACTCTAGGGGCATCCCTCTTGTGTACCAGGTAGGTCTGTGCAGAAATGTCCACTACTCTTTCCCTGTGCAGCCTGGAAGTGGAAAGAGCTAGCATGGAAACATGTTAATGGCATTTGATACAACATGTGTACATCTCTCAAAGTTGTAATATTAGGGCCAGTGAGGTGGCTCTGCAGGTAAAAGCACTTGCCACACAATCCTTGTCACCTAAATTTTATCTCTGGAATCGTGTTTTTTAAAAAAGCAGATGCAGTGGCAAGAATCTGTAATCTAAGTATTCCTAAGGCAAAAATGGGGGAACCAGAATTACTCAGAAACCCATGGGCCAGCAAGCCCGGAGTATGCAGGACAGCAAGCAGCAGGAGCAAACCAGATCTTACCGCCTCAGCAAGGTGGAAGGCAAGAACCAACTCCTCAAAGTTCAAAAGTTGCCCTCTGCCTGCCAGCCACACATAAGCCATAACACACACACACACACACCAGCAGCAGCATCTTCATCATCATCATCATCACCATCATCAGCTGTGGTGCTTTGTGGAGATTTACATCAAAAATATAAAGCCGGGCGTGGTGGTGCACGCCTTTAATCCCAGCACTCGGGAGGCAGAGGCAGGCGGATTTCTGAGTTCGAGGCCAGCCTGGTCTACAAAGTGAGTTCCAGGACAGCCAGGGCTACACAGAGAAACCCTGTCTCGAAAAACCAAAAAAAAAAAAAAAATATATATATATATATATATATAATAAGTTTTAAACGTATAATATTACTTCTTGGGGTACTTTTAAGCTGCCAAGGGATACATCCAGCAAGACCCACTTAACACAGATTTAAAATGCAAAACAACATTATACATTTTTATATACTGTGTATATGGTAAAAATCTATGTACATGTTGTAGGGTTATAGTAACCAAATTATTAATATATCAGGGTAGACCATGAGGAAGGGTACTGTGTGGGAAGAGATCCAGAGGGTACTTGGACTTTATCTATCCCTTAAGTGGGTTCGGACAATCAGATGTCCCTCGGCAGCAGAATGGGTGAGCTCTATGCTCTATGCTCACTTCATGCAAGTCGGAACCTCCAAAATTCACTTTTGATTCAGAAATGAAACACTAACTGAAAGCATGTAAAATCTTTGGAATAGTATAGACTAGATATTCCCGTTTTCAGAAAGCTTTAAGAGTCATAGACTACGCTGGGAATGTATGCTCCGTGGTGGAGTTGTCAGTCAGCACATGGGAATGCCTGAGTTTAATACCAGTACCCCCCAAACGAAAAGGTACCAAGCAATCCAGCACATAACCACAGAAGGGGGTCACCCTGAGGAAGAGAGCACATACAGAAGGGGGTCACCCTGAGGAAGAGAGCACATAGCCACAGAAGGGGGTCACCCTGAGGAAGAGAATCGGGTCTAGAGCCACCGGAAAGCCGTGGAGTGGTGGGAACAGGCTGCAGGGTTCTTCTTTGTGTTTATTTATTAGAAGTTAACCAAAAACATTGACTTATTTGCATTATTAGAGATGGATGATAGGATAGAATTCAGGGTCTTTATCCTACTTCTGAGCTACACTCCCAACTTTGTAAAAACACATCAGTACTTGGGAGGCAGAGGCAGGAGGATCTCCGAGTTTGAAGCTAGCCTGGTCTACAGAGAGAGTCCCCGAGACAGCCGGGGCTACACAGGGAAACCCTGTCTCAGAGATAACACCTTCCTCCCCTCCCCCCAATTTTTTTTGGTCATATCTTAACAAAAATGTAACTTTGTTGCTGCTACTGCTGCTGCTACAGATTTGAAACAAAGTCTTACTCTGATATCCAGGCTGATCCTCCTCTCTGCTCAGCCTCTGGAGGAGCTGGGGTACAGCCTGCACCCATGTCCCACTCCAAGGTCATTTTTAAAAAAGTACTGAAGGCTGTGACCTAAGGCCTGGCACAAACTGAGCAAAAGCAGAAGACTGCAGACAGTTGTCTACCAAATCCCATGTGCACGCAACTCTACCTTTAGGCAACTGTGCCAGATGCTTGTATGCCTGGTGTAGGTTCTCCCGGCAGAGGGTCTGGTGATCGCTCAGCAGGAGTGACAGGGCTTGGATGATGTCATGCTTTAAGAAGCCAACTCTAAAGAAGGAAGGTGGGTTTTAGACACAAGACCACCATTTCAGTTTTCTTAAAATATATTTATTTTATGTGTATGGGTGTTTTGCTTGCGCGCGCGCGCACGCGTGTGTGTGTGTGTGTGTGTGTGTGTGTGTGTGTGTGTGTGTGTGTCACATGTATAGGTGATGCCCAAAGAAGTCAGAAGAGAGCATTGGATTCCCTGGAACTGGAACCACCATGGGGGTGCTGAGAATCGAACCCAGGTCCTCTGCAAGAGCCACAAGTATTCGTAACCACTGGGCCATCTCTTCAGACCCAATTTCGGTTATTTTAAAAGCCAAATACTGTTCTATTGTATAAAGACAGCATGTTTTCATTATCCACTCATTGGTTTATGGGGGTGTAGGCTGTTTCTGTTTGCTGGCCACTGTGAACAAAGCAGCAAAGAGCACAAATGGTCAGTTACTTCTGT
This sequence comes from Mus caroli, assembly GCF_978045245.1. Classification (NCBI taxonomy): domain Eukaryota; kingdom Metazoa; phylum Chordata; class Mammalia; order Rodentia; family Muridae; genus Mus; species Mus caroli. Next base: position 73,291,999 of record NW_028227264.1, read on the forward strand.
GGTAGAATGCAGAGTCCTTTGGGTGTGTGCCCAAGAGTAATATAGAGCCAGATTGTGTGCTAGATCTATTTCTAGCCTTCTAGGGACCAGCCACACTGATTTCCATAGTGGCTGCACCCAGTGTGCACTCCACCGGCCTTACATCCACACTAACATTCATCATCGTCGTTTTTATTTTCTCTCTCTTAGCCATCATGACGGGAGTAAGTTGAAATCCCAAGGTAATTTTAATATGCATTTCCCAATAGCCTAGGATCTTGAAAGTGTTTTAAAATACTTCTCGGCCATTTGTATTTCATCTTTTGAGAACTCCCTGATTAGTTCCTGGCCTCATTTTTTAAACCTGGGTTGTCTTCTTGAGGTTTTGGGGTTTTTTTTGGGGGGGGGGGTTCTCTGTATAGTTTAGCTATGACAGGTATAGCTAGTGAGTAATTTTTCCCAATTCTGTAGACTGCTTCTTTACTTGAATGGTGGTTTTCTTGGCAGTATAGAAGCTTTGTAGCTGCGTGAGGTCCCATTTCTTAATGATTGGTCTGAATGTCTGCACAGCCAGTGTCCTGTGCCAGTGAGTTCAAGGATAGCCCTTTCTGTCAGATTCAGTGTATCAGGTCTTTCGTTGAAGCCCTTGGACCATTTGGAGTTAAGTTTTGTGTGTGGGGGTGGGGGTGTGAAATAAGGTTATATATAGTTCCATTAGCAGCATATTGATGTTGATGTCTTTTCTCCAATGTGTATTTTAGGCTTTTTTGTTGTTGTTGTTGTTGTCAAAAATCAGATGACTCTAAGAACCTGTGCTTATATATGGTTTCTCAGTTCTGTTTCATCGGCCAATGTGTCTGGTTTTATGCCCATGCAAATGTGGTTTTTATTACTATAGCTCTATAATATAATCTCTGGAGAGTTCAGAAATGATCAGGTCAGTGGGTCTGCTGGGATCCATACTATCTCAGGCAAACGCCAGAGAGATCTGCCACACTTAGAAGCCCAGACCAGCCCCGTGGGAAGTGGCACAAGGAACCTGTAACCCACCTTGCCTGCCCTGTGGGGCTGAGCTCATGGCCTCTCTACAGGCTTCTGGGGAGACATTGCACAGGGCCCAGCCCCGCCTCCCCTCCTCCTCACAGCTATTCACTCTCTTCTCCCAACTGACTTCCGACTTTGCTGGCAGCCAGCTGCTTCCCTCGAGACCCACGGCTGCCCTCTACGCTTGTTGTAATAACACGTAAGTTAATTAAATATTAGGTAAGCCAATTAGAGAAAGGATTGTTTTTATTTCCTCTTGATACATCTTTGAATGCTTTGTAAAACCTCAAATGGGTCTCTTGAAAATGTGAGACCACTGTAAGATATTCTACATTGGTTTTTTGTTTTTGTTTTTGTTTTGTTGTTGTTGTTGTTGTTTCTTTGTTTTTGTATGTTGACTGTTTTAATAGTATCTTCCTGATCTGGGTGTGATTTCAAGGAATGCACTGCAAATCAAACAGATGGTTTAAGCAGAAAAGACAATAGCAAGTACCACCTGATGAACCCGTATCCTAGAAAAGGCCTGGATAAGGATCTGAGTTCGAGGCCAGCCTGGTCTACAGAGCCAGTTCCAAGACAGCCAGAGCTACCCAGAAAAACCCTGTCTCAAAACAAAAACAAAAATCTTACACAAGGGTTGGCAAATGTCTTCTCATTTGTGTTTTGTACTTAAGGATCAACTTAAAGGAGCTATTTCTTTAATTCTTCGATTGGGAATCATGCCTTTTA